>NC_140595.1:282388172-283131650 GCF_964204655.1 Triturus cristatus | reverse complement strand
TCATCGCAGGTTGCGCACCCGCTCAGCCCTTGCGGTACCACTAACTCAGTGACAAGCGAGACGACACCACGTGGCGGTAGGCCTGCGCTGTCTGATGGCTCAGGCCTACACTGCGGTCCAGCAGGGTACACAAACCTGAGCTGTCCACACCGCCGAGACGGGCCATCACCGCAGACTGCACACCCGCTCAGCAGTTACGGTACCCGTACCTCATTTGACCGAAAGTCACCGTCCCGTGCCGGAGTGCCGGCCGCAGTGCATCCGGTGCGAGCAACTCTAAAATGGCATAGAGCCCGTGCTCCCGGTCTTTTTTATTGGCAGGGTCACGTGTCCTGTGACGTCTGTGCTGGATGGGTTTGGTGTGGGTGTATACCAGCCGTGAGGGAGTGGCGGTGGCGTACTGACAACTAGGCCTGTAACAAGCAGATCACTGCAATGAAAACCTGGGCCATGTAGCATTGTTGTCCTTCCCTGTAAGTGTAAGCGGAGTGGGCTGGCCTGGCGTATGCCAGTCCTGCGTGAGGCTGTGAAGAATGACTCTGGAGCTATGGGCGTGGCTGTGTCATGAGCTGTATGAGGAATCAACTGATGTGAGTGTCCGTGTTGTAGTGCTGCCGTCACCCGGGTCGCAAGCGCCAATGTGTCACTCTGTGAGCCAAGTCCCACAACATGGCCAACATGGAAGGTACGGGGAATCACTGACCCTACATTAATCTATAGTTCCACACATGAAAGATGGTGGACATGACACATCTGTGTGGATATGAATGTTTATTGCACATTCAGTGGAGTGTTGCAGCTGTAGCAATACAGGGCCATGGAAAGTTCAAGTTTCAGTTTTTGGCACATGGAGAGCAGCCAAATAGAGCCAAGCTTGTGTTCGGGGTTAGGCTGCGCCAACATATGTAGTTATACAATCACTCCGCCAATCCTCAAGCACTTATAAATTCACTATACACTCTCCTTGCAGTACTCTAATGATCCAGTCTCTACATACGTACTTGCACAATGACCGAGACAAAGTTACATAACCGAAGTTTTCCCCTACTGCCAGAGGTAACATGGTTGCATACGCTGTCCACAGCACAATGTCATTTGGTAGGGCCCAGGGGCAGCATCTTGCATACATAATCAACACACAGACACAGATAGATAGTGGAACTGGGTACGGGCACGTGCGCTCAACTCCTTTTTATTACCAGGGTCACATGTCCAGTGACCTCTGTGCTGGATGCATGTGGGGTGAGTGTAAGCCAGCCCTGCAGGAATGGTTGGAGCTGGTAAGAAGTACAACTGTAATCATCGGATCACACACAGAGATTCAATCATAAAGGGTCCATGACTTGTGCTGCACTAAGTTAGGGGCACGAGATATGAAATAATATACAAAAGATTCTATCGTAAAGGGTTCATGACTTGTGGTACACTGAGGTAGGGGCAGCAGATCTGAAATCATACACAAAAGATTCTATCATAAAGGGTCCATGAGTTGTGGTGCACTGAGGTAGGGGCATCAGAAGCATTCGCGTGTGCACAGCTAGCGATGATGCGTGGTCCGGGAGGGCCGCACTGGTAGCAATGTCTGTTGCCTACTGGACTGCGTCATCTGCAATCGCAACTCGATCTGAATTGTAAGCCCTGCAGTCCACAATGTAGATGGAAGGCAGTAGTCAGCACAGACATCGAGGAATGCTTTTTGTCACTTCCTCCTGACAAAATCCGAGGACATAGAGTACAATTCTGTCTGCAATTAATAAATCATGTCTCAATGTAAATTGTGAGCTCTGCTGACTGCAGTGTAGGTAACAAAAGATGAAATATGTATGGAATACATTGTCGAAATGTGTAGGTTTCAGGGACGTTCTAGTTAGTTGCCTACTGGACTCTGAAATTAATGAATAACAAGACTGAATTTGAACTGTGAGCCCTGCTGACCACAGTGAAGGCCGGAGGCAGTGGTCAGCAAAGGCCCACAGCCATGTGACATTGACTTTAGCTACACATATTGGGAGCATTTGGTTTTCTTAACCGATTATAGTCTCTTACACAATTTGCATCGGTACTAATCTTGAATTGTGAGCCCTGCTGACCGCAGTGTAGACCGGAGGCAGTGGTCAGGAAGGGCCCACAGCCACGTGGCGTTGACTTGAGCTGTATACAGTTAGTGGTAGGTGTGGAGCTCAGCATGTACGCAGCCAGCGATGATGCGTGGTGTGGGCGGGCTGCACTGGGAGCAATGTCTCTGGCCTACTGGACTGCGTCATCTGCAATCGCGACTTCATCTGAATTGTGAGCCCTGCTGTCCGCAGTGTAGATCGAAGGCAGTAGTCAGTACAGACATCGAGGAATGCTTTTTGTGACTTCCTCTTGAGAAAATCCAACGACATAGAGTACAGTTCACTCTGCAATAAATAAATCAAAACTTAATTGGTACTGTGGGCTCTGGTGTCTGCAGTGTAGACTGCCATTCATGTTCCTTTGGACTTGCAAGATGAATTTGGTCATTGTACTAAAGCTGTAATTGATATCAAAAAAGTTCTTGAAGCAAGGATACTAAAGGGATATTATGCATAAACACAAAACAATAAATGGCAGAGTAGAAATGAATAATGCACCTTTGGAACAAACTGATATCTTTACATACCTGTGAGTAACCATGAGTAGGAGGATGAACTGGAAATCCAAGTTAGATCTGCTAGTCCTTAGGCACAATCAGCTAGCAGGAGCCCCTGCTGAAAGAATATCGACTTTCATATACTAAACCGGCGGGGCCGGCACTAAGCGGCAAGATCCAGGACCTGTTCTGCTCACTTTGCCCTGGAAGCGCTTGTTGCGCTTCCAGGCATGCCTGCCCAACCTATCACTGCGCGCGGGGAGCGGTCGCGTCATCGCCCCGCTTGCCTCACCCAACCCGCAGGAGTGGCGTCCCATAGACCGGCACAACCACCATATTGGCGGCGTGACCGAGTTCCCGGTGGCAGCTTTGGACAACTTTGCTACCCAACCAGACCTGTCCACGCTTGTCGCACTCTAACCCGAAGAGACTAGCACTCCATAAACCACAATGACCTGCTGGCTCATCATCATTGCTGTGGAAGCCACCGTCATCATACACTCTATCTACTCTGGACCCCATTGAGCCCAGTCCACATTTCATCTCTACCCCATCTGTGCCAACCTCACCCTGTTACTCAATGACTCACTCATTACTGGCATTTTCCAGACACCCTTAAACATGTCACCATACTACCTCAACTTTTGAAACCTTCAGCCGACCCCAAGACACTAGCCAAACACAGACCTACCGCCTTGCTACCATACCTGGCTAACGACTTGGAAAAACTTGTCAAGAAATGACTACGAGATCACCTTAATGACAACTACCTCCTGGACCCTTCACATTCTAGGTTCCGACCCAATCACAGCATCAAAACCACCCATCATCATCACCACCAATGAAATCCAACTTATCATTGACAAGGGAGACACTGTGCCTCTCATTCTTCTCAACCTATCGGCCACATCCTACACCGCCTGTCACTCCATCCTCAACCAAAGCTTCAGCAAAACAGACTTAGGCAGACCCACTCTCCAATGGATCAGCTTCTTCCTCAACGGACACACACAGTCTGTCGGATCCACACACCTCGTCTACCTCCAACTTGATCTGCGGAGTCCCTGAAGGAACTCTCTCTGCCCCACACTCTTCAATGTCTAGATAGCACTGCTCGCCAACATTGTCCATATCCACAGCCTCAGCTTCATCTCCTATTCGATTGACACCCAGCTAATCCTCTCCCTTTTTGACGACACCTCCAACACCTAGACGAAATTCACCACCTGCTTGTCCAAAGTCGCCAAATGGATGAAGAGAAATGTCTGAAGCTCGACTCAGACAAGATGGAAGTGGTACTCTTCAGGAAAGACTTCCCACCCTGGACTGTGGTCTGGTGGCCACCCAAACTAGGACTGAATTCCACCTCATCAAACAAAACTTAGAATTTTGGGATAGTAACTGACAACTCAATATCTAATTATGTCAAATTGGTGCCCGTTCCTGCTTCCACATCCTCAAGCTCTTTATAAAAATCTTCAGATGGCTCTTGCTCAACACCCGAAGAACTGTCACACAGTCCATGATCATCAGCAAGCTGGACCACAGAAATATAATCTACATCAGCATCACCACACAGCTCACCAAGAGACTCCAGGTCAGACAAAATGTATCAGTCAGACTCACACACAAACTACCACGTCGTACTCATATTTCCACACATCTCAAAGACCTCCACTAGCTTGCAGTTCACAAACACACACTTTTCAAGTTCCTCACACCCTCCTACAAAGTCCTGCACAATCTAAGTTCTGCATATCTGAACAGCCACATTAGCTTTCATACTCTCACTAGAAACCTGTTGGACTTGGCCCTTTTGGCAGGTTCACCCCTAATCTTTTTGCATTTATCCTAGCCTTTGTCCCTATGTAGTGTTAGTGGTTTTAGGCCTCTAGGCACTTTAGCACTGTGTCCTAGTGTAAAGTGCGTGCGCTCTTGTTAGACCTGTCAGCCCTTTGGGTGGTCCCTCCTCATCATTATTTATTTTGTCCCACTTTTGCCTCAAACCCTGTTTGAATTTTTCCTTTTTGGGAACCACCAGACTTTTTCGTGTTGCTGCAGATTCAGGGAGCCATTTTAGCTACCCCTGAAACTTCTGTCTGAGGGCCTGGAGCACAAAATGGTGGCCACCTGTGACATCACCAGCATCCACTGGAACCTACCAGCACCTTCCAGAACATTCCAGAACTCTGTGACAGTTGGAGGCGGTTTAGAATGTTGGGAGGTTAAGACAGAGTGTTGGCAGTTGGAGCTGGCAGTTGGCACCTGACTGGTGAAGAGAGAGGAGCACAACAGTGAAGGAGGAAGGAGTGAAGCAGCAGGGGTGGAAACTTGTGCCTGGAGTGGGGTCCATAAACCCACCCTTGATACTTGTCCCTACTGATGGATCCCAGCCTATAGCCCTGTGTGGGAAGAAGACAGAGGAAACTTATCCTAAGGACCTGGACAGCAGGAACAGGCCTTAGAACCAAGAAAACAGCAAGATTCTGACCTGAGAACTGGTTTCCCTGGAGTCGGGCGTCGAGTAGCCTGAAGACCTGGAGCCCGAGGTGGAGAAGCGGCGCTGACTGAAGTAGCCGACGTCGTACCCGGAGCCGCCTGAGGTCGTGAGAGGGCGCCGACGGAGGTCGTGAGGAATACCAGAGGTCGAGGAGGAAGTGAACCGAGGTCGAGCGAGCGGCGTCATCGGAGGAGTGAAGTCCGCCCTCCGGAGTCGTCGGAGACCGAGGTAGAGGAGCACCGGAGGTCGGGAGTGAGGATCGCACTCCGGAGTCGCCCGGAGCCTGTGAGGAGGAGCACCGGAGGTCGGGGGTGAGGATCGCACCCCGGAGTCGCCGGAAGTCGACATCGAGGCCAGGCCGGCCGACGTCATCGGAGCCGAGAGCGCCATCGGACCGGAGCCGCCCGAAGTCGACATCGTGAAGAGACTGCCCGACGCCGTCGAATCGGAGGTCGAGATCGAACCGAGGCCACCGACATCGGACCGGAACCGCCTGCCGGCGTCGTCAAAGAACTGACATTGTGCCGAGGCCGCCGAGACCGAACCGGAACCGCCTCACGGCGTCGACACGACTCCAGCGGCGTCGGAACATCAGAAAAAGGGCAGTAAGTGGAGTAGAGGGCGCCTAAGGCCCTGTGGAGACCTGAGAGACTGCTCTAAGGGGCTAGGGAGGTGCTGAAACCAACCTGACTGTGCAAGGGGTGAACTGGGACTAACCTAGAGAGGTTGTGTGGAGAGAGAAAGCCAGGGCACTGGTATTCCCCCCTTTGATCTACCTCAGCTTAGGCCTCAGCCTTGTCCCAGCCAGGGAGTAGCCCCCCTCAAGCCTTCCACAACCCTACAAGCTGTGCCTGGGCCAAATCTGCCCTTAAGAATTGAAGTGTCATCTGATTACATGAGTGTTGCTGTATACTTTTAATTATTTATTGGGGGTACTGTATTTATTGAATTTTTACCTGTTTATTGCTGCACTATATTTATAGGTCCACAGGACTTGATGGTGTACAATATTTATTGGTACAGTATTTATTGCCTCAAAGTATTTAATTGTCTGTATATATTGCACTTGTATTTATGCCCTGTTATTTATGATCACCCCTATTTATTTCATCAAACAGCCAGTATTTATTTGACCTGCACTATTTAAATTTGTATATTGTGATTGTCTTATTTATTTTTCCAATCAGCAACTAAGAGAAAAAGATAAAGAAGAATATTTTCATAATTTTTACGGTGTAGAGTCGTTTTTGGAACGGATGCACGCATGGTTATTGTATGGGTATATTGTATGCTTAGCACTGTGCCTGTTTCCTGACCACTCGAGCCAAGCTACCACAGTGTGTTCGGGGAGTCCACCACCACCCTGCGGAGTGGGAGTGGGCTGTTTCCAACATAAATTGGTGTTCAGTGGTGGGATTCGAGCTGTGCCTACGCATACTCAACAATAACTGTGGGTAGTCCATAGGCCTACACCGGGAGTTTTCTCAAGAGCGGCCTTCCTAATTGTGGGTTTTTGTTTTTTCCAAATTTACTCTGGTGGTGGGAGGAGGTATTATTAAAGGTACCCCCCTGCATAGTTACTGCACAAAAACCTGTCCTCTAACCTGAGTGGGCAAGATGGAGTTTGTACTAGAAGATTTAGAAACGTACACTGTGGCCCAACTCAGGGAGTTTTGCCAGCGGGAGGGGGTGTACTGTCCCCCAGGAGCAAAGAAGGGTGCACTCCAGACCAGCTTAAGGGCTTGAGGGGAGGCACGCCGAGAAAGCAAGGCTGAGGAGGAAGACAGGGATGGAGAGCCTGACCCCGAGGGGGCTGAGATGTACCAACCTGAGGTGGGGAACCTGTCAGCAGGGCCCAGGACACTTTCTAGGAAGGGCAGCACTGTCTCTAGCGGGGGCTTATCCAGCGTGGAGTTAGCAGATCGGAGAGCGAAAAGACAGCTCACATGGGATTTAGCAAAGCTGGAGAAGGAGAAGGAGGAACAGAGGTTGGCTCATGAGACGGAGAAAGAGAGGATGGCTCATGAGATAAGACTGAAAGAGATAGAGCTTCAGATCTTAAGAATTGGGGCACCAACTGTTCCTAATGGTGGCAGCAAAGACCAAGAAATCACCAGGGAATCCAAACCTTACCTGCCAAAGGACATAGTAGCTAGCTATGGGGCGGGTGACGACATCGCCAAGTGGCTAGCAGCCTATGAGGTCTCGTTGAGGGCCCATGGGGTTCCAGTGAAGTATTGGGGAGGAGGATTGTATAGGTACATGCCTCCAGCTGGTAGGGATGCTTTATTGGGCCTCGAAGAGGATGAGCAGACCCACTACCCCACCATGAAACTGGCGCTCATCAGAAAGTTTGGACTAACACCTGAAAAGTACAGACAGAAGTTCAGGGGTAGTCACAAACTGGGCACACAGAATTGGGTGGACTTCCTGGACTATGCAAAGAAGGCACTGGAAGGTTGGATTCAGGGCAGTGAAGTAAGGAACTACGAGGAGCTGTTTGACCTAGTACTGAAGGAACACCTACTCGAGAAATGTTTCCCTGAACTGCGGCAACACCTGGTGGATAGCAAGCTGACCAGCCCCCGGAAGCTTGCTGAGGAGGCGGACATTTGGGCCAGTACCCGGGTGTCCACAAGGGGGACTGGAGGGGATACTCAAAAGGCCGGACAGGGCGCCCCCCAGAAGAAAGAGGGAGGGGAAAAGAAAAAGGAGTTCTCCAAAGGCCCCCAAAATAACTTCCAAGGGAAGGGAACAGGATTCACCTCTAAGGCTAACCCACCCAGAAACCCTAATCCTGGCCAGAGTCAGCAGCCAAGGGTTGTCCATTGCTACGAGTGCGGTGGCGTTGGACACTATAAAGGAGACCCGAAGTGTCAGAAACGATCACCCCCTCCCACTGGAGGAAAGACCCCCGGAGTAGCTAGTGTAGTGCTCGGGGAGGAGATGCCCTTAACTAAGGGAAGGGAGTGGGCGGGTGTCACTTTAGTGTCCCTGGGAGAACGGGAGATGGTTCCCAAGATCCAGGTGCCCGCAAATACCGCAAAGTATGGGCAGTGGATCACCATCAACGGCCAAAGAGGGGAGGCTCTGAGAGACACAGGAGCCAGTATGACTATGGTGCGTAGCCAGCTGGTGTCTCCAGAGCAGGTAATTCCCGATGTACTCCACCCAGCCGCGATGGCTGACGGCAGAACAGGCCACTATCCCGTGGCCGAGGTTCCCTTTGAATGGGGGGGGGTTGCAGGTTCACTTCGAGTTGCCGTAAGCCCTGCCGTGCCAGTCGATTGTCTGCTGGGGAATGACATGGAGCACAACGCTTGGAAGGAGGTGGAATACCGGACTCACACCGAGATGCTGGGTACACCTGACTGGGCCTGTGTTAGCACAAGGTCCGCGACTACCCGAAGAGGGAGTTCATTCCGGCTGGAGCCTGGAACAAAGGCCCAGCCAGCTGCCAGTCAAGGGAAGAACCGAGGACAGGAGGAGCCTGCCTCGGCGTCTCCACCCCGTAGGACGGATAGGCCACCGGAGGTGGTGGACCAGGAGTCTGCGGAGGGGGACGTTACCAACCTGGAGGACCTACCCATCCCGGCCGAGTGGCACGTGGAGGGAGGCCCGTCCAGGGAGGAATTCTGCCAGGGCCAGAGGGAGTGCCCTACCCTTGAGGGGCTGAGGCGACAGGCCGAAGCCCAGGCAGCAGGGAACGTTGAAGGGAACTACAGTGTTTACTGGGAGGATGGCCTCCTCTACAGTGAACCCAAGGCACCCCTACATGGATCGTCACGAGCCTTGGTAGTTCCTCAACGTTATCGAGCCTTCCTTTTAGAGTTGGCTCACGAGATACCATTGGCAGGACACCTGGGGCAAGACAAGACCTTCGCCCGTCTTGTCCCACACTTTTATTGGCCTCAGATGAAAGTGTCGTCCGATACCTACTGCCGGACATGTGTGTCTTGCCAAGCCAGTGGGAAAACAGGGGTGAAGCTGAAAGCTCCCCTGGAACCACTCCCTGTCGTTAGCACCCCCTTTGAAAGGGTGGGCATCGACATTGTGGGTCCATTAGATCCACCAACTACAGCTGGTCACAGGTTTATCCTGGTTCTGGTGGATCATGCCACACGGTACCCAGAGGCAATACCTCTGAGGACCATAACAGCACCTGTTGTGGCTAGGGCCCTGATGGGAATCTTTACCCGAGTGGGTTTTCCCAAGGAAGTTGTGTCCGACAGGGGGACCAACTTCATGTCAGCATATATGCGGGCAATGTGGAAGGAGTGTGGAGTGACCTACCGGTTCACAACTCCTTACCACCCCCAGACCAATGGTCTGGTGGAAAGGTTTAACAAAACCTTAAAAGGCATGATCAGAAGTCTGCCTGAAGGCCTGCGGAGGAAATGGGACGTCCTCCTACCCTGTTTACTTTTTTCATACAGGGAAGTGCCACAGAAGGGAGTGGGCTTCAGCCCCTTCGAGCTTCTGTATGGGCACCCTGTACGTGGACCTCTTAACCTGGTGAGAGACGGATGGGAAAGAACTCCCAGAAAGCTCCCCCAGGATGTGGTGAGCTACATGCTGGCCTTCCGGAGCCAAATGGCTAAGTTGTGGAAGCAAGCTTCTGACAACTTGGAAGCCAGCCAAGCAGTGATGAAGGCGTGGTATGACCACAACGCTCACCCGGTGGAGTTGGAGCCTGGCCAGAAGGTGTGGGTGATCGAACCAGGAGAGCTTAGTGCCCTCCAGGATCGCTGGTCAGGACCCTTTGAGGTGTTGGAGAAGAAGGGTAAGGCTACCTACTTGGTGGACCTGAAGACCCCTCGTCAGCCCCTGCGGGTGCTGCATGCCAACCGCCTCAAACCCCACCACGAGAGGCCCGAAGTCATCTTGATGATGGTGACTGACGGAGGAGAGGACGTGGAAAGCGAGCCTCTCCCTGATCTGTTTGCGTCTCAGGAAAAGGATGGGTCGGTGGAGGGAGTGATTGTCTCCCCATCTCTAACTCCTGAACAGCAGGAGGACTGTCGCCAGGCCCTGGGGCAGTACTCTGCGTTGTTCTCCCTTGTCCCGGGTAGGACTCACCTGTGCGTCCATGACGTGGACACAGGAGACAGCCCACCTGTGAAGTCCAAGATCTACCGGATGTCAGACAAGGTGAAGGCCAGCATTCATAGTGAAGTCACTAAGATGCTGGAGCTAGGAGTGATTGAACCTTCTAGCAGCCCCTGGTCCAGTCCGGTGGTGTTAGTACCGAAAGCTGCACCACCGGGTGCCCAACCAGAACTGAGGTTCTGTGTGGACTACCGGGGACTGAATTCAGTGACAAAGACTGATGCACATCCGATCCCTAGGGCGGATGAATTAATTGACCGGCTGGGAGCTGCCCAATATCTAAGTACCTTTGACCTTACCCCTGGGTACTGGCAGATCTCTTTGACTGATGGAGCAAGGGAAAGGTCAGCCTTCTCCACGCCCAATGGCCACTACCAGTTCTGTGTGATGCCCTTTGGGCTCAAGAACGCACCTGCCACGTTTCAGCGCCTGGTAAACCAGATCCTCACCGGAATGGAGAGTTTCTCTGCTGCTTATCTGGATGACATAGCCGTCTTCAGTAGCAGCTGGGAGGATCACTTGCGTCACCTGCAAGCTGTTCTCCAGGCCCTGAGACAAGCTGGATTGACGATCAAGGCCAGCAAGTGCCAGATCGGGCAGGGGTCGGTAGTGTACCTTGGACACTTGGTGGGTAGGGGAACGGTGCAACCCCTCCAGGCGAAGATCGAGGCCATCATGGCCTGGGAACCCCCCAAGACACAGACTGAGGTCCGAGCATTTTTGGGCCTCACGGGATACTATCGCCGCTTCGTGAAGGGGTACGGTACCATCGTAGCCCCTCTCACGGAGCTCACGTCCAAGAAACAACCTCGACGGGTAGTCTGGACGGAGGCTTGTCAGCAAGCCTTTGAGAAATTGAAGAAAGCCATGTGCGAGGCCCCGGTCTTAAGGGCCCCAGACTTTTCCAGGAAGTTCATTGTCCAGACAGATGCATCAGAACATGGCATTGGGGCAGTGTTATCGCAACTCAACGAAGAGGGCCTGGATCAACCCGTGGTCTTCCTATCCAGGAGACTACTTCCCAGGGAACAGAAGTGGAGTGCAATAGAGCGTGAAGCCTTTGCAGTGGTATGGGCTCTGAAGAAGTTGCGGCCATACCTGTTTGGCTCGCACTTCCTTGTTCAGACCGACCACAGACCCCTTCGTTGGCTGATGCAGATGAAGGGGGAGAATCCCAAGTTGTTGAGGTGGTCTATTTCCCTACAGGGGATGGACTTTCAGGTGGAACATCGGCCTGGAGTGGACCACGCCAATGCAGACGGTCTCTCAAGGTATTTCCGCCTTAGTGATGAGAACTCCCAAGGGGTTGGGTAGCTCTCCCCACTTTCAGCTGGGGGGGACGCGTGTTAGACCTGTCAGCCCTTTGGGTGGTCCCTCCTCATCATTATTTATTTTGTCCCACTTTTGCCTCAAACCCTGTTTGAATTTTTCCTTTTTGGGAACCACCAGACTTTTTCGTGTTGCTGCAGATTCAGGGAGCCATTTTAGCTACCCCTGAAACTTCTGTCTGAGGGCCTGGAGCACAAAATGGTGGCCACCTGTGACATCACCAGCATCCACTGGAACCTACCAGCACCTTCCAGAACATTCCAGAACTCTGTGACAGTTGGAGGCGGTTTAGAATGTTGGGAGGTTAAGACAGAGTGTTGGCAGTTGGAGCTGGCAGTTGGCACCTGACTGGTGAAGAGAGAGGAGCACAACAGTGAAGGAGGAAGGAGTGAAGCAGCAGGGGTGGAAACTTGTGCCTGGAGTGGGGTCCATAAACCCACCCTTGATACTTGTCCCTACTGATGGATCCCAGCCTATAGCCCTGTGTGGGAAGAAGACAGAGGAAACTTATCCTAAGGACCTGGACAGCAGGAACAGGCCTTAGAACCAAGAAAACAGCAAGATTCTGACCTGAGAACTGGTTTCCCTGGAGTCGGGCGTCGAGTAGCCTGAAGACCTGGAGCCCGAGGTGGAGAAGCGGCGCTGACTGAAGTAGCCGACGTCGTACCCGGAGCCGCCTGAGGTCGTGAGAGGGCGCCGACGGAGGTCGTGAGGAATACCAGAGGTCGAGGAGGAAGTGAACCGAGGTCGAGCGAGCGGCGTCATCGGAGGAGTGAAGTCCGCCCTCCGGAGTCGTCGGAGACCGAGGTAGAGGAGCACCGGAGGTCGGGAGTGAGGATCGCACTCCGGAGTCGCCCGGAGCCTGTGAGGAGGAGCACCGGAGGTCGGGGGTGAGGATCGCACCCCGGAGTCGCCGGAAGTCGACATCGAGGCCAGGCCGGCCGACGTCATCGGAGCCGAGAGCGCCATCGGACCGGAGCCGCCCGAAGTCGACATCGTGAAGAGACTGCCCGACGCCGTCGAATCGGAGGTCGAGATCGAACCGAGGCCACCGACATCGGACCGGAACCGCCTGCCGGCGTCGTCAAAGAACTGACATTGTGCCGAGGCCGCCGAGACCGAACCGGAACCGCCTCACGGCGTCGACACGACTCCAGCGGCGTCGGAACATCAGAAAAAGGGCAGTAAGTGGAGTAGAGGGCGCCTAAGGCCCTGTGGAGACCTGAGAGACTGCTCTAAGGGGCTAGGGAGGTGCTGAAACCAACCTGACTGTGCAAGGGGTGAACTGGGACTAACCTAGAGAGGTTGTGTGGAGAGAGAAAGCCAGGGCACTGGTATTCCCCCCTTTGATCTACCTCAGCTTAGGCCTCAGCCTTGTCCCAGCCAGGGAGTAGCCCCCCTCAAGCCTTCCACAACCCTACAAGCTGTGCCTGGGCCAAATCTGCCCTTAAGAATTGAAGTGTCATCTGATTACATGAGTGTTGCTGTATACTTTTAATTATTTATTGGGGGTACTGTATTTATTGAATTTTTACCTGTTTATTGCTGCACTATATTTATAGGTCCACAGGACTTGATGGTGTACAATATTTATTGGTACAGTATTTATTGCCTCAAAGTATTTAAATGTCTGTATATATTGCACTTGTATTTATGCCCTGTTATTTATGATCACCCCTATTTATTTCATCAAACAGCCAGTATTTATTTGACCTGCACTATTTAAATTTGTATATTGTGATTGTCTTATTTATTTTTCCAATCAGCAACTAAGAGAAAAAGATAAAGAAGAATATTTTCATAATTTTTACGGTGTAGAGTCGTTTTTGGAACGGATGCACGCATGGTTATTGTATGGGTATATTGTATGCTTAGCACTGTGCCTGTTTCCTGACCACTCGAGCCAAGCTACCACAGTGTGTTCGGGGAGTCCACCACCACCCTGCGGAGTGGGAGTGGGCTGTTTCCAACAGCTCTGTGTTACATTTAGTGAAACTGGCCTTCCCTTCCATAGGAATGCATGGGGGATATGTGTGTCCATGGTAATTCCTGATGTGAGAGGAGTGCAGGGTCAAGTTTAGTATGTGCAAACTCGTAAGAATAAATGCTGCACAATGATGTGCGCAGATTTATTATAACTATAGGAGAAGTGCCACTTTTAGAAGTTGGCATTTCTGTGTGCTGTGTGTCTGCCTGCCTGATGTGGAGTGCATGTCTTGCTTGTGATTGACAGGTGCTGGATGGTGTGGGGAATTCCAGGAGCCAGGGTGAGTCAGCCCAGTGGTGAATAGAGAGATCTACATGCAGATGGGAGGGAGGAGTTGCACCTGGGACCTGAATAGGACTGTGCCTTCCCTCCACAATGCTGGCTCCGCCCCCTGTGGTGCGTCTGAGCACCTAGCTCCCACCTGACAAAGGGGAGAGGAGCTGAGCACAACAAAGTGCTCCAAAGCTCCCCCAAACCAGTTGCATCTGGTTTCCCCCCCAGCCCTGTGCTGTGTGAACAAAGGAAACCTGTGTATAAGAGAAGGGACTGTGACCCCATGAAAGTTGTTCTCTGTTGCTCCTGACTTGAGGGGGGCCTGCTGCTGCCGGGCTCCAGGAGGAACCGCCACAAGGGACTGCCTCCCTGCTGGAGGGCCCTGTGAGCTGGCCTGCCTGGGCATAGCCTTTGCCCCCCTTCAATCTGAAAGACGTTCCCTGGACTTTGGGGCTGCAGCGCCTGGGAGCGTTTTATTTTCTCATTCTGGAGGAGTGCATGACTTTGGTGCTGAGGAGCGCGTGACTGGGGTGCAGAGCGCTTTTCTTCTCCAAGGAGCACGTGGGCTCCGCAGCGCTGAGCTGCTTCATCTACCGAGGGAATCCCGACTTGGGTATTCCCCGCAATTGGCATTTATCAAGTGGGAGCCCACCCCGCTGTTTGCCGCCTTTCTGCGCTGTTGCACCGTTACCGGCGGGTGCCCACCCCGCCCTTTATGCTGACGAGTGCCAGAGCCCACCCGGCAGTGCTGTGTATTCCGCGGGTGCCCACCCCGCATTGAGAGGAAGTCCAGCGGGTGCCCACCCCGCATACTGCCGGTAAACGTATCTAGAGATTGCTGGGATCACCGCCGCCAGCCCAAGAGTCCGCTGACGTCACCCCCTCTGCGCTGGGATTGGCCCAGTCATCGCGGTTGCCCGGCAACACGAGGAAGCGGCCTCGAGAATCACCGCATCGGCTCGGGTGAAGTCAGGAAGAGCCAGAAGCCTGCCTCGCCTCCGTGTGCTGCAAGTTGAGGCCCCGGCCCCAGGGGAGGGACCGGGCGAAGAGCAGCGCACCCGGGAGCAGCGCGGGAGATCAGAAGAGTGGAGCTGCTCAAAGGACCGAGCGGAGACAACGCGTCAGTCCCAGGTCAGTGGGACTCCACGTGGTTGGTGATTCTGCCCGTTCTGCCCTTTGCTTCACAGCGGCGCCGCAGTTGCGGGCCGCTGCAATGTCGGGGGCACTTGTTTTCCGAGTCCCCCGAGCGGGACTCAAACGTGAGGACTAGTCCGTCCCCAGGGCTGGGGCCAAGTTCCCCTCAGTGGCGCCGCCGTAGCGGGCCACTGCAACCTGGGGGGGGGGGGGGCAGATTTGGTTAAGAAGCCCCAGTGGGGCTCCAAAGGTACAGTGGTGCCCACGCTGATTGCTTCTGGGGGGCTAAATCTAAAGCCTGCATTAGGGCTCCTTTAGCACGTGGAGGGCGAGTGCTTATTGTGCGGTTTCCCCAGCTGCCCTGCAAAGGGTGCAGGCAGCTGCAACGGTTGGGGGCCCATTCCAGTTTCAGACTCCCAGAGAGGGGCTCAGAGGGCACGCTGGTGCCCATGCTCATTTCTACAGCTGCCCAGCAATTAGTGGGCAGCTGCTACGTTTAGGCCGGTGTGACTGCGCACTTTTGCTTTTGCTGCATGCGCAGCCAGCCCTGACACTGTTGGACATAGGGCGTTGGAGCCCTGTGAGAGGCCAGTTGGCCTGGGGACAGTTTTTCATGTGTTGTGCCCCCGCTTGGGGCACCCTGTGTTTATGCTGGTAATTACCTAATGTAATTGAGGATATGTTTTATACCCAATGCTACTGTGATAATGCTGAGGTCATTATTGCACCAGTAATTACTGGTTGTGCCCTACATCTATAATTTGTGCTACAGTTACTGTTTGTGCTACATCTACTATTTCTACTAAGTGATAATTCGGACAGTGGTCCATGTGGCCCTGTCAGGTGTATATAATCCCCTGTAAATATTACCCAGTGCCAGCTGGCACCGTGTACATTATGTGATTATGATCTAATGTGTTTATTATAATACAAAGGCTATTTTTATATATAACCTTGTGTGGAGTTCCTTTTGTGGTGTACCAGGGGTGTTGTTGCTGTGTGCGTGCACAAATGCTTTACACATTGCCTCCGGGATAAGCCTGACTGCTTTTGCCAAGCTACCAAGGGGGTGAGCAGGGGTTATCTTTGGCGTGTAACTCCCTTGCCCTGACTAGAGTGGTGGTCTCTGCCTGGCTTTGGCGCAAGCCTTAGCCAACCAGAGATCCCATTTCGAACAAAACCTCTGCTCAGCCAGCTTCTGGCTCACTCACATCCCTTGGATCAACAGAATTGACAGGCGTGCATTCTTGTACCTGGCTCCTAAGGCCTGGAACAACCTCCCCTTGAATCAGAGTCAGCAACTCATTCCTAGAATTTTTCAAGGAACTGAAAACCTGGCTCTTCCAATAGCACTTGGTCAGGGATGCTCTCTCCTTCATTAAGCTCAAGGATACCCTCCCAGGTGATATGCGCACCATACAAACACTCATAACATAACAAAGCAGGGACCAGAGGTTTTCAAAATGGGTTGTATGTTTCTTGTTTTTTCAGGGGGATGGGCATTTGAGTGTGCAGAAATGTACATACCCTGAGTGGTTTCCAACATGCTTTTTAACACATCCATGTGCCAATCTTGAGTGGGGAAGTTCAAAGCGACCTTTTTCAGATCTTATGGTTGTATTTTATGTCTTTTGCAGGTAATGGTGTGTGTTTTTTGTACAAGTAACAACAGCAAGTGTTGCTTCTGCGCAATTTCACTCATAAGATTGCCCTTTCCACTGTGGCTCTTTCTTCTTCTTCATTTAACAGGCAATACACATTTTGGGAGCTCTTGCCTGCTTTGGGTTACTTAATTGACTTGCCTTGCAGTATTCACATTTAAGCTAAATTGGAAGTCTATTGTTTTGACCTTACACTGAGAAGCTATTTGGCTGCTCTATATTTCTAACGATTAGTATGATAATGAGAGTTTAGTGATGGTAGTCTTTCCAGTTTGTCACCGACTCACAGCGCAACATCATTTGGTAGTTTATAATGCCCAAGAGGTGTTTGGTGAGCATGTCAGAGTGGAGTACCTGAGGTTTTGAGCAACTACAAATCTGGGTATCCAAGAAAATCTTTGTTTTGATTGGACAAAAATTCAGGCAGAGGCTCATGTTGATGTTGAAACGTAAAACTGAGAGTCCTGAGCTTTGGGGCATTTTATCCGTTATGCTGGTGCTGGGGGAGTTGCATTCACAAGTTTAGCACATCCAGTGGTCATGAAGGATGAGACTCTTTTCAAGGTGATATGGTTCTCCTATCTACTTTGAGCATGTTTTTTTCTGAGTTTCATCCCACAATACAGTTCTTTATATATTGACCTACCAACATATGATCTCCATAACATCAACACCAACACATCATCAAGGTAAGTAGATGTAGAGTTAGAATATATTAAAGGTATATCTCCTCTATGTACTTACCTGGATGATATGGCGTCAGGCAATATCATGGACACAACATTTTGGCATGTCCAGATTAAAACCTTGATATTATGAAATATATTCTAATTCTGTGCTCTAGTATAGTTAAAAACCAGATTTCAGTTATTTAGACGATGGGTGTTGATTTCTGTGGCTCTAGACTGTTGGGTAGGAGCTATAACTTTCGCCATAAAGAGAATCCGTATTTGGGTGGCTTGCTTGTGCAAGGAGTCGGTTTTCAGGGAGTCGAGCTATATATGCTTGCTCACTTTATCTCAGAGGGGATGTTTCCAGTGGCAATGAAGAGACACATGCCTTGACCATGCTTGATGTGCATGGGGCTTCCAGGCACTGGATGGTGCTTATGCTGTTTGTAATGTGCCTGCTCTTGTGTCTTTTACTGGGTCAGATGTAGAATGGTTCAGTTAGGTACAATATATGACGCAACATAAAGTGGCCCATCACGAGCCGAGTCTCTGGGTTCCTATCAGGTCATTGCACATTATTGAGTCTTAATGAACTAATAACATCCTTGCTGGAGCTTAGCTCTTTGCTAAGCTTGTTGATTCCACCACAGGAGTCGGTGAACAGAAAACGGAACCTGCACCAAAGGGGGTTATTTAGCCTTTGCGTGATTCAGGGCATCCACCAAACATAGTGCATAGCTATGTATACACGCCAAATTGCACAGAGGGAAGGGACATTCGCAGATTTGTGGCAGATGTCATGCATGTGCCACACTCTATCTAAACTTGATTTAGAATTAGGTGATAATGAGAAATCCTGCGATTTCTGGAGCAGGTGAAAAAAAAGCATAGGAGAATCCAATGCTGGATTTTCCTCCACCGTAGGGATAGCACTTGGAGAAAAATCTACTGGTGGGATCCATTCCTGATTTAGCAACCATGTATGGCCCATAATGTTCAAGGCCTAGAAAACACGGCCTGTGAATGGAAAGTCAGAAGTAAACCAAACTCTTTTACAGAGCAGGAGACCATCTGAAATATGCGAAATCTGTGAAACGACGCTTGTAAACCCATTTCTCAGGCCCCTAAAGCATCATTGTATTTTATTGTGGCTTATCCCAGCATGCCCTGAGCGGGGTACTGAACTATTAACCAGGCTTTGGTGCACTTGTTAGCTGTCCTTCAAACTGCGGTTACTAATTAATTGGCAGTAGAATAAAGGGCCCCAATAGGCCGGATTAGGAATTGCTGTGAGACTAAATGTGTTTGTACTCGGTTTAGGCGAGTGGTGTGTAAAGAGCAGTTAACACAGGATGTCCTTCTAGTCGGTAATTAGTCCTTGAATTCCTGATTCTCCCCTGGGAGTTTGCTTTTCCCATGTTAAGAAGGTGCTTTCTTTCAAAGAGTTGATTCGCCCATTCTTAGGCGCTAGGCCTGAATTCCTTTCCTTGCTGTCCTTGACACAAGAGGGGGAGGGGGGCCGAGGTGTTTTGCGTGAGGACCCACGTTTTATCTCTCAGTGGCAAGCTTTGGTTTAGATAAAGATGCTAAAGGTATTAGGTGGAGACGTCACCCTGCATGGTTTGGTTCCATGAAAAAACAGAACTAAAGTCTGGTGTTGACGGGTTTAGAGGAAAAGTACAGCTCCAAGCTTTAGAACAGTAAAGGAAGGATTGGATTGCATGGCATTTCTAGAGTAAATAAAATCAGGTGTGACCTGGGTGTTGTAAAACAAGCCTGGGCTTGTTTGCAGCCTCTTGCTAGAGCAGTACTAGCAGTGCTGGCTTTGGCAACGGTTATTTGGAGATGTGGTTCCTGCCCGGACATCGTCCCAGAGTTCAATTAAACCTAATATTTTCAAGCATTTGTATAGCGCCTCATTCTCGTGACGAGGGCCGAAACACTCATCTCATACTGGTGCAACGTAAATAAATAATATTTACCGGCACCTTTCAGGATCGTTGCAGACTTTTACGGTAGTGGTGGCCTGTTTTTTTTTTTTTGCAGTATTATATAGCGCGAACTTGACCTGAAGGTATTGAAGCCGGAAGGTAGCCTATATACCGCCCTGATAAAACAGGCTATCTATCCAGCCCCCCCTGGAAGCGGCAGGCCCCTGGTGTATTACCAGAGGGTCTGTCTGTATTTGGACTTTAAACACAATATTTAGGACCAATATCATCTCTCCCAGTATGTACAGAGTTTTGGGTAGAACTAAAATAGGCAGGTGAGCAAACCGGTGCTCCATCACCCAGAACTGCCGACTTAAAAAATATGTCACTGTTGGGGGGGAAGGAGTGTCTACAAGGGCTTGGTGCTTCATTCCCAGAATTTTCTGAGAGGTACTTGTACCAATGTCCCCAATTAAACCCTAAAAAAAGATGCAATTGATTGCTGGGGCTGTCTATAATGGGCATTGACTGTTTAGAGCCTCCAAAGACGAGCTGGAACATTGACTGCTTAGAGCCTCCACAGACGAGCTGGAACATTGACTGCTTAGAGCCTCCACAGACGAGCTGGAACATTGACTGCTTAGAGCCTCCACAGACAAGCTGGAACATTGACTGCTTAAAACCTCCAAAGACGAGCTGGAACATTGACTGCTTAGAACCTCCACAGATGAGCTAGAACATTGACTGCTTAGAGCCTCCACAGACAAGCTGGAACATTGACTGCTTAAAACCTCCAAAGACGAGCTGGAACATTGACTGCTTAGAACCTCCACAGATGAGCTAGAACATTGACTGCTTAGAGCCTCCACAGACAAGCTGGAACATTGACTGCTTAGAGCCTCCACAGACAAGCTGGAACATTGACTGCTTAAAACCTCCAAATACGAGCTGGAACATTGACTGCTTAGAGCTTTCAAAAACGAGTTGGAACATTGAGTGCTTAGAGACTCCAAAGACGAGTTGGAACATTGACTGCTTAGAGCCTCCAAAGGTGAGCTAGAACATTGACTGCTTAGAGCCTCCAAAGACGAGCCAGAACATTGACTGCTTAGAGCCTCCAAGGACGAGCTGGAACAATGGCTGCTTAGAGCCTCCAAAGACGAGCCGAAACACTGACTGCTTAGATCCTCCACAGACGAGCCAGAACATTGACTGCTTAGAGCCTCCAAAGACGAGTTGGAACATTGACTGCTTAGAGCCTCCAAAGGCGAGCTAGAACATTGACTGCTTAGAGCCTCCAAAGACGAGCCAGAACATTGACTGCTTAGAGACTCCAAGGACGAGCTGGAACATTGGCTGCTTAGAGCCTCCAAAGACGAGCCGAAACACTGACTGCTTAGATCCTCCACAGACGAGCCAGAACATTGACTGCTTAGAGCCTCCATAGACCAGCTGGAACATTGACTGCTTAGAGCCTCCAAAGACGAGCTGGAAACTTATTTAGTGCAGGCATGGTTTTCCTGCTTGCCTTCACAGCCACTGTGTGATATCTCCACCATAGGACTAGGTGAGGAAAATTAACACCATGTGACTCACAGTGCCACGTGTGAGCTGACAGGTCTGTTTACCCCTTCTAGTATCCATTTGACTTAGCGGCGCTCCTTGACTATAAATTCTCTTTCCCCTTCACATGGTGCACTCAGATGATAGTTTTTGTGTGTATTGTCTCCCTTTCTTTGTCAGAGAACTCTCTGTTGATCTCCCTTTCCCATTTTCTGTTGCCTGGGTTTTTACCTTGTTTTGGGGCAATGAATGCTATCTTGCAGCGTATTGAAATTAAATGTTTATCGTGGTCACCAGACTTCATCCATTGCTAGAAATTCCTTGATCTCTGGTTGTTCCACTTTTGATTGAGGGGTGTAAACCCAGTTTTTATTTAGTAATAGTTTTTTAGGAAAGGCGGTCATTAGGTGTCACATAGTTAGAACATGCGCTGACACTTGCATGACATTTTGTTAAGTGAAAGGGGGCTTGGAGCGGGCCCTTTGCTTGCCAGTCATTGGCTTCATTGTCACTTTTATATGCTGACTCAAGAATGATTAGCAATGACATTTTTTTTACTTGTGGAACACAGACCAAGTACTGAATACTTCTTTTTGATTTTCGTTGTTGTTTTTCCCCCATTCCCCATCCTGTGTTATTAGTTACCCACCTCTCGACTCCTGCTTTGGTTGCGCCTACATTTGTCTGTGACAAGCACCAGATAGTCGAAGGATTTCAAAGTCTCAAAACCCTGCCCTGTATGGCTATGGACTCGGAAGTGGAAATGTGTGGCTGGAATTCACCAGCGTGTCCCAACAGTGAGCATTCAGCGGCGTGGAGCAGGCAGGCAGGTAGCGGGCCGTAACCTTTACCGACTCTTTGCCTCTATGCCTTGGTGTCCTGCATTGGCACCGCACCCTGCTCTTTGGTGGCTAACTTCATCAAGCTGCACCAAGCCGCAGCGAAGCCCCAGAGCTTTGGCTTCTCCCCTGAGGATTTGGTGCCACGGCTCAACAACTTCAGTGATTGCATTATCATCAAGGCTCTAGGTCCCACCCAGACCTGCTCTGACGAGGATGCCACTTGGCAACGAGAGGTAGGCAAGTGTCAGTGGGGGGCTGGCCTTGGCAGCCCGGAGGCTCAGGCTGAAAGTCTGATCTGCATTTAAGAGGATTTCATTCAGGAGATTGATCTATTATGTCTTTATTTTGACTGTAACAACAAGGTGCAGGAGCACCTGATTCAGCCTCTCTGCCCTCTTCGGCTTGCACCCACTTGCTAACCCCTGCATTCCACCACTGACTTGAGACGCCCTACTTGACCCTACCTAGTGGCAATATTTTTGACCCCATTGTCACCTACAGTGATATTAGGTGTGCCAGGGCATTGGAGCACAAGGCTTCCGCATCTTCAGCTACAATATCAGCCTCACTTCCGAGCCCTATAAAACTCTGCTTATAGCCTTGGAGGCATATTTCTACTTTTGACATTCCTTTTTTGACATCTGTTGGAATATTTGGAACATTTGGAGAGGACAAGAGGCACTGGGGTGATTAGACAGTGATTGGAGGGAACACAAGTAGAGGAGCGGTGGTTTAGTCACTCCTGCTTAGTAGTTTTGCCCTGTGACTGCAGAGGTGACTCAGCCAGGTACGGGTGCGGCTTGTGGCCCAGGTGAGCTCCCCTCCTTTCATTCTTCTCTCGCTCCATCGGGACATTCGGGACATTGCAAGTGGCTCCTGCCTTGCCAGACTCACCGGTCACCTATACTTTTATGCAATATAGCTTATTGTAAACACATTCAACACTTTACAACAGTTCATTATGATCGAGCTTGTGCCTGTCCACTAGCCTAAGGTTACGCTAGAGGCTGTGATTAGGAACCTATGCAGCAAAAGACTATTTGTCTAGGTTGAGATTTCTTATATCTCCATTTGTAGTGAGCAAAGGCGGCGATCAATTAAACATACTTTGAGGTGAAAAATCACTCTTTCCAATATGACAATTAGAAAACTAAGAAATCGCACCATTGTAAGGAAACAGCAATGAATACACTAAACAGTCAAGAGCAGTAAGACAAAGTCAACACATTTTGGTGATTCAGAAGGGTTAACATCAATACCAGAATTATTTCCTCTGCTAGCCCCTACAAGGGCAAGAAACAGGAATACATCTAAAGGAGGGAATGCAGTGTCAGGTGCAGATCTAAGTAATATTACAGCACTCACCACAGCAGGCCTAACACCTAAAGCTGCAAAATGTATATAAATAAATAGTTCTGTCCCCATCATGGAAATACGTAATCAGCAGGTACTACGGAAGCTGCACCTGCTCAAGTCTCACCAAAGACTTTACATTACTCAGTGCTTGAAATTGAAAAATAGAAGTACAGGTACACTGTAGCAGAGTACCTGCTTGTTTCTGAGAAGTGCCGGTACTCTCCAATTAAAAGTATAGCATTTCTCTTGAGAAGTGCAGGTACTCTCCCTCCCAAAATAAAACAAGAATTGGAATAGCCAATAGGTCTCGCCTTTGGGACCTTATAAGTGTTTAGCCATGCAGCACATTATCACCCACCGGGCAGATTTCTGGAACGGAACTAGTACTTATGTAAAGTACTTTGATAGCTTCATTCGCGCTAAATAATGCAAAAAATCAATCAAAAGGAATGAAAGGAGAAGTGCTTGCATATTTCTGAGGTGGGGGAGCAAAAAGATGCACTCTGTAGAGTTACGCTGAGCCTACCTGCTGTAGATGTTTGGTTTTTCTCCACAACAGTTAGGGTAAAATGCTGATTGCTAACGTTCTTCTGTTTTGTTTAACCTGTTGGACAAGGCCCGCTCATTAGACGGTGCTGACGATTCTGCTGAAAAGTAAGATGTCACCGTAATTGATTTTGTTTCTGTTCCTTTGTGTTTTAGAGAAAATGAAAGCGCAGTCTTGTGGAGGTGGGGTGGAGGGGACGCGCCTCCTAATGAAAGCGCCAAGGTCTAGAAATGAAACCTGACCCAAAACAGATAGCAGCCTGCGCGCCGCCACTGCTGGCTCCTAATATATAATGGCAGTACCAAATCAGTACCAAATCAGAGAGCGAGCACCGTAAAGGAAATCAGGAGCCGAATTGAAAGGAGGCGAAAGTGAGTTATCCCAGTGTGCAAGTGAAGGCGGGGCTGGAGTATGCTGCACCTTGGTGCAGAGTAACAGATGTTTATTGCCAACCAAATGAATGTTAATTAGTCCGTCGGCCTCTAGTAGGATGAAAGGCTGAGCAGACGCACTGGGGTTCGAACCTGCGGTTGTGGGGTCTAACATAAAATTAATAGGGTGCTTGCCTTAAAGTTAAGATTACACTATATAATGCCAGCACCAAATCAGAAAGCGAGCACAGTAGAGCAAATCAGGAGCCGTGTGTGTAAGCAGAGGCATCGCTACCTCTGCCGCCACTGTCAAAACACGATTCTGCTGCCTTCCTCCTTCTACAAGTCAACAGGCATGGGTCTAGCATGACAGCGAATGCACAAGTTTCTCATTGCAAACCGAGCATTGGCAGGACTGTGCGTGTGCATGTGGCAATTGAAGGGAGGGTTGGTTAAAAAGAATGGCGTGAGAGAGAAGCGGGGGCAAGTGAGCACGGCAGCGCGGCGAACGAGCTAATTAAAAACAGATGGTGACATGACCCCGAACAGAAGGCGCCCCTGCTCGTAACCGCAAGCCGTAGGCCGCGGCCGGATACATTTCCTGGGAAAGATGGGACATGCACCCGCCTTTGCCCAATTGCGTGCTGTCTTTTTAGAAAGACGCACACAAAGCCCAATAGAAAAAATGCTTAAAAAAAAACACACGCACAAGCGTGTGAAAAGTCCAGAGTGATTCCAAGAGGTTGTTTTCCTAGAGCAACGCATACGCGCTGTGCTAGGCTCGACCTAAAAATGCCGGTGCTCCGTACCGGACAGGCCCGGCCCATTTAAAGCACTGACATTACTTAATATTGACTTGAGTCAACTTCCTCATACAGCAGGGAGTAAACCACTCAAAGAGACATTAGAACTATTCAATAGTATACCAAGTAATCTATCCAAAATTGAAGTGAATTAACCCCGTTATCTTGACTTTCCGTTATTAACATGACCCCAGCCTGCAAATGACCATGAAATTATTTCCGAGGCCTTGCTGTCTCTTCAGAGGATACTCAAGTCTATTTTGTCATTATTAGGAAAAACTACGACTAATTCAGACCACTCACTAGAAATTCAAACGGCAATTCTAAAAACCCTAATCTATCAAATTACTTGCCCTCTGTTGGAGGGGCAGACATTGGAGTGGGAGCTCAAATTTGTGAAGAAGGCGCTGGCCAAAAAGTACTACCCCATTGAACACCATTAGTAAGTCAAGTGCAACTCAAACAGGCAACAAAATACAACAAGCATTGGTATAGCCAATAGGTCTCGCCTTTGGGACCTTATAAGTGTTTAGCCATGCAACAGTTGCATAACTAAATACTTATAAGGTCCCAAAAGCGAGACCTATTGGCTATGCAAAGCGGCCGTGCGGCCGCAAAAGTGAAAGTGATCATGATCATGATCAAACATCAAAGCGAAAGTAATCGCGGTAAAGCGCGGGGCGCGCGCCCGCGCCCATGCACTGTAGCTCTAGGCTGGCCTGGTAGCACTTTTTGGAGCCCTCTCAATAAGTCTGGCCAGACCAGCGCATGCGCTGGGTCAGGCGAGACCTAAAAAGGAACAAAAAAAGAATAAGTTTGGAGCAGGGATAGTCTACTCTTTACGTAGGCTATTCTTAGAACAAACGCCAGTTCAGGAGACAAGTAAATAGACAGTTGCCCTTCCCTACTATCGGCTATTTATTTGCTCTCACAAAACAGGATTTCTGGAGGACCCTCTTGTGACTATTTCACATCTTACAACATTAGAATCTGACTTTAAGAAAGCTAATAGGAGCACGGCAAAAATTAAGTCTGTGAGTAACAAGAGAAGAGCAATTTGTAGAATCATCATGTGGTAGTGCAAAGTTTGCTCTAGCCGATACTCATACTAGTGCTGAGGAAAACAGAGTAAGCAGTAACACAATTGTTATGGTAAACTAACAAGATACCCAAGTGTTTAACTTGCCTTTCCTTCCACCTGCAAGGGATGTACATGGACAATTAAATGCACTGGCCCCCAATTTTGTAAGCACTATGCTTCAGTCGGAAAGTAGGTCCTCCCCACAGGCAGTTTTGGCCACAAGTTCTAACCTTAGGTTATCCACAGCAGGGTCAACATTAAATCCTTACTTTGTTCTTGAGATATCGGACCTCTTTGCAAAAGGGGAAAATCCAATAAATAGACAAAGACTTTTAAGGCAACTTCGTAACTTCAAGCCCTTTCTTTCTCAGAAAAAAATTGGTATCCTTTCCCAATAACGTAAAGTCTTCCACAGCCCATGTAGAATTTTGGTCCAATGTGATTCCCTCTATAGTGCTACAAGAAAGTGAAAGACTCCACAAAAATTGATTTGATGTAATGGGAATACACCTCAAGTCTTCGGCCTCGCAGTTTCCATTTCAGTCTGCGCTGACACCTTATAGGGGAATGAACCATTTGATTGCCACACTTAAATATAATGGTCACAAGTCTGATGGTGGATCTATGGTTACACTTACAGAATACATTGGTAAAGGAGGCAGACAGACATAGAACAAAAGTCAGCCTAAAGTGGATAATTCTAATAGCGATGACTCTTGGTCTTGGCTCTCGAGGATTTGAATGGAAATGAATTAAACAGTAATCTCAAAATTCCCTCTTAGTGGTAACTTGGTGACTATCTCCTGGAACGTGACTGGTTTGGAAACATATTAGTTGCATAACTTGATTAGATACCACTCTTCAAGAGACTTGGTCTACTGCTAAATTTGTCTGTGACAACTACTTTGCCATCGATGTTCCTGCAACAAGCGTTAGCAAGGGCCACGCTAGGGGTGGCCTCTCTAATCTCCTTACAATTGAGATACAATAGGATTTAGAAATAATACAATTGTCGAGCAATACAGTGCTTGAAAGTAAATGTACCTAAATTGATTGAAGCCCCCCCCCCCCCCAGTGGTCTCAGAATCAGCTGATTTATTTGCGGCCTTGGGGAATGCACCTCACGGATCCTCTTCACCTCCTATATGGTGATGGCTCTCGCTTTTTTGATTTCTCTACCTATTGGGTCCTGCTTCATCAGACTCAGAAAACCCTGTGACACATGGAACCCGTGTCTCTTGGCCGTCTCATGTCCTGCCCACGTGTGCCATCAGTTGCCTACCTCGCCTTCTCCGGAATGCCCAAGTGTTAATGCATCATCCACCAATGATTCCTCTATCCCTCCCAGATGAAAATCAAATGAAATGTATAGGGGTCTGGTTAGGAGTACGAGGTGCTGTACAAATGCCACAATACAATACAATGCAATTCAGTGTGCGAAGAGCTGTGATCCCTTGCTACCACAGTATTTCCATGCCAATTAACAATTTGCAAATGAGTACACAAGGCGAAAACTGCAACTGCTCATGCGCACACTTTAAATATTCTTTCACACTGCTTAGTAACTGACCAAGCAGCCCTCTTCCCTCATTGCCAACTCGTAAGTGAGAACTATAGTATTTTTCAATTAGATATTCAGAACTTGTAAGGAAGTGAAAAATAGTGCAAACTTCGGAAAGTCTCCTGAAAAAAAAATACGATTTTACAAGAATAATACAGTTTATGCAGTGTGCAGATCAATTACTTACATGCTATTCTAGGAACATCTGGTGAAATGTAAAAATCCCCATAATTTTTAACGCTAATCCTTGCCGAAGGCCTGCTTTCGGTTTTGTAGGTTAAGAGTGGGACAAATCCCAGACGCTGCTATTCCGGGAACATAAGTTGGCCTAAAAGGGCGCATGTCTATGAACCATTCAATAACCTACATGTAGCCTGTTTGAAAACCCGTATTTTTGATGAGCTCAGAGCAAAATGTGCATGCATTCTTCAAGCACATGTTCTATTCATTAGCACTCACTATAAACACCTATGAAAAAATGCTAAGATCATTACAGATCGGTGAAGGAACTTGCCCAGTAAAACAGCTGCGCCAAATTTACTGGAGGGCAAAGCGGAAAATGCCATTTAATAATGCAATTCTAAAGCACTGCCGATTAGAGGCAATCTTTTATGAATTGTTCAAACTATTACAGGAAAAGGGAAATGGAAAGCCCTGTGGTTACATTCATAATAGTGTCATAAAATCGCGTAAAATGATATCCAACAATGTTGCGTAATAAATCAAATTACCTCTAAAGCCAAAGGGGTCAGAAGTGAGGTGGGGGAGGGATTGCAGACAACAGTCAGGTGAAGAAAAGGAGGCTAAGGAGATATTGAGCATGCATGAAGCAGGGAGAAAGTGGACCAGAGAGACTTAAAAATCCATAGGATTAAAGTTTGTCTAGCCAAGACTGCACGAAAGGATGTAATGATACTTAATACTGAAACGCGCTTTAAATTTTGATTGTAACAATTAAAACAATAAAAATGTTTCAAAAAAAAAAAAAATCCATAGGATACACTGACGAAATACAAGCATCCACAGGTGTCCAAAGGAAACATCAGATGTGGGGGGATGTGCGTTTGATATCAATATGGCATTTAATCTCTGTTTTTTTGTTGTTGCTACTCCTGCATCCGGAGTATCTTGGATCTGAATGATCGCTGTTTGCCCTATGTGGGAAGGGTATGCCCAGATGTGGGTCCCGTGCTCACTACGCCACTGGAGTCAAGCTATCCTGGCTGAAGAGGGGTGAAACCCCGAAACCGTTCCTAGGATGCTTGATTCTGGTCCAGGGAAGACATGGCTTGGCAGTTCGGGCTGGACTGTTCCCATGAGGCACGGGGTCAAGACTGATTTGCATATGGCCATGTCTGAACTGGGGTGGCGTGGTGAGCAAAATAACAATGGATTAAACCCAGATCTGTGACTGGGTGTGAATGTTTTGTCAATGTGCAACATTCCGTCCATCATCTTGTGTGTTTTGCTGAAATGCAGGGGCGCCTATGGATTGCTTATCAATTTGGTAGTTGAGCCCACTTTGCAAGTGATCTCTCCAAGTGGCCACTTTAGTCCATCCCATTTCCCTTCAAATGATGGTTTGTCTGCATTGTTGACCTCATTCTCAGACCTTGGAATCAAGAAGATCAAGAGCAAGGCACCAGAGACCCCCACAAAGCAATTAGCAACTTCATCAACGCCCACTGTCACAGGATTCACAGGGTTATGACAGGATCTCACAACACAATACCACTTAAAGTCCTGCAACATCACAAACAGGGCAGAGATGGAGACGCCCTGCGCCGAAGATCTATGCCTTGCTTGCACCGACTTTGGGATCACTATGAAATAGCTGACCTCCCCTCATTCCAATCAGATTAGGGGGATGAGGGCTGTTACCTGCATGTTACTGTTGTTAATGAGTAAAGCAGCGGGAAATGTGACATAGGAGTCATCATTCGACCAAGAAAGCAACGACCATCTACCAAACTGTGAATATTTGTGATTGCCACTCTGTGCTCAGCGGTATTCCTGAAACCATGAATCTCTGCTAGTGATGAAATGAGGTAAGGGCTCGGTCTACTCTCACACTTCTGACAATGGACCTCTTTGGCAAAGCCTGGCTAGAGGAAAGCAATGAGGTCTGAAAGCACACAACCCTGCCACCTTGCACACTGCTCTGCTGGGACTACTGACAGTAATCTGTAAACTTTCTAAGGCCTCAGTTCCACAATGAAGGACGATCTTCAACAAAGATCTGAATGAGTAGATGTCCTCCAACAGGAAACTCCCAAGGCAGGTGTACTTTTTGAAAGTTCTTTCTTTGTCTGGCGTTAAAAGATACCTTTTGATTTTGCTAAAAATATATGCATTCTATACTTTTCAGTCAACCCTCTCAATCAATCAGTCATTTGTAAAGCGCACTACATACCCGTGAGGGTCTCAAGGCGCTGGGCGGGGGGCGCTACTGATCAAACAGCCAGGTCTTGAGTGTTCTCCTGAAGGTCAGCAGGTCCTGGGTCTGTCGTAGGCTCAGTGGGAGGGTGTTCCATGTTTTGGCGGCGAGGTGGGAGAAGGATCTCCTGCCGGTGGTAGTTCTTCGGATGCGCGGGACGGTGGCTAGTGAGAGGTCGGCAGAGCGTAGCTGGCGGTTGGAGATGTAGAAGGAGCGTCGTCTGTTGAGGTAAGCAGGACCGGTCTTGTGGAGTGCCTTGTGTGCGTGGATGAGGAGCTTGAAGGATATCCTCTTCATCTACTGGTCAGTTATTTTGTCATTCACATTTTCTGCCACCCACTACACCGTATAGTAAGCGGCAATGTCTCAGTCCAATTCAGCCACTGGCTAACTTCACTGTGAGTCACGGCATTCTGGCCTTTCCACACACAAAGTAGTCCCTTCAGTGGCAGAAACTACTATGGCAATGTGTGCTATTTGAGCCAAAAATATTTCTCCATTAAGCCAATTTTTTTGGGGTTGGATTGACGAGGCCTAGCAGCTTTCTTAACAATAAAGTTTTACAAAAACAAAACAATCATTGACATAGCCACAACGCTGGTAGTCAATGCCAGACATATTGGTTTTGCCAACGCTTGTTTAAGGAGGGAAACCTGTTACCCACAAGGTATCTAGGAAACCAGTCAATATTGGGCCACGTTTCCTTAGTAGGAATACGTTGCCGTCTTTCGGCTGCATTTTACAAATGCTGATGGGGTTTTGTGAATATAAAATCATTGTAAAAAGCTGTCAAGTGCTGTACCCCTATAAAGGACAGCAGCATTCACTCTGAGAGAGACGGTGCTTCTCCCACTCTGTAGTAACATGTAGACGCGTGCCTCTAGAACACAATTTAAACTCGGATCACCCATGGGTGGCTCGATCAAACATTAAATTGAGTTTGCCTCCAGGATAAGATTAACTAATGAACTCTCATAGCTGCAAAGTGATTACCAATGGCATGGAACCTTTGGTGGAAGTCAGCATATATTCTGTGCTTTCACATAGATGAATACATGCGCATGATAAGGAACTTCTAGTTAGATCCCCGCCAATACTTCTTATTTATTTTAGATAAGATAGGACCTTTCCTTAAAGAAAACTGTAGGGAGAATCGCTCTGTTTTGCTTCTACATAAACGCACTAAACATTTAAGCAGAATTTTGTTTCAAATAATAAATAAACAATGACTTGCTTATTCCCTTAGATCAAATCGATGCATTTTGTCTTCGAAAGAAAAAGATAGGTGTACATCGTTTTACTTTCATGGCGTTTGTCTTTAAGGCTCCAGACAAAGTTGTATCTACCTGAGAAAACGCGAGAAGAGCTAAAAATAGGAACAATACAAAGAGGGCAAGGCGAGCGCTGTCAGTTGTGTAACAGTATGACAACAGCACAACGTACAATAACATGATGTGAGGAAGCATAAGGTTTTTTTTCACTTGCATATTAGCCTTGTACTGTAACATTTTTAAAGTGCTTCGATCTCCGGACGAGGTTACAAAGCACTTTGACTAGACTCAGGCTTCGGACTGTGTTCTCGGAAGGGTGTGCGATGTAGTTTGCTCTATGAGGATGTGTGGGTTATAGCGCGTGAGGTATAGGGATTTAGCTCTAATACAGAGTAGCAAACAGGACTCTTCGGATGTGCATAATGTGTTGTACAGTGTTGTGCATGCTGGCAGTTATTGCTTTTCTACTAGTTCTTGGGCCAGATTTACAACCGTGTCACACAACGCACCGCAACGCCCAAAGTTCCTGCGCTGCGTTTCAGGGCACGGAGAAGGGAGGGAAACGCCATATCTGCAGAGATATTTCTCCTCACCTGTCTCTTATGCCAGCGCATGATCAGGCTGCGGAGCGCCATGCGCACACCTTTGCGCAGTAGTGCAAAGCTTTCTGTGTAAGACTAGCATAGGTTTTGTACTGAAAGGGTATCCTTATAGTACAAAATACTATACTTACACTGACTTTACAACCTTTCCTACTTGTAGGTGTGTTTTGGTATGTGTGCTGTTCAATGTAGCACACATGCAAAGTCGGAAAAGAAAGGTGAAATGAAAGCATTTTTCCTTTAACGCCTGCTTTCGAGTGGAATTCATTTTTGGCGGGAAATCCTGTCTACTATTGCTAGTAGATAGGACTTTACATCAAAAACCATGGGTGTTAGCACAGGAATGCCCATGTACCACCCTTGCAACAGCCCTTCGAGGCAGAGCAGTGCAAATCAATGGTTTGCATTACTCTCTCTTACAAATAACCCACAAATGTTTCCATCAAATCTGCGTTAAAAAGCAACGCAAATCTGATACAAAACCTTTGTAAGTCTAGGCCCTTGTGTGTTACGTGATTATGTTGATGGAAATGGACACGTTTTTAGTGCTCTCTGAAATTCCAGATGATTCCAGGGGCGACTTTTATTGTTGGGGGAATCTGGTTCCAGTGGTCATCTGCCCGAGTAGAGCATGAGGTTGCACCAGCTTGCAGTCCATTGTATGGGGTCACTGTCATGAGAGGTGCCAGCCTTGAGCCCAGTGATCCTGCTGAATTGTATATCCAAGGTTTTTCAAGGAGGACAGTTGGTCCCGTTACATTGCTTGTTCTGTGTGGTAGGCGCATTGCTTTGTAGGCGATGTGTCTAGTTGCAGGCAGTCAGTGTAATGATCTTGGGTGAAATGTGAGTCTGAATTTGGAGGTTAAACACAAATCTTCTGCAGTTTTCTGAATTCTCTGGAGCTTGTGGAAAGATATGCAGCTCTCCAAAGTGCAGTCTTTGGTATGGTCCAAGGCTCCCATTACAAGTTGAGTGGAATGGAATTGCTCTGTTCAATTCGGCTCCACTCAGTCATGAGTGAGCCATTGTTACCACTGTTCCTGAACATGGACTGAACCGCAGTGGGAGACACGGACCGAATATTATAGGCAGAAAATCTTTGCGGTGAAGTTGCCTTGGTAATAGGCTGCAGTGTAGACCCACGCCATTTAGTGTCCCCGCCCAACCCTCTTCCAAGGCACATGGAGGAGAGCATTACATGCTCCCCCTGTCAAGCAACGCCCTCTGCTTCCTTGTACCACTCTCACCATTCCATCTCACCACCATGCACCGCCCCCCACACACATTTACCGTATGCTCAAAGCAGGTGGTGAATTGGAGCATTGATCAATACGGAAATTGGAATACCATGTGGAGTTCCACCCAGTACTCACAGTTACTGCCCATCCTTTGGGTATTAACTCATAATTCCCTGTTACTGGCGAGGTATTGATGGAGCAGGGTTTTACTTTAAAACCGAATACCTGTTTCATTTTCGCATGTTATAACTAAAAGTACTACTGATTAATTATTAAGTATTAAAAGTTTGTCAAATGTTGTCTAACCAACCTTATTAACAAGAGAATTACACGTGGGAATGCTATTGCATGGCTACAATAATAAGTGAACTAAGTTGTTGAGCAAACTGACAGAAATCGATGTTGCTTATGTGATGTTATTGTGTTTGCGCTTATAATTAATATGCATTAATAGCTTTTGATGTCGCAAATGGCTAGATAAATACACACACATAAGGGTATTAGCAGGGGAATAACACTGTTTAATCATTTCCGTGCAGTAATTCTGTTTTATGTTTATTTTTACTTAAGTTGACTAATGTGGCCTACTACAAGATGGCTACCACCCGCAGCCTGCATTCGAGTAGATGGAAATTTTACAAAAAGTCTTCGTGCTGCCTGTGACCTTGCACCTCCGATGAACTGAAAAGCCATGAGCATGATGACATGTCCAGGAAATCTGCCAAGTGCCCCTGGAAGATGGAGTTGTTGAAATATTGAAATATTGACTTCATGAACTTATAATGATCCCACCATTTGATACAAATTTATCCAGTAGAGACATCCGTAGATGTATCGAATTAGTCATGGACATTCAATTTTCCTATTCATTATTTGGGACAATCTAAGTGTGAGAAAATCTCGCACAGTAACGTAAATGTACCAAGATGACATGATTTCTGCCATTCATCCGTTCTGAATTATAAATTGTAACTTTACAGAATGTAAATTTTAGTATAAATATTAGCAGACTAGAGAGGTCTAGCGCCACTTCTTCCCGAGCTGATGATCCGAGGTCCCTATGCTGACGGAGAGGACGATGACTCTACATGACGGCAGGAAACTCTAATTCTTCTACAGAGGACCGGTTCTGACTTAGGATCTGACATTTAGACAGAATAGGTAAATATGAGAGAAATGAATTTGCATTTAATTGGCTTTTCTTACAATTTTAGATAAACATATAATTCTGTTTGAATCTCTGTGTCGGGTGATTATTTCTGGTCATGTTTATTGAATTTATTTGTGTATTCATTGAAATGTTTTTCGCTAGATTTAAAAGCAACTAGCTGGTCGCATTGACCTCAAAGTACAGGCAGATCGGAGAGGTATTAAAAGGTGTGTTTCCCCTTATACATGGCACGGATAAGAGTGGTAGGATGAATGTTGGTGTAATGGGCCCCACCAGCGTGTGATGTGTGTGTGCGTGTGTGACTGTGAGATCGCTCCATCCGTGGAAGTAGAGGGGATTCAGAAGCTCTGACCTGCACCAGTATAACAGCTCAGTACCAGTATTAACAGGTTTGGGGTTAACACTGTGCCATCACCATGCAATTTATGAGCCGGGCCCATGTAGAATAGCATAATGAAATGATTGCTTGGAATATTTGGCAGAAGCGTACATATGTGGAAATTCTTTATAAGCATCTCAGCATGTAGAATCTTTATTTCAAGATTATTAGATTCTGATATAAGCAAGATCTTGGAGTCCATAGGTTGCTAGGTGGCAATCTTTGGTATTGGGGGCAATATTGTTGATGAGTGGTGTTTTATTCATTTGCACATAAACGTATTTCAGTTTTGGATGTGTTTTGTGTGAGGTGGTTCAGTATAAATCATTCAGGATGGGCATTGTGGAGAAGTCTTCTGGTGTTAGGAGGTGGAAAGTTAGTCATTTTGACGGTCGCCCGCTGTGATTTAGTTTATCATCTTTAGTGCTTCTCTCCAAATAAGAGTCCCTTTCCTTGGTTTTTGCGAGAAAGTGGCATAATTCTTGGGAGAGTTTCACTTTGGAATCAGTGCAGTCTGGGTTCTGATTTAAAACAAAAGAGTAGTTCTCCATGTGGGTTGATTATTTCTGAGATGAGCTGAGAGGAGTGGGACCCTATGCTTTTTTGATGGAGGCTTTGGAAACTTTTTTCAGGAGTCCCAGGGCAATCAGAAGTTACTGCACCCAGTTTGTGCGAATCAGAGATGTTTACTAATTTCCACCCTGGATCTTAATCCTACTATTGCGTCCAAAACTGACTGCAAGTACATCCCTGTAGCACCTGACTCTCAGAGCAACAAAGTTGAGCAGTCCAAGGCTTACTTTAGGAGGTGGTGTGGGTTAGAAACTCAGCAAGCATCAAACAGCAGTTAATAAATCACTATCCAAACACTACTTTGGTTTATATTACCAGTCATTATTTCTACTCACACAACTAGGAATACTGGGCCAGATGTGCGACCATTGGAAATTGCGACTCGCAAATTGAACCAAATTGCGTGTAGCAATTTCCAATGTACAACAGTGTCTGAGACACTGTTTGCGATTCCCAATGGGGTCGCAAATTGCATGACTTATGAATATTAATGAGGTTGTCGCAATTTGCGACCCCATAGGGAATGGCGGGCACTCCCAGGGATGGCGGCCTTTCTAGGGTCAGCAGACCTCCATGTCTGGGACTGCTTTGAAATAAAGCAGTTTTCCTTTTTTTTTTAATGCAGCCCATTTTCCTTAAAGGAAAATGGGATGCGTTTTAAAAAAAAAAAATCTAACTTTTAATTTTCATTTTTTAAGGGCAGGCAGTGGTCCCTGATAGCTCTCTGATACCTACGGGTTTAGCCAGCGCTATATAAAACTCATTAAAATAAATCCATTTCAAAGGGGAAGGACTCCCCCGGGGACCCCTTCTCATTTCCGAGTGGCTTACCACCCTTATGAGAAGGGTGGTGAACTGCAAGTGCTTTGACCCAAAACATTCTCACATAGCTGTTGGGGTCGCTATTAGTCATGGCATGCCCCTTCCTAATAGCGAGTCACAAAACACTATTTTGCAAGTTGCAACTTATTTGCTACTCGCAAAATAGGGTTAGTGCATGGCCCACGGGATTTTTGCTTGAGCAAACGGATCTAATACCCATTTACGCATGCAAAAGTCCATTGTACATCTGGCCCACTGAGCGTAATCAATAGAAGGCATTTATTTTGGGAAACATCCTTTACCCCACAGTCACGACGACGACCTGCCTTTACAATGCAGTCACTACCCCAACTGAGACATTACCACGTGTTCCTTTAACCCACAAGTTGTTATAACGACTTGCTTTAGCTGGCTCGTTGTTGGACTGGTGTTGGATTTTTAAATGCAACACCATCCCTACTGTTGAGAAGACTGGTGTTGGAACAGTAATTTGTACAATTCCAAATTCCAATGCCCCCTAAAGCAAGTAGTTGTAATGACTTGCGTGGTAAAGCAACGCTTGGTAATGTGGCAGTCTGGGTAGTGACTGCATTGTAAAGGCATGCGGGGTAAATGCATGTGGGGTTCCTTCATACCACCATTTATTTTGAGTACTAATGGGAGTAGTAAAGCACATTGGCACCTTGACTTACAATGGGGAATCTCTGTGCCTTTTTTCGAAAGCTCCTATGGCTCTATTTACTCACAGTCACTCGACAGTCAATATCAGGTCATTCCTTCCCTAGTCGTATGTGATTACTGTCACAGTACCTATATCTGTCCAACCAGTTTGTGTATTTCTTTGTGAGCATGGCACGCAATGACCCAGTGGTTTGCATCCGATATGGGCCACTCAACGGAATAGAGGATGCGGATGCCCCAGATTAAAAGAGGCGTTACTGCTCTTGCTTGGAGGTCAGTAGCGGCAGCGCTAGCACTAGTGAAGAGGAGATGTTTGTGTTCCTTCTTCGGCACAGTCACAACCAATCACCTGTTGCAGACACATCGCTGCCACCACTGTTAGTCCTCTCACAGCCCAGTGAGATGACAGAAGTCACTCTCTCAAAAACAGGTGCGCTTGTTGTGTCATTTGGCTATAGAACTCCACTACGGTTCTCACATTTGTGTGTTATGAATGCTAATGCGAATGTAATTTCAGCTCAACATGTTTATGTTCAAGTGTAAGTATATTATTCAGAAACAGGGCCTCTATTCCTAACCATGTTCTAAACACTCCAGCATCTAGTGCAAATAGTTAACATGTTTTTTATATATGTGGTATGGAATTTGTATATCCTGTCAGAATAAACTCTTGACAAGAATGGAACCCATGAGAAAACAATGTTGAGGTTACACCAAGATCAAAAGATCTAGCTCCAAAGCAGATCATGTAGAGTTATTTAGCAGAATTCAGAAAGTGAGAAGCTTTATAGAAAATGCCAATGCAGCCATATTGCAAGAGCAAAGAAAAGGTCTCCTAATCAAATGAGACACAAAGGTATGTGGCTCAATTAGGAACAGGCCCAGCCACTGGAGGCCTTCTGTTTGGAGACCAATTCAGATAAGAAATCTCTTTAACAAGTTATGACATATACTTCTATTTAAAAAGCACAATCTTCATTGTGCAAAATCTTTGATGCCAGAATTGTTGTGAGGCCCAATAGATGCAGAGGTCCATGCAACATGTTTGTCCTCTTTAGACACTTCTAAATGGAGATGTACTCCGCCTCACAGATTCACTCTAACCTAATCAGATGATTAGTATAGATCTAAAAAATGAATATCTTTCTATCCCTATCTTTTCGGAACACATAAACTACGTATAATTTTACACGGGGAAGTAATATTATTATGAGGTGTGTGGATCATACCCTCAAGGGAATACTTACAAAACCTCTGAATTATTTCCCCAATGAGGCCTTAGTAGAGTACCCAGACCTGAAAGACCCCATCCTTTTTTACTCTAAGCTCTTGGTAGTATCAGGGTGCTGACTTGCATTGAAGTTAACTTAGCTTTTGAAAACATTTTTGGAAGTTGTATAGAATGGTGTTGGCATCAGACATGTAGTGGTCAGGGTGAGAGATGTGTTCTAGCATTAGGTTACATATGGAAATCTTTTTTAAGGATCTAAAGGTTTGGTCTTCTCTTTTGTGTTGACCTTGGTTTCTTGGTAGGACACTACACATGGAGATAGGGATGGCACAGTGGTTGGACCAGAGGAGGGGTGTTGGCAGTTTACATTAGATTGTTTTTGTTTTTTAACACATGTTATTAGCATTTTGCAAAAAATCATATTTGTATATTAATTAGTACACAATTGAGTTCAATGAATATATAATCTGTGCATACAATGTAATAGATCCTATACACATAAGGTCCTTCTCTGTATGGTTTGATCACAATACAGAAGCATTAGTGTTTACTTCACATTGTGCACTATGTCAGTACAATAATTTACCACAAAAAAGCTAAAAGTATCCATACAGACATTAAACACAATAACATTCCCTCACCCCTACCCACTTTCCTGGTTCTATTAATGCTCAATGGTCATATGTGTGATGTATCTTGTTAGTATAGCCGCCTGCTGTGGTGTGAAGTCATGTAGTGATGCGAGGGTGAGGTTACTCAGCTATTTACTCATGTCATAAGGAGTTGAATTAGTCAAGGCATACGTTGGATGAGGATATATTGTGACAAATACATTTTGCGGTACTCATTGTACCCTGTGAATCTGGGCGTGGGTATTGTCCATTGAGCGATCCTCCTCTGATCTCAAACCCTCTAGCAGGCCCTCCCATGTCCGAGCTCCCCCTAATGAATTCCTGTCTCTTGTGGCATCCCTTAGGAGGTTAATACTCTCATATTCCGCCCATCGAACCAAATCGTTGGGCCATTTCGCTACATGAGACCCTTTGGTGTTTTTCCATTTAACAGTGATATGACGCTTGGCTAGTATTAAAGCAACATTGTTGATTTGGCAGTTATTTCATGTTTAGTTGGTATAGGGAACAATCCCAGTAAACATGTTGTGGGTAGAAGTGGTATATTGACATCTGCTGTTTCATTGGTTATTGTCATCACCTCTGCCAAATAGTCAGTAAGGTGTGCAGAACTCCACACCATATTAAACATCTCAGCTCCCTCAGCACCGCACCTGGGGCGAGTCGAGCAAGCGTGTGAAAATATTTAGTTTGCTTGTTGGAAGGTAAGTTCTATGTATATAACAAAAATGTATACATTTGAAGAGAGCATTTGTAGATTCTCGTGAAATACCATCTAGGATTCGTACCCAATCCGGGTCAGTTATTGGAGTGCCCACATCTGCCAACCATTTGTCACTTAGGTTGGGTTGTAGGATAGTTATATCCTTTCTTAATGCACTATACAGGTCTGTAACTGAATTATGTTTGCTGTGGTGGTACAAGGATGCAACATACTCTGTATGTTCTGGGTTCCTTCTGTTGTTTTTTCAAATGTCTTCTCAGCAATGCCTTTATTGCTCCATAGAGTAGGAAATGTCCTACTGGTAAATCGTAGTTGGTCTGCAGTTCCTCAAATGATTGCAGTGTGTCAACATTATATAGGTTACACACTTTTACTATGCCTAAACCTGTAAAATCTAGCAATTGAGTCCTAGCACCCTTTTGTGAAAAGATCGATAGCCAGTTCAGTGATAGTTCTGGAGATTAGGGAGTATCTGTTCTGGTTTTCTGCATATAGCATAGCCAACAGTGTTTGGCCACTGTCTGTAAGTCCAGAGGTTCGGTTTTAACTCGTTTGAGCTATAATACCAATTGCGTCAGTCATTGCAGAGGTGGGGTGTCAGCCCCCAATGAGGGCTCTTCTTGAGTGCTAGTAGCTACTCATCGCGTTACCCACTGCTTCTGTGCCGCCAGATAGTATGCTGAAAAGGCCGGGTGGACGCCGCTCCCCCATCATGTACATGAAGTTGAAGCTTCATGAGTGCCACCCAGCGTCCATACTTCCTCCATATTAGATCTATGAGTAAATGTATTTATTTTCTGGAATTTACTTCTGGGTATTATTATGGGGAGGGTAGTAAAATAATATACCAGCCTAGCTAATGCTATAATTTTAGCGATTGGCACTTGTCCTGCCACTGATAGTGGGTGCGACTTCCAGAATCCTATCCCTGAGCGGAATATTGTGATCTCTCTCATCCCACATTGCCTTCCAGGATGTTGAGTTCGTCTCGGTAGAGCTGAAACCCAAGACATCTGAAGGATACCAGTTCCCATTTAAGTCCCTTAGAATCTGGGGTCACCTCCTCCATGGTTTGTAAGGGAAAAACTTGTCTTTTGCAAGTTTTCACATAATCCTGACCTTTACCCGAACTCATTGAGTAGCAGGGTAGCTTTATCTATGTCAGTTTGTTTGTCATTAAGACAGAGCAGCATGTTGTCTGCATATAAAACTGTATGGTGGGTACCTCCTTAGGCTTTTTTGCCATCATATAGTCTTGTCCTGCATGCCAATGGTCCTACCTCAATAGCAAATAGTAGTAGGGACAGAGGGCACCCCTGACTCTATGTTATATGAATTATCCCTCCTGATTTAACTCTTGCCGTGGGTTCGGAAAACAATAGTCGTGCCCTTCCTAACTCCACCCTGTCCATCACTGTATAAAGATTTTACCAATCCTGACTCTCAAACACTTTTTCGATGTACATTGACATCACCACTGCTTCTGAGCTACCTGTCTGGCCTGCCAGCAGTATTGTTGCTACTCGCTGGATATTCATGGCTGTATTTCACACTGATTAATCCATTCTGGTCAGGGTGTATAAGTTGGGGCATATATGGTATTAGTGGTGTGGCTATAATCGACATTCAACAACGACACAGGTCTAAATGCTGTAAAGTCCTGTGGGGGCTGTCATGGTTTAAGTAGGGGGATTATTATTGCTTCCTTCATAGTTAGGGGAAGAGTGTGCTCTTCCCGTGGCTGTTTGTATACTGCTGACGGGCATGGCAGTAACTGATCAAAATAGGTAGCATAAAACGCCACCGGTAGCCAATCAGTCCCCAGTGTCTTCCCACTGGCCATATCTTTGATCACCGTTGTCAACTCTTCTACTGTTATGTCTGTGCTCAGCAATTCCGCCTTTCTGGGTGGTTGGGCAGGTAAGGGCAGATTTTCCATATATACTAGCTCATCTGTAAGCACTGCCTCCCGCACCAAGTATACAGGGTGGTAGATGGTTTTAAACATCTTGTTAACTTTAGACTGTTTACGGACTTGACATCCATTCCCATCCTCTAATCCCAAAATGTGGGTCCCCTCTTGGTTGGGTTTGCCAGCCATGCCAGTAGTGTCCTGGCCTTATCCTGGTCCACATGGGCCCTGACCATGTACTCTTTGCTGTCAATGCACCCGAGTTTTACTACTAGGTCGGCTAGTATTTCTTTTTCATCTACGAGCGATTGGCGAAGAGTAGAGTTGTTATGTCTGCCTCTTTCTAGATTTCTGAGTGTATTTTCCTGCATGTTGACCTCATGTAGTAGTTTCGGGCAAATACCTCCTGCATTCGCTATGCATTGCCCCTAATTACTGATTGAAAACACCCAATTTCCACGCAATTACATGTGACAGCTCATCAAAAAATTTATATTTGAGGCATACATATTAATAATAATATATCTTTTCCCACTAGGCGCCCGCTAATCACAGCATAGTGGCTATGTTTGCCTAGTTTCTGTTCTAATAACTCGAATTGTACTCCTGGCTGCACCCAAATAAGAATTCCTGGGCAAAAGCGGAGTATGTCGTGTAGTACAGTTGTCCCCACCAGAGTTTTTGGAGGGCCGTTCCCTCAGTCGCAGTCAAATGTGCTTCTTGCAAGATGTGCCCCCCACCTTTTCAAGTATGACTGTACCTTCTATATCTCTGACATACTGTTTAGTCCCCGGACATTCCATCATATTATCTCATATCCTGTATTGTGCCCTGCTAGCCAATCATGGAGATTGTATAACATATAGCCAGGTGCAATGCCAGAATGTTTTGAGGAACCCTGTACAAGCGGGCGATAGCCTCTTGTAACATTCCATTTGCTCATGGGACACAAGCATTAACATTCCACCTCCCTCCCCAGGATAGAAATGTAAAACCCCTCATCCAAACTGAGTAGAACAAACAAATAGCATGTGTGTGAATCACTCAGGTATCTTGTGTGGGGTGGTGGTCGCACTCGAGGGAGACAAGCCCATTTCCCAACTTACCAGCCAGCTTATATAATACATGTAGTAGCAGCAGGTGCGGTTCCCACTCCCAGTTGACCCCACCTGTTTAGAGTGGGAACAAGCCCCATTAGAAATATCTAAAACATGGGTGAATCAAGTACCGCTGGAAGCCTTAACCTAGATCATCAGCCGACTGCGGTGTGAACCATGGCATATCAGTTCCAGAGTTAGTATGCAGAGTAGAATCAGAGTCTGGTTCAGATTCTGTTGCAGAGGGAAATTTCCCAGTTCCTCTGGGCAGGGGTCCCTTCTGGAGGCATTAATACTTGCGTCTGCCACCACCGCATTCAGTCTATCCTGGGCTTGTTCCTTTGTAAGAAGGGTCCTTCTCGCAGGTGTGTTCAGTGCCCGCGATCACAGTCAGGTACTCCATTCCCATGTGATTGAGAGTCTATCCTGTTCATACATCTTGTGGTTGGTGTAAAATTTAGCGACAGTATCAGTGACGTCCCACAGTTTTGCTGGAAATTGCATGTGTAATTAGTATCCAGTTGGCTGAGGCATTTTTACCATCCAAAAAGGAGGTTTATTGTTTCTGACCAACCATGGTAAAATCTGGAAACACCATCACTTTATGGTTCTCAATCAAGAGCCCTCCCTTGTCTTTCTATTTTCGCAGGGTGTGATATCTATTGCGATAATGCAGCAGTCAGTTTTGCCACCACCAGGCATGGTGGCGCCCCGAGGACAGGAGGGTTCACTGGCACCCTGTGATGTTCCAGGGTGAAAAGGGGAAGAGGCCCTCAGATGCCACAGATTTCTTGATCCAGGTTTTCAGGAAGGTAATCATGTCTTTACCCCCTATGTGTTCAGGTAGCCTAACCACTTAAATAGTGTTCCTGCATGCTCTACCCTCCGTATCTTCTAGTCTGTATTCTAGGAGTCAAATCTTCTCCAATATCTCAGACATTTGCTCTTTTTGGGCTTCCATTGTGGGTTGCATTTCAGCCATGTTGTGTTCAGTGGTCATTATTCGCTCCACCATTTTGCACGGGTCAGCATGCAGGATGCTCAGGTCAGCCACCACTGTGTCCATTTTTAGGTCACAGCCTACCAGAGAGCACAGCTGTCTGGTTTACTAAAGTCATCTTGGATACATTCAGAAAGTTGACCTAGGAATGCATTCCGCCCGTTGCGTACCATTGGCTTTGTGTTTGTAACTCATATTTGCAGGCTTTATTTGTTTTAGGCTGTACAGCTCAAGGTCATCCCTCCCGTTGCCCAAATCTTGTTTCATGTATTCTTCCAAGAACTCACTTTCTGTAAACAGGCCTTTAAACTTGTTATTATCTTGTCATATTAGCTGTTAAAATCAGAGGTCAAATGTCAGGCTGTGTCTTCCAGGGAGCTTGGTGTTTATTTTTCACTCTCTGACATCAAAGTGAGAGGATTTATGTGACAATCATGTTGCCTACTGGGGGCCTGCTTGAGGAAGGCTGTACACATGGTATTTTTTTCTGGCAAACAACAAAATGTAAATGTTTGTAAATGAACTGTGCTGACAATCAAATCAATACATTGGGTGACGACATGTCCTCACATTATTATTTGTGCGCTGTATAATTTTATCAGTAAAACTATATGTAAGTACAAATGTAGTGGTCATTTCAATTGAAAATGTGTTATCTGTACTGGCATTATGCTACCATATCATTCATACTCCACGTTACCCCACTTCACTCTTTTCTGCACCACTCCACACCACTGCAATCTACTTTGCACCACTCCACACTATGCCACCCCACATTGCATCACTGCACTCTTATTTCCATCACTCCACTCTACACCTCTCTACTCGAAACCACTCCACTGTACTAATGCACTCTACCCTACCCTACTCTACTATGCACCACTGCACTCTACACCACTCCACGCTACTCCACTCTATACCACCCTACTCTGCAACACTGCACTCTATGTCACTGCACACTATACCAATGTATTCTACTCTATACTACTCCACTGTATGCCAGTGCACTTTATCCAATCTCCTCTACGCCACTCTAATCTACTCTGCTCTACTGCACTCTACTGTTTTGTTAAAATTATTTTGTAAGCGCACGTACACGGATTGATTACTTGGCGCTAGTATAGGAGTAGTTGAGCCTCCAAAGAGCCATGTCTTAAGAAGTCTCCTGAACACAGGTAAGTCTGTGCAGGATCTGATTTCATAGGGAAGACCATTCCAGAACTGTGGGGCCCACACTGCCAACCGGCTACCCACTAGTCTCTTCCATTTATAAGATGGAATGACCAGTAAATTCAAGTGGGCAGACTTCAGATTACGCGAAGGTGCATGTCTCTTGATTAGTTTAGAGATTAATTTTGGGCCCACATCCTGGAGGGACTTAAAGACGGGGCACCCAATTTTAAAAGCATATCGTTGTGGTATTGGGAGACAGTGGAGCTGCCGCATAAGCGGGGTGGCATGTTGCCATCTTGGTGGATGGAAGATCAGTCTGGCAGCCTGGTTCTGCACCAGCTGCAGTTTCCTGACTAAGTACACAGGTAACCCGAAATATAAAGAGTTTGCGTAATCTAAATGGGAGATGACCTAGGCTAGTACAACCTGCACCAGTGCCTCTCTCATAAGGAATCTACTGATTTTTCTGATCCTCCTTAACTGGAAGAATCCGGTAGAGACTGCTTTTCCGATCTGAGACTTCAGAGATAAGTCACTGTTTACTGTGATCCCAATGCTCTTCGTTGAAGGGGATGGAACTGGAGGACTGCCCAACTCCGTAGGCCAAAAGTGCGAGCTCCAGGGGTTCTGAATGCCACAAGTCAGGATCAATTCAGTTTTGTCCGGGTTTAGCTTCAGATGGTTGTTATTCATCCAGTTGTAGATGTACAGCAAGGTAGCCTGAAAGTCATAAATGGACTCGGGTGTGTTCTTGATTGTGAATATAAGTTGTAGGTCGTCTGCATAGTTAGAGGTGTTCGCCTTACGCTCCCTTAAGGTTGGAATCAAAGGGAGTAGGTATAGGTTAAACAAGTGCGGGATAATGGCAATCCCTGTGGCACTCCACAATTGGTCGTAACCTCAGGCGCGATAAGGTACTCTGAAAGAATCTACTCTATGCCACTGCACACAGCACCACTGCATTCAGGGCCACTCCACTCTACTCTGCACCACTCTACTCCACTGTATGCCAATGCACTCTATGCTACTTTACTCAAAACCAATGTACTCTAGGCCAGTGTTTTTCAACCTTTTTTGGGCAAAGGCACACTTGTTTCATGATAAAAATCACGAGGCACACCACCATTAGAAAATGTTAAAAAATGTAACTCTGTGCCTATATTGACTATATATAAAGTAATTCTCTTGAATAGGAATCAAATAAACACAAAGAAAGTATTTTATAATTACTTTATTATGAAATAGTAAGTAAACAGAAATATGAAAAATTATAAAATACTTATTGATCAGTGCGCAACCTGGGCCTGTTTGGCTGAACACAAAGCTGATATTCTGGCTGGAATCGAAGAAAGACACACACGTAGCTCTTCGTCAACAGCTCTCAGTCTCTCTCTGTATTTAGTTTTTATAGCAATCATGCTTGAAAAGCTCATCTCACACAGATATGTAGTGGAAAATGGGAGCAATGTCAAAATAGCTTTGTTTGCCAGAAGGGGGAACTCCTTGGCAGTATCCAACCAAAAACTATCCAAAGGTAGATCAGCAAATCTTAGCTTGAAACCACGATTTTGCCTCAGTTCAGTTAGTTCCTCCTGCTCCTGTAAAGTCATGTCCTTTCCACCAACTGATGCTGAGCTATAAGGGTCCCTAACCCAGTCAAGGCATTCAGTGGAGACTGAAGAGAAATAAAATGACAACCTCTCCTCGAGAGTTTTTAAATGTTTAACTATTATCTCACACAGTGCAGCAGTGTGAACACCTTGCCATTGCTTGGTGAGTGTGAACATTTCAAGATTGCCACTTTCCACGTGTTGATGCCAGAGTTGCACATTTGAACGGAATCCATTTATTTTATCTGTACTTGTAAGCAGGTTTTCATTTCGGCCTTGCATTCGTGTGTTCAGTTCATTCAGATGATGAAATATATCTGCCAGGTATGCCAGCCTTGCACACCACTCATCACTTGCAAGCAGCTTTGCGTAATCTGGCCTCTCATTTGTCAGAAACACTTTAAGTTCCTCCCGCAGCTCATACACACGAACCAAGACCATGCCACGCGACAACCACCGGACCTCCGTATGAAACAGCAAGGTTTTATGCTTCGCTCCCATCTCCTCACACAAAGCTGCAAATATGCGACTTTTCAGGGGTCGTGACTTTACAAAGTTTACCATGCGCACAACATCATCCAACACATGAACTAGGTCTGCTGGTAAAGTCTTGGCTACGAGGGCCTCACGGTGTAAAAAACAATGCGTAACAATCACATCTGGATTTCTTTCCTTCACTCTGCTTACAAAGCCTTTGGTGCGCCCGACCATGGCTGCTGCTCCATCGGTGCAGACACTTGTGCAGTTTTCCCACTTAAGTCCTCCTTGTTCAAGGTATTCTGATGTGACCTGAAAAATTTCTTCTCCTGTTCTTTTTTCTTGCAATGCCTTGCAAAAAAAGAAGTTTTCTCTAATTGCATCACCATCAACAAAACGCACATTGGCCAAGAGTTGAGCATGTCCACTGATATCAGTAGACTCGTCAAGTTGAAATGCAAATTTCTCACTGATACGGATCTTTTCCAAAACCACACTTTTGATGTCTGCAGACATGTCATTAATACGTCTGGAAATTGTGTTGTCTGAGAGAGGGACTTTGGCTATTTCCTTAGCTGCTTCAGGTCCGAGCATCTTCTCTACAATAGCTTTGCAGGCGGGAAGTATTAATGTCTCTGCCACAGTGTGCGACTTTTTTGACTTGGCTATAAGTTCAGCAACTTGATAGCTAGCTTTAAGAGCTCTTTCATTTACCTTTGTGGTTTTTCTCATGAAAGTTGCCTGTTTCTCCGTGTTTTCACGCAGGCGAACAAAATAGTCCGCATTCTTGTTTTGAAGCGAAGGGTGTTTCGTTTGGAGATGGCGTTTAAGTTTGCTTGGGACCATAGCACTGTTAGCTAGCTTTTCACCACACACCACGCACAGTGGAGTTGGTTTGTTTGCATCTCCGGTGACAGTAAATCCAAATGAAATATAGCTTTTGCTATATTGCCTTGTGCCAGAGAATTTGCTTGAGCTAACCATCTTTGCTTTCTTTTGATCCCCACTCATACTTGGGCTCTCATCTGGCTCCAAATTTTGTTCAGAGTTCAGTTCTTTCCTTTTCAAAAACGTGTCCATCACTGCAGTATCTCACTGTCACTCAGTACTAGGCATACACAAGGACGCTGCACCTGCAAGTTACCTATAAAAGAAATTTAAGATTTGTATCTATAAGGAGCAAATTGTGACTGGATGGTTTCTCAGAGAGAGCCCTTGATGCCAAGTACAAAGCTAACCCAGAGAGTAAACAAAGTATTCATAAAAGCTGTAATAAGGTGTTATCACTTAAAATAAAGCAAAAAAGGAGCTAGGATAATCTAGGCTTAAGCACAGCTAAAAGGGACAAAAGAACATAAAAGTGAACGAAAGTACAAGCCATGGGACCTTTCTCAGTACTTTTAATTCCCCCTCGTTGGAAGGCAACATTTCCAAATCATGTGAATGTGAACAAATGAAGGAGCAGCTGTAGAGTCGAGCCTGCATGTGGATTATTATGTAAAATGTCTTAATGTTTTAATAAACACACTCCGAATTCAATAATTTTCAGCGCTGTAGGGAGATCGCCCGGGGCCAAGTGTCGCCTACAATGGAACAGTAGGGCCGATATCCTTCCCTTGATTAAAAGAATGTAAGAAATGGATAGAGCATCAGATAAACCAATACCTCTCCTACATCCCGATGCTAAATTCTATAATGAATAATTGGTAATTATTAACATGTGTGACAGTTTGTCCTTCTCATTCCATCATGGCTAATCACTCGTTGTTTAATTAAAACTTTAAGTATCCGGTAATAAGATGGGGAAGAGAAGAGAAATATTTTCAAGTGCGGTGGTACCCTCACTATTTGACCATCCAAAGGCCGCATTTCATGTTTGGCTAATGTGTTTGATCCAATCACAGACGGCTTGCTACTGAAACCTGACATTTCTGTATTACAGGATTACTATTGGAAGCAACAAAAAAAAAACTTCTACTGATCTGGTGCATCACGTATGGTCGTATGGATTCTGGATTCACCTTCTTGGATTTTATGAAACACAGCACAAGAACATCTCTCACTTGGCCCACCACATCTGTCAGTTAACAGAAGTTAAAAGGGAAGGTTGATGTGCTCACGTGCCCTCAAAGTAACTAAGCCCAAGTCAAAGGCACATAATGTGGGCAAACGGTAAGAGGCATTAACAATCAACAGTATGTTGACAATAAGGATATTAGCAGCCACTTGCTCAACCAACCACTACAAGGTTACACGCCAACTATACTGGCCTGCTGTAGGTGCCTTTGCTAGCCTTTCACTGAACGGGAAATGCAGCCTAAAAAAGTAGTTATATGCCACGGCGCGCCATCACCTTGATTGAGTGAGATAATCTCGCATCTTAATAGTTTACTGCCCATCCCCCTGCCTACTCTAAAAGCCGTCAAGAGTGAATGCGGGTTTCTATGGCTATGCTGCAACTAGAGTCTCGGCACATTTTAGGAATTAAGTTCTCCCTCAATTCCTCTTGTTTCACTCTCCTGACAGTCTATCGCCCCCCGGATGCAGCACCTGGCTTTTGTGATCACCTTGGTGAAATCTTGTCTGACCTTAGCACCCGGTATCAAAAGCTCATGGTCGTAGGTGATTTCAACTTTCATTGGGAAAATTTCCCACGAGAGCCACAAGCCAATCTAATTGATCTGACAATGTCAAATCTAGGACTTTGTCAATTGGTGACCCGCCCCACCCACATCAAGGGGCACACCCTTGATCTGGTTTGGTCATCTAGCCAGCAAGCTAGGCTTGTTAACATCCTGCCATGTGCCTGGTCCGACCATTTTCTAATCACTTGCTGGGTCCCCTTGGATAGCCCTCCCACTCAACCTCGCGTGGAATGGAGGAGAGTGCGAAGTTGGCATAAGATTCAGTCGGGTAACCTCATTGATACCCTCCGGAGAACACCTCCCTGCAGGCCAGAGGAAGGTTATACCAATATCGACACAGCCAGCCTGTCCATTAGCAATACCCTCCAATCAGCGATTGACCATCTAGCTCCAGAACGTCGGGAAAGAATTAAGCCCAAACGTAACGGGGCTCCTTGGTTCAACGAAGTTCTGCGGGTAAAAAGGCAGAGTTTGCGGAAAGTGGAGAGACAGTGGAGGAAAACCTACAACTCCACTGATCTGACCCTCTATAAAGCAGCTCTGACCCTATATAAGAAATCCATCATCTCGAGGAAAGCCGAATACTATGAGGCTCGGATCTTAGACGCCCCTAATAAACAGAAGGAAACCTTTAAGATCCTAAAGGAACTTAGTAAAAAAGGTGATGTCAACTCAATCTCAATCCCTTTCAATGTCAATACCCTGCAGACTTTCTTTCTGCAGAAAGTGACAGATATCCTCTGTGAGATCAATAGATCCCCTGTTGCTTTAAGTTCTGAGGAACTGGCGTTGTCTTCCCCCTCGCCAGTTCACTTCCTTACAGACTTCCCTCCTTTGGACCCCGAAGCTTTGGCCTTTCTAATCAATAAGACCAAATCTGGTTCACCGGCCGATCCCGGTCCTCCGAAGATCTTCCAGATGGCCCTTCCAGCCTTGGATGGTCAGATCCTTTCACTTCTAAATAATTCCCTGGCCATAGGCCTGGTACCATCTAATCTGAAGGAAGCTAGAGTTATTCCCCTACTGAAAAAGCCTGGTGCAGATAAGGCTGAGTTGAAAAATTACCGGCCTATTTCGCAACTTCCTTTTTTGGCTAAGGTTATGGAGCAGCATGTTCTGAAAACTTTATCCAGCTTCCTCGAAAACTCAGAGCTTCTCCATCCCCGCCAGGCTGGCTTCAGAGCCCACCATAGCACGGAGCTTGTTATGTTATCTGTTCTCGATGATCTCAGGCTAAAGGCTGACAACAAAGCCCCGAGCGCCCTGATACTTTTAGATCTCTCTGCGGCCTTCGACACGGTCAACCATTCCATTCTACTGACTCGTTTGGCGGATCTGGGTTTCAGGGGTGCTGTCTATAGCTGGCTACAGTCTTTTCTGTCGGGACGGTCGCAAAGGGTTCAACTTGGCAGCTACACCTCGATCAGGGGAGATATCCCCTGTGGCGTGCCCCAGGGCTCGGCTTTGTCCCCTCTGCTCTTCAACATATATCTGCAGCCCTTAGTAACTGCACTATCCAAATTGGACTGCCGAGTGTTCAACTATGCAGATGACACTCAATTCATCCTGAGCATTGACAACTCGGCCCAAGCTCAAGAAACTGTTCAAAATATCCTACGATTTACCACGAACTGGATGACTGTTAATTCTCTGAAAATTAACCCTGACAAGACAGAGGTCCTTGTCATTCCAGCTAAAAACAACTTCTGGAGTGGCCTGTTTTGGCCCAAAGAACTTGGGGCCCCCCCATGTCCGTCACCATTCGTGAAAAGTCTGGGAATTAAAATAGATTCGGAACTTTCCTTGAGTCATCAGGTCCACTCAGTAGTGGGCACCTGTACCGGCGTCCTGAGACAACTGAGGAAACTGGTCCCTCTCTTATCAGTTTCCTCTTTAAATTCAATAGTCTCAGCCACTGTGTTATCGTGCCTCGATTATGGTAATGCACTCTATTTAGGACTCCCTTTGAAATTGATGAACCACCTACAGGTTGTGCAGAATGACGCCACCAGGCTGATTTTTAACCTTCCAAGGAGGACCCATGCCTCCCCTTTGCTGCATAAACTACATTGGCTACCTGTCAGACAGCGGGTAAAATTCAAGGGCCTGTGCATCGCCCATAAAACCCTTTATGGCCATGCCCCTGGCTACATTCGGGATCGCCTAGCTAAATACGTGCCAGGGCGCGTACTTCGCTCTACAGAGGCCTTCCAGCTAGCCTGCCCTCGGAGTAATCTGGCCACCAAGGGTGGCCGAGCATTTTCAGTTGTTCTGCCACGTCTCTGGAACCAATTACCTGACTCTTTGCGTAAAGAAACGGGTCTGTTTCCGTTCCGAAAGCTGTTAAAAACCCTGCTATTTGAAGATACTCTTTAGCTGTGCTCGCTACAAGGATCGTCTGTACCCTCTGATGCAATCTCCTTCTGTCAAGCGCTAAGAGACCTGCCGGTATATATGCGCTATATAAATAAACAAACATAAACATAAACAGTGCTCACACCCAACAACCAGCTGCCAGCAGCGGGGGCCAGCTCATATCTCCCTTCATACAAGAGGCTGCCTAGGTCTAGGTCCGGAGGTGAAAGGCATGAAACCAAAATACAATGAGGGTGCAAATGAGTGAGACTCACCTCACGCTGGACCTGCGGCCTGGTCTGGATCCGGATGCGGTCTCTCTGAGTCTGCAGTGCCGACTCCCGCCGAGTCCTGGTCTCCGTCCGTCTCCTCCTGCTCCGGTCCTCCTGGGAGTCCTGGTGACTCGAGTCGCGACGTCTTCTTCTCTCCGCCTTCTCTCCGCTGCTGCGCACACTGCGCTCGGGCGGGAAGGAAGTCGGGAGATACTGCTCTGTGATAGGTCCAGGCTGGAGTCTGGACCAATCACAGCCCGGACATCAGAAAAGTGGAGGAGCGCCAATCAAAAACCCCCCCCCCCCCCCCCCCCCCCATACCCAGGATACAGTCCGGCGCCGCCCGGCCTAGTGGGGGAAAATTTGACATTTTAAAAAAAAAATCTTTCGATTGCTTCCATTTTCCCACATTTTCCCACGGCACACCAGGCAACATCTCGCGGCTCACTAGTGTGCCGCGGAACAGTGGTTGAAAAACGATGCTCTAGGCCAGTTTACTCTGCACCACTGCACTCTATGCCACTATTCTCTATGCCACTGCACTTTACACCATTGTACTTTGTCACTGTGCTCTGTGCCACCCTATTCCACTCTGCATCACTGTATTCTATGCCACTGCTCTCTATGCTGCTCTACTCTGTGCCACTGCACCCTACGCCAATGCACTCCACACCACTCTACTATACACCACTGCACTCTCCGACAGTATACTCTGCTGCACTGCACTCTCTGCTACTCTCCTTTATACCACCCTACTTATGCCAGTGAACTCTATGCCACTCTACTCTGCATCACTCTACTCTATGACACTGCACACTACCCTGCACCACTCCACTCTGCTGTGCACCACACAGCTGTATGCTACTTCACTCTATGTCACGCGACTCAGCAACACTACTTTCTCCGCCACTCAACTTTACGCCACTTTATTCTGTATTCCTCCACTCTACGCTGCTGTATTCTATGCCAATCTGCTCTAAGCCACTCTACTCTGCAGCACTGCAATGTGCAACACTCTACTCTCTACCATTGTACTCTACACCACTTCACTCTACTCTGAAACAATCTACTCTATGACTGCAGTCTACACCACTCTATTTCACTCTGGACCACTCCACTCTATGCATCTCTACACTACGCCACTCTATTCTACATCACTGCACTCTACGCCACTACACTCTACACCAAGGCTCTCTACACCACTTTACTCAAAACCAAAACACTCTACGGCAGTGCACTCCATGCCAATCTACTCTGCACCAGTGCACTGTATGCCACTATACTCTACTCTACACCGCAGCATTGCACTCTGTCACTTTACTCTGCTCCACTCTGTACCACTGCACTCTACACAAATGCAGTCTACGGTACTCTACTATGCAGTACTGCGCTCTGCATCACTGAACTCAATGTCTCTCCTCTGTGCCACTTTACTCTATGCCACTGCACTCTACTCTGCACCACTCTATGCCACTCTACTGCTGCTGGCACCCGGGAGGCCGAACCCCTCCAGACATCGGAGGAAAGCGCTCCAGTGCCACAGTTGGTGTTCTCCATGTCTTGACCGCCGATCGCTGTCTCGGGGGGGGGGGTCGGGGGGTCACCATCTGGTATTTTCCATGCACAGGAGGAAAGGTGGTTCTCTTTTTAGCTGTTTTGTGTGTCTCGTAGCTAGATCTTTGGGCAGGGTAAAGAGGGTATTACATGTTTACCCTTCTTTGGGGACCGGCGCATGGTGCAGACTGTTATGCAGGATGGTGCCGAACGGCAGCTCGTCCCCGGGAGCTCAATGAGATCACTGTTTAATCCATCGGCTTCAGGCCATGCCCTCCTGTATTGGATTATTGGTGATGTTGAGATGACAAGGTTAAAATGCGTCCTTTGGAGTGTGTTGGTTGTGTGACATGCTTACCATGTTGAGTGTATTGATGAGGTTGAAAAGGTTGTCTCTTGTTTGAGGTTGTGTTGTCTAGGAGGTTGAAGTCACCCAAGAGGGTGGTGTGGGAATGTTGTATGGAAGACGAAGTGAGGAGATTTACAAATTTATCAATGAAGTTCTTCTTCTGCCTGGGAAGCCTGAGGATGAGACCGAGGGTTGTCTGAGTTGCAGAGAGAGGAAAATGGCATGATGAAGTGTCAGGAACATTGTTTCTGAGGACATGCCACTCAAACTCTGCATTGAAATGGGCCATTTGGTTCTCTGCAGCGGTCCAGGGAGATTTATGGACCTCCTGGAGAAACGTAATCTCCTTTTCAAAGGTAAAGACAACTGCCCATCCCTGCCCAAAGCCACAAATGCTGCCTTTCTATGCACAGGCCTGGCTTTTGAAGCAACATGTGGAACACAGGAGATAAAACAAACCCATCCTTATAAAGTCTGTTTTATGTCAAACCCCTGAAAAAATATACCTGTTGCTGTGCTGTTACAGATGACCTGGGAGAGTATAGTGAAACAACACCAATGGCACGGATGAGAGGATTTGAGGGGATAATCAGCACTTTGGGACGAGAGCCACAATACACACCCCGCTTCGCTAAAAGAAAAAAGGTAGTTCCCTGATGTCAGCTATGGAAGGATGTAAGGCAATCAAAAGGATGGTAAGGAGGCTTTGCTCTAAGGGAGTGGGGGCAAGCACAATAAGAGTATGGTAAGCCATTGAATAAGAAGCAAGCAAATGAGAGTGACAATAAAGCCAACCAATGGTAAATAACGGGTGGGTTCCAAGCTCACTGTAAGTTTTGGTATGGTCCCACAAGAGTTCTCAAAAGCTGTCCAGTGGGTGACACCTGAAAAATGGTCTTTTGAAACCTAAAATGATCTTTACTTTGATCATCAACCAACTTCAATAGTGCAAGTATTTAAATGTGGGGAAAAAACTTCAGCAAAAAGAACATTAATTTTATTATTTATGTGAGCACAAGACTCCCCCGTTTCGAAGGAGGTATGCAAAATCTCACTGAGGAACCCCTGCTGTTGGGATTTTATCATTTTAAGTAAGGGTCAGTTCAAACGTAGCATCATCAGCCAATGACGGAAACCTTCCACTGAAATAGTTGTTGAGCACATTTGAGAGATATTGTATTGTATTGTAATTGCATTTATATAGCGCTTAGTATACATGACGAGGCGTCAAAGCATCATTTTCGGTGAGTAGCACGCTACTCCGGGATATCTGTATTGGTGTGTTATGAAACTGTCAACATTACTTATTATGAGTTGAACCACTTGCCCATATGTGTGTCCTGGAGCTTAAATGCTTAGAATGTAAATAAGCCCAAGCTATTTTGCGACGAAAGCTGATGTGCCCTCCATCCTATAAATACTTTTAATTGTGCAGGAAGACCCGTCTGCTAATTCATCCAAAGGGGGCACAAATGGAAGGTGCCAGTGCACATCATTGTAGAATTTGATGCAAAGTCAATAAACTAAAACAATATCTGTCTTTGTGGGAAATGTTAACTCCAAATCAAACCAGGTTCAGACAACAGGCAAGCAGAATATCAGGCAAAACATGGAATTTTATCAAAATGGCTAACTTTACACAATGCTTAGTCATGCGCCAATATGCATATTTTTGAGCCAGTGGTTCAATGACATCCCAGACCCATGACCCTACATTTATTGCAACAACATTTTTCTTTCGTGGCGCAATGTAGCACCGCAATGTTCGCGCAACTATACTATAGTTAATTTAGGATGGAGTCTCTTCTCGGCAGCCACAATACTTCTCTGCTGTCCTCAGTCTATTGTGATGTTGGATTCCTAAGGTGAGAAGGAAGTTTACATCATTCTCCACCAAGGGCACCAGCATCTTCTACTAATGTATTTGCTAAAATATTTTGACTAGTTCGCTATTTTGGGAGGAAGCGGTGAGTGATGGGATTAAACAAGAAGCTTTAAGCCCTTCCTATCCCTCTGGATAAAATCTTAGCACCGTCATGTCTCTCCTTCAGGATGTTTTGTCTTCCTCCTGCATACAGTTGTCAAGAGATCACCACCAAGGGAACAGGCCTGGGCAACAATTTCCATCCCCAAGATGCAGAGGAGTGTCAAATATGCATTTGTGCAATCTGCTGAGGCCAGAGCATTCTGACCAGTTAGACACTATAACATTGTCACATCTCATGCACCTTCCAGCCAATGGCAATAGCGTAATTCATCATTCATTCACACACTGCATAATTCAAATCTATAACAAGGCATCATGAAGGGGAGTGGTACTAAATCACACTTAAAAGCGTGGTTGTTCATTTTTCATGTACTGTAAACCTCCACATTCCAGTCGTTGCTTAAAGCCGGTGAGGGGCTGTACTTATGCACTGACATTGGTGGGTTCTCCATATCTACCAAGCACTAGAGGCTTTTCTGGCTCTTTCGGTGATGACGAGGCTTCAAACCGTGTAGGGATAAAAAAGATGTTGTTCCTCATAATCGGGCAAGAAATGTCGGCATGGATAAATCCCACATGCAGGAGTCAGAGGGAAATCCTGAACAGGGATCAGGGTGAATCACACTGCAATAACTCAAAGGGAAATCCACACACAAGGATCTGGTTAAATCCCTCTGCAGGAGACAGAGGGAAATTCACAGCGGTGATCAGGGTAAATCCCAGTGGAAACGTCAGTGGAAAATCCACAGCGGCGATCAGGGTAAATACCAGTGGAAAAGTCAGAGGAAAATCCACGGCGGCTATCAGGGTAAATCCCAGTGGAAAAGTCAGAGGAAAATCCACAGCGGCTATCAGGGTAAATCCCAGTGGAAAAGTCTGAGGAAAATTCACAGTGGGGATCAGGGTAAACCACACTTGAAGTGTGAACATCACACATTCAAAGCTCAGATCATTATTATTTGTAGGGTGTATTTGTATTTTATCCATTATTTTGTATTGTTTGTAAAGAATGTCTGCCATGGTACACATTTTGAAATAAATAAAGAGGAAAACACACGATTATGAAACTAAAAGTAACAACTACTTACAGGATCAGTGAAAATATAAATTATATGGATTATGGCAAATCCCACATATAGAGTTAGTCACACATGGATTAAATTACATGTACGAAGCAAATCACACATGCAGGATGAATCACACATGCATGGAAAACCACACTTGGAGGGCTCTCAGGAAATTACATATCTAGTGTAAATCACAGGTGAAGTTGTATGGAGAAATCATAGAGGCAGGTGCCTGGGTAAATCATACATTAATGGATCAGAGGAAATCATATGGGGCTACAAGAGATTCCACATGCAAGAGTCCAGGTAAATCACACATACAGGAGTCTTGGGGCACCATACATAGAGGTGCCATGGTAAATTACACATGCACATACATGGTTCATGATAAGTCGCACAGGTATCACTCATGGTAAATCGCACTCTCATCAGGGAAGGCCCAATATTTAGGTTTTGTGGTAAGAGCACAGGACATTCAGACCTGTCGAAAAGGATAAAACTGAAAAAGTCACAGGAGTTTGTCTAATAGGAATTCTGACATTTAATACAGGGCTGAGAAAATAGCACAGTCTGAAGGTTAGAAGCATTAGACAAGGTGACCCGGCCATCCCAGTTGCCGAGAAAATCTCGGTTTTATTATTTCAGTCAAATTAAAACATCCCGGTTATCAGAGAGGGCAGCTTGAATTCAGAGGGCGGCAAGTTTTCATGTGTTCTAGTGCAGTATTACTTACCAGCCCATGGCAGACAGCAATTTTGTTGACATAAATGATACTACATACAAAAGTTGCATGTAATAACCATTACCCTGGCGCACTACTTAACTTGAACAATACCCACCAGGGAGTGTCTGTAAACACTGAAAGAGAATGCACTTTTTACTCAAATTCTAAATGGTACTTTTTTAGGTCTCGCCTGAGCCAGCGCACATGCGCTACACTGCGAGACTCCTACGAAACCTACTTTTATATGATGACATTTCTTGACACCCTACGAAATCTCTTTTGCTTTCATTTTACAAGTGACTGCATAACACAAGTGGGTGCTTCCCGCCCCCCCCCCCCCCCCCCCCCTCCGGCAGCCGGCGGCTCCCTGGCTCTGGACTTCTGCAGTACTTAGCTCAGCCCCGAGTGGCCTTGCAGTGTCCCTCACAAAGCGCTCCTCTGCAGACTGCCGCTGGGAACCCTGCAAGTTCAAGGGCAGTAGACCCGGCCTCCTATGAAACCTACTTTTATATGATGACATTTCTTCACACCCCCTTAACATTATATATTCTGACTAAACTGTACTTGGGAAATCTTGCTGAATACATTTAACAATTTCTCCACAATTGCCTTCATTTGCGTGACTCCATGCTGGCAGCCGTGAATTTTAGCATGCGCGCGGACGGTAAACAAATACAGAAGTAAAAAGCCTTGCTTAACCCTCCCAAGCGACTTTCTGCTGGAGGAGGATGAGGTGGCTGCAGGGTGCATGCAGGGTGCATGTGGAGCAGGGTGAGGGTCTGCAGCAGGTAAAGAGAGTACAGGGCAGCCCCGTGCAGCTTCATGGCAACAACAGCCCAAACGGCAGCCGACTCCTGCAGCTTTCACAGCTTCTATGAAAGAGCATTCTTCTGCCTCGCAGCTGGGCCGGGGATTTTTTTTAACTGGAGAAGGAAGTGAGGTTGGACAGATGTGGCAAGGGCCAGCATGCCCCTGGTTTTGAATGCCAAAATAACAGCCTGGCTAGCGTACCAGGCTAGTGAGACTCTTTCAGTGCTGGTACCTTTGAGTGCTGGACGATTACCAGGACCACCAGTAGATTTCTGGGACCTACGAGGCTGCCACAAGATGTGGCGGGGACGGGGAGGGTTGTTTGCCTCTTGCGCCACGAATACACCTAAACTGCAAAGTGGAGACGAGAGGGGCAGCTAATTGCAATCTCCCCCCACTGGGGGCGCTGCAGGCTACATCGGTATTCTTATCTATAGCAGGTTTTGGGGGTTTCTGTCTCTGATCTGCCTGACATTTGCATAAGCAGTATGCATCCCGTCCAAGCTAGGCACAGACCTCTGGCCCACTTAGCAAGGGCACAGCTCAGACGTCCTCCGAGTAGGGGATGAGGGGGTTCTGCATGCCAACCTTTGAAAGGGGGAAGAGGGATATTTGCAAAAATAAATCATAGGATTGTATTTTCTGCATTAACTTGTACTTAAGTGAGGGCAATTTCAGGCGGATGGAAGCGGGCGGGTTAAAAAAAAAAAACAGCATTGGCCATGCAACAGTTGATGTTGTTGCACCAAGGATATTGTGCTGGATAACTAAACTCTTATAAGGTACCAAAGGCGAGACCTATTGGCTATGCCAATGCTTGAGTTAAAATGGCCGCCAAGTGTGTTTGTACCATTTTACCACTAGCACTCATGTTACAATAATGTAGTGAATAACAATTTGCGCGCAGATAGAAGGTTGGCACCTCTGTAAGTGGAGAAGGCCTGGTGGTGCGTTATTGATGATCCCATTAGCCCCAAGGACTGGGTCAAAATCCACGATGGTGTGCGCAAGGTGTCGACCAATGCAAGATTTAAATTAGTGTAATACAACTTTGTACAAATAACCTATCTCACCCATAAGAGACTGCATGCTATTTACCCAAACAGGGATCAGAGATGCACAAAATGTAGTAATGTTGAGGCTGATTTTTTTCATGGATTGTGGCGTTGTTCAGTTATTATGACCTACTCGATAGTGATACTGACCCAGATCAAGAGAACAACGGGGCGGGATGTCCAATGCACGATTGCAAAATGTCTGCTGGGCCTACTCCTTAATAGAGCTAAGAAGAAACCGAGTAGACGATTCTCGGTACTGGGTCTCCTATTGGCTAAGAGATGTGTTGCTATTAGTTGGCTGAGCTCTAGAACCCCTCTTGAAGTGGGATTGGAGGAGAGATCTGTTGGAATGGGAGGGGTGGATGAGGCCATATGCGAAGGACACGTAGGAATGAGAGGATGGTGGATGATCTGCTTTCCTGCGGAGTTATGATACAAGCGCTGGCCAAACGTCCAGAAGAGGATTTGCACTGACAGATACGCCAAGGCCTGAATTGGGAATGTCAGGGGATAGGGTGGTGAAGAGTAACTGGATAAGGGGCTCCGAGGAGCCGGGGGGGGGGGGGAGACTGGACACCCAAGTTCTGTTGCATTATGGTAGGCCTGTGAATGCACTTTGACGCTATCCTAAAAGCACTGACTAAAAAGACAATTGGAAGCTTGGGTGGAGGGAGCTGGGATGGGGGGAGTTTAGTTAATGGTTTTGACAAATTGTTTCTATGTGCTATTGGTATGTGATGTCTTCTATTACATCTTGATGATTGATAAATGTTATAAAGTACTGCTACCGTTATGGTTGGATTGGGAGTCTGACGTGCTGTACCCAAATTATGTTCCAGTATACTGCACATGCCATCGTGCTTGTTGAAATGCTAATAAAAATATATTTTTCAAAACGTAGTGAATGACAAAATATCTCTTTGACTGTCTCCAATATATATGCAACTATTTCATGTTTTATTAACCTTAGAGCCAGTATCAGTCCAGGAGCAGTCTTAACTTGTATTAAGTCTGTCAATAGTCAATAAGTCTGACATGGTGTAAGAAAGTGAATTATTAATTGGGGTGAATGGTAGTACACCACAAGTTATAAAGTCACCAACTTATTAGGTCCAACACAGGATTTCAATAATTTAATCCTTGGTCTTTACCCCTGGTAGCTTTGCCACAGAGCAGGCAGGCTTAACTTAGAGACAATGTGTAAAGCACTTAGAAATAGCACTAAAAAGCCAACAACACAAAAAAAAAAAATCAAATTCAAATTTATGAAAAATGTAATTAATAAAATACCCCCAAAATGACAAAAATCGAAAGAGGGGAGCTAGAGGTTTCAATTGTTAAACGTGTGAGGGAAAAAGCATCAAGGAAAAGTAAAGCGCAAATAGAAAATAGAGTGTGTTACTGAAACCAAGGCACAATTTTAGGCCAACCTTGATGGAGTGCGGGTCGGAAATGCCAAGCAGGTTCTTCCCACCAGATTTAAAAGTAGGTAGACCGTTGGTGTGACTACTATGGAGACTACTCCATCTCTGTCATGGTTAGACCCTCCAACTGCCTGAAGGAATAAGGGCCGTCGGGGTTGACCAGTATGTCCACCAACCTCATTTAGAAGGGCTGCCAAACAGTTCAGTTTTCACTGCCTGTTACCACCAGGAAAAGCTTCACGATAAAGGGCAGTAAAATCTGCAAAATGGCCCCTCACATGGTAGTTAACTCCCATGGCGAGGGGGCATTGGTTTTTTTCTATTTTAAAAAACAGAATCTTGCTTTGAGGTTTGTTTTTGAAAATAAGGCGGATATTATCGACCCACTTTCAGGCACTCCAGGAATTCCCTTAGGCCCAATGGCAAAGCTCTCAATCATGCATGGCACGTTATAAACAGTGTTTATAATGTGCCATGATTAAGAGCTCTCGAGTTGAGGCTACAGGCAGTGTGAGTTTCTCACACTACCTGGCAGTGTGTAAAAATATATAAAACAATATTACATTTAAAAAAAACGTACTTACCCAATTCTGTCTGATCCGAGCTGCAGCCTGTGGCATAAAGGCAGCAAGGAGTCTCAGAGCCAACTCCCCTAACCAATCCAGATACTGCTCTCATGAAGTTGACCAGCATGAGAGAAGCGTTAAAGAATGTTTGGAGCGTGTTGTTCACGAGGCTGAATTTAATGCTATGCCTTATAAGATATGCAATTAGATACTTGATTGTAAAGACAATAGCAATGTAAATGTATGGTAAATGTTAGCGGATTGCCGCACTTTCCGGACCCGTTTATTTATTTCATAAAAAGAATTGGAAAAAAAATAAAAAATATTTGGAGCGGGCTGGCTGAGCGCTCCCACAGGCACTGGAGGCCTATGCCTGCCCTTCACCCAAGACAGCTCAGTTTGGAGAGGTTTAAAGTGTGCATGTCAAGCTGGCTGTCGCAAGACAGCCAACCCTAGCAACATGTGCACTTTAAACTTTATGTGTGCACCACTCCTCTTCCGTTGCTGCCAGTCAGAAGTAATGGCCCGCCCCAACTCTCGGGTTGTCTGGCTGCACTGAAAAATAAAATGGTAATGAAATCCTTTTCTTGCCATTTAAATTGGCATGTTTGCTTCACTGGCAGCAGGGTGGAGGAACCACCGCTGATGACTCCATCATGTTTGGCAGAGCCATACGGCAAAGTTACAATTAATTGCTCCGAACCACTTGAATGCGGTTCATGTTAATGCATTACATGTCCACCTGCCCGAAGGAAATTTATCAACTTGGTAGTCGAGACCTCCATCAAATAAATAAATTGGCCCCTTAGCCTCTGTAATAGAAGTCACAATCCTCCAGCAGGGTAAGGCAGCAGGCTGTATTGTGTAACGTCCCTTTGAAGTTGGATAGGCTTTGAGCGAGGTCTCACTGAAGCCTTTGGTTTTGATGGGAAGAGCTCATAGTGAGAAATATAAATTTCATGCCCATGGAAGTCCTCTCGTCGGTTACATACTTTTGGAGCTTCGCCCAGTCAAGATTTCTACCTTTGGACTTAGGGTTCTATTTGAACCCTTGTGGACAGCCTATTGATCCGCCAGGGCGAAAGAGTAAATTACTAAATTACTCCGTCGCCCTGGTGGAGGGACCACCTGTCAGATTTATAAATGACTGCCAAGCTGGAGGTCATTTATACAGCATTGGCAGGAACCGCAGTCATGGCACTACCTGTCAATGTATTTTGCTGTTTGGTGCAGGGCTCCGTCAACATGACAGAGCCCTGCACCAAACAGTTTCTTTTTTTATTTTCAAGATGAAAATCCTGAAACTGAAACTGAATTTTCTTTTTTAAATTGGAATTTGTTTTTGAAAATAAAAAAGATATTGTCCCCTATGCTATATTTTGTACTGTCCGTCTACGGTTTAACTTGGAGTGATGGACTGCAAAACAACGGCTATATGTCCACCCATCCTAATTGGTTGAACGTACACAAAATTAATTCTCTGATGAACCTTACTATGTTGGGCTGTTGGAGCAGTTTGGCCACGGCGGAGATGGAGTATTTTCTGCCGTGGCCAAACTATTGTCTGTCTAGCTTTAAATTCGACGGGCGAGCCATAATGTTGGCTGTAAGCACACTCCATCGCCGCCCATCTGCACTGCAAGCCAAAGTATGATGTCAAAAGCGGAAGGATACATGTCATCCAATCAAAACATAGTAACGCCTTAACTGCTTTTTGAGTGGGACAAATGCGGCGGAGATGGAGTATTGTCTGCTGTGGCCAAACTATTGTCTGCCTGCTTTTAAATTCGGCAGGCGAGCCTAAATGTTGGCGGTAAGCACACTCCAACGCAGTTGCCGCCCATGTTCACTGCAATCTAAAGTATGATGTCAGAAGCGGACGGATACATGTCATCCAATCAAAACATAGTAAAACCGAACTGCTCATTGAGTAGGACAAATACAGGCATAGGCAGATAAGCCATTGAATCAGGAGCAGGGAAGTGAAATAGACAAGAAAGTCGTAGAAATAAAGCCCACTTGATTGTGTACTTTACAAAAGGATTCCACAACTGACAGCTAAATCTACCTTTAGAGGAGACTACGAATGCATTTCATAGCCTAAAGAACCATAACAAGAGCATTATTTTGTGCCAGGGGAATGCTGTGCTTACTGGCATATAATCCTTGAAATCACATAGTTCTTCTGATCCATAGATAACATTTTAAATATTTTCCTTATAAAACTGATGGAACAAGAGCGCGCCCACTGAGTTCCATGAGAATATTTGTAAATTTGATAACCATGTGGTTTCTTGTAAAGCCCTGACGTGTTTCTGTTCTCCTAATCTACTAGGGTCACCATTACCTGTTTGCTACCAAATCCCACTGTGCCTAGTGGCAATTTAGGTTGCCTCATGAATATTTCACATCTCCAAATCAATTCTGTTTAAATTCCCTACCAATCAAATGATTAATCAATCGTGTTCATGGAGTTCTGAGGTTCACTAATTCTGATTTTAAAAATAACCTATTACTGAAATGTGGGTATTGGGGACTAGAAGACGCTCTGATTGAAATTAGGGAAAACTCTCAATTCTCTGTATTAAGTAACAGAAACAAAGACTAGAAAAAACATTTCCAGAATTATTCGGCCCAGGGAAAAAAGTTAATAAAAAGAGTTATGTTATGTTATTTTATGTTATGTTACCGGAATTTATTGAGCACGCATGCACCAAATGGTTTTATGGCGCTGAAGCGAGGGAGAACCGATCACATGCTGCTTAGAGAAGCACTAATAATATATTTGTTGTAATAACAATGTTTTTAGAGATTGCCTAAATTTTATGTAACTTGAGCTGTTCAAATCTCCAAAGGAAAGGAGTTCAGATACAGAAGACAATGACTGAGAACCTGGAGCCGCCCATTCTCTTCTTTTTGAACTCAGGTACCCATTGATAGTTCATGAGAGAGGTACTAAGTGGAGCAGCATAATTTTGGCTCCATTCTTTTTTAGTTATGATCATGCCATTAATACGTACACATGGTCTCATGTATTTGTGTGATTTAATATTTAGCATAATGTGGTGCACTTAAACAGATATAGAAGGTGCATTTACTGTATAATCTCGACATTTATATGAATCTGCATACTAATGTTTTCCTTACAATTTCACTAAATATCAGTTCCCATATATGTCTGTATTTGGGTGGTTTGAATAATATTGCTAATTCTTGCATGATTATGTGTTCCTTCAACATTTGCATTATAACTGTATATGTATCCATAACCATGCACGTAAACGTGTACTGAATGAGTGCTATGTTAAGTTGATCAAAGGCCTTAAGCATTTGGATTTTAATGTTTAACCTTCAATGCGAAAACCTGCTGGGTGTGCAATAATTTTTCTCCTCTGCAGGTGCATTCATATGATCTCATAGTTAGTGAAAGGCACTTTGTGCATGAGAGATAGTGAGTTTCAGGAGGAGTATATTTTTGGCGAGCATGAGAGACGCTAACAAACAAAGAGAGGACCACTGTCCTTGCTGTATTTGGAGATGGGGGAATCCAAGGACATTCTGATTTGCAGACCAAAAGAAAGAAGTTTCAAGTGTAGTTGCCAAGTTTTACTGTGAGAAAGTGGAAAGCAATGAGGCACGTGATATTGGATTTTCGAATGTTCATCTGTAGGCTTTAGATAGATTCCTTTTAGACTTCGAGGGGTTCAGACCTCTTTGCTTTTTCTCTGTTGTGTGGCTTTATGCTATACAACACCTTTGACTGGAGAGAACTTCTACAGAAAGTCTCCACAATACTGACACCTTTCTGCTTTGTTGGATCTAATTAGTGTTTCCCCAGTCATACTATGTAGTTTAGGTGTAGTTAGATAATTTAAATTAACTCATTCATAGGCAAAAGAAACTCAAATCATATTCTGATCACCAAATCTTATTTCTCATGTTCTGCATTGCCATTACTGAATTTCTCGTATGCGTCAAGGTATTGAGACTTAACTTTCTTAGACGATTTGGTGTGCCAGTAGTGATTCCGTATTTTACCACATATTCTTGAGATTAGTGTACATCAGCTTGGCTTTGAATTTGTAATAAATGTATACTTATTCCTTCTACCGACTTTTGAGTCCTCATTGTTTAGCCAAATAGGTTGCACTGTAAATTGAACTTGTGGATGATGTTAACTCCTCTTCAGGCACCTAAAAATGTCAGTTGCAGGGAAATTGGGATAAGTGGTTCAGTGCTCTGGCAGTAGTGGTCGCTTAGGGATGTATTTCTGAAGTTGGGATGTAATGAAAGCAAGACTTTTACCCTCAATGGTTTTGAAAATAATGCATCCTATTTTAAAAAATAGTAATTTGTTCCCCAGGCAGCCAATGGAGATCTCTCTTTAAGGGGGGAAATGTGGCAGTGTCTAGGTTGTCGGATTATTAGGCGGGTTGCCTGTTTTTGAACAATTTGAAGCCTGTGAAGGACACACTTAGGGAGTCCCACATAAAGGGAGTTAGAGTAGTCTATTCTGGAATCAAACAAGGAAATTACAACTTAGATGAGGGCCTCTAAGTTAAGGAAATGTGTGATTTTTCTGATTCTGCGAAGCAATAAAAAAACAGGAGGAGATAACTGCCCCAAGTTGGGGCTTCATTGATAGCTATGTGAGTCCTAGTGAGGAATCTGGAAGTGGAACAAGCTTGAATTATCACATCAAGGCAAAAAATTGTAAGTGCTACTTTGTGGCAAGTAAAAGTCTGGCACTTATGCTAGGAGTTTTCAAAAACTCATAAAAAAGAGAAGAAATCCCTGCTCCCTGGGCTACTGCAGAGAACCAAATGGTTGCATCCTGTGGAAAGATAATCATGCATGGCTAGCATTTCTCTTATAATTTTGACACTTATTTTTTTTTTCAATTTTGAAAAATAAGCCACGCCATTTGCGCACATTGATAATTTTGATTTCAATGTACAGATTTTGGATACGAAAAGATATGTGTTTGCTTTTCTTCCAGTATTTAGAATTTTTTGTTCTGTTTTTTTATACAATAATGTGGTTACCCATTTCAACAATCACTGTTCTAATAGCTGTCTTGCCTGAAGGGCTTTTCATCAAAATCCTGACAGACAGTCAAACCGCAGCTAAGTGGAGTGACAGCCCTGAGACACTACCTCTAATCTGAAGCGTTCTATGTCCTCCTTCGGGTTTCCATGATCCTTCAGTCGAGGGACCCCACAGGACTAGAAATTTAACAGCACAGACTGCCTTCTGTTATTAAGTAGTCTTTGAAATGACAGTGTCTTTTCCACTCTGCACTGCAGTTCTGCATAATCTTCTGCATATCTTCTCGGTTTTGGTCCACAGGTCCTCCACATTTGTCTATCTTGGGTGCATGCATGACACTACCTGGCTTCTCCCCTAATGTCCCCAAAAGAGAATAAGCGGAAGTGGTACAATAAAACCACTTGTTTTTCACTGATATCACCATGCTGTATTTCTTATTGTGATGAGACCATTTCAGTCCAAGCTTCTCCTGTTATGCCCTCCAACATCTACATACCTACTAGTGGTCCCTATTATGTTTGTATACTAAATGCTCTGTAGATATCTGTTTGAAAACTATATGTTTTATGTCTTCTCTTTTGCGTCTATCCCTGTAGAGTCTTGGTGCCTCTACGTATGATGGAACAACTTGCTTAACTACACAACCCAACAAAGAAATGTTTACAAATAGTGTATTCCCTCAGGTCCTGCTCATTCTTCAATAGTGGCCCTTGCGCGTGAGCAGTCCAAGGGTGAAGAATGGTTGTTTTCAGCAATTGGTAAATAAGCTGTAATGTACAGACACAGAGAGAGGAAGTGCCATCTCCTGACTCTCCTGATCCTTCCTTAGAAAAGAGGACCCACAAAACTAACTGAAGGTGATCAGAAGGAGGTGGTCCAGGTCATGTACAAACCGAATGAATTTGAACTTGACCGACTTGCAGGTGGCCGCCTAAGTGAGCGGAACTGCTTAGTTTGGGTTAGCAGTCTAGTCGTTAGTCGCTAGACTACATAAGCGGGACGCTGGCGTGGACGCGCAGCTTTAGCTTCGTTATCCTCTGAGAGGCGGGGGGTTAAGAATTTGCGTATTTGCACAATTTATTTTGCACAATTGATTTTAGTAAAAGGAGTGTGTAAAGGAGCGTGTTGTAATTTTAATATTTGGGAATTGAGGGAACTGCCAATGTGTATTGTTTAAATGGGTACAAACCGAATGAATTTGAACTTGACCGACTTGCAGGTGGCCGCCTAAGTGAGCGGAACTGCTTCGTTCGGGTTAGCAGTCTAGTCGTTAGGCGCTAGACTACATAAGCGGGACGCTGGCGTGGCCACGCAGCTTACGCGCGCAGTGTCCGCGCCGCTGGCACGCCGAAGGCGCACCTAAGGCTAGCCCGTCTGCGCCCGTCTGCGCCCGTCCGCGCTCGGACCGCGCGTAGCGCCAGTTATGCTGCCGGTGTCGCTGTGGGGGACACCGCCAGTGAGCGGATTTGCTATTCCAGTGAGGAACTTAAACAGATAGGTAGGTCAGTAAGCAACAGGGTTAATATTCCCTGCTTGGAAGGTGTATTGGATATTAAAACTGCCCTAGAAGGAAGAATGTTATATTGGGAGGGCTGCTTAATGTTAGGTCCTTGCCCAAACATCATGTAGAGATCCAATTGCTACTTGATTTTCATTGTTTGGACGCTCTCTTTATGACTGAAACTTGGACCCACCCTGGACTGGAGGTTGATTTAGGCCTGGCCTGTCCCCCAGGTTATAAAATTATACATAAACCGAGAGCCTCAGGACGAGGAGGTGGGGTAGGGATTATATTTAGGGAAAATCTGGACCTCACTCAAATTGAGATCGATGAAACTGAGGGCTTTGAACTTTTTGGCTTTTCTTTTAAAGATTCTAGGGGATGCCTACTGTTGGGCATTATTTGTTACAGACCCCCATGAATGATAAAAGCATCTCATTTGCAGGGATTGATTGATACTATCTGTAATGTGGCTCTCACCCATTCTAATCTACTTCTCATGGATGACTTCAATCTATGGTGCAATGGAAACCTAGATTCTGGGTACAGTAATCTTATTCAGGCTTGTGAGAACCTGCGATTGCACCAGTGGATTACTGAACCCACCCATAAAGGAGGGAATATATTGGATTTTGCCTTTTCTAAGGAAAAGGCTGTGGAGATAGTGGAGATCCTCCCGGTTGACTGGTCCGACCACCACCTGGTCAAGTTTCAGATACTTGACCCTAGAGTAGGTCGGCCTGCCACCAAAGTAATTAGAATGCTTAGGAGTAGAGATCGGAAGGGTTTTTTTTAAAAAGAAGACTGATGTTTATTTACCCTTCTCTGTGGATGAGGCCCTTGATATAGATAAAACAGTGGAAGGTATCTATTTGGATTTTTGCGATCAGATCCAAAGTAGGCTTGACTTGATTGCTCCTATTAAAGACTGTAAAAAGAATGGTAGGCCATCGGCTTGCTGGTATAATGATCACTTGAAAATGTTAAAACTGACTTGCCGAAAGGCTGAGCGGAATTGGAGGAAGTCCTATCTGGATGAGGACAGAGCTTCTTGGAAGGCCACTATGGCAGAATACAAGAAGGAAATTAATTTGGCAAAATCTAACTATTTTGCCAACACTATTTTACATTCCAAGAATTTCTCTAGAGCAATCTTTAAAATAGTGAAGGATATGACTGCCCCGGAGTGTACTCAATCTAAAATTATGCCAACTCAAGCTATGTGTGATAGCCTAGCAACCTTCTTTATGGAGAAAATTAGTAACATCATTGATGGACTGAATAAGAATAATTTCTCCCAGAAAGAAGGAACCACTTTTGAATGTAATAAGGCACGAGACCTAGGGTGGGATACTAGGGTAGAGGTAGGACAATTGTCCTCCCTGAGTGTTTTTGAGCTTCCCTCGGAGGAAGTATTTAACAAAATTGCCATGAGTGTATCCTCAGGGTCTCCTTTAGATCCTCTTCCTCATAAGATCTGGAAGGAGCTGGGCTCTGAGCTCTTTCCTATTCTGCGCCAGATCTGCAACCGCTCCTTAACCTCTGGTCTGGTGCCAGCTTGTTGGAAACGGGCTATGGTTACACGCTCTTAAAAAACCGACTTTGGATCCGGCATGTACGGTGAATTATAGACCCATTTCTCTCCTACCATACCCGATCAAAATCATTGAATGGCTGGCAAGTAATTCTTTGTCTCAGTTCCTGGAAGCTAACTCTAGACTGGATGATGTTCAGTTTGGCTTTCGACCGGGCCATGGAACTGAGACTGCTCTAGTGACCGTGTTAGATGATCTCCGACTGCGGGCAGACAGGGGACAATCGGGCATTTTAGTTTTACTCGACCTGTCTGCCGCATTCGACACGGTGGATCACTGTATCTTGCTGACTAGGTTGGAAGAAGCTGGGGTGTCAGGGGTAGTTCTGGAGTGGTTTTGATCTTATCTCTCTGACAGAAGTCAGGCAGTTTCTTTTCCTCCGTACCAGGCTAAATTTTTTAACATCGCCCATGGTGTTCCTCAGGGATCGGCTATAAGCCCAATTCTCTTTAATATCTACATGAGACCCTTAATAGGAGTTATGAAGGCGCATGGTGTGAGAGTGGTGAACTATGCCGACGACACCCAGCTCTTCTTTACCTTGGAGGGAGACCAGTCGATCTCCTTAGCATCCTTTCATGACTGCATACAGGATACTGCCCAATGGTTAAGAAATAACTCACTCCAATTTAACTCAGATAAGACGGAAGTCTTATACTGTGGTGTGGGGAAGGTCCCCCCTCCTTTTCCGTACAACTTTTGGCCTCCCCCAACTACATCTGTTCAAACTCCAGTTGGAACAGTACACAATTTGGGAGTGATGCTGGATGCGCATCTGACCATGGAAATGCAGGTAAATAAGGTGGTGGGAAACTGTTTTTCCCTGATTAAAGCACTAAGGAAAATTCTTCCGTTACTGCCAAAGATGACCAGGGCGCTCGTCGTTGGTAGTATCCTCCTTAGTAGGCTTGATTATTGTAATGCCCTGTTATTGGAGGCCCCAACATTTTTGATTGAGCGCCTCCAAAGAGTCCAAACTGTGGCAGCTAAGTTGGAATTGATGAAACCTCGCCACTCGTCTGGGTCATTAGCACTGGCAGAACTTCACTGTCTACCCATACTGCAGCGGGATCAGTTTATTTCCCTGTGTTTGGTCTTTAAAGCCCTTCATGGCCTGGGACCTAGACATCTTCAGGGGCTCTTCACATGGTACATACCATGAAGGTGCCTTCGATCAGCCACTGCCTGTTTGGTGAAAGTCCCGAGAACTCAAAGAGTTAGATCAGGAAGAAGAGCGTTTAGCTCGGCTGCGGCCAAACTCTGGAACAGCATTCCTTTGGAATATAGACAGATGACTGATCTGCTACAGTTTAGGAAAAAGATCAAAACATGGCTGTTTCCTAGAGTATAAGGTACTTGGGAGTCGCTCTGCTAGTCCATATTGTCTTCCCCCCACCGCTTGTTGAGGATTTACGTACTAGCGCCAAGATACCCGTTGGGTGATAGCTGCGCTCTACATGTTCCGCATACAATACAATACAATACAATACAATGGTAGAAGGGAAACTAAAGAGGGTCTGCAGCCATAAGAAAGGCAAGCACTTCAGGTCCAGCAAAGAAAACCCACTTTCCATCTGTTGACACTTCAGATGAGTTTTCAAGTCAGAAAGATGGCCAAGTGGAGACTGATCCAAAAAGAAAATACATTGGCAGAAATGTCCCTTCTCAGCTGATGGTACACATGTGGCTCAACAAGCGTTTTCCTGACACTAAGCATCCAATATAGCTAAGACAGTTACAGTGGCCTGTACTAGTATGTCTTCGCTGCACAATCCATCCTAGATGTTATTCTGAGAAAACAGAGGTATCCAGGCAAAGGTTCCAAATGTCATGTCCCAATTGTGCACTACTGCGCGTCTTGCAGGAGTCACTTCTCCAGTCAGTGTAGCTTAATTCCCTGTTACTTCCATGATATGCAGTTTGGCATAAGGAAGCTGCTGGTGAGTCCCAGGCTTTGGATGTCAAGGACACGTTGATATTCCGTCACTCCCTCAATGTAATTAGGATAGACTTTCATTGACGACAAAAGGAAAATGCAGTGGAGGCAAGGGCGGTTGATTGACTTTAAGCTGTCAAACCGCCATATTCTAAATAAGACAGAATGAACTACATGGCGTCAGACGTGTAAAGAGACAGTTTTTAATGTCTCTACTGCACCCACCAAGCTTTAAATCAGACCCTTAGTCTTCAATGGAGAGGAGCATCATTGGACATCATTTAAGGGTCGCCCGGTGTCGCAGCTGCGACCCCTGGCACTGTCTTTGGGACCCCTGACCTCAGAGGTGGTAAAATCAGTGCCAGGAACACAGTGGTAGGTCGTCGATATGGAGGTCATTTGGGGGCTCTACTCTCTTTGTTTTCTCTCCATTTTTTTAGTACACTCCTAATGAATAATGTTTCATTATTCCCTATGAATGTAATAAAAAATGGAGTACAATTAAGTGGAATATAGCCTTACCTGGCACCTGAGATAAGTAAAAAAAAAAATGCTGTTTAAAGCGTGTTGTGTGCGTGCTTGCGGGTGAGTGTGTGTTTACGTGAGAGAGAGTGTGTGTGTAAGTGTGAATGTGTGTATGTGTAAGCATGTGGTGCGAGTAAAACTGAAGGTCAAACTGAAGGTCAAAGAGCGTGTGATGTGACTTCTGCTACCCCAGGCATTTTGGTGAAGTGAGATTCATTAGGAGCATCAGTGCTGGCAGCGGGTTCTTCGCTGCCAGGTGACACTTCTTTCTTTAACACTGAAGAATGGATGCAAGTCAGTAAAGGGCATCTTTAAACTTCTTTATGGAAGGGAAAGGTTTTTGTTATCCAACATGAGGAGTGGACTCTAGTTTAAAAGTAAGCAAACATTTATGGGCTGAAAAGTGAAATTAGCAGGTCAATCAAGAAAGTGAAAGTCTTGTATTTGCATGTCTTTCAAATGGCAACCAGAGATTCTCAGGCATCACCTCCCACTAATTAGATGAATACCAAGATCTTTACATGAGGTGTCCAAAAAACAACAATTTTCATTCAAGTGCAACAATCCTAGATAAGTTGAACTGCAAAAGGATTTTCCAGTGGGAAGCATCCTTCACTTCTTGGTAACATTTAAAGGTGTGTACCCAAGATCAATATGTCCTGTAAATAATCCAGTACGGTGGTGCAATAAAATTTGCATCTTTGCTACCAAAGGCCAGAATGCAGAGAGAACTGGGCCAAGAAACCAAGTCAAGAGAACAGCTCTTAGAGAAGAGACCTCCTCGCTTTTGCCCCCTGACTCCTCCCAAGAGAAAGAGGCATTTGACCATACTCCATTATCTTCCTTGTTATCATGATCATTGAGAGCTTTCATCTGGTATTGGATCACAAGATGATAATCCACTGGATGGAGATGATATTGTTTATCATATCTTGGATAAGTAATCCAAGAGTGTTGACTCAGGGTGTTGCTAGATCTCATAGACGCTTATCTCCACAATTTGATACATCCTGCATATCTCCAATATCTACAGTCTGTGGTTCTCGAAGAATTCTATATTTTTTCTGTTCTTCTAGTTGTATTGGGCACACCACAGTGTGTGTTTTCAAATGTCCCGGTTCATACGAAATTCAAATGCTTTTTCTGTGCACTATTTCAGTATGAACTGGTTTATTGGTGCTCTATCAACTAGCAAGGCAGGACTTTCAACACTACTTTCTTGATGGCCTGAAGTGCTTTGTTTCTTCTAGACAATAAGGTGCAGGGACTCTGAGACTTCAAAGCCTGCAATCATCTCCTTTACAACTAGATCAAACATTAGACAAACGATGTTTAACATTTTTAAGAGAGAATCTGTATCCGTAGTCCCTTGGGTCAAACTTTATATATACCCTTTAATATGCCACATCCAGCAACATTGGTGTCCTCACAGTCAAATAACTTTGAGGCTATGATTCAGTCACACCAGCAATTAAGGAGGCTCTCCAGTGGTGGCATGAGCAATGTGGACACCAGGAAGACATTTCCTGCTCCTCTTCAAGCTTCTGGTGATTGCAACAGAAGCAAGTGGTGAATGGTCATTTGCCACCTTGGAAAAAATGGTTCATTAAAGAATGTATTTTCAGAGTGAATACTTTTCATACTGGAATAATCTGAATGGTGCTTTCCTTGCTTCGTAAGGATTTTTTCAGGACATCCGGCAAAAGGCAGTTTTGATTCAGGAAGTCATCAAAGTGGCAGTGATGTTCGTCCCTCACATGTGGGGTTCGAAATCTGGATCAATGTGTTCCGTGGCTCTTTCTTTAGGGGCATGGTCAGAGACACACCGGTACAATATTTTAGAAATCTAGAAAAAGAGGACATTCAGATGCAAGATAGGTTGATCAATGTGGTACTGCTTTCCAAGGATCTCTTCCTGCCTCCCACAGTATTCCAGGTGATATGTACTCAGTTCACGACTAATAATGGAGCTGTTGATGTCAAGAAAAATGCACAATCTGATCTACTGTCCTCAGACTTGAAGGATAAGTATATTGCACCTGGTGTGTTCTTTGGTAATACTGTATTTGTTTCCCTCATTGCTCCTTTTACTGCTCTCGTTGCGAGTTGGCCGGAATTTGGTGTGGCGACACCAGAGTCTGGAATCTCAGATTTTGGCTGGTACCCTTTCACCAAATTCCAACTATTCTGAGTGTTCTCCCCAGAATGGGGAATAACTGCACAGACCTGGAAAACACTGTGTCTTTACCATGCATATTTTCCCCATTCCAGGGAGAAAACCGCTGACTTTTTCCACCTCGTCTGAGTAAGTGGAAATTATCAGGGCAGATGGATGTCAGATCAGACTTGGGGGGACAGTGGATTATGCCAGGCTTCTGTCTGTCTGCTCCCCCCCCATGCTGCTGCAGAAGTCGCCCGAGGGCTGGACTGTGTTGCAATCTGTTGTGTCCTCCCTAGCCCGGGAGAATGCAAATAAATACACCTCACGCGGAACTCTGGATTGTACATCTTTATTCCTCCGCCTACAATCACACACTGTTCTCTGATTACGTCATAATTGTTAATGACCACACCTTAACACCTCCCAGACAATTACGTACTTCCTCTGTTGAGTCTGCCCAGAACTGCAAAGGTCCCAGCACAAGCAGTCTCACAACACTACACAATCCACAGCCCCTGCAGAAGTGAAGACAAGTACAGTATTTTCTGGCCCAGAATTATTGGGTCTGGAGCATGCGGACCCAATATTTCAGGCCCAGAGACACTTGTAATAGCGAGTCAAATAATTCTACCAAAGGTTTTACATGGAGGGGAGGGGCTGTGGTCCGTCGGCTGCGCTGCCGCCTCTGGTGCAGGAAACCAGGGTTCGAGCCTCGAGGTCGCGTCCACATCCTGTGATTCTGGGCAAATCAATTAATCTCCCCGTGCCTGAATGTGTAATGTAAATACGGTGCTATGTAAAGCGCTCCAATACCTTCGGGTCGAGTTCGCGCTATATAAATATGCAAAAAAAAAAAAAATGGAGTGAAATTGTGCCACTTGTTATGAGGGCCTAAGAGTGCTGAAAAATAGATGACAGATACAGGCATTCCGAAAGGGCACGATAGTCCGAGCTGATGCAAATGGCAGCCTTATTGGCCTGGAGCTTCTGTAACTTGCCCCTTGAGTTAAATTAGAAATGCTGTGTCTAATGGCAGCCTATTTGGGGATTCAGGGGTTAAGTAGGAAGGGCAACAACGAATGTGAATTCCTGAGCCATTAGGAGCAAAACAATTCTGTCTAGCTTTCATGGCGTGCAGCTATAATCACTGTTGGGGTAGCTTTCATGGGTGCTGGGTTCAAAAACTTCTTAATCTAGATTTATGTAATGCGACCTCTTTTATTGACAAATGATGTGTTTATTTAATGTGTATTGTTTATGGAATTTCATAATGGTATTGTGAATGGTTTGAGATGCCACTGTAATGTTCTATTCATTTTAACAACATGTATGTATGATATTTATTCTTTTATTGCCTTGTGCCGAATAAAGTTTTTGAATCAATCAATCAATGTAATATGATTCGCATATTATTGCAAATTTTAAAGGGCAGATTCACATGGGGTTTATCAGATTTCATTTTCTAAAGTAGTGGGCAGAAGTGCATGACTTAGGGAAGCATTGGAGGATACTGACTACAGGGAACACTTAGGAAGCAAGGCCTTTGCTTAGTTTTTTCTTATTTCGCTCTATGGCCCATATTATTTTAATAAAATGGGTTTTGTCTCTTGTCCATATTCTCATGTAAATACTACCCCTTTGAGCTCACCAAAGACTAAGGGCTTGATTTCGAGTTTTGCGATCAAGGTACTCTGTCACAGATGCTTTGTGTGAGGTTTTAAACTGTGAATTGGTGATGGCGGGTGTCCTGGAGCATCAATTCCTGGTTTGGGCTTTTCAATATATATCGGTCCACTGGTTAAAGCCTTAGCTTTTTGTATCGACAAGGATGAGATTCAAATCTCTCTGTGCAAAGCACAATGGATTCACATAAAAACAAATTTAGCAACTTCATCATCCCTGACAATTTTGTGCAGCATTGTATATTGATAGTTGAGGAGGCATGGGACAGGAGTACCACCCCAGTAGAGCTTAAATATATCGTATTTGCCTGGTAGTGGAACATTATCTAAATATCGATGTTATTTGGATGCCCCAACTAAGTATGGACTTGGATGAGGAAGAGGGACAGTGATGTAACAATCTTTACGTGTATCCCTGAGTTCCTCGTCACGGTCCTTGTGGTAGCGATTTCTCCCAGGCTAGATTTCAGGGCTTCAGACTCAGATTCATGTAGGGCAATCAGGAAGAGGGGAGGTGTGACCATATGAAGATACCGCCTATGGAAGTTTGTACTTTTTTACATTTTTCATCAGTAAAACAGAGAGTGCTTCAGTGGCGAGGATCCCATCTTCATCTCAATGAGGACTTTTGACTAGGAAGAATTACTGTTAGGTGCTTGGGTGCTTATTTACAAGCCCCTTGCGCCGCCGGTACGTCTCTTTTTCCCATATTAAAAGTGACGCACCTGCGGCGCGAGGGGCTTGTAAATAAGCCCCTGAGATTTGAAGACATTTAGGAGGTGGGCTTCATATTAAGTCTCTAACAATCCGACATGGCTTGTTGAGGGCCAGACTCCTCGTGATCCCTACAAGGCCATTCCAGTGTTCATGGCTTGCTGGGAAAATCTTCGGCCTGATTCAGAAGGCTGGTGTACCTTCCTGCGGATTTAAGTGGGACTAACTCCTGAATATCCGGGAGTGAAACACATTTTTACAAAAGATTTGTAAATCAGTCCCAATGGGATCTTCTCACTCTCTTCTTACACAAGTAATGCAAGATAAGAGAAGTCCTCCCTTTACATCAGCCTCACTGAAAATCCTCCGCAGAAATTCACTGTACAGCAAAGTTCACTTAAAAGAAACAGTATATTAAATCACTGTATGGGTAGGAACCGCTTCAATGTATTTATATCCGCAACAAGGATTACACACTTTCCCATAATCTCAATTTAAAGTATTCATACAATTTTATGTAGAAAACACATTAGTCATATACAATAGGGAAGAAAGCATTTTATTTTATTTATTTTGAACAATTTTTCTTTGGGTGTACAAATTATTTGAAAACAGTTACATTATCGAACAATCATTTGTTCTTGGTTTACAATTCATTAAACATGGATTTCATGATGTACAATAAAGTTAACAAAGCAATTACATTTCCTGTATATGTATATGAAAGGGTAGTCATGACTCACTATTTCTGATTTCAAAGCCAACTTTAAATGGGTGTGTATATATATTCCTGACAGATGGAACATGTTGATGTACTGCGGAACATACAATGACCTTGTGACTCAGAATGAAGCCAAAGAAATGGCACACCCTTTTGTTTCAGGCAGTCAACGTTATGCACCGAAGATTTACAACATGGGCTGATGGCCAAATCTGAAGTACATAAAAGATCTAACGTACAAAATGCCTCCTAGTTGATCCTAATAGATACATGATTTACCAGCATGCTAGGGTCATACAAAGGCTTGCGGATGGATCAGCGCAGGACCCACCGCATTCATTGTCTTATGTCTGTTTGAAGCACCAATTAATAGTTGTTATAACATGAAGTAACTCCTGAAGATTTGGGAGTATCATCTATAGCAAAAATATGCCATATCCTCTCTATTTTCAATTATTGATTTTAGTAATCTATTTAAATTACGGGTGCCTTCTTAACATAGGACAGTGGGTCGTGCAATGCGCAGGTCTGCCGAAAATACGACAAATTGTAAGATTTTGTCCAACTGGACACAATTCCAAGCTTCAATCAGTTCAACTTTAATGAAGTTCCCGTCCTCTTAAAATCAAGTGTCTCCAGAGAGATGCTGCTGCAGATCGGAGCATATAAATTCTCCCTACTTCCACGGACAGAGTAAATCCACAGTCACACGAACATACTCTCATCATACGCTAGGGCCCATCACACTAACATTCATTCTATTACTCTATCCACACTGAATATGTAGAAGAAATCCTAAACAATCTGCGTCTAAAGCGAGGTCAATGCAACGTAAAGAAATTGTCCTGAGTCATGATTTTTAAACATAGGAAACACATTTGAAACTCAATAAATGACAAGGAAATAACCACCCGACACTGATATTCAAACAAAGGTTATCTTTTATCTAAATTAGTTCAAAGAAAATCAATCATTAGCAAAATCATTATTCTCATAGTTACCTATTCTAGCTAAGTGTCATTTGGGTCAGGACAGGTCTCTCAGTAAAGTCTCCCGAGTCGCCGTCCTCTCTATCAGCGTCGATCCTCTCGAGCATAGGTTGGGGAAGAAGTGGCCTTAGACCCTCTCTAATCTAACAATATTTATAGTGAAACTAACAATTTGAAAGTAACAAACAAACTCTAAAAGTCCGTTGAGCCGCTGAGCAGAGCGAGCAGGAAAGGATGTTGATTCGCAACATCTAGAAAAAACCTCCGCTCACAAAAATCACGAAAATAAAAACACGGAAGAAGGAAGCTAAAACTAAAAATGATACATTCATGAATGCTCTTCCTCGGAATCATAGTGAAGCCACCGCAAGTTTATCAGAGTTCATTGTGGCTTTATTCTCCTCCAAGGGCAACTGGCAGCATGCCTGGAGCTGCTGTCCTCACGGAAACTTTTCAATACAGTCAGAGGCCGAAGTCAGGTGGTTTCAAACCATGTTCAGCAAGGCCTCTCGTCACATTTCAATCACTCGAGTGCAGGCTGTAAATATCGGCCATCTTGGATTAGGCCAAAACGGACCATCTTAATTAAAAGGAATACAAAACAACGTTACTACATCGTAATGATTATACAGTGTTAATACCCACTAATACCCTTATGTGTATGTAATTATCTAGCCGTCTGCAACACAAAGAAGCATTAAAGCACGTTATTTAAATGCGCAAACACGAAACAAATAGCACTTTAGCAACACTTATTTTATTAATTTGCTCACTAACTTAGTTCACGTATTAATAAAACAACATAAATGCATTCCCTCGTGTAATTCTTTCATTAGTAATGTTGATTAATAGGAAAACTTTAACAAAATTAATAATTATCAATTAATTATCAGTAATTTTAATCATGACATATAACATAAACTGGAGTTTAAATCTCAATACATTTTCAATAGAAAACCCTGCTCCAGCAATCCCCCCTTTGGTGATATATATCACCACAAAAACCAACCCCCCAAAAAAATGTAGTCCCTATTTTTAGGAGAAATTGAAATGCCTTTTATGACACAACATTAAACACCAGACTCTCTTTCATCATCCCTCTTCGACTCCAAGTAAACACTCTCCCTCAATTCTTCTAATTCTATTTCTTGTAGGTCTCTTTTTGACCTCTTTTGTTTCTTTTCAGTATTTCCTCTAATTATTCTCTTTTTCCCTCCCCTGTTTTTACAACACAAACACCCTAATCTTAGTATCAATAAAGCAACAATCACACATGTCAAAAGAAACAATATTTTACCAATAATGGTACTACCTATCTTAGCAATAAAACTCTTAACAGCAACTATCTTATTAGCTATTTTAGTCCAAATACTCTCAGCTTCCAGTGGTACTAATTCTTCATGCAAATCAGTAATATTTTTAATATAGACCTTTAGATCTTTGCTTTCGTCAGGAATGTAAGTGCAACAATGTTGAACTTTCAGCATTCCACAGACTCCAACCTCTTTGGCCAATAGAATATCAAGGGCAAGTCGATTTTGCATAGACATGGCGCGTACGGCAACCATTTCCGTATTCACCAAAAGAAACCCTCCAGCGGTGCTTGTCGATAAGCGATCCACCATTGTTGACAGCTTCCGAATCCCATATGCATTTAATGAAATTCCCACTGCTGGAATTAAAGCTCCAAAAATATCACCTACAATTTCTGACCAAGTTTCTCTCTTAAAGCGTGTTAGTAGATTAATGTGTTCTACATCCTCTATCTTATCTATATGGAAAATCTTTGGAAAGACCAGGCCAACATAACACGTGCCATACCAATGGTCAGGCAACCTGTAATAAGCCTTATTCCCACAAATATAATACACTCCCGGGAAAACTGGATCTTCTCCACCTTTAAAACCCCATCCTGTTGCAATAAAGTATGTATCATGACACTCACTAGTCCCAACAAAATAGCTATCATATTGGGATTTCCTTCTGGTAATGCATAGTTTACCCTTCTGTGGTGCATCTAAAGCCAAAGTTGGACTGGCCCCGTTCCTCAACTCTTTTCCCATCTCAATATCCCATATTGTCTCACTCATTTTATATTTCCCTGCCTTTTCATGCATGCTCACTCTCCTTTCCTCTACCATGTCTAGGAAAGCCTTTTCTTCTTCTTTCAAACTGCAAGTTAAATTGTTTCTAAAAATGTAATCTAATGTTAATTCTTCTGTCTCTATAAAAATCTCACCAAAAATGTTAGCTTCTTTAGCCGGATTCAGCTTTTTATTCATAGGCAATTGCCCAAAAATGTTATCTTTGTTAGACATCTCATAATCTATCGTCCCTAACAAATAAAAAACACTACTCAACACACTACATGAGATCCCATACGTAGCTGGTAGATGGTGATAGGTAACACCCTCTGAAACGGATGCAGGTAATTGCATACAGACGTAGCAGTCCCTAACTTCCATTGTCTTTACGTATTCATACAACAATTTTGAAAAAACATTGCTAGAAAAATCATTAATCGACCTATCTTTATGTATATAAATGTTACTAATTCTAGTTGGAACTACTTTCTGTGAGCTCTTCCCTATATTAGTCATATTCTCAGTATGTATTCCAAAAGTATCTATTGTAACCCTAAAGGTAACTAATAAAGCAAGTACACCCCATAGTAGCATTAATAGTCCTGTACAGCAGCAGCACATTCTACACCATCTTTTCAAGAAGGCACATCTACTTTGATTATTTTCTGTGTTAGCCATTTTACTACTTTGGCAGTGTCTTTTGACTTAGCCTCTTCTACTCCACTACTGAGTTTCTAGAACTCTAGATTATTCCAAACAGCTAATTTTAGATTTTCTACTTTTCACTTCTTCTCCAAGTGACTCCTTTAGTTCACTCAATTTGGATTTTCATCACTTTTTACTTCTTCTTCAGCAACATCAAATTGTATCAGATCTTCAACAACATCCTGAGCATCCGACTCTTCTCCAATGTCAGTCAAGATAACTTTCAGGATTCCAACAGTTTTCTCCTCCTCAACCACTTCTCGTACGGTCCCCTCTGGATTTCCTTGACTTTCTGCCTCTTCACCTTCAGACAGTGCCACGTACGTCCATTCCGGTGACCTATACTTCTGGTTAGGTTTTCTGATTCTCTTGATCTCCTCTGGTTCTTTTGATTCTTCTTGTTTCTCACCTTTTGCTTGATTCTGACTGGACGCCTCGTTCACCTGTTCAGCTTTCGATGAACTTGAACTTGCACTTGCTTGTGTCAGTCTGTACCTTAGCCTCTTTATCCTGTTGGGCCAAAGATCTCCTCTTACAACCCTTTTTGGTCTCACTTCTTTATTATTTCTTTCTCCGATCCAAGTTCTCTTTCTCAGAACTCGACCCTCTGATTTTCCATTGTCACTCTCATCTGATTCTGTTTCATTTGCCTCTTGTTCTTCAACAATTCTCTTTTGCTCCACAGACTTCTTCTTCTTCACCAACTGAGATTTCCCTACTGCTGTCCCTCCTCGGGTCTCCGACACGCAATCTTCTTGCTGTCTACTTGTCCCTTCACCTAGCTTATCAGGAATGTTCCCTACACCTCCTCGGGGGTCTTCCGCAATCTGTCCCTCTCTATCTTCTTCTGACCCTGCTTCTTCAGAAGTAATCTCAGGTGGATCTTCAACCTCTTCATCTGATTCAGGTGTAGTCTCTGTGGAATTGCTCTTTTCTTTCCCTTTTCCTCCTTTATTTTCTCCACTGCTTGTTGGAACAACTTCAGGCACTCGCACAGAATCTGAACTCTCCCCTGAAGCTCTCAATGTTTCTCTCGAAGCTTCTCTTGGTAAGAAAAAAGAATCACCTGACTCTCTTTCTCCTTCCCACCTTTCAGGATTCTTTTTTCTCTTCACAGGTTCAGTCTCCGCATCATCACTGGAATCTGACTCTTCAAAATACTCTCTACCAGTCCCATCCTTTGGATACGGAACTCTTAGAGTATGACTTGCATGAACCCAGTTCTTCACACCAGCACACTTCACTGCAGTTGTCGTAGTCAGAATGACTTGTCTTTGCCTTCCCCACCTTGGAACCAAGCAATTTCTTCTTCTGTGCACCTTTATCCTCACCCAGTCCCCTGGACTCAGATCATGGGCTTGCTTCTTTTCAAGTGTAGTGGCGTCTTCTCCAACCTGGTGAAACACAGAATGAACTGCGTCAGCCAGGCCTTTACAGTAATCCAAAATCATGTCATCAGTTATTGTCATCAACTTGTTGACAGGCACGAAAGCATGTCTCATCGCACGTCCCATCAATATTTCATGTGGACTCAACCCTGTGGTTCTATCTGGAGTAGACCTAATAGTCATTAGCACTAGAGGCAAGACATCAGGCCATTTCATTCCAGTGGCTAAACACATTTTACCAATTCGGTTTTTGATTGTGCCGTTCATCTGTTCAACAACACCAGAAGCCTCTGGTCTGTATGCACAATGTAGCTTCTGCTGTATGCTCAATGCTTCACAAATCAAACCCATGAGCTCATTGTAGAAATGTCCTCCTCTGTCTGACTCAATTGTCACTGGGAACCCGTACCTAGGAATCAACTCTCTTAACAGTAACTTTGCCACTGTTATTCCATCATTTTTCCTAGTCGGATAGGCCTCCACCCATCTTGAGAACAAACAGACTACCACTAGAACATACCTCAACCTGTTCACTTGGGGCATTTCAATGAAATCTATTTGCATTCTGGTAAAAGGACCTCCTTCTCTGCCTATTGTTCCTAGGCTCACCACTGTCTTTTTCCCAGTATTGAACTGCTGACAAATCAAACATCTTTGACAGATGCTTTCTGCAATCAGCCTGAACTTTGCATTGTACCAGGTTTGTTTAAAGGACCTAATCATTGCGTCCCTCCCCAGATGTCCCTGGCCATGATACATCCTTGCCATTTTTCCACATCACCCCATTTTCGCAATAAGGAAATCATCTCCTTAATCTGCCCTGTTCTGCCAACACCATTTAGATTTTCAATGTCCTTATCAGAGAAATCCATCCTGTAAGACCTCTGCAAAGCTTTTACCTTATCCATATCAACCATCCTCTGCTACCAGGAAACTGCTGCAGATCGGAGCATATAAATTCTCCCTACTTCCACGGACAGAGTAAATCCACAGTCACACGCACATACTCTCATCATACGCTAGGGCCCATCACACTAACATTCATTCTATTACTCTATCCACACTGAATATGTAGAAGAAATCCTAAACAATCTGCGTCTAAAGCGAGGTCAATGCAACCTAAAGAAATTGTCCTGAGTCATGATTTTTAAACATAGGAAACACATTTGAAACTCAATAAATGACAAGGAAATAACCACCCGACACAGATATTCAAACAAAGGTTATCTTTTATCTAAATTAGTTCAAAGAAAATCAATCATTAGCAAAATCATTATTCTCATAGTTACCTATTCTAGCTAAGTGTCATTTGGGTCAGGACAGGTCTCTCAGTAAAGTCTCCCGAGTCGCCGTCCTCTCTATCAGCGTCGATCCTCTCGAGCATAGGTTCGGGAAGAAGTGGCCTTAGACCCTCTCTAGTCTAACAATATTTATAGTGAAACTAACAATTTGAAAGTAACAAACAAACTCTAAACGTCCGTTGAGCCGCTAGCAGAGCGAGCAGGAAAGGATGTTGATTCGCAACATCTAGAAAAAACCTCCGCTCACAAAAATCACAAAAATAAAAACACGGAAGAAGGAAGCTAAAACTAAAAATGATACATTTATGAATGCTCTTCCTCGGAATCATAGTGAAGCCACCACAAGTTTATCAGAGTTCATTGTGGCTTTATTCTCCTCCAAGGGCAACTGGCAGCATGCCTGGAGCTGCTGTCCCCACGGAAACTTTTCCATACAGTCAGAGGCCAAAGTCAGGTGGTTTCAAACCATGTTCAGCAAGGCCTCTCGTCACATTTCAATCACTCGAGTGCAGGCTGTAAATATCGGCCATCTTGGATTAGGCCAAAACGGACCATCTTAATTAAAAGGAATACAAAACAACGTTACTACATCGTAATGATTATACAGTGTTAATACCCACTAATACCCTTATGTGTATGTAATTATCTAGCTGTCTGCAACACAAAGAAGCATTAAAGCACGTTATTTAAATTCGCAAACACGAAACAAATAGCACTTTAGCAACACTTATTTTATTAATTTGCTCACCAACTTAGTTCACGTATTAATAAAGCAACATAAATGCATTCCATCGTGTAATTCTTTCATTAGTAATGTTGATTAATAGGAAAACTTTAACAAAATTAATAATTATCAATTAATTATCAGTAATTTTAATCATGACATATAACATAAACTGGAGTTTAAATCTCAATAAATTTTCAATAGAAAACCCTGCTCCAGCAATGCCTCATATTTTCATATTGACTATTTAATTCATGCGAACCAACAGGGAGATTCATGCAAAAGAAGAGAGGGCATGTTAGCCCAATTAGCTCAAAGCAATGGTTTTAGTGAGTAGCCGGAGATGTGACCTCAAACACGTCAACTGGGCCAGGCTGGAAAGCAGATATTCTCGGCTCGGTGGACCCTGAAAGTAGAACACCACCATGAGCAGCACTGCCCACCGATAGTTGACAAGTGCAGGAACAGCTGCAGATAATGAACATTACCAGAGGCATACACAGTTACTGTGTATGTATGAATGTTTAGTGCTTCTAAAGCACAAACCTAGCTAGCTAGCAGTGGAGCGCTGTACAGGGACAAGCCCCATTGGGAATACGTAGGGCAGAGGGGACAGAGGGAGGAGATGGAGCTGATGGAAGGCACAAGAAGTCAGCTTATCTGAAGTAGGGATCCTTAACGAGGTAAGCTTTAAATTTCCAACTGATTTGTATCAGGCTTGGAGTTGTTCTGACATTAGAGGAGATATTGTTCCAGATTCTGGGGGCATAGGCTGAGAAGGCTTGTTTTCTTGTGTTAGAAATTGGGTTTCTGGTGGGTAGAGGCATGCACCCTGTCCAAGCAGGAACCACAATCTTTGTCAGGTTTAAATGCAGCAACACTTGAAAGCCTGAGTTTATAGAATACAACTTAAATCTAGATATGTTACCTCACTTATACATATATACCTTCCATGTACTTATCTATATTTTTATTTATTACTTTACTCCTAGTTCAGCATCTCCAATGCACTACCCTATGTCTCACCCTATACATCTCTCAATATATCCTCTACCGCCACTCTCTGACTCATCCAAAACCTCAATCTATTTCTCTCTTCAATGCACTATCCTATTTCTCACCCTATAACTCTCTGGCTCATCCCAAACCCCACTCTACTACTATGACCCCCAAAATAACCCTTTGTAGACTCTTCCTTCCTCTACCACTCCTTGCATATTCTCATACCTCTTTTACTATTCAGATCTACCAAACCAGCCTTCCTAAACCCTTACCTCTAACTCTTCCCCTCTACTCACCCCAAACCTGCTGCTGCTATGATCTCCAAATAAACTTTCTAGACCCTTCCCTCTTCTATCCTTCCGCTGTCCTTTTTCCAAACAACAGACTCGTATGTCGACTGCTCAAATTAATTTCATATTTCCCTATACTAACTCACCACTTTTTGGGGTTCCGGATTAGCTTGCTACTCGCTGAAAAGCGATTTGATGCATCTTCAGGGGTAGTAAGCAATATATAAATTCAATTACAATGATAATAAATTAACCTGTGCTCAGCCTCTGGTAGCTTGGCACAGAGCAGGCAGGCTTAACTTAAGAGGCAATGTGTAAAGTATTTGTGCAACACAACACACAGTAATACAATACAAACACCAAAAAACTCCACACCAGGTTAGAAAAATAGATATGATTTTTTAATAAATTAAATAAGACCAAAATGACAAAAATTCAATAAGTAGAAGTCCAGATATGAATTTTTAAAGAACAAATGTAAAATAGTGCTTAGAAGCAATAAGCATCTATGGGGGTTATCTGGTTCCACTAGACCAAGGCAAGGTCAAAAGCTCAGGACCACCGTGATGGAGCATGGACCGGATACAGGGGCTACTCAAGCTCTGCCGAACAAAGTACCTTGTTCCTGGTCACAACAGCGAGATGCAGGGTGCAGCCGAGCGATGCAGTCTAGGTGATGTGCCAATTTTCTTCATGCAGGACAATGTGTCGAGTTGAGAGGTGTTGGTTCCATAGATGATGCGTTGGGTTTCTCCCTGCAGTCGAGGGGATCCATCGATCTTCCTACACTGAAGCGGCAGCGATACGTTGATTCCAATGCATCAGCTCTTTAAGGCAATGCGTTGGTTTCCAGTGAGATGCGCCAATCCTGCTCCCACACCAGTTCTGCTACACGCAGATAGGAGATGCATAGGTTCGACTGGAGCAAGCACCTGGGTCCACTTCAAAAGGGCCAGGCACAGGAACAGGTTGTAAGTCTTTGATATCCCTGAATCTCAGAAACAAGAGGCAAGCCAACCTGTCTTGGAGATCACTCTGGTTTCAAGCAGAGTCCAGTTCTTCTTCAGCAGGAGCAGAGGGTAGCAGGCAGCAGGACAGCACAGAAGAAAAGCTGTTCTTCCAGAGCAGCAATCCAGCAGAGTGACAGTCCTTGTAGCAGCACAGCTGTCATTCTTCCTGACAGAGTTTCTTTACTGGCCCAGAAGTGTCTGATTTGGCGGGGTCAGAGACCCGGTACTTATACCCAGTTGTGGCTTTGAAGTAGGGGTGACTTCAAAGAAGGGCCTTTGAAGTGCACAGAAGTCTTTTCTTCCTAGCTCTGGCTCCAGACTTACTACAGGGGCTGATCAACCCTTTGTGTGGGGGCAGGACACTGACTATTCAGATGTAAGAATCAGCTCCTCCGTCCCATCCTGCCCAGGATGAGCCATCAGGATGCAGATGGGCACTCAGAAACAACTAACCTTTCTTTGTGTGTGTCTATTTAGAAAGAATGCACATAGTCAAGCTGCCACCCACCCCAGACATGTATTGGAGATTCACTGCAGGCCCACAGAGCTTTAAGAGCAGAGAAATGCCAACATTCTAAAAGTGGTATATTTAAAATAGTAATGTTAAATCCACCTTTACCAGTAAAGAGGATTTATCAGTACCATTCCAATGATCTAAAACATGATATAGCTACTCCTTCTCAATCAGGAATTACTATTTAAAAGTGTAATAAGAAATTCCCACTGTTAACCTATGAGATGAGTAGGTCTCACAGTAGTGAAAAATAAATGTAGAAGTTTTTCCATACAAGGACATACAAAACTTTAAAGTACATGTGCTGCCTTTTACTTACACAGCACCCTGCCCTATGGGTTACCTAGGGCCTACCTTAAATGGTGACTTTGGTATTATAACAGGGGAGCTTAAGGCTTGGTAAGGGGTTTTAAATGAAAAGTTGACATGGCAGTAAGACAGAATACACAGGCTCTTAAGTGGCAGGCCTGAGACATGTTTAAAAGCTACTTGTGTGGGTGGCACAATCAGTGCTGCAGGCCCACTAGTAGCATTTAATTTACAGGCCCTGGGCACAGGTAGGGCACTCTACTAGGGACTCACAGATAAATAAATATCCCAATTGTGGATAAACCAATGTAACCATGTTTAGGGGAGAAGCACATGCACTTGGGCACTGTTCAGCAGTGGTAAAGTGCTCAAAGTCCTAAAACGACCAAAATCAAGGCCAGGAAAAGAGGAGGAAGGCAAAAGGTGTGGGGTGACCCTTGAGAGAGGGTCATTTTCCAACATTTTGTTTTCTTCTTTCTCCCGTGCAACTCGTCCTACCTTCTGCGCAAATGTAATTTTAGGAGGGAGGAGAACCATTATCTCACTAAACCTGACCCTAACTGACACCTCAACATAGTGGTCACCACAAAGGATGGGGCATCGCAGGAACAGTCATCCCTTGATTTCCCACAAGAGGGTTAATATTACATTGGTGCAAAGTAAATTACTTTTTCTAAGCCAAACCTCAGACTGGACTTCTATATATTGATTGTTGTTAGAAAGAATGCTGAGTTCTGAGACTCTTGCCCCACACCACCTCCCTAAGTAAGCATGGAATACTGAACTTCACTACCCTGAGAGTCAAATGTCAAAGGGGTATACTTGTTGCTCAGTTATGGGCCCAATGGTAAGGTTAAGACCCAGAACACCAGTGATAATTGTCACAATCTGAGACCAGCAACCCCTGTCTGCCCTGGGACTCACGAAAGGTTCCCTCAACATCGAAATGGTGTCTCTACCACAAGGTTTTGATATCTACATCAAAGCTATGTGCCTCTGCATTACCTTAATGTATGGCTCAAAGTCCTTGACATGGTTACCATGAGACATTCTTTTGCTCATTTTCATTCTGATGACTGGCTATGCTTTCCTGTGCATTGTACTTATATCTCATATCGCAAGTCCCCTGACATTTTCTGGAATGTTTGTCCTTTTGCTCACCAACATTCTGGTTATAAAGGTACATCGAACGTGGTACTTCTTTTACCATGAATATCTGCAGCCATTTGATGAAGCGATGGACGAATTGTGGAAAATGATCTATATTTATAATGTACAATTGTTTTTTAGACATTATGGGATGTCTCCTGTCCCTAAGAAAACCACTCCTGAAAAGGAAGAGGCACTTTTAAGTGATTGGTTCCCTCTAAAACGTTAAAGCTAATTGTAAACCTGAGTGGTAAATTGACATGGGGCCATCTACTACAGCTCTTTTAATATAATCTGAATGTTCAAAAGTCCATTGCACTGCCACCATGTGATAACCTGCTACTAATTTTTATCACTCCAGCTTACCCTGCATGTTTTTGTGTGCAGGAAAACTGGGTTACCAGTCTGATGTGAACTTCTATATATGATTTGGTAGGTGTTTCACAAATAGACTGGTGGACTCTTGGGTGACATGGGTCCAGCTCATGGTACTGCTTTTAAAATTGGTGGCTAACACTATCATAACCATGCTATATCCATGAATGGTTGGTTGAAGCTGGCTCTTAGTAGTAGAGTCTATGCTTTTTTACCTGCACCTGATCATGCATGTTTACCTGCACCCCTACTAATTGTACGGAGTGTGCATGACAGAGAGAGCTTGGACAAATCAAATTTGGGTAACCTTGGGCTTTGTCGCCCCTGGATATACTTAGCTCCTGAAGTCGTTGGCTGCACCATAGGTTTTAGTGCTAGTCAGAACCATTGATTCCCCTTCTCCCTGCATGCCCATTGTGCTCTCCTAAGTCCCTTCCTGTACTTTTAATGGGGAAGCCAAGCGTACCTGTCTGGGCAGAGGCTAAGGACTGCACCTTAAATTCAAAGAGATGAGTGAAATACCGATTCAGTGCACCCTATTTCCTATTGTTCTGGGAAGACAAGACTTCAGCAACATCATCTGATTGGCCAGAGGTCCTCTAGCTACTAATACACTTCCAGAGACAGATAGCTCCCCTGTGGCTAGTAGATGAAACAAATGTTCTTTGACATAATAGGCTCCGCTCAAGAGATTGAGGCCTGTTTTAAATCTGAGTGGTCTGCTGGTCAGAGTCCAGCTACCTCTGTAATGGATAGAAGCTGACCAGTGTTCAACTTTTACCTCAAGGAGCTGTGCGCAACTGTTTAGAGGAAGGCTGGGAGCAGTTGCAGAACGCTAGGCTATCCCTATTGCACAGATTGCGGTTATACCACCAGGTTGAGGAACAACTATGTTGCTGCAAAGTGAAGGGAGAGAGCAGCTCTAGACCATCCTGCTTGGAGAGAATCTATCTTGGCTAGGTACAGGGCTTGAGTTCAGTGATTCTGAGTGCTGCTGTGAGGATATTCAAGAACTAAAGGCCTGATTAAGTTATGGCCGGAGGGGTTTTACTTTCGCAGGGCGATGGGGAAAGTACTCCCTCGCCCTAATGGAGACCCCACCTGCCAAATTATGAGATGTCCGCCGGCCCAGCGGACATCTCTAACATTGGCAAGAGCTGCCATCACAGCGGTCCCTGTCAATGATTTGTAAGTTTGACAGATGGTTCCATCACATGACCGAGCCACATGGCAAACTTATAGTGTTTTCTTTTTATTTTCCAAAACAAAAATCAAAAGTGTGATTTTGTTTCGGAAGATAAAAAAAGCAATGCCCCTCTCACTATGGGAGTTTTCTTCCATGGCGAAGTGGGCATTTTTAATTTTTCACTGCCCTATACCGCCAGGTTTTACCTGGCGATAAGGAATAGTGAAAACTGGATATGTGTTCGCCCAGTCTAAATGGGGTAGGTAGACACATAGCCAAACCTCCAATGGCTCTTACTCTGTTGGCCTGTCGGAGGGTGATGTCGGTAGTGAAGTAGTCTCCACCTTCAACATAATGAAGGTCTGCCTGACTCTAAATGGGGTGGGCTGTTGTATCACAAGCCGTAAAATAGGCTTCCAGGCTCTAAACCAAGCCTAAGCACCTCCAGCAGAAAGTAGACTTCAAGTGATATTCCTCACATTTGGTAGATTTATTTAGATGCACATAACAGTGTTGGCCTCTCAGCAGTCTTTCGAATACTCTGCAGAGCACTTCCTTCCTTGGTCATGAAGAACATGGACCTGGAGCAAAGAGGATTTTTTAATACCCCTAATATACAGACATTTCAGACAGAGGGTGAGGATAAACTCTCCAAGGTTTTAGAATTGGTTTGGTTTTGTTGTATTTCAATTGTGATTTTCTGCCTGCTTCTCATACACAGCCTTTTGCAAAGTGATGACTCTCACAGCAGGTAGCTATATAAAGTATATAAATTAACGGCACAATGAAGTGTGAGATGTCTGCACCTGGATATTTACAGTCTTCCTGAAACACTAATCAGGGACATCCTCAACTTCAGCAATAGAAACTGTAATCCCACACCTCAACCCGGCCATCTAGCAAATGGAACTGCCCAGTAAGACCTAATCAGCAGCCCTTTGCCATCAAGGTCCTCATTGATTTTTTTAGAGGAGCCTTGTCTCCATCCTTCTTGACTTCACTGTCTCAGTTTACAACCTTCAGCCACAGGAATGCAGTTAGCATACTTTTGCTGTCTGGCAAAGTTGTATCCACCCTCTAACATCTGCCATACAAAACCAGGGCACCAAAGATGGATGCCGATGGCCTTGTTACTTAGGCTTCACCATGCCGAGTCCTACTACTACACATGTGCTACACATTCACTGCACTCGATCTTATTGAATATCAGTTCATACTTCTCTGGTTCACATAACCATAGGTCTTTACATGAGAGGGGTCAGTAGACTGTACCCTCCACCAACAGAGAATGATCTGGTCACACTACTGATTTACAAACAGGTGGGATGCTGCCACCCCCACATTATCTGACACACCCAGGACATTTTCTGTAATCGCATGCCCACTATGTGGGCATACTTTGAGTGCCCCTCCAGGTCACTGAACAAGTTCTAGATCTCGTATTGCCAGGGACAAGTCTAGACCGCCATAGATTTGAGTGATGTCACGTCTAAACAAAAAGTCAGGATACCAGTTTCTCAAGTTGTCAAATGCTCGGGGCTGGGGTACACACCGTTTTCCATGCAAGGGACATTCCCATCCCAATGCCCTAGGTCCAAAATGGCTCTACGTAGGTACTACATATGTACACGCATTCACATGTACATGTCTCCTTTCTACCTGGCACATGGACAAAGCATGTGATGCTGCTGGGAAGCCTGCAACTGCTGAGGACAGCTGGGAAGTAAACATCTCAGAAATTCTGATACAACCAATAAACGAAGTAACCATAACATTGGGGTTCTGAGATGAGCAATAATGCTGTGCTCCACAGGATTTTTGAGGCCATGTTCCTTTGGATAAAGCCTGACAGAATATGTCCACAGAAAACATCATGGAATGTGGGGAAAACGGGTGGCAATTGTTGCAGAAACACCAATGCTAATTCTCATTCCTCTGGGTCAGTTTCTTAATGGTGTCTTAATACTGCAGCCAGAAATTATCTTACTTAGTGGTACCCGGATTTATGGAAACGGAAATCATGTGGATGGGGTAGAAGCAGTCTATATTGTTCTGTGCTTTAGAAGTCTCAAGTGCTGCTCAGCACAAATCAGCAGGTTTATGTACAGAACATTATTCATCTAAACTCTGTCATACCTACTTTTTACAGAATAAGGCTATATTTTACCAATATAACTGCTGGCATAGTCTTGTCCTATCTCAGTCCTCTCTCTCTCCTATGAATGGGTTTTTCTTACCTTCCCTGGATGAAATTCCAATCGACCAGTTAGGCACAACTAAATACTAATAACCAGGTCCAAGATGCAACTTGAATAAACATTGCAATTCACTAGCGGCTCGACTACGAGTCAGAAAGACCAGTATCCCTGGGAGGGATACTGCGCCACCCCATCATAACTGGTCCAGTGTTCCCTCACCCAGATTATCCAGGTGTGGAAAGATCAGGTCAAAATTTACCATTTTGAAAGTCATGCCGGTAAAATCACGGGAGGATTGGTCAATGGCTGCAGGCATAAGCCCAGCCCCTGGTTGACCCCATCTACGGCTCCTCCCTGCCTGGCTACAACCTCCTCTGCCAAATGATGACCTCAATATCCACATGCCCCCATCGCACTGGACCCACTCCCTGCTGGGACGGCTAATCCGCTTCGGATAGGGAAATCTTTGTGTAGTTCGACCCAGAAAATCTGGGCTCACATGGTTATACCCAGTGCTTTAAATGGTCCGGTACTCACCGGTACTGAGTACCGGCACTTCTTTTATTTCCCCCTAGAGTACCGGAACTTCTTTGTTACCAAGGAGAGTACCGGTACTCACTGAATGAGGTCGGCGTTTCAGGTCACAAATAGTCATCACATTTCTACACTGTGGCGCATGTTATCATGATGGCAATTTCACACCGGTAGTGAAGCGCCACGTCAGAGCAACTTGTGACTTCACCCGCCAGGTAGCTGTGCAGCGGGAAGGAAAGGAAGCCCTTTAAACTGCGCAATTTGCTCTTCCTTACCAGCGAAGACAGCAGGACGGAAAACAAAGAGCTATAAAATGTTGACAAGGACGCAGAGAAGAGCACCTGCAAGAAGTAGGTTTGCACCAGCGCCAGTCAGATTGAGGACCCAGCGAGGAACCTTTCTGCAACTTAGATAGACATGGATCAGTGCACTACGCGCTGCCCCCACCCCAAGCACCACTGAAGGGGAAAGGATGTGGCATAACGGCCAGAGCAGCCAACTTTGTCTCGTGTAGCTGGTGCTCATGTAAAGCGCTCCAATAACTTCCGGTTGAGTTTGTGTTTATATAAAACTGCAAACAAAAGTACTGCATCGCACAGCACCCACCCTGACATCTCTATCTAATTTTTATTGATGCTGTACCAAACTGTATTTTTAACATGCAGTGGAATGCCAAATTGTTATTCAAGCGTTCAGGCAAGGCCGCCGAAGGACTCACTGGCTCTTCGCATCTGCAGTTCCCAGAGTCGATAAACATGTTATCAAAGCATTTGACCAGTGTAGTTCCTGGGCGTTGAAGCACATTCTACACATACACAGCATGTGTAATGCAAGCAGACGTCTGGCCTCCGTTTCTAAAGTGTCTCACTTGTGAACTGGAGTAATACATGTCACATATTCCTAGAACCATGTGGGTTGTGTCGCTGCACCGTTCTGAGTTATTCAATGAGGGTACAGTGTGGTGACCGACAGAGGGTGCAGAGGTACCAGTGTTAGTGATGCAGTGCACTGAGGGTGCAGAAGGAGAGATGTCAGAGGGTAGAGATGCAGTGCACTGAGGGCACAGAAGCTGAGGTGTCAGAGGGTAGAGATACAGTGCACAGAGGGCACAGAAGGAGAGGTGGCAGAGGTTAGAGATGCAGTGCACTGAGGGTGCAGAAGGAGAGATGTTAGAGGGTAGAGAGGCAGTGCACGAAGGACGCAGAAGCAGAGTTGTCAGAGGGTAGAGATGCAGTGCACAGAGGGCACAGAAGGAGAGGTGGCAGAGGTTAGAGATGCAGTGCACAGAGGGCACAGAAGGAGAGGTGGCAGAGGGTAGAGATGCAGTGCAATGATGGTGCAGAAGGAGAGGTGGCAGAGGGTAGAGATGCAGTGCAACAAGGGCGCAGAAGGAGAGGTGTCAGAGGGTAGAGATGCAGTGCACTGAGGGTGCAGAAACAGAGGTGGCAGGGGATCGAGATGCAGTGTACAAAGGGTGCAGAAGCAGGGATGTCAGAGGCTAGAGATGCAGTGCACCGAGGGTGCACAAACAGGTGGCACAGGGTAGAGATGCAGTGCACTGAGGGCGCAGAAGGAGAGGTGGCAGAGGGTCTAGATGCAGTGCACTGAGGGCGTAGAAGAAGAGGTGGCACAGGGTAGAGATGCAGTGCACTGAGGGCTCAGAAGCAGAGATGCCAGAGGGTCAAGATGCAGTGCACTGACGGCACAGAAGGAGAGGTGGCAGCGGGTAGAGATGCAGTGCACTGACGGCGCAGAAGGAGAGGTGGCAGAGGGTCGAGATGCAGTGCACGGAGGGCGCAGAAGGAGAGGTGGCAGAGTGTAGAGATGCAGTGCACTGAGGGCGCAGAAGGAGAGGTGTCAGAGGGCAGATATGCAGTGCACTGAGGGTGCACAAGCAGAAGTGTCAGAGGGTAGAGATGCAGTGCACTGAGGGTGCAGAAGCAGAGGTGTCAGAGAGTAGAGATGCAGTGCACTGAGGGTGCAGAAACAGAGGTGTCAAAGGGTAGAGATGCAGTGCAACGAGGGCGCAGAAGGAGAGGTGTCAGAGGGTAGAGATGCAGTGCACTGAGGGTGCAGAAACAGAGGATTCAGAGGGTAGAGATGCAGTGCACTGAGGGTGCAGAAACAGAGGTGGCAGGGGGTCGAGATGCAGTGTACAGAGGGTGCAGAAACAGGGATGTCTGAGGCTAGAGATGCAGTGCACTGAGGGTGCACAAACAGGTGGCACAGGGTAGAGATGCAGTGCACTGAGGGCGCAGAAGGAGAGGTGGCAGAGGGTCTAGATGCAGTGCACTGAGGGCGTAGAAGAAGAGGTGGCACAGGGTAGAGATGCAGTGCACTGAGGGCGCAGAAGCAGAGATGCCAGAGGGTCAAGATGCAGTGCACTGACGGCGCAGAAGGAGAGGTGGCAGGGGGTAGAGATGCAGTGCACTGACGGCGCAGAAGGAGAGGTGGCAGAGGGTCGAGATGCAGTGCACGGAGGGCGCAGAAGGAGAGGTGGCAGAGTGTAGAGATGCAGTGCACTGAGGGTGCAGAAGCAGAGGTGTAAGAGGGTAGAGATGCAGCACACTGAGGGCACAGAAACAGGTGGCAGAGGGTAAAGATGCATTGCAATGAGGGGGCAGAAGCAGAGGTGTCAGAGGGTAGAGATGCAGTGCACGGAGGGTGCAGAAGCAGAGGTGTCAGAGGGTAGAGATGCAGTGCACCGAGGGCACAGAAACAGAGGTGGCAGGGGGTCGCGATGCAGTGTACAGAGGGCACAGAAGCAGAGATGTCAGAGGGTAGAGATGCAGTGCAGTGAGGGTGCAGAAGGAGTGGTGGCAGAGAGAAGAGATGCAGTGCACTGAGGGCACAAAAACAGAGGTGGCAGAGGGTAGAGATGCAGTGCACTGAGGGTGCAGAAACAGAGGTGTCAGAGGGTAGAGATGCAGTACACTGAGAGCACAGAAGGAAAGGTGTCAGAGGGAAGAGATGCAGTGCACTAAGGGTGCAGAAGGAGAGTTGACAGAGGGTAGAGATGCCGTGCACTGAGGGTGCAGAAGCAGAGATGTCAGAGGTTCGAGATGTAGTGCATGTAGGGCGCAGAAGGAGAGGTGTCAGAGGGCAGATATGCAGTGCACTGAGGGTGCAGAAGCAGAGGTGTCAGAGGGAAGAGATGCAGTGCACTGAGGGTGCAGAAGGAGAGGTGTCAGAGGGCAGATATGCAGTGCACTGAGGGCGCAGAAGCAGAGGTGTCAGAGGGTTGAGATGCAGTGCACTGAGGGCGCAGAAGGAGAGGTGTCAGAGGGCAGATATGCAGTGCACTGAGGGCGCAGAAGCAGAGGTGTCAGAGGGTTGAGATGCAGTGCACTGAGGGCGCAGAAGGAGAGGTGTCAAAGGGAAGAGATGCAGTGCACTGAGGGCGCAGAAGCAGAGATGTCAGAGGGTCAAGATGCAGTGCACTGAGGGTGCAGAAGGAGAGGTGGCAGAGGGTAGAGATGCAGTGCACTGAGGGCGCAGAAGCAGAGATGTCAGAGGGTCAAGATGCAGTGCACTGAGGGCGCAGAAGGAGAGGTGTCAAAGGGAAGAGATGCAGTGCACTGAGGGCGCAGAAGCCGAGATGTCAGAGGGTCAAGATGCAGTGCACTGAGGGTGCAGAAGGAGAGGTGGCAGAGGGTAGAGATGCAGTACACTGAGAGCACAGAAGGAGAGGTGGCAGAGGGCAGATATGCAGTGCACTGAGGGTGCAGAAGGAGAGGTGGCAGAGGGTTGAGATGCAGTGCACTGAGGGCGCAGAAGGAGAGGTGTCAAAGGGAAGAGATGCAGTGCACTGAGGGCGCAGAAGCCGAGATGTCAGAGGGTCAAGATGCAGTGCACTGAGGGTGCAGAAGGAGAGGTGGCAGAGGGTAGAGATGCAGTACACTGAGAGCACAGAAGGAGAGGTGGCAGAGGGCAGATATGCAGTGCACTGAGGGTGCAGAAGGAGAGGTGGCAGAGGGTCGAGATGCAGTGCACTGAGGGCGCAGAAGGAGAGGTGTCAAAGGGAAGAGATGCAGTGCACTGAGGGCGCAGAAGCCGAGATGTCAGAGGGTCAAGATGCAGTGCACTGAGGGTGCAGAAGGAGAGGTGGCAGAGGGTAGAGATGCAATGCACTGAGGGTAGAGGTCGAAAAATCTTTTTACCATCCATTTTCTTTTGAAGAATATATTTCTCACTCTCATATCCCCTCATCATTATCTCTTCCTATTTTTAAAACTGCTCGTAAAGTTTTCCAACCAATTTTTTCATCTCCGTGCAATGAACGTGCACAATTCTTAAATACAGCAATTTGGTATAATAAACACATTAAACGTAATAATAAATGTATCTTTTTGAAGGATTGGTTAGTTCACAGCCTTAAATGGACTCATCAACGTTTTCAGGATGGTGTTTGTGTTCCTTTCTCAACAATTCAAACTAGCTTTTTGCTTCCTTCTTCATATCAGTCCAAGTACTTATCTTTGATTGCAGTGGCTCAAACTTCTTATAATGCTTTATCCTCTAACTGTACACAAGCTCCATCTCCCAAATAAAATCGGTTTTAGGTAACAATCCCTCTGCCTCTAAAATATATGAGCATTTAACAAATATTCTTAAATAAATCAGAAATAGAATGTAGTTGGGAAACTGATCTGGGTAAATCTGTATCTATTCCAATATGGAATAAAATCTGGACTAAAATAAGGAGGTCTTCTAGAGCAGTGAACACAACTCAAACCTTGTTTTTAATTTATAACAGATTCATGATCACCCCAGCCAAACTACACAAGATTAATCCGGACATTCCTCCTACTTGTTGGTCTTGTACTGTTTCACCAGCAGACCTTAAACATGTGTTATTCGAATGCCCACTTATTCATACTTTTTGGGTCCGAGTCTGGCAGCAAATCAACACTATTTGTCACACACATGTTCCTTTCTCTCGTATCCATATTTTTTTGGGAAGCATCTCTGAGGTTTGGTTGTCCCAATCCACCGAAGTCCGTATCATCGATTTACTCCTTGCTGTTGCTTTTCAACAGATTACTAAGGCATGGAAGGATATGTCTGCTCTAACTTTTCAGGCCTGGTGGTAGGGTGTCTGCTATAACCATAGGTTGGATAGAGCTTATGTGTACCCCATCTCACTTGCAATTAAAAGGGATCTACTTTGGTTGCCTGTCACAGACTTTTTAGATGTACCAGCTAAAAAGACAACTTTCCATAACCCCTACACTGAAGAAGTACCCAAACCTCCTTGACTTTTATAACTATTGTTGTTCAATTAACTACACTCTATTGTTACGTGTTCTCCAATTGTATTAGGAACATTTATTTATTACTACTATTTTAAATTGATATTATATAGCCTACCCCCTTCCCTCCTCTTTTTTCCTTTTTCCCTTTTCCTCTTTAGAACTTAGCATTGCCTTCTTATATTCTATGATATGCTTTCGCATTTATTGTATGATGTTATATATTTTTTTAATCAAAGAAAGCCATTTTCAAACTAAGGGCACCAATCTGATGAGTACCTGCACGTTTTTCCCATTTAAAGCATTGGTTATACCTCGTTTTGTGGAGATTAGCTGGTAATTACAGGTACTGGAGCGATGCTTCCTCATGGAACCGGTATTTACGGTTGCAGAGTTTGTGCTTCGCCACTATCGTGCAACTCAAAATCATGGCCTGGGCGCTCACAACCTACATGCCAATAAAAGGATTCCATTTATTATCAGGAGATTCCTCCATAGACCCAGAGGTCCATATGGTCGGTTTGATTCGTCCAGTAATGCAGCTCTGTTGCCAAGACGTTCAGCATAAATACAGATACACATGCATCATCTGGCCATATTTGTGACTGGTGATAGTCATTTATTTTTCTGTAATCAACCAGAAACTCAAACCTGGAAACGTTAGAAATGCTATCCTCTTTTTACGTTTCACTTTGAAGTAAGTAGCTAATATTCAGTGTCTAGGGGTAGGGGAAAGGGAGATATTTTTTGAAAGGCAAGTGGTACTGGGGCTGCACATCACCCGGGTCACCACATAGCCTGCAATGCCACGGGCCCGACCCCCGAAACGTTCTCTTCCCCACCCATGCAGTGTCAAAACTGCCACATTTGTTTGAAAAACGCATTGGTGCGCACTATTATGAGAGCTAGCATGCTGCTGTAACGAATGTGAGTTATGGTCGCTTTCATGGCGGCCATTTCTGGTGCGCGCGGAGGAGACAGACGAGTCGGGGCGCCATTCCAGATTATATAGACATCTATCTAACACAACAAAAAAAGCGTGTAAGGTTCTTTAAACCTACTGAATTAAAAACGCGAACGAAGAAAAATTCCTTTTAACAAAAAAAAGAGACAAAAGAAGAAAGGAAAAGGAAAGAAGAAAGCTGCGTCGCTGGCCTCTGACCTCTGTGTCATTGATAACAGCGACTGTTGAAAACAGTTCACACACACTTGTCAGGGCCTGGAAACAGGAAGACGAATGGGGGGCGGCGTCTGAGGACATGAAAGAAACCCCCTTCCCTTTCTGTCTGACCACTTCTTCCAAGAGCAGGCCTTCTCCCGAGTGCCTGGCTTTGTGCCGTCAGGCTGCGCCGGGTCAAAGGTCACTCATCGCCATTAGTCAAATGTTATGCTGGTCTGACTTCTGGGCCACCTTGCTGTCTGTAGGGTGCAGGAGTTAACATAAGTGCTTGACGTCAGTCTAGAGCGCAGATATCTCACAGTACAATGGTCCATGAGTGAGATTTAATGTTTTTATAACAAAACATTCTCATACCGCAGGATTATGTTGTCCTTGTTGACATTTAATTAATGTTATTGAAGTTGATGGTGACAGAGATACTTGCAGAAGTGATGAAGTGCTTGCACATTACATACTAATATTTGGGTGCAATATGTGGTGGTTCGCCTTATTTACCATCTTAGAAAGTGCGACCTCGTTTGTACCATACGGGGCGAAATTCGCCGCCAGAAAGGGTGTGGCTTAACTACTAGAGCGAGAACTGGGAACTGGGAAACCAGGTTCGAACCCTGTGATTCTGGGAAAATCACTAAACCTCCCCGTGCCCACAAAATTGAATGTGTCCTTGTGTAATGCAGCTGGTGCTCATGTAAAGCGCTCTGATACCTTTGGGTCGAGTTCACGCTATATAAAACTGCGGAAGAAGAGATAGCCTATATTGGTGTGGTGCCGCGGCCAGGGCGACTGACTCCGGAATCTGCGGATCCCCAGTGCTGATGGCAGAAAAGCCCAGCACCATGTGACTCTGGGCAATAGCTTGCTTAATCTTCCTGACGGCCCCCAGCCCCTAGAGACCCTTACGGGTGATTGTTCGTGCTTTACAAATGTGGATTATTATTATATTATCTCACCTAAATTATTTTCACCACCTGGGTCTTTCTTGCCTAGTGCCAGCTGTACCCCCCTGCTGGGCAGCTTCACTAGGAGCATGAATGTGTGAAAATCCCTGCAACAACCCAATCCTGCACGGGTGCTTGCTCTTTTAGAACCCTAGAAGTAAAACTGTGGAATCGAGCGCACCTAGGGGCCTATTAGTATAGTGGGTGGATCGATCCGCCCGCCATCTGTTCCTGTTTTACCCCCCGCCATATTAGTATGGCGAGGGTTACCGCGGCAGGCAGAAAGACCGTCCGCCGCTTTTACGCCGGTCGGCAATCGTTACGATTGCTGGCCGGGCGGAAAAAGGGCATAATATGGTGGCGGTGCCTTGCAGGCACCACCATCCATATTATGATGCCTGCGGTGGGGATGGCTTTCCATGGCAGAGACTCTGCCATGGAAAGGCATGCAGGAAATTACTTCGGGGGCCCATTGCGGGTCCCCGGCGGGGGTTGGGTGGCTGCACCCCTTCATTGCCATGCACAAGGTGGCAGGAACCGCGCAGTGCGTGTCAATTCACAACATGGACTTTAACATTGCAATGTTAAAGTCGAGGATGTGCCCGCCAGTGTGGCTGGCGCATTCTAATTGGCCTGGCGGGACCGCCGCACCTCTGGCGGTCGGTCCCGCTTTCCGTTACAGTCTGCCCGCCATTGTAATGGGGCCCCTATTTCCGTGACAGATTTCACAGCTGTTGATTTTCAGGAAGGCTTTGAGACTTTTCATACTGTTAATTTCCTGATCTGATCACATTGCCTTTTCGGTTAATGGCCCTAGATCCATGAAACAATTTGATGTCAGTGCCCTTTACAAATACCAAAATCAGATCAAATCAAATACTTCAGAGAGATTCTGACAGGGCAGAGAATTATTTTTGTCCGTTGACTTGCATTGATGTGGCTGGTACAATAACTATCAAAATGTAAAACAAATAGTAGAATGGTACAATGTTTCGAATAAAATCGGGTGTCTTCCTGCTTAGTACAGAGAAGAGGCATGCATGTTTGGAGTTGGCATGCGTGCATCTCACTCTTTCAGTGTGACACTAACGCCCAACGAGTGAGAACGGAGGGGTCGTGAGGTCTAGGACAGAAGACAGAGATGGACTTCTGTGTGTGCCCCTGTCACACAGACTATCTTGGGCACAGCTGAACTTCTGATACAGTCCTGTGGAGATCACTCCAGAAGCAGAGTAGTTCTAGCGATGCACAGCTGGTCTGAGCTGGTTTCATCATGGAAACTGTGTATAGGAAGCTGCCAGAACCTGCCCGGTGGGTGACACTATCTCATCACACTGTAGGCCTTTTATGCAGGACACATTTCTAGCAGATGTGAGTCAAGTTAACTGTCTCCTTATGTTGAGACCCTAACATGGTGCAGAAAAGGCACTTCTGGGAATGTTTGTGTGTCCCAGAAGAGATGATATTGTTACCCTGCTCCTTGTGGACGTGAGCAGAGATGAGGATGTGGCCTAACGGCTATGGCATGTATGGCCTCGACCTCAAATCTGGGGAACCGGTTTGGAGTCTCGGCAACGACGCTCAACATTCTGTGATTCTGGGCAAATCACTTAAATCCCCCCATGCCTACCAAAAAAAAAAATGAATATGTCCTTGTGTAACGCAACTGGTGATCTTGTAAAGTGTTCTGATATCGAATTCCTTCGGCTCAAGTTCGCGCTTTATAAAACTCTGAGGAAAACAAAAAAGCGAAAATTCACAACAGACGACCCCATCGTGTTCAGTGCACAGCATTGGGCCATGTACTGAAAATACAGGAATCGATCCTAATAAAAAGAGACAAACATCTTTAAAAAAAAAACTCTCAGTTTATTTTATCTACATCTTGAGTCTGTCTTCCAGTTTTTCTTGCTGTGAGATGTCTAACTTCATCCAATGTTTTCATTTGTTATTTTCGATCCAAAGCAAGGTATTTTGGAACAGCCTCCAATTTTCTTTTGAACTCACAACACACATCTCACCCACTAACTCCCTAAAAGATACATATTTGACTTTTCCGTCATGCCGTTCACCAACTTTCTCCATCCCCACTAAGCTGTTTTTATATCATTTTTGGCTTAGTGAAAAAAATCCCAACTGTGCACTAAAATCGCTGAAGCACCACGCAATGTGGATGAGGCCATGAGCTCAAAATGAATGAGGGACGGGCAGCCCCGCGAAGTGAGATCTGGACTGGATCGTTGTATTACAAGAGGACCCCACAGCACTCAAGATCTACCTCAACATATGGGACAGGGAAACCCAACAATGACTGCTATTTTATGTACCTGGGCACCCAAATCAAGAGGTTCTGTGGATTCGGGTGAATATGATCTAATTTCCAAGGGCGAATTTGAATTGGACCACTGCATTCAAAGCATACTATTTCCTTTATATAGCATGAAAAGAATGAAATCCAAGGGGGTTACATTTCCACCTTTATTTGTATTGATTTGAAGGCAGGATATTTTAACACAACAAAAGGTAAAATAGCATTTTTTTTTATTTTTAAATTAGTCTCCTGTATAAATCAGGAGTGCTGGCATGTTTACAGTGGTATCCAAGGCTGTCGCGCCATACAAAAGCTGTGCTCGAAGGTTATTACAATACGCTGTTTTCCCCTGCTGTAAATCACTATACATTGGTGTTGAATGTGTGCTATATAAAGAAAAAATAAACATTTAGAAAGTCCAGTGATGCACACTGGCATCATCTGCGAAGATGCTCTGTAGTGAAGCAATGATCCCATATTATCATTATGGGAAATGCACTTGGGATGGGGTAAATCCAGGGAAAACCTGACCTTTGCTCCTCCAGGAGGTGGGTCCAGACAGACTCCTTCATCACATATGTATTTTCTCTTTATAAATAAATGAATAATATAGTGAGGTGCATGCGACCTTATAAAATATCTCTGCGTGCCAAAAACGTATAAGACACTGCAGGCAACAAACCACTTCAATAATAAAGAAAACTACATAAATTTGGAGTGTACTTCCGTGATGAAGTGGCAACATATGTAGTGTTTAAAAAGGCTAGTTTTACAAAAGACTGCGGTTAGCGTGGTGAGACGACCTTCCGAAAACCTTTATTTTTTTTTTATTTTTAGTAAAATTTAGCATTTGGTGACTTCCTGCCAGCTGTAGTGCGCTCCAGAGATAGTCCTTTGTATTAACCTCGCAGAAGACACTGCTGAAGCCACTTCTAATCTGTCCAGAGCTATATATAGTATTTCGCAAACCCAGGTAATTAACAGTGCTATCAAAGACATTTGTGCTTTTTTAAAACTCCTTGGGTTCTAGTTTCATAGCAGAGTTGTTTTGATCATGTGTCACTTGTGAGCGCTGCTGCAGACCGCTTTGGTCTCTAGACTATAGCTTAACCACTTCCATCATTACTGTCAGCATTTCCCGTCCTTTTCTTTCCTTTCTTGTCCTTTCTCTGTTTCTCTTCCTCTGCTAAAGCTTGGGGTTCCTGTGTAGGAAATGCGGCTTACATGGGACGACAAAGGCTACAAGAGAGAGAATGAATGCCAGAGCCTGCTCTAAGAAGGATGGAGTTTTGACGGATGATGGGCGACAGGGCCCTGCTGAGCTGAATGGGGGGCTTGTCAGAGAACCCCCTCGGTTTGATAGGTAGTTGGGTTCAGGGGTGAATCAGTCACAGTTCAGAACAGTGCGCGCCATCGATCAAGTGTCTGGCCCAGCCCTTTCATACACGCCGGGCTACACATTCTTCATGGCTCTCTGGTAGGGCTAGGGGCAGTCTGATACTTCTCTGTGCCATGCAGATTCTAACAGACATTTTCTGGCCATTTTCCTCTTTCAAAAATATTATAAAACCATTAAGAAATTCGTGATACAAATTCAGGGGAATGATAGTAATCCAAAGGGCAAATGTAACAGCAGAGTAGGCGAAGCAGATGCGGGGAACTGAAGAAAGTGAAATGTCAAATGTCAAGCTATACAATCAGTGGAAGCCCTTTTAAGGCATGAAATGCTAGGGGTCTACAATAGGTTTCTCCAAAGTCAGTCCTGGAGGGCCGGATCCAAGCCAGAGTTTTAAGATAACTACATTTATCTAAATGGGGAGATGCTAAAAATCTGGCATGGATCCGGTCCTCCAGGACCGACTTCGGAGAACCCTGGTCTAAAAGATCGAGCAAGGCAGAAACAGCAATGCAGTCATAATGTTTCTCTGCACTCCCCGCAAGGAGTCTAAAGAAACCAAACTGCAACCTTATTTTACAAACAGTACACCCCCACTCTTACTCTGCACCTCACAGTGAGTTAGTATACCATCTTCCTAGCAGACTTCAGCCTCAAGTGTCCATTCCTCATATGCTGTAGATCTCTTGCACGTCACCCATTTTGTGCACTCAAGTGATCAAACACTCCAAATCCAATAAACTATCCATTGACATTAGGGGGACCGCCTAACTGCATCTGTCAATACGGATATTGTCTCCAGTCTTGAACTTTTCACTTACACTTACACTGGAGTAGCAATATGGTAGACCTTGGCAAGCAGTCTTCCAAATTTGGGAATTCCAGACTATTGAGGGGTTCCTTGCTTCATCCACTGCATGTCAGGGCAGTGACAGAAATAACTCTCAGGTCACTGTGCTGTGAGGATGCTGATTGGCATGCTGTCACTCAAGTCGTTGTTCACAGAGCTTGGACGATCTATCGTAGATAGGGTTGACGTCAGTCACATTCCTGATTGCATGTTGGCACTACAGAGTAATCTATACACAGGGAACATGGTGGGCTTCTCCTCCTGGACAGTCTCTCCTTCTGCAGGGACAGTCACACTACTTTCTTTTCTGAGCAGGCAGGAAGGCTTCTCTGTATCAGACAAAACCTCTGCTTTTCAGCATGTGCACAGACTTCAGGTGCTGTCCTCTCACCTCTAGTGGGTTGGCTGTGAGGCTGACACCAGGCCTGGGTTGTAGCAGCTCTTCGAGTATTCTCCGGTTCACTCACTTCCTCAGTCAAGACTAACACGGAACGCAAGCATTTGGGGGGGGGTTTGGGACCCACCTCCATACTTATTTTCCAGACAGTGGAATGTTGACCCTGTCTGAAGTCCAGGAACCGTTTGGGGTGCTTCCTTTTTAGGTCTCGCCTGATCATGCGCACGCGCTGGTCTGGCCGAGACATTTACGGGTTTACGGGTTTTGAAAGTGCTGCCACACGGCCTAGCGCTTGTGTTCACGCGCGCAGCCGGCAGCTTTCAGCGCCCGAGTCTACGTCGCTTTCCTTGTCTGTTTATCTCACACTTCACCACCTCTCTCTCTCTTTCTTGCCTTCTTCGGTCTTCCTTCTCTGGGGTCATTGTTTATGTTCCAGTTTGCCTTGTGCTGTTGCACGGAGGCGGTGTGCTCCCCTGACTTCAGTAAAGGCTCTCACCTCTTGTTGAGCCGGAGACGCTCTGTGCTCCCTCTTGTAACAGTGTGATCTTGGTGTGGTAGAGTCTGTGCTCCCAGAGTGCTGCTCACTGCTTTTGTGACCCCCGGTGCGCGGGGCAGGCCCGGCGCTCCCTGTGGCTCTGCCCGGTGACACTGTGCGTCCGAGTGCGCTGCGTAGAGGATGCGTGTTCTTCAGTGCGCTATCTGGTGGCTCTTTGCCCCCCTGCGCCTCGGTGTGCTACGCCGGGTGTCCGTGTTTCTTAGAAAGCTATGCACAGTTTGTGTTTCCTGGTGCACTGCCCACTACCTTCGATTCTTGGCGTTCTGGGGTAACGTTCTATGTGCTCCACAGTTCACTCCTCTCTGCTGCTCGGATCTCCACACCCTGCAGTGCGCTCTTCTATGACTGCGTGACCCCTGCCTGCTCTTCAGGGTGACTATGCTCCGGGGATGCTGTCCCGGGGCTCCGGTGACTTGCACCAAGGCTGTGCGCTGACCGAGGTGCTACAATATTTCTGCAACCCCCCGCGTGATGCTCGAAGCTCTGTGCTCCCGCTGTGCTCCCCTGAGGCTCATGACACAGTGGTGCCTTGAGGCCCCCAGATATGCTGTTCAGAGGCACTTCAGTGAGCTGCAACAATGCTCAACCTGGCCAGAGTGTCACAATAGGTCTGTGCTCCCTGGTGTGAGGCCCTGGTGCTCGGGTGTGTTGTCAGAGGCCCCAGAAGCTACACCCGGGGCTCTTCACTGGCTAGAGTAGCTCTGTGCTCTCGGGAGCGCTTCTTTGAGGCCTTCCCTGGCGGCTGAGGCGCCCAGAGACGATGCTCCCCTCTTTGCTCTGCAGACTTAGTGCTCTCCAGTGCACGGCTTAACAGTTCATTGGTATGTATGCCCAGGGCTTTAAGTGGGATGAAAAAACTGGGGTGTGGGGGTCTCCTAAACGGCGTGGCCAGTGTGATTAAGGAAGTGGCTTAAAATCACATAAACAGAAAATCCCTGCTTACTTAGCATAGTGTGCCTTCTGTTTGGTATTTGGCTGCTTCTGTCACTGCTTCCAGATATATTATACAAGTAATTACATCTACAACAAGCCAGGACTATTGGCTTTGTCAATGGTTAGGTGCATAAGATAAATAAGCAACAACTATAGCGTCCTTGTATAGCGTATTGAAAACGCTTTAGTTCTGAAATGATGAGACTATGAAAGAACTTTAACGAGTCTCTTCGAAGTTACATCAAAGGTAGGGAAGGGTGGCACTGCTGCAGAACTAATATTTATTTTTTCATACAGGTCGAGGGCAAAACTGGAGAGCCCTATAGGAGATCCGTGATCGTGGCAGCACCTGCTGTTTCGCACCGGCAGGACCCGGCCCACTTAAAGCCATGCATTTGCCGTCATGGGCGCTGTGCTCTCAGCCACGCTGCCCGGAGCTCTGCCCATCCAAGGCTCGTCCTCTAGAACCGTGCACTTTTCTTGCTCCCTTCTGCTCCCCTTTGTCTCACACAGAGGCTGGATGCTGCCAGATCTCCGCACTCTGCATGTGGGTATATGTAGAGATTTTACTCCCCTGTGTGTGTAACACAAATGCCCCCATCCCCACCGCGGTGCCCTACCAAATAGTCTGATCTCACTAGTGCGCTGCGAGGCGAGGAGTCTCTGGAATTCCTCGTGCGTTGCTCGAATAGCTTGATCTCACTCGTGCGCTGCATGTGTTCCTGGTGTGTTGCACAAATGCCCGGAGTCGCCTGCCCTGATCTCACCAGTGCGTTGTTATTAGGCTCTGTGCTTCGTGCGCTCTGCTCCCCGTTGCATGTTGAAGCGGCTCTATGCGCCCAGAAACATTGAGCAGGCGCTAGGTCGCCCCCAGTATACTGCGCCGGAGGCCTCTGTGCCCCGGTGTGCTGGCCACGACAGTGGCAGCGAACATTGAGCTATGATATTCAAAGCGCTGGGACCTCGTGGGCTGAGCCAGGGATTATCTGACGACTCCACGATACGCCAGCATCATATTACATGGGCTGTTTACTAATGATTCGGGAACATGCTTTTCTCTCGCTATGAACCAGACGCACAGGTGAGTGTCGGGTCACATATCAACAAACAGCATGGCGGTGACTTGAGGCTCTGAGAGCCTTTAAATTCTCTCTAAACCCAACTTTCAATATATATTTTGCAATATTTTAGCTTTCCAAAAATTGTACATATCGTTGCCTCGGGTCATGCAACCCCAAATTCCACTTCTGTGAGACCTAATACCGCCATGAGTCCAGGGCCGACTGGGACCTCAAAGCAGGCCTGGCAAATTTGGTCACACAAGCCACCACAGGCGTTTTAAAGCACGGGCAAAGTGGTCTCTGGCCCGGGGCCCAACACATTCAGGGCCCCACCTGATAGTGTATCACCAGAAACAAGCATTGACATAGCCAATAGGTCTCGCCTTTGGGACCTTATAAGTGTTTAGCCATGCAACAGTTGATGTTGTTGCATCAAGGATATTGTGCTGCAGAACTAAATACTTATAAGGTCCCAAAAGCGAGACCTATTGGCTATGCCAATGCTTGTTAAATGTATTTCAGAAACCATCACCTTTGTGCAAGGAGTTGGCTCTTACTCCAGGTAGTGATGATATTTAGCTCCTAGCAGGAGTTAACCAAAACATGAACACAATGATATTCGAAGGCTCTGCACCCAGCCTCTCTGAATTAGCACTCAGGGAAAGATGAGAGGGTCGACCATGCCTAGAAACGTATTTAGCCTAAGTAACAGAAACTGAAGTCTCACCCTGATCTCACCACCAACCAACAAATGGCACTGCTCAGGAAGGACTAATCTGCAATACAGTGCTGAAAGATCCTCATAGAACTTCCATGAGTAGTTCTGCCAACATCCCCCAAAATGTCTGAAGCGCCTCTCCTAAGAGCAAAAAAACGATGGATTTAGGCCCAGATCTCTGTACTCGGGTGAATGTATGACATTGTTCTGCATTCTGCCCATCAATAGTTCTTTTTGCATTTGTCACCCCGAGTGGGACAGGTATGCTCAGACGTGAGTCCTGTGCTCTCCATGCCACTGGAATCAAGCTATCCTGGCTGAAGAGGGGTGAAACCCCAAAACCGGTCCTAGGATGCTTGTTTCCAGTCCAGGGAGGACCTGGCCTGGAAGGCTTGGAGAGAAAGCAGATAATACATTTAACTTTGATGTTCATATTACCAAGCATTTTAATGACGTAATCGAAAGGAAATCCTTCATCAAAAATTTGCGATCCCCTAGTCAGAACTCACAGTATAGGAAGATAAACCCTCTCATAGTCAAAGACATACACGGGGCTAACTCACACCGGACACTCTGGCCCTGCATATTGTAACATTGGAGTTACCTTCTAACATTTTGTAAGTATAATTTCCAAATGGGTAAAGGTAAGCAGTTTGTGTTTGTTGTCTTTGGAGTTGTAATGAAAAATCCTAACTTATGGTCAAGTCAGATTTTAAATTACAATTTTAAAAAGGCCACTTTTAGAAAATTGGCATTTTTCTGCTTTAGCCATTTGGTGCCTCCAGCCTGTCTCTGGGTCACATGTGGTAAATATTCAAATTACCTGTACTATTTTTATGCGGTAAAGTCTAGTAAGAATAACTCAGTCAAAATAAGAGGCAGATTCCGTGGTATTAGAGGTTCTGAAAAGGGCTTTATTCCTTACAAAGGAATCATAGTTCGAACTAGGCAATCTTATTCCATCACCACGAAGGTTCAGGAAGGGATAGGCAATACATTATTGACAAGTAAATATATATATACGAAAAGCATTGCATTAAGACAGATGCAGGAGGCGTAACAGCTGATAATACAGATAAGAATACACATACGTAATGAAAATAGGCGTAAATACAGGCGTATACTAGAAACGTCATTTAAAATGATGTCACAAGTGGGTGGATCCATAAGAGAATCCTGCAGTGTCAGCAGAAATATTTGGCAGAGATGCGCGCGCAGCCGCATGACGTGTGATTGACGTTCAACTAGAGGGTGAAGGGGAATTGACATTTAGCTCTACATGTGGAGACAGAAGTCTGGGGTGTCAGGTCAACCTAATCCCAAATCGTATCTAATATCTTTGTTTAAGGAACTGTGTTATCCAGAAGGAAAGGTTTCTCGGACGGAATCTGTTCTATACTGACTGTTAGTGCATGTACAAGAGTCTATGTGTCTACATGAGATGCGAGGGGGCAGGAATCTGCCATGGCAACAGGGGCTATGAATTACTTGCATAAAGACAGCGAGGCCAAGCTCTTTGCTCGGTAGCTGGAAGGATGTTTACCTAAACTACTAGACAGGAATGCATTGGATGAGGAGCGGAGCAGATAACTTGAAGGCTGAATACAGTTTTTGGCAGGCAACAGGCCGCGTCAGGCACCGTTAGCCGCGCAGGGAGTAGGACAAAGTTCATGGATACGGATGCAGGTCCAGGCTGGAGCATTTCAGAGGCAGAAGCAGGAAATGGCTTGATGACAGAATTCAGGGCCTACTCGCCTGAACTGTAAAACTAGAAAAGTGAACCATATAAAGTCGGTGGCCAATCATACTTAGGAATGGAATATTTGACCCATTCATGGTGGATCTGAAAGAGGACATGTTGGCGTTGGCCGCACATGTATTTGCGTCTTCATAGCTGGAACTGGAGGGAAAATACATGTACTTGTAGCATGTACATGGGGTCGTTGGGGTCTAAGATAGGGGACACAATTGACCATAAAAATTCATATTTCCTCATTCCCTCCTTGTCCCCTACGGACCCTTATGAAATATCCATCTTCATCAATCCATCAATCTGTTCATATAGCATCATTTGTTCTTCTTTCTTCTTCCGGGATCTTGAGCGAAAATTCGAAGGCGGGATACACGATGTGGCACACAGACCACAAATCGCTGGCCCACATTGTAGACACAAGCAGCCACTGAATAGAATGAGTAAACCAATACCTAGGAAGGATAGGATCCTCCATCCCCAGGCTGACAACACGCTCCAGAACCAACCGGACCAAGTCCAGGTGCCTGGATTCTGGTGTATCTGGCTTACGATCTTATGAAGTCGAGTTATGGCTTTATATACTGACGGCGCGTTTTCTGGTATGAAAACACAGCAACTTGATCCGATGAACCTACAAGCTCCGCCCCTATCGGCCAGGATGACGTCAAGGACAAGACGATTTTGAAGAACAACAATCCGCATCGCAGACTGCTCCTCTGTTAAGTTGCCTAAGGCGGAAGTAGTTTCATTCACTACTGCTTCAAGGGTTCTAGTTAATCTACGTATCAACTTACTATTAGTGACTGTACCTATGTAGGGAAAGAAACCTTTATTGAAATCTGTGTATTGCTCCCATGCTGTTTCGGTGTAGTCGACAATCGGGAGATCTCTCTGCTGTCTATTGTGTACTAAATGGGTATTCCTATGGTAATCAGGCGGGGCTAGGAAAACAGGTGGCAGAAGGAATGCAATGTAACAGGCACCATCCCAATCTAGGGGTAGGCGTATGTATACGGTGTGACCACAGATGAAGTAGGAATGACGAGAAGCTCTAAACGTAGATTTGCCTTTATCACTGAATTCTATTACAGTGGTACATTTGCTATGGCCCATGTGAATTGAACCATTCTTTCTTACACATAATTCGCCTCTAACTGGAAATACTGACATAGCGGGCAAGATCGGTGTAGCTTCGGATTCAACATTCAGGATCATGAGATTAAGTGTAAAGTTACCTAATCCATATACTTCGTTTTCTAGATCAGTTCCTGTTCTTTTGGGAAGTCCCTCCTTGTTAGGGTAGCAGACTTTAAGTAAAACTAGGTTCAGGTTTCCCCAAACCCAGTTGTCTTGATAAACTACTGAATTTGAATCTAGGGAATTAATCAAACTAAACCATGCTCCACAGGAGCCATTGTGGGTGAATGGATACGGAAAGAGAGGTAGAACTCCCTTGTATTTCTGATTGGGGGGGAGTCGGCCACATATCCAACAATTTGTAGCATTGCTGGTCTGATGAGAATGATGTAGCATACTAATGAATGTGTTGTTGCGCAGCGCAAATCTATAGGACAACTCATGCGGGGGTAGTTCGCTAAAAGAATGTTCGGCAGTAACATTGAAAGCATGCTTGGAAATAGGGTAATACATGTGTAATAACATACTAGTAATAATAATCAGAAGACTTAGAAAAAACATAATTAACAATGTCACTATGCAGTGACTACGAAGTGATTTACAGTACGCATATTTTTTAGCTGTTTCTGTCTATTTCTCTCTCTATTTGTCTAGAGGATACATGTCAGAGACAAATTCAACCGATTCACCTTGGAGAGGACTTAAACAATCAAATTGTCTGACTTGCTAGACCTTATTTTCAGTTTATAGGTTTCTTTTTCAGTTCTGTCAACCAGGGGGAGTTTTGAGTCAGTCTGTGAGGGAATGCAGGGCGGATAATTCAAGTCGGATGATAGTCCATGAAATTTTTTGATATGGCTCGAGTGCAACCACCCTTTACGTCCCTCAATCTTCACAGCTGTCCTTGTGGTCAATAAGACGAGTTTAGGCGACTGCCAGCGAGGCTCCAGCGGGTTCCTTCTGTCGAAGTTCCTTATCAGTACCAGGTCTCCCGGAACCACGTCATGGGGCTTCACCTCAGTGTTATCGGGAAAAGCTGCAGCTACCTGTGAACGACAAGATTGTAGTGCAGACATCAAGGAAGCCAGATAATCTGTCAGCATATTACAATCAACATCAGTTATTTTACGGGGTATAGGCGTTCCCCACATATTTGGTGGTCTACCGAAGATCACCTCATACGGGGATAGCCCTGTTCGAGAGTGTGCTACCATTCTCATGTAAAAGAGCGCAACTGGTAAAGCTACTATCCAGTCAACACCTTTTTCTCTACATACTTTGGACAGTCTAATTTTCAAAGTTTGATTATGCCGCTCCACGAGACCTGCTGCCTCGGGATGTCGGACACAGTGGAATTTCCATTGATAGCCTAACAAAAGTGAAACATGTTTCATTAGCTCGGATGAGAACGGTTGGCCATTATCTGAGTACACGACACGGGGCAAACCATACCGTGGGAAGAATTCTCGAACTAACTGTTTGGCAGTAGTCGGGGCAGTGTAATCTGAGACGGGATACGCCTCTGTCCATCGGGAAAGAGCGCACACAACTACGAGGACATATTTGAATCCTCGACATCGTTCCATCTGGATATAATCCATCTGTAGGACTTCAAAAGGGTGATCGGGGGGTTGAAATCCACCCTGGTCTACAGGTACGCTTTTTCCTGGATTGAACTGACAACAAATCATGCAGGTACGTACTTTCTGTTTAGCTGCTGCTCGCAAGTGTTTATTGAACCAAATGTGTTGAATACTGTCTAGCATAGCTTTCTCTCCTAGGTGCGCTGGACTATGTATTGTGTTAATGATGACTTGAACCATTGAGTCGGGGAGAAACCATATAGATTTTCCCTTTGTCATCCATCCTTGATCCGTTTGGATCCCTCCTAATTCAGTCCATCTCTTTATTTCTTCTGGTGTAGCATGTGTCTGTATGTCAATTACATCAAGGGCGGGATCCTTAACTGTCATGCAGCGTGGTGGTGTCGGAACTATTGCCTTTGTCGTATCAGTTGTATGAGTCTGATTCTGAGCCGTCTGTTTAGCTGTTCTGTCAGCTAGGTCGTTACCCTGAGAAATAATGTCAGTCACTTTTGTATGGGCTTTACACTTCATAATCGATATTGCAGTCGGTAGATGTATTGCATCTAACAGAGCTTGAATAAGGGGACCGTGCTGGATGTGGGCACCGTGAGAAGTTAAATAACCTCTCTCTCGCCAAAGCACGCCGAAGTCATGGACGACTCCGAATGCATAACGTGAATCTGTGTATATGTTGACTTTCTTATTTTTGGCTTGAATACAGGCTTGTGTCAGGGCGATGAGCTCTGCTGCTTGAGCTGACAAGGTATCGATACAATTTGTTTCAATAACTTCAGTGTCTGTTGTGACTGCATAAGCGGCCACTAACTCTCCTGTACTTGTTCTCATGCATGAACCATCTACATACAATGTCAGGTCTGGATCTGATAATGGAATATCTGTCAAGTCTTGTCTGGGTTTCGTCGTAATAGTAATGACTTCAATACAATCATGTGCCAATGGGTCTGTTCCACTTACTGGCAAAAGTGTGGCAGGATTTAATGTACTACAACGTCTGATTTCTATGTGTGGCTGGAACAATGTTAATTCATAACCCGTCAGTCTTGCTATGGTCAAGTGTTGTGTTTGGGTCCGGTTCAAGAGAACCTCTACTGCATGTGGTACTTGTACTGTCAATTGATGTCCTAACACTATGGCATCGCTTTGTCGGATTGCTAAAGCTGTTGCTGCGACTGATTTCAGGCACGCAGGAAGAGCCTGAGCTACGGGATCTAATGTACTGGAAAAATAAGCACATGGCTTATGTGATCCTGCTTGTTCCTGCGTGAGTACTGACAAAGCAGTACCTTCTCGTTATGTAACAAAAAGTGTAAAACGTTTGCTGTAACATGGTGTTGCTAAAACAGGTGCTTGACATAAAGCTTTCTTTAAGCTTTCAAAAGCTTGCGTATGTTCCTGAGTCCAAGGGAGGACAGTTGATGTCGCTGCCTCCTGTGTTGTCAACTGAATGAGTGGTTTTGCTAGAAATGCATATTGAGGGATCCACTGCCTACAGTACGAAGTGAGGCCTATGAATGCCCGTACCTCCTTTTGTGTCTTGGGTATCGGCATGTTAACAATTAACTGGATACGGTCGGGTGTAAGCTGTCTTCCCCCCTTGGACAGCAAGTGCCCAAGGTACACAACATGCTGGACACAGAATTGCAGCTTTGAAGGGGACACCTTGTGCCCCTTGTCGGCTAGGAAATGTAAAACCGTCAGTGATGCTTTTTCACATTCAGGTTCGTTTCGGGCGGTGATCAGCAGATCATCGACGTATTGAAGCAAGGCAGTGTTAGCTGGCATGTGGATGCTGTCAAGTTCTCTTTTCAGTGCTTGGCTATAGATGCTGGGGCTTTCTGTGAATCCTTGAGGTGCGCGTGTGAATTTAAAACTTCGTCCATTTAAACTAAATCCGAACAAATATTGGCTTTCCGGATCAATTGGGACACTAAAGAAAGCGTTCTTGAGATCAATTACAGTAAAGAACGTTGCTTCTGAATCTATGGCTGTTAGCAATGAAGAGATATCTGGGACCACAGGGTATTGTGGTACAATGCATTTATTTAATTCTCGCAGATCAATAACCAATCGATATACTGGTGGTGCCTTTGGATCAGTTCGTTTAAGAATCGGAATTATCGGGGAATTACATATATTGGAGTCCGTTTCTGCAACCACTCCTTGTGCAATGAGCTCGTCAATGATTTGCAGTAAAGCCACAACAGCATCTGGCGGTAACTTGTATTGTCGTATTCGTGGTAATACTACTCCTGTTTTGAGTGTAACTCGATATGGTGTAATGTGCATACAACCTACATCAGTGGGGCCTTGTGCCCATAAATGTGTAGGTAGATTCTGTAACCGATGATCCATGTCTCTAGACACATAGTGACCTTTAAAGTCACGCAAAAATAGTCGTACTCCTTCCGGAGAACAACATATTACAGCTCCTAGAGCTTTCAATGTTTTTATACCTAACAAGTTTTCTGGGCATGATTTTGTGAGCAATAGATCTGTAGTCCGTGTTAATGGACCGACCGATAATGCAAGCGGTTGCGATACTTCATTAATAGTGGGCTTTCCTGAAAAACCAAGGGAAATATTTTGTGAGCCTGAGAGGGGTACCCCTGGGACTTCGCTGTGACGGATAGTCGTTCTGCTTGCCCCTGTATCGAGTAGAAACTTTCTGTCTTTCCCTAATACTTGACTCTGTACGTAAGGACCTTCTTGATCTACGGGGACCTCAATAAGGGGTGGGCCAACTTCCCTCTCTAGGCTATTTCATGTGTAGCGCTGATACTCTGGATAGTCATTTTGTGCATACTGGTACATCTGTTGTGTCGTGTTTTGTGTTGCAGCAATAGGCTGGGGCTGTTGTTGTTATGGTTGTTGTTGTGGTTGTGGTGCGTTCTGTTGTGGAACTGGCATAGGCTGTGTATTCTGAGGTACTTGTTGTTGGATCTGATCCTGTCTAGGCGGACGTGGTCTCTCCTTAGTTCTACCCGTAGAGATATTATGTTTTAGAACTGCGCAATCGTGTATATAATGACCTGGCCGTTTACAATAGTTGCATGTTCCTCTAACAGGATCTACTGAATCATTGGACTGTGTTGTACCCCTTTTATGACCATCAGCTGGAACTGACTGCGCAACAAGCATTTTCATTTTCGTGTCCTTCATACGTCTTTGTTCATTTTCTTGTTCTTCTCTAATTCTATTGTGATGATATTGTAACATATGTAACATCTGTGACGGTGTGTTACCTTGCCAGGTACTCTCGAATTTTAGTACTCTACCTTTAACTTGGGGCAGGGAATTCTCAACTAATTTTGTCACAAACAGATGTGGATACGACTCACTACTTGCTTTTATGCCACTATTAATACCAAAACATTTTTCAAATCGGGAATAGAAATCACTAGTGTCTTCATCTTGTTTTTGTTTACAGGCTGAAATTGCACCCCAGTCTTCCTTTTTTGTAGTTAATAAACGTGGTAGTACCTGCACTAATAATCCTGGTAATGCTGTAGTCTTTTCCCCAAGCCCTGAACCTGCAGCTCGGGCTTTTTCTTCGTTTTCTAATGCTGTCCACTCTATCTTTTGGTCTCCCACCTCCCATTCCTTTTCTTTGAGTTTCTCGTAAATACCGGCAGGCAGTAAAACTTTTAATATTTTCATAATGTCCGGATAAGTATACTCTCCCATGAGTAACATGTCTTTTATCTCACGGTGGAAACCTGCTGGGTCTTTGTCATGGCTAGGTACTACTTTCTTCATTTCTAATAATTCAATTTTAGTTATGGGCGTGTACACAAACACGCGTTTAAAAGTATTGTCTTCGCCTCTGATTGGGTGCACTTCGCGTAAGGGATTCTGTCTGTCTATGTGATACGTTTTTCTTTCCAACTTGGGGGGAACTGAAACATGTTCTGGGCATACGAAGACAGTGTACTGGTGTCGATGTTCTAGAATTTCTTTAATTAAATCAGTACCCGAACCTCTCCATGTATTCGTGAGTAGTTCTATCAATATATCAGGTAGGGGACCAGGATCGGAACGTTGGCTTCTATACAATATAACGAGGTGCTGTATCATGTATATACCAGCTAAACGCTGTTCTTCTGGGGTAAGATTCAAAAACGTGTGTGCTAACGCATCATCACTGTATTTTTCAGAACTGTCAGCCCATTGTACTGCTGACCTGGCTAATTCTTGTTCATCCATAGAATCGAGCATATGATACCCCCTTCGGTCTCGGAGTAATTTATCAGCAGCCTGGAATAAGTGTTCAGGGGACTTCGCATTTAGCATAGGGGCTTGAAAATGTCTGTTACATTCTGGACGTATCGGACGTATCGGGTCACTAAAGTATCTGGTATTGTTACAAGGTCTTCCCCTACCTACATAAGCAATCGTTTCTAATTGTCCTGTGGGCATTTCTGATTCTTCCTCCTCCTCTCCCTCTGATTCAGTTTTGTCTGCCTCCGATCTGGCTTTATGTGTTCGTTCTACTTCCTTGCGGATCTTTCGGCACATAGCTACTATACATGTCTGTTTATCGTGTTTTCCCTCTGATATATTCTGACCCCATCTGGTAAGGACTTGCATTTCATCCTGATCTACCTCGGACCTATCTCTGTCTCTGATCAAGCAGTTTATGAAGAAGCGTAACAATAGTCTCTGTACATCCACTTTCTGGTATTCCATGGCTTCGTCAATACTTTCAGGGCCTTGCCCTGTTTGGACAAAGCGATATATATTGTCTAAATGTTTAATCATTCCTGGTAATGTCGTTAAATACGTTGAAGCTCGTCGTATACGTAGTGATGATAGCAGCATTCTGTCATTTTTACCGGGCACTGGATCATATCTACAATCTATAAGATGTTCCTTAAACATGTCGGACGTTGCTATTTGTGGTGTACGTTGGTTTGCTAAATCTCTAAGAGACGATTTACTTCATAATGGTGGTGTGGCAAAAATTGCTGCCGCACCTCCTGTCGCACCTTCTGAGGTGCTAGGCATAAAAGGATTTGTGGGATGTAAGGTAGAAACTGCGGATGCAGGAACAGTTGGATTGTGCGGAGGAGTTTGTAGTTGCGGAGTTGGGGGCGGATGATCTCGGCGTTGAGCACCATCGACAGGTGGTGTGTGTGGTGGAACATTAACATATTCGGGAGCTACATCGTCTAAATAGGAGGAAAGGAAAATATCCTTTGCGGTCTTGGGATGTGCTTTAATCGGGAGTAATGGGGGCGGCAAATCTTTCGGTATTTCCGGGGTGGCCTTAGGTAAACCTTCGGCCAAGAGAGGATACATACCATTCATAAGAGTGTTTCGTTGCCTGTCTACTTGTTCTGTTTTTACTCGGGTACCTTCCTCAATTAATATATTTTCTCGAGCTTTATTTATGTTCTCCCTACTTTTCTCTTCCAGTCTGAGCGCTTTCTCTGTGCGCCTATGCGATTCTTTACGCCATAGTTCAATGGCATCTTTCTGTGACTGTCTGGCTTTCTTTTTCCATAATTCTTCTTCTACTCTCATGATGCAATCTGCATCCCATGTCCCAGCTGCGGGCCATCTCTGACTTTCTGCTAGATCCTTGGTGTAGTCCACCCATAAGTCAAGATATAACACGGCATCTAAGCCATGTTTATGATACATAAAATACCCTGGAGTATCCCTAGGTGGAATGGGAACAGCTTCTTCGAGTACTCCTTTTCTAGTTTTGATCTGTCTTAATTTTGAAAAGAACGGCATTTTTAAACCTTGCTACTTGATTCTTACTTGAACTGGACTTGAACACAATTAATACGGAAAAACACAATAATGAACACTCATTCATACCACAATTTTTGAACACAGTAAAACATTTAACATTTAACATTTAACGAACAATGATAATTAAGAGAAAACTAACTACTGACATAATACTAATACTAGATAATACTAGATTATATATACATGAACATACTGGATATACTGCTAAACAGTACAGATACACTGCTAAAACAGTGCAGACCGGATTTGTGTACCCAAACCCGTCAGGACCGGCACAAACCAATGTGCACGTCTAACTGCCTCCCCAGCAATGGTACTCACCGGGTAGCACGGAACGGAAGGCCTCGGATCTGAACTGAACTGGACCGGACTGGACTCGACTCGACTCGGAACTTCGGAACCTGGTGGGCCTCTGTATACCTCTGATCTTGCTCTCTCAGCTAGGCTCTGGTCGGGATACTTCGCACTTCTCACCGCCTCGTCTGGGTGTTGATTGCAGCCTCAGTCACCCCCGCTTGGCCGGAGGGAGATACAGGAAATCCTGCGGGTACGCGTTTTTGTCCGTTCAGCTGTGGCAGGGGACCGGGCCTGCAACGCACCTCCGGCGCGTGAGATGAGAAAGTGTCCCTGTTCGGGCGCCAATTTATGTGGTAAATATTCAAATTACCTGTACTATTTTTATGCGGTAAAGTCTAGTAAGAATAACTCAGTCAAAATAAGAGGCAGAATCCGTGGTATTAGAGGTTCTGAAAAGGGCTTTATTCCTTACAAAGGAATCATAGTTCGAACTAGGCAATCTTATTCCATCACCACGAAGGTTCAGGAAGGGATAGGCAATACACTATTGACAAGTAAATATATATATACGAAAAGCATTGCATTAAGACAGATGCAGGAGGCGTAACAGCTGATAATACAGATAAGAATACACATACGTAATGAAAATAGGCGTAAATACAGGCGTATACTAGAAACGTCATTTAAAATCATGTCACAAGTGGGTGGATCCATAAGAGAATCCTGCAGTGTCAGCAGAAATATTTGGCAGAGATGCGCGCGCATCCGCATGACGTGTGATTGACGTTCAACTAGAGGGTGAAGGGGAATTGACATTTAGCTCTACATGTGGAGACAGAAGTCTGGGGGGTCAGGTCAACCTAATCCCAAATCGTATCTAATATCTTTGTTTAAGGAACTGTGTTATCCAGAAGGAAAGGTTTCTCGGACGGAATCTGTTCTATACTGACTGTTAGTGCATGTACAAGCGTCTATGTGTCTACATGAGATGCGAGGGGGCAGGAATCTTCCATGGCAACAGGGGCTATGAATTACTTGCATAAAGACAGCGAGGCCAAGCTCTTTGCTCGGTAGCTGGAAGGATGTTTACCTAAACTACTAGACAGGAATGCATTGGATGAGGAGCGGAGCAGATAACTTGAAGGCTGAATACAGTTTTTGGAAGGCAACAGGCCGCGTCAGGCACCGTTAGCCGCGCAGGGAGTAGGACAAAGTTCATGGATACGGATGCAGGTCCAGGCTGGAGCATTTCAGAGGCAGAAGCAGGAAATGGCTTGATGACAGAATTCAGGGCCTACTCGCCTGAACTGTAAAACTAGAAAAGTGAACCATATAAAGTCGGTGGCCAATCATACTTAGGAATGGAATATTTGACCCATTCATGGTGGATCTGAAAGAGGACATGTTGGTGTTGGCCGCACATGTATTTGCGTCTTCATAGCTGGAACTGGAGGGAACATACATGTACTTGTAGCATGTACATGGGGTCGTTGGGGTCTAAGATAGGGGACACAATTGACCATAAAAATTCATATTTCCTCAACATCACTGGGTGTAGTTAACAGCTGGACTTTGTGTATTCCTCCCAGACTGCGACACACAATGCAGAACTTTAGTGCGACTGGCTGGCCCATCACTGATAGGATGGGAGGTAGAAGCTGGGCCTGGCCCCACTTACACTTGAAATAACACTAGAAGCCCTCAGGCCCGAGCAATGGACTACTGGTTATCCCAGTGAGAGAGAAAACATGGAAAAAACAGTGCTGTGAGAAAAGGATGGGGGTTCCCTTTAAAGGACGGTTTCCCCCCACACACCAAAGTTGTAATGCTTCATCATGGGGATACCTCCTCGCGTCACAAACCTAGTCATGACGCGGGCTACAACCCCGTCTCTGCGAGGGAGGAGCTCAGGGATGTTTTAACGAGGAAAGGCGTATTACTAAAACCCAATGTGAGTGAGGTGGTGCAGTGCTGACGAAACAGTGGGGAAAGTTTAAAACTAGCTACTAGGTAAGCCTACCATAGTTTATTGATGCATTCTGGTGCCAGGATTAAAAACAAAAATCGAATGGTGTGGCTTCTGAAATTAGAGACAGCTGCACTGAAAAGGGATCAACATGTTTCAGCCGTTTTGGCCTTCTTCAGGATATCTTACTTGTTAGCTACTGCAAGTGTGTGAAAAACCATTAAAGAAAAAAGTGCACTAATAATAGTGAAGCAATATAATACAAAACCAGTGATCCGGCTGTTCAGCAGATTCAACAGTGTACCTGCAAATGTCAGGTATCTTACATCATCTGTCCCTGGCACATAGCCCTAGGTACAAATGCACATCCAACCAGCTCACTTAAGTGTGGCAGCAGCAGCGTTTGTCCGGGAAGCTGCTTCCAGTACAAACGTTTAAGTGAGCTGGTTGGATGGGCGTTCTGTCTGCGCCCGTCAGAGCCCGGAGGAGGCTGGGCTGGGCCACCCCCTTAACATCGACGCATCTTCCTGCAAGAATGGGTAAGCGTAAACATCCCTGTGGTCAGGATCAGGGGAGTACTAGAGTGAAGGTACCCAGGAACTCTGCTTCCATTATATCTTATTTGACCTCTGCAGTGGGGGCTTTCAACAAGGAAATCCAAATTGCGGAGGTTGAACTGGGTCTTAGCTCTGATCATCCAGGGAGTACTAACTTACCAGCCACCACCCCCAAAAATCCCGTTCTCATTGAGCCACGAGTGTTGATAACTGAACAGGGAACAGCAGGGGAAGGTACCCCACACACTGATGGACTGTTAAGGGGTGCAGAGGGAGATACGAAGGAAGATACTCCCAGAGAGGATGCACCCCTGCAGAAGGCCCATCCGACCTACCCAGGGAAAAAGAGGGGGAAAAAAGACCAAGTAAATCTGGACAGTTATCTACTGATATGACCACCAATCAGGTTGGAGACTTGGACTTGTGCGTTCAATTAGCGGTTCAGAAAGCTATGGTGGAAATTCTTAATTCACGAATGGAGTCTGTACTTTCGAATATTGTTAAAGATATTATTGACTCGCTGAACACTTCTGTAAAAGGGATTATGGTGAAAATAGAGCATGTAGAGACCCACTTAGGAGGCCCAAAAAACGCCTGTGAGATCGATAATAATAGTGTCAATCCTCAGACCCAAACGCTGCCAATTGTTAAAAATAGAGAGGGGGGCCCAGTTAATCAAATGCTGCAAAAGAACAGGTCATGATCAAATTCTATATCTAATGTAAACGCAACTCTAGGTAGACAGGCAGAGGGCATCACAAGCCGAGACAGCCTGAGTCCTTTTTCAATTACGCGCCTTTGAATAAGAGTAGGCCCCGTGATAATATAGTGATTAATAAAGTAATAAATGGCAGTAGACTCAAGAGAGAATGTGGCCTTACGGCTAGAGCGTTCGACCTTGGAGCTGGGGAACCGGGTTCGAGCCTTGGCAGGGACGCTCAACATTCTGTGATTCTGGGCAAATAGCTTAATCTACCCGTGCCTAACAAAAATGAATGCGTCCATATGTAACGTAACTGCTTCTCATGTAAAGCGCTCTGATACCTCCGGGTCTAGTTAGCGCTATATAAAACTCCACAAAAAAAAAAAAATTGCCCCCAGAGGCCACTCCTTTAGTCACCATTCTTACAGGGGTCCCCCCACTCAGAGAGCATTGCTCGGAAACCACTTTGGAGCTGCTACGTAAAACAAAATACTGGTGCGATCAACATTCCAGTAATCGGACCAAGGTTTCCTCACACATCATAATGGCCAGGTGAGTGGGGTGGGTTGGTTTTAGACCAAAACAGGTTGCTGGAGACTGTATTGTCATTAATTTTGATAGTGCAGACATAGCGGGCCAGTTATTTAGGGATGGCTCCAAGGAGGGTCTGGGGGGCATTAGGGCCCTGCCTCTGGGCTTTTTCTATCCACCACCCATAGGGGTACAGCCATCGGGTAGTCCCTCCAGGGGGCCTAGGCCCTTCGCTGTCAGAAGGGGTTGCCCCCCTCTCCGTCTAAGCCCCATGGAGGGGATTTGCTCTGATACGTCTAATTGGAGCTCAGCATGTGCCCCGAAATTACCAACCTTGTCTACTGAGAAAGCTGAAGAAGGAAATAGACACGCCTGTCAAAATAGGTGCCTCCCTCTGTCCTTACTAGATGAAAATGATTGACTGGAGCAGTCTTGTTCCCAACAAAGCTCCACCAGCGAATCTACTAAAGGGCAGGGGTTAAAAGAAAACAAAATCCTTAACTGCAACTTCATAAATTGGAACATTGCGAGCCTGAGAAGCAAAAAAGATGATCCTAGGTGGATTAACTTCCTAAAAGACTATGATATAGTTACTCTACAGGAGACTTGGGACACGGAAAACAATTTCTGGGTGGATGGGTTTAAATCATACAGTGTTCCCGCCCGACCTTCTCAGTCAGGTAGAGCAAAATGTTATTTTCACTCATATTGTCTGGTGTACTTAGGAGGGTGGACGTGGGGTCCCATAATTGTTTGGCATTTGAATGTACTACTCCTAATTCAGGCAAATTATTGTTTGTTAATTTTATAACTCAGGAGAGAGTAGCTTTTCAAACGAACATTTATGTAAATTGAAATGTTTTTTAGAGGAGTACAGATTGAAGCAAACCACTTATTATTCAGTTATAATTATGGAATTATGGGTGATTTTAACATTCATGTTTGTGAGTTGTACTGCCAGATAGAAGATTTTGTTAGGGCCGTAGAACTCCTCCACTCCCCATTTTGATCATTCTCAGCATGGGGAATGCCTGGAGAAGCTTTTGGCTGCAGTTGATCTTTTTGAGCCGAGTTTTATTGATCCAGATGAGAGGATTCCCACCTTTAAAGCACAAGGGCGTGATACTATTATAGATTTTATATTTATCTCCCCTACTTTATGATCTCAAGTAATTTTTTATAATGCCCGGTGGTCCCATTTCAGTGATCACAATCCTGTAATTCTTGTGTTGGACAGGGGTTGTGGTCTAAAAGGGAAATTAGAGAAGTTAGATGGTGGCACTTGTTTGAAATCCTCTGATCAGGAATGGAGGCTAAAATAGGCCAACGTAATCCCGGACCTTTTCTTTCAGGACCTCTGTGTGAAGGTTGATGAAAAGCTTGTAACCTGCCTTGATAACTCTACACAGGGGGCAAAGGTAATTACAGCCTTCAAAGGTATCTGTGCACAGGTAGTGTCAGACCTTTCCTTACCAACCAGATTTAGGCATAATAATGGTGAGAGTTGGTTTGATAGCAGCTGTTCAGAAACACACCGAAAACTGATAGTAGCTCTGAAATTGGCCCCACGAGATAAGGTCCACATAGCCACGTTAAGAAAGCAGCATAAGCTGGCTCTAACCACCCGTAAAAAGGAAATAAAGGAGGATGCATGGAATGCTTTATTAGCGGTGGAGGTCCTAAAAGACGTCTCTAGATTTTGGGCTATTGTGAATAAACCTGCCCACCTTTGGCTGAGTCTCCCCTCATGCTTTCCTGTGGACCCTTGCACTCACCCAGCGGTCCGCCTCCATAGCAAGCTTCCTGGGGTCAGTCAGCTTACTATCTACTAGGAGCTGGCGCAGATCTACAAAACATAGACTAGACAAGTGCTACCATGCAATCAAATTGTAGAGCCCCTGAAAATCTGTCACATTACTGCCCTTCACCCATCCATCCAGTTACCTGCAGAACATATCTACATATTCCAACCAAGTGTTGGCATCAGACTTCTTACTGGACCTGAACTGATCCCTGTACTTTTCAGGAGTGAGACCATACTTAGTGAGTTATAACCCTTACCCAAACCTATTAAAGTATCCCTTGCTTCTTCTGGGAAGAGAGGCCACAATCCTGCTCTCAATTCTCCTCAGGGACCCCATTCATGCGTATCGCTGCCTCGTAACCCTGAAACCACGTTTTTATGTCATCCCCCTTCTTGAATTCCTTGTCTACATTCTTAGGGATGTGTACAATTCTGTCTGCCTATCCTGGGGTTGCTGCCACCATCTGAGCTGGCTCTACTCCTCTGATCCAGCTCCTTTCCTACCTAATTCCCCGGGCCAGTTATGTTTATAATATGTTATAAACGAACTCCCCGTTCTGTCCTATGGGAAACAGGTAGCCTTGCAATAGTGAAAAACAAAATTGGCCGTAATTCACTATCAGGACATGCCACACACACCATGGCTGTCCTACCTTTCACATACACTGCACCCTGCCCACAGGGGTACCTTGGGCCTACCTTGTAAGAAAAGGGAAGGTTAGGGACTGGCAAGTGTGTGCACTGGCAAAGTCGACATGGCAGTTACAAACTGTGTGCAGACTCTGCCATGGCAGGCACAATCAGTGCTGCAGGCCCACTAGTAGCATTTGATTTACAGGCCCTGGCACACTCAGTGCACTTTACTAGGGACTAACAAGTAAATCAAATATCCAATCATGGAAACACCAACCCATAACACAATTTACCACAGGAGCACTTGCACTTTACCACTGATCAGCAGTGAGAAAAGTGCGCAGAAACACTACGCCAGCAAAAACAGAGTAAAAACCGGGAGGTCAGAAAGCAAAAACTCTGGGAAAACACGCCAAAAGATACCAAGTCTAACACCCACGTGTCACTATATCATCAGCTTGCTATCATCACCCGGTTGCAGTTGGGTGTGCCAGTTAATGACGGTGTTGGGAGAAGTGACTTGTTAATTTCTTAAGGTGAGGAGAATTGAGCTGGGTTTGTTTTACAGCATAAGGAAAGCTAGGATAGGAGAGCCTTTTTCATCTGATGCTTGATGGCAGTGCAGCAAACTAAACCCCTCCTTTCCTACATTCCACGAATGACCCCCAACCACTCTTTCGTCATTACCACATACCTTTTCTACAGCCACCAGTTCTCCATAGCTGGCATCCCCCTTTAAAATAAAATTGGGTTTCTTAACCTGTACTAAATCTCCAACATAAATAGAATGAAGTTTGGTACACTTCCCGAGATCATACATGAGTGTTTGTTTACTTTGAGCTTCACGTACTCTTTTACACATGGCTTCTTGATCCACACCTACAATGGCTTTGTCTCCAATAGATCTGACGAACCATGCACGATACAGAACAGAAGTTGCCTGTCTTCCTCTAAGTAAAAAGAGTGGAGACACCTTTGCAGTTCAGTGTGAAGTCGTGCGATGAAACCACAACATGCTTTTCACCGCCCACTCAACATCAAAACTATTATTGTTCGCTCACTTGATGCATTCCACCACCACTCTATTAATTCTTTCTACCAACTCATTGGCTTGGGGATGATAGCGAGAACACTTGAGATGTTTCACACCTGATTCTTTCAGAAATGTTTCCATTTCAGCATTCACAAATTGTACCCCATTGTTTGAAATTATATCGTCAGGGAAAAACTTCTCTAGTAAATATTTCCTTAAGAAACAATACCTGCTGTGGGTGTCGATACAAAACATACTTCCAGCCACTTACCATATCCATAAGTACAAAAGCAAAATGCAGATTGTGGGGTAGAAAATTAAAAGGACCAACCTTATCAATCTTGACCCACGGTCTATCAGGGAGCTGGATTGGCTGTAATGGAGGCGCCATTACTTTTGACCTCTTCTCTGCACTGTTGCATACCACACACACCTTCACCTCTGCCTCGACACCTTTGTCAATTGAAGGCCACCAGTAGAAAGCTCTGACTCTTCTTTTAGTCAATGTGACTCCTAAATGTCTCTCGTGGGCAGCCTTTATGAGACGTGACCGAATAACTACAGGCGAAACTCATTTGTCTCCCCTTACCAGCACACTATCTTCAACAGAAAGCTCCTCAGCTATCTTAGAGAAAGATTGCATCTCAGAAGACAAGTTCCGGATAAACAGTGAAAACCAGAGGCCTCTACAACCCTCTGGGACAGAGTTCTGACCCCCAACAGCATTATAGTGCCTAGACGCCAAGCACTATAAAAACACAGTTAACATGAAAACACACAATAAGCATTGCATATTACAGACCATGTTACATAGGGCCGCTCTCATTCCCTAGAGCCTTGATACCAATCTTTGGATTGAAAGGATATAGTTTGTGATGTGATGTGAAGTCAAATGTTCTTGATCAGCTCCATAACCCCCAACCAAAGCAACAGAAGTGCCCTCCCGTCGTGAGTGAGGACACCGCTCTAGTGGTGTCAGGGATCTGACCACAGGTGCCTGATGTCTTGGCACAGTTTACTGGAGTCCCACTAGTCCAGTAGCCACTGGCTAGCTGTAGGAGGGTAGTGGCTGAACAGAGTGCCAGTACACCCTGATACCCCCAGAGATCACAAAAAGAAAGGTGGGGACCTGTTTCACTGGCCTCAATTCCTAGCTACTGCTTGTACAGGCTCCCACAGCGCAGGGGAGGAGGTTAGAGGGGATATGATCTCACCTTCAAGGACTAGAATCAAGCTTCCCCCTCTCTGGCTCCCTTGATGTGCTACAAGCTTCTTTCCACACAAACTCCCTTGATGTGCTGTAAGCTTCCTTTCCACACCGTGGGCAGCTGTCTGTAATTTCCTTGTTCAAAAGCGCATGCTCCACAAATCTCACAGAAACAGCTGATCTTCTCCCATGCTGCTGATGCCCTGAATTCTCCTGGAACTCTTGGCAGCAGACTCCATCCGTCATAGAGAAAACTGCCTTAAGTTCCAGACGCAGTGAGCAGTGTCTTATCTCCTGCCTTCACACTGCGGGCTGGATATCTTCAGACGGACCTGGTGTGGCTGCCTCTTCAGTCATAGACCAGTCTTGAACAACAACTGACCACTCAGGCCAGACTTTTATCACCTCTGATTGATAGGCTCATCCAATCAGAGGGTCTGCTACATTTGCATCGTGAATACACCTCCAATCACAAACCATTCATGGCATGTTCAATGCATGGCTAAAGCATGCACAATTACCCTCAATGTTTCCTGGTACCAGCCTGTGCAAATCCCGAAAGAGAATTTTTAATTAATTCCAGACCAGGAGGCACTGACCAGTGGAAGAGGGTCCTCTTAGCAGAGATAGTGCAGCTAAACCCAGATAAGAGCTGAGTGTCTACCCCAGCCCACCAGGCCTTTCCAAGGAAATGGGGAGGGGCACGGGGGGAGCTGGGATGTCCAGCAGAACAACTTGCATTCCTCACACTGGCTCAGCTCACCATTCTTCCCCAGTACACCCACGGGCTCTCAGACACACGTCAGGTACACAAAGGCAACAGGACCACAGGCATGGCAGACTGCACAGACTTGGTCAGAAGGGTGCCTAGGGACTCACCCCTCCTGACTATAGATTTATTGCTGCCACCACTGTCAGTCTACCACAGCCTTAATAGAGAGGGCAGTATCCTCTCTCTGAAAAATAGAGTGAACTAGGCATGACCCCTCGACCTCAGAGCCAAGCTCTAGTGGACATGTATGATTGTCATGCTCACTGAGGTAGGGATCTAGAAACCATACAGTAGCCTTTGAGTGACTTGCCTGGAGATTAACATAAGGCAGGGGAAGCACTCTCTCTAGAGACATGCAGGAGACTTCCCATCCCAACAACCGCTGAACAAGCTTTATTTTGCGCAACATACACACAAGGCAACAAAACAATTTTCTTTATCATCCTCAAGATCCCCTTCTTCATTAACAAATAAAGTAACGTTTACTCAACATATCTGTTGGTCTATAATGGATGTCCACAATACTTTCCTTTTTAAGCATGGTAAAATTGGCATACACAGGGATGGCAAGTCTAATTCCCTTATAAGTCCGTAGTATCCGGTACGACAGGTACTCAGGTCCTATAAAATAAAAGCAGTGGGCTGCAGCACTCATTGTGCCACCCACTAAAGCAGCACTGCCAAACATGTATAAAGGCTGCCTCTGCAGCTTGCAGTGCAGTTTTAAACTGCCATTTTGACTTGACAATATAAACCTTTTGCCAAGCTTAAATGTTCCTTTTTAATGCTTGTAAGTCACCCCTAAAGTTGGCCCTAAAGGCTCATAGGGCAGGGTACTTGGTATTTAAAAGTTAGGGCATGTAATGTAATGTTCTATAAGTCCTGGAAGTGAAAAACCTCCAAAGTCGTTTTTCAGTGTGGCAAGGCTGGCGCCAATAGACTAACACCTGTTTAAAGCATTACAGTTAATAAGCGCATGTAGTAGTGTAAGGAGTCAATACATACACTGTCTAGGCTCGTGGTGGGTAAAGGTTTATTATATTCAGGAAGAATAAGTAAATAAATAGTTGTACTACGTTCAGAATCTTCTCTGAGGGCTTCAAATAATGGTGGTAGGTCCTTTTTTTCTTCAGGAGGTGTCATGTCTCTCTGAGGGTACCCAAAAGAAACAAAACAGTAAATGAAACCCAGAACAGAGGATTAATAAAAAAAACACTTCTCTACAGGATGCCCACTTTAGTGCCACCTTCTCAAGTCAGGGGTGTATATGCACGGTGGGAAGTTAGTGGTGATAAGGATATACCCACATGCAACTCCCACATGCGTCTTTCTTTACAGGTGTGCCCTTACTTTGTTTCACCCCACCAGCACCACCAAAAGCACCGTGTAGCTGTTGGTACTTGCCTCTGATCACGCCCCGTCTTCAGGGTCAAAGTATCGGGACCTGAAGCGTTTGTCTCGTCCCTCGACTCCCCGGGACGGTAATCTGTGCAGAACAGCAGCGGCTCGTCAGGGTTCTCCGCCCCAGCGTCTCTGGGGAAGTCAGCTACTCCCTCAAAGTTACAAGTTGGTTCGGCAGGGAAGTTGTCCATCTCCGCGCCTCCTGGTGCCACTGACGTCCCTCCTCTTTGGCCTCTTCTGGTTCCTCCGTGTGTCTTCTCTCCTTTGCACTGGTCACCTCCTCTTTCTCGTCCGCTTCCCAAGGGGATCCCTTCCGGTTCTCCTCGCTCTTCCTTTGACATCCAAAGGGGCGTGGCCACTCATCCGTCCCTTTTGCAGGGAATGCTGGATAACTCTCTGGGCCATATTCTCAAGGAGCTATCGCCGAGTTAACGGCACTTTATCACAGCCAAAGTCGCGATAAATATATCGCCCCATTCACAAGCTTGTGCCAACCGCCCATAGCACCAGTTCACCTGCGATAGCAGCCGCAGTAAACATCTCCACAGATGACCCCCGCAACTATCGCTAATGAGATACAGAGTAGGCATTCCCGAGCAAAAAGCCGCAACAACACTACTTCGCAACATTCTAAACCAGCAGCCAGATCGGCGATACGACCATAAAACATGCGATAAGGTGCATTAGCAGCAGGAAACTAACACCTGCTCTGACCGGGTGTAAAGTCGGACAGCTGCCGGCACCAGAAAAGGGAGCCCAGCCCACAGCCACACCTGAAGAAGAACAGATGCCAAGGAGCTACTCAACATGCAGCTCGGAGCCCCAACAGGGCCACAACACCCACCGCTACCACCCCCAGGCCCGCCACCACCTCCCGGACCGTCCCCCCTCTCCCCGGACCGCCACAGAGACAGCGCAGACACAGACCACGGACCTTCAAAAAACGCACCAGCCTCACAGACCTAACACCAGAGAATGTAATTGCCCACTACAGGCTCAAAAGGACAACCATCCTCTGCATCCTGAACATTGCCCACAGGCTGACGGTACCAACACAGCAGATAACCAACATCCCACCTCAGACAAAGCTGCTGGCTGTGCTGCACCTGTTGGACTACATCATTGACAATTTCTTCTCTGGTTGACGTCACATTGTGTGGGTCCTTTGCAGTAATGGCACAGTATGTTGACTGCCACAGGCACGGCATGGGCTAATAAAAGCATTCAGATACACATTCCCTGTGTGCATGTCCCTCATCTGTACAGGCACTTCACTCAGACAAGTGTGGGTGGGACATATTGTGCTGTCAATTGAGGGATTTGTTGATGGATGGTGGGTGTGTCACCTCTGTGCAGTGGGGCTGTTTATGGTGTCACGTATTCGGACTGCCAGTTCTGTCTGTCACAGTTGTTACAGTATCCCACTCTTCTGCATTTCACGTGTCCCACATCATTCCATTTTGGCTGTCATTTGTGGCCTACAGGTGACAACAGCGATTGTTTTGTGCTCTGATATGTGCCGCCATGATGCAGGGATGCACCCTGTGACTCAAGTCCCACGACATGGGCAACATGTACGTAAGGGGGAGTCACTGCCCCAACATTAGTCCGTGCTTACATTCTTGTTTGGTCATTGACATGGCACGTCGGTGTGTGAAGAGGGGGTTGTTTGTGCCTCTGCAATGTGAGGGGGAGATGCGGTTTCACAGTGCGTACCATGTTTGTTAACGCAGTTGGCGCAGGTTACGTACTGAATGCATGTCGATGTGCATTGTGGCTGTTTGTGGGGAAATGCCTATCTGATTTGGACAATGGTCATTTGTTCTGCGTCACAGATGTGTGGTTGTGCTCGCACGTTGATGTCTCACCGTTTATTTACTCTGCTTTTATGGTGCATTTTCCCGCCAGACACGTGGGATTTGCAGGCCGGTCACTGCTTTTCGGTGCTTTTTGTACCGCGATTGGCCTCATCGCAGGATTCATTGCGTTCACGTTTTGCATTTTTACGCCTGGAGTTGATTTTCACGCCGTCAGTTGTCGCATTATCTGGTGCCTATCGCATATTACCGCCGTGTTGAGAATGCTTTGGTAACACAGTGTAATTTTCCCGAGATGGACTGCGATGTTGAAGGTTGCGTTAAGTAACTTTTGCGATGGTTATCACATATTCTTGAGAATATGCCCCTCTGTCTCCGGGACTCAGTTGAGAGTATAGGCCATGTTGGGTTTTCGTCCTTCCTTACAGTGCTAAATTCAGTATGAGAGTAAATAGAGAAATATTTCAAGGACTCATTTTAATAATAATTTAAAATCCAACCTAATGATAAAGTCAAATTTTATATTGCTAGTTTGGAAGTGACACTTTTAGAAAGTTGTAATATGTTCTGCCTAAACCTGAAAGGCTTTCCTGCCTTTCAGGTTTAGGCAGAAACTGACTGACCATCAGGGGTCAGGTGAAACGGGACATTGCCTTTCCAGTGTTCAGTGTCACCTGACCCCTGATGGATCCCCTGGGGTGTATGTGTGTTGCTCCCAGACTCATGTGTAACCACGTGCTGGCCCTACCTACATATCTAGGTCTACCCTCTTTCTAGTCCTGCTAGCCAGTTCCGCTCCAATCACAGTGGGCTGCTGTTTGACCTTACAGTGACAGGTTCCTTGAGGTTTACACGTAACAGCTGGGGTGCACTTCAAATGGTGAGGGAAGGATACCAAAACAATTCTTGTATATCTACTGTCTGACTGTTTAAAAGTCAGATTTTGTTCTACCAGACTGCTGTCTGCAGACCACAAGGACTGCCTCAAACTAGATTATGCTGTTAGATGTGGAAGTACACTAGGATTAACATAGTAGACTCCCCACACACCCACAGCCCTCGGAGCCCATGTTTAGTGTTCCACTTCCACGATCTTAAAAATGCCCAAAGTAGGTAGGGTTAGACCTGGGAACCTGTACCCTGTTGGTTAGGGCGTTCCCAGGGGTCCTTCCCACCCACTAGCTCATGCCAGGCAGAAATGTAGCACCTTCGGGCACCCATTGAAGAACACTCTCTGGACCTGAGAACAACAGTTGAAGGACTGCAGAAGGAGGGTGCAGTCTGTAATTTGAGAAAAAACTAAGCCTGGGTGGAGTTTGCGGAGCTCCGCGTGAAGTGCAAAAAAAAACACTGCCGCGCGGAGCTCTGCAAGCGGTGGAGTGCATTAAATAAATGCCGTTCGTGGTGATTTTCAGTGCCAGATGCTTGTCCGCACTGTGCAATCATCATGAAAGACACAATGCACAGTGCAAGTGGGCGCTTCTTTCTTTCTGCCGCTCGAGTAGATTTTAACTCGAGCGGCAGCTTTCATAACATGAACGGATAGTTTCTCTATGGGAAGCATAAGCGACCACTCACAATGAGAAATCTGACCGCCGCGTTGAGAAATCTCGCTGGGAGGTTGATTTTCGAAGCTCACGCTCACTAACTTGATGTTGACGAACGAGGAAAAATCTCGCCGGGAGGTGGATTTTCCACGTTCACCACCTTGACGTTGATGAATGCGAGCGAGGAAAAAAACTCAAGTTAGCACCCTTTTTCACTACGCTTCCCTTTGCATCTCTAATGAGATGCAAAGTGGGCGTTCCAGAGCAAAATAATAGGAGAAATGTTGCTAAGCGACATTTCTCTTATTATCAAGCTTCACGTTAACCCTGTTAGAGACAAAAAAAGCAGCGCTAACCACGGTTAACACTGCTTTTTTACGTCTGCTAATTTACCGACTTAGCCATGTAATCCAATGGGAGGTGGATTACATGGCTAAATCCACCATGGGCTATCAACAAGGATATCCCTATCCTTGTAGTTTTATCGCTGCATTACCATTACTCTAAGTCAAGCTTGACTGCTTTTTGCCAAGCTACCAGACGGTTAAGCACAGGTTTATTTAGTGACATTGTGGTTCACCTAGACATGAATTGTGATTATTATTTGAGGTAGGTTCTCAACCCCCTCAACTAATACTCCGAACTTCTTTGAGGGTGGTTTATGTTTCAATTATCCTTTCCAGGTTGTTCTCCAGGCAAATCATTTGTGTAGCGGGAGGCTTCACACTGCACTGGTTCTATCCCAAGCTTGGAGCACCCACAACAGAGGCGTGAGGTTTCAGTGTCTGGAGTCTAATTTTTCACCTATTCCATCCACCAAATGGCAGTGCTCAGGAAGTCTAATCAGCAGCTCTTTGCAAACCAGAATTTCTAACCGCAGCCCTGTCTACATTTATCATTTCCGTATTTGTGTCTTCTCCATCCAGCTCCAGCTCGAGGAATGCAAGCAACACACTTCCACTGTCTGAGAGCACAGTCCTCATCCTCCATCTTGAGCTAAGCAGGTCAGGTGTTTCCAAATGTATCCCACTGGTCTCCATCCATCTGGCTCACTCACACCATGTATGTGTTACACTTGTTACATACAAACACGCTTAACACACACTAGGGATGTCAGTGCATGGGTCTGAGCATGAACAGTGACTCAGAACTTTGCACAAGTGGGCCAGTGGACCTTTCCCCACGTGATCCAGATAAACGGTAAACAACGTTTACCCCTAAACTTTTTCAACGCACCTTGTTGTGATTCCGCATACTCCGCAAGTCGGAACAACGACTTGCGGGGGGGGGGGGGGGTGTTGGATTTAAACTTCCCTAGAGTCCACACAGACTGTAGTTGGAATAGTAAATTATACTATTCCAACATCCAGCAACCCCCCCCCCCTTCCCAAGTCGTTGTTCCGACTTGCGGAGTAATGGTATGCGGAATCACAACGCAGTCGTTGTAACGACCGCGTTGTGATTCCCTGCAGGGAAAAAGGCTGCGGAATAACGTCATAGATTCTAGATAAACATGTCTGCTCACACTATTAATTCTCTTAACCACAGCATGCTGCCACCACTGCTCTATGTGCTGTACTCATGAAAGCGACACAGTGCACTGGCAGTCCTGATGGCACGCTAGGTGCGGCCCTTCACACCTCCCGCCCAGGACCTCTCACAGTCAGGAGCAGGCTTGGGCCTCTAAGCACATGCTTCCATGACTGTGATGCTAGGGACAAAATGAAAAGTCAGGGTACCGGATAAACATGCAGTCGGGCACTTAGGGCAGGGGCATACGCTAATATACTATGCATGAGGCAACCCTGTCGCAGCAGCAGTCCTAGAGTGGAGCCAGACTCTCACCATTTCTTTTGGTGGCCCTGAATGGTGGCCCGCTGTAGATCTGGGGCACGGTTTACAGTACAAGTGTGAGCTAACGCTGATCTACATCCAATGCTTAATCTATGAAGAACATAAGTTTAGGGGCACAAAGCCTTTCCTAGTAGCCTGCCTATAGTGCTGCCAGAATACCCAGGCTGCATAACCCTGGGTCCACCTCATGCATCACGTGTCCACCGCCCTACACTTCCAGTCTCCTCACTTCACTCTTGCAGTTTCCATTTCATCTGTTTCCCTGCGTTCTCACTGTATCTCATCTAACTTTTGCTCCTCCTTTCTCCCTTTTCTGCTTTTCTCTCTTGGTGTGGGTCAAAAACTGATGTTTAATAAGTCCATGACCCCAAAACGGATGCCAGGGCACAGCATCTGCGACCGAACCACCGACATAAACGAAGCACTCGAGCAACGTCTTTAGCATAATAATGTTTCCTTTATCCAAGTCTTCATATCTCTGGATTTTTTTAAAGCCCAATTTATGTAATACATTTTGATTATTCTGGAACGTTCTTTACGGATTTGAGCACAGTGTAAACTCATAAAGCAGATGACCTCCAATGCCCTTTTTGCTGGAGTGTGATGGCGCAATGGCTGCTGGGAATCAAATGGACCAGGTCTCTGAAGCTTTTGATGCCGGGCTGGCACAGGAAGCTTCCTCTGTTAACGGTACTTCCGATGAATTTATGGGAGCTGCAATTACACGTTGTTTTAGCAGGACAGCCTTACCGTTCATTGCATTTCCCACAAATCATTGCTGCAGACACCGCGGGTCCTCAGCCTTCATCCCATTAGTGCTAAAACTGTTGAGCAAAACCGTCGCTAAAGACTGGCCAATGGGGGTCAGGGATGTGCAGAGAGAGAGGGCGAGCTGGGCGAATATGCCACGGGAAAATGTAATTAAAGTGAATTAAATGAGAAGCTCACGAGGGCTCCACTGCTGAGTAGGGAAGGAAATCAATATTCCTGCCTCCCAACAATGGCGCTTTTATGCAGCGGAAAGGATTGGCAGCTGTAGTATAAGACGCCGGTACAGTTGTCGACTGCACTGTGCAGAACCGTGCCATATAAGGTTTCCATTGCAGGATATGAGACATTTAATATGACAATAGTGACAAGCAGAGTTCTGACCTGCGCCAACCGAAGAATTCACCTGTTGTGCGGCACGGGGAGAGGGTGGCTCTCTTCTTGGCACCCGTGTGGCACGGACGCATTCCTAGGGCTCGCTACTCTGCCTTTCCCATGGAAAATTCTAGCTAGAATCACAGCTGGCTGCTTCTGGAGTTTACGCATACCTACCAACCACCGTTCCCAGAAAAATCCGGATCCTGCACAATGGAAAAATAATAATAATAATAGCATGGAGAGGACACACCGTTTGCATGAGATCCATCAATGCGTCTACCATCATCGACTTGTCAATCTCATCCCTATACAATATGGCCTGGTACTACCTATATCCCCTCCTCCCTTGTCAAGACCCACACAATATCAAGAACAAGTGTTTAGTTGGAAAAGGGGGGCGTAGATAACCCCCGGCCGTATTTATTAACAAAATTAATCAAACAATGAATAATAACAATATTTACAAAATTACGCAGACAATCATATAATTAACATTTGATATGTACTGATATCAGATGGCTATCCTTAACATAACTCTAATACAAGTTATTCCTATCCGAATCTAAGCATAACATCATCCATAATCTTAATGGCAATCATTTTCTGCGTAACCATGTTTGAGCCTACGGCAAGGTCAATAACTGGTGTCAGATCCTTATCAATTAAGCCCCGCCCTCCTGCTGGAGTGCGCATATGCAGAGGGCCCGTTCACCGTGAGGGTATTTCCCCCCCAGTGACCCCCGTACGCTCTGTATACCATCTCCATCAGGGGCCCTTGCAGTTCTGCGCCCTTTACTGGCGCCATTGTGCACGTGCGGGGTGGCCAACCAGTCTAGGAAAAGCGTATCTCCCCCCTCCCCCGCACCCATAACGTCAAAAAGGATGTAACTGCCCCTGGAGTTCTAGGAGGGACGACTTGTCCATCCCCCTTGGGCGACCCCATTCAAGAATGGCACCGTCCCCTAAGGACCTTAAATTTACTGCTCACCAATCATGACCTTACCGCCTGACCACGAAATCGCACTAAAATACGACAATTTTTACCTTAAAAAGGGGAAAAACAAGTTATTTACACATCACAACCTAAAACGAAAAAAGAAAACAATCATACACCACACAACCTCTGCTTTAGGGGATGGTGGGTGGGCAAATATTAAATTGCAGCCTCCTAGGGAGGTTGCACTACAGGCTGAGGAGCGCGGAAGGCAAAGAGGAAGATTCCTCTGCTCCCCAGCCTTTTATGGCTACTACTAGCCCCAGACCGGTTCTGGCCGGCCTGGGGGGCTGGCAACTTGCGTGACCCGGAAGTGATTCCTTTCACTTCCGGGTCACGGTCCAGCTTGGCCAATGAGAGAGGAGGCGCGCCTGTTTTATCACTGCTGTGCGCGACAGGCCCGCCTCCCCGGTCGTCGGGGGCCGGCAGGACCGCCATATTATCGGCGTGTCCGATGCCGGCCCCGCCTATTCTATATGGCCTGGTACTACCTATACCCCCTCCTCCCTTGTCAAGACCCACACAATATCAAGAACAAGTGTTTAGTTGGAAAAGGGGGTCGTAGATAACCCCCGGCCGTATTTATTAACAAAATTACTCAAACAATGAATAATAACAATATTTACAAAATTACGCAGACAATCATATAATTGACATTTGATATGTACTGATATCAGATGGCTATCCTTAACATAACTCTAATACAAGTTATTCCTATCCGAATCTAAGCATAACATCATCCATAATCATAATGGCAATAATTTTCTGCGTAACCATGTTTGAGCCTACGGCAAGGTCAATAACTGGTGTCAGATCCTTATCAATTAAGCCCCGCCCTCCCGCCGGAGTGCGCATATGCAGAGGGCCCGTTCACCGTGAGGGTATTCCCCCCCCAGTTACCCCCGTACGCTCTGTATACTATCACCATCAGGGGCCCTTGCAGTTCTGCGCCCTTTACTGGCGCCATTGTGCACGTAAAGGGCTAACCAGCCTAGGAAAAGCGTAACTCCCCCCTCCCCCGCACCCATACAGCCAAAAAGGCTGTAACTGCCCCTGGAGTTCTAGGAGGGACGACTTGTCCCTCCCCCTTGGGCGACCCCATTCAAGAATGGCGCCGCCCCCTAAGGACCTTAAATTTACTGCTCACCAATGATGACCTTACCGCCACAGGCCAGCATAGTTGCCCGACTATCTGCCCCCCCACCACCATGCTAACTAGGAGGTCATGCCCTGCTTTTCAAGCCCACTAACCATGCCAGCAGATTCTCCGAGAGGATTGCATTACCAACCGTTGATAAGTGGACACCGTCTTTTTGAAGCACATGTCCCCCCTGATGCACCCGTGGGCGATCGTCTGTAACTGAGGAGACCTAAACAACCTCTCTATCTTGTTATTGATATGTCTTACCGAGTGGTTCAGTGCCCTCACAGACTCCCCCCTTCCAGTTGACATCTAGGTGCCATTTGCGACCATGCTATGGTGCATCCCTGGCATGCTTTTGCTAACCAACCCACCTCTGTTATTATGGATTCCACTAGCCCTCTTCTACCCAGATTCACCAGATCATTCCCTCCTAGGTGCAAGATAATGATATCTGGGCGGGGACCCTTTTTGCTCAATAAATCCCCTACAAAACCCCTGCACTGACTCAAATAAAGGCCCCCTGTCCCATGGAATGAGACCTTTAAACCAGCCTGCTCCGCCCTGTGTATATAGTTCCCTGAAAAGAAAAATGCCTTCAAACGTTTCACATATGAATGGCCTATAATCCAAACCACCTGTGCTCCCGACTCTGGAAGAGGTGCATGTCCTTGCTTCGCTAGTTGTGGATGATCCGACGCCAGTTTCCCCCTTGCGTGACAGGTTCGAGAAACTGTAGAGATAAGCAGAAAAAGACACGCATCAGTACAGTGCACACGGCCCACTTACAACATGTGCAGCGGCACATAGCGTTTGTAACAATTGGAGGACCATCTCCCAATTCTCTTGACATTGCTGCTGTGTAACCCCCTTGCTGTTGCCTCTGTCGCAGCCCCTATTCTAAAAGAATGAGTTCCAAAGCAACCAGGATCTAAACCTGTCTGCTTAACTGCCATATCCATGACCCTTTTAAACTGAAACCGGGTGAGAGGTGTACCGTCTGCATGGATTAATAGTGTCCCACCCCCTGTAGAAGGTCTATGCCACAAAAATGCTTCCAATTGTGCTACAGGGCAGCACGGATTGCCATGTGCTCGATGCAGAACTAACCCCTCACCGCGGTCCTCTTGGTCAGTTTTGGATTTCTTAATGGATATTAGTAGGGCGTCGCCATATACTTTTGCATGGTCTAACTGCAAACCCCCTTGTGTATCCTGCTTATTCTGGGCTACCAATTCCCCAATGCGAAATGCGCCATGAAAGGCTAGTGAAAAAGCCGCCCTGAATAATAAAGCTTCCCCTTTGGTGTTGCAGACAGTGTCAAGCGTCCCCAGTAAGGCTGCTAGCAGCTCGACTCCTATCGGACGTCTCAAGTCGGGTGTTGTTCCCTGGATGCGCTGCCAACCCTTTAAAGCCTTCCTGACTGTGAAGCTATCAGTGGGATCCCCCTTGTCCCTGGTTTGGGCGAAGAAAGATATCGCTGCCACGTGGTGCCTGGCTGCCGCCACTGAGCGCCCCTCCTCATGTAAAACGCCTAAGTAATGTAGCAGTGCTCTTGTGGCATGCCATTCTTCTGCCCAATCCTTTCCCAAGAAAGTACAATATGCCCAAAACGCCCCTTCATAGGCTTTCCTGGTCCTGGGAGCTAGGCTAGCTGCCACGAGGTTCAGTAGTTGGGGGCACCAATCAGCCAAAGTACTTCTGGGAAGGGGGTTGGGTTCGCTTCTGCAGAAGGGAGGTGTGTTCTGAAGACCTGCATCTTGAAGCGAGAGAGTGCATCAGCAGCGTTATTTAACACACCTGGCACATGTTTAGCCTTAAATACACAACAGGACTATCTCTTTTAACAGGCGGAGGATCATCTTACATCTCGCTGCTTGCTGATTGATGCATTCCACCACAGTCATGTTGTCAGACCAAAATACTACAGATTGGTTGCGCAGTCTGTCAGGCCATACCGTTAAGGCCACCCAGATAGGAAACAATTCTAAAAAAACAATGTTAGCCGTTAATCCATACTGCACCCATGCGTCTGGCCACTTTTGCGCCACCCACTCATTGCCAATTATGGCACCAAACCCCACACTACCCGCAGCGTCAGTCCATAAACCTAACTCTGCAGAGGTAGTGGGTGGACCGGGCCAGACCACCCTGCCATTGAAGTCCTGCAGGAATGCCATCCAAATCCGCATGTCCTGCCTAACCTCAGCCTACAGCCCGGTATGATGGTGCTTTTCTTGAATCCCGGTCATGGCCTGGGCGATGGAGTGGGAGAATGGGCGTGCCATTGGAATCACTTTGAGGGCGAAGATCAACTGTTCTACTGTTCGCTGCAACTGATGCAAGGTAACCTTATCCTTGGCCAGGCATTGCTGTAAGGCTGTCCTGAATTTCTTAATCTTATCTTCCGGCAAGCGGAAACACCCTTGGACTGAATTTAGCTCAATACCTAAGAATTCTATTGTTGTTGCTGGTCCAACTGTCTTTCCCGGCGCCAGGGGAACCCCAAAAGCCCGCATGAGTGTGCAGAATTCCTGCAGTGCCGGCGCACACTTCTGAGAGCCCGCTGACGCCAGGATAAGAAAGTCATCTAGATAGTGCATGACAAACTGCTGCCCGGTCACACGTCTAAAACCTCATTCCAAAATTGAACTGAATTTTTCAAAATAGGCGCAGGAGACCGAGCAACCCATGGGCATATACATATCCATGTAGAATTTTTCTTGAAACTTAAAGCCTAGCAAGTGAAAGTCCTCTGGGTGAACCGGTAAAAGACGAAAAGCTGATTCAAAATCGGATTTTGCCAGCAAAGCGCCAGGGCCCAGCCCCCTAAGCATTTCCACGACCTGATCAAATGATGAGTATTTCACACTACAAATTTCATCACTGATGGCATCATTCAGTGAGTTGCCTCTGGTGCCGATAGATTATGGATCAACCTGAACTCGCCCTCCTCTTTTTTGGGGACAACACCCAAAGGAGAACAAACAAAATTATGCACCGGAATGTTATCAAACGGGCCCATTATTCTGCCCAGGCGTAACTCTTTAGCAATCTTAGTTGCCACCACGCCTGGGTTGGTCCTTACTGACAATTGATTTTTGCATTCGGGCGTCCCGACATAATCTGGGGCAGGGATCCTAAACCCATATGTGAAACCCTCTTGCAGTGTCCTAGCAGTAGAATGACAGGGGTATTTGTTTAGCCACGGGGTCATAGCTGTGATGTCAATGGGGGAATGTGTGACTTGGTGCACTCTACAATCAATCCTGCTTTCTCTTGCCTTTATCCCTTGATTTTTTGAGACACTTGGATTCTGGGTGGGAAGGATTTGCGCAGATAGAGCAGGCATTTTTGAACTTACATGTACCTGGCGCCCTAGTGCATGTTCTCCTATTAAAATCCCAACAAGTCCCCTTCCGCCCTCCTCTACCCCCTGAGCCATGGGCAGGGCCTGTGTTCTGTGCAGGCCAAAAGGGCTGATAAGGCTGATAAGTATGAAAAGCTGGAGCTGCCTGTCCTCTGTTATTAGCTTGCGTTGTGCTAAACTGATAATTGGACTGTGGTGCACCAAACTGATCCAACCAAGAGATCGTATCGACCTGGTTCCAGGATAGTGCAGGGTCAGATGACTTCGCCCTCCTGAAGTCTATGTCATACTGCTTCCAACCCCCTCCCCCATATTTGTCATGAGCCATAGTAATGCGGTTCTGGTAACATGCCATCTCTGCCTGTATGTTAGGAAAATGTTCATCCATTACTGCCATGAATACTGAAAAACCCCTGATCCAGTTGTTAAAGTTCTCCTCCACCCTGAATCTTAACAACTCACTTGCCCATTCTCTCGGGAGCATCCATTCCTTCTGCTTCTTAGCTTCTTCTCTTTCTCTTTCATCCACTAGCAGAGAAATACAAAGCGCTCTTCCCCGCCCGCTGCACTCCGCCCTTGCCGCTCTTCGCGGGCAGACCTCACCGCGTATTCCTGCACTGGGACCGGCGATGCTGCGCGCACTTACCCGACCTTCACTACCGCCACTACCTGCACTTGCGCCGCCCGCTTCCGAAAGCACACCACCCACGTAGCGATGATGATGCCGACCCGAGCCCGTGGCAGTCCAGCGATGCTCCGATGCTCCGATGCAAAGCCTCGCCGATGCGATCCAGCCGCCACCGCAAACTTCGTCGTGATCCCGCAACTCGTGACCTGTGAAAACAAAAGAACACAAATATTAAATTGCAGCCTCCTAGCGAGGTTGCACTACAGGCTGGGGAGCGCGGAAGGCAAAGAGGAAGATTCCTCTGCTCCCCAGCCTTTTATGGCTACTACTAGCCCCGGACCGGTTCTGGCCGGCCTGGGGGGCTGGCAACTTGCGTGACCCGGAAGTGATTCCTTTCACTTCCAGGTCACGACCCAGCTTGGCCAATGAGAGAGGAGGCGTGCCTGTCGCGTCACTGCTGTGCGCGACAGGCCCGCCTCCCCAGTCATCGGGGGCCGGCAGGACCGCCATATTATCGGCGTGTTCGATACCGGCCCCGGCTCTTCTATGAGCTCTTCCAATGCCCAGTCCTACTGCACTGGCACCCTAACGTCTCTGCAGGCATTTGTCATCGAACTTTAATTTGGGAATTATGAAGCACAACACGGTGGCCAATTCTGAGGAGCATTCTGGGAAAAATACACGTTTTGCGATTATATGGTGTCACATACACATCTCTCCGATTATCCTGCCCTTCATAGAGTATGCTCCGAATTATCCGGTCCTTATAACCAAAGAACTGGAGGGGGGTGCAGAGGCTCTCAGAATTGAACACAAAGACCTTGAAGGAGCACAGCGTTTTCCCCTCAACCACCACGTAAATATAATAGAAAAAAATGGACCAGGTTTGAGGTCTAACAAATAAGGCAGTGGATTCCATAAAGATTCTTCATTGGAAGACCTTTTTATTCTTTATCAGAAAAGCAAACTGGACAACACGTGTTTCAGGACATGAAGGTCGATTCATCAGGGCCTCTAACAATAACTACTCGGTACAGATACAATAATCCATGTAGATACATTAGATGTCAAAACAGACAGTAAACATAACCAGATTAAAAGAAATAGAATCAAAAGGTCACAGAAACAAAATCAGGTCAAACATTTGCCATTAGAATCTCAGATGAAAAAAAAATTTCGGTACACATTTTTATTTCACACAGCTCACTGTCTTTCTGAACTCTTCCAAGGATGTCTGGAGAGCCTGCCGCACCGCACCCCTTGTTCCAGCACCATTGCATCCAAGCAAGTAACATTTTTATGAGCAGGCGAGAAGCAAACCTATTCCTTCTCATCTGAAATGTCAGTAACTATTGTTGGCATCTGTACTCTCCAGTACTCATAACCCCAGCAACAAGCACAATCACATGCAACTTTAGGGGCACATGGCTCATTTCTAAACTGCATCATGTATTTGAGATATATTTAGGGGTAAAAATACAAGAAACGTCTGTTTTTGTATTTGGGATTAGGAAGAGTGCTAATTTATAGCCATACCTGAATAAATATGGTGGAAGTATTGACTCCTTCAGTGCACTGTGATGTCCATTTTACCTTGGGGATCATTAAAACTATATGGCACCATTGGAGGGTGGTGGAGCAGGTAAAGCGGAAAATTTGTATACCTTCTCTATTTTGCATGAAAACACTAATTACGTAATCAATTTAAATATTAACCTGTATTAATTGGTTGCAGTGGTATCACTAATCAACATCACACCTTAATAAACACTAATTACACGTGGAACTAAATGCTAATGGCAAGGCAAATAACTCTAATGACTAACTGTGGTACGCATATTAACGGTAGAATGTATTGATATAGAAAAATGCATGAATTATGTTGCTTTTGTAATGGTTTTGCGTTCCTGGTATGGCGAAATGGTGAGTATTATTGCTTTAAATGTTGCCATAAGCTAGGAAAATACTAATATATAAAGGGGTTAGTATGGGTTTAAACATTAGATTCTTCATTTCCGTATATTAATTACTTTTTATGTTTGTCTTGCTTAAGTTGGCATTCGGGCCTACTAGGCCATGATATTCGAAATGGTGTTCGGAAGTGGCCACCGTCGTGTGAGCGCAATGTCTACTGCGCGGACTCGGATGGGTCTGAAGATCTCCAGGCGTCCCCCGATCAGGACACAAGGATAGAAACGTGGAGGACTGCCAAAACTCAACTAGTGTGAATGACAGAAAAGACAATGGAAACCTGTCCTTAGAGGTCTGCATATTGATACTTCCGACCCTTTCACATGAGAACTGTACAATCTAAAGGATGACATATCCAAGTCCATGTGAACCAAGAAAACTCTGGGGATCGTGTCCAGTATTACAAAATTGAGGGGCTTAGTCAATCCCAGGGTTTAGATTTTAGAAATGTTTGCTGTTTGTTTTAGAAATTACTATAAAAGGGGAACTGTAGAAGAGGGTATAGACTAGTGCCTTCCAGAAGGGTGTCCTGAATTTGCGTTGGTGGCTGTAGATCGATTTGCTTGCACGATTGCCTGGTCCTTTGGATATCTTTGGGACTGTGTCGTGCTGAGCGAAAAGGAACTTTTTACGGACTTATTTGGGTATTAGCCTGCATTCGATTGGACGATTTCACCCGAAGGGATTTGATTTATGCAGGGCTAACAGGGTTTGAGAAATGGTCACCGATATCAAGATTTAGGTAAATATAATTGTCATGCTAATTTGTGCTGAATAATCAAATTTGAATTCTGTGTTGACTAAAATACTGATTATGCAAATGAAAGCGAATTAATTAGATAGACTAAACATTGATTAACAGAAAATGAGTTTGTGATTCTTTAAATAAGATATTGATTAAAGGTTCCGAAGCTTTAAATGTGTTTTAGCTGGTTCTAAATCACCATTAACCAGTCCAACTAATTGGCCCGTCGACCAAGTGGTGGAGTGCCTTGATGTTAAGGTTAGGATTCTATAGGTACTGAGGTAAATATGTACATACTGTAATAAATTTCCTTTTCTATAGGTAATAAGGTACTCCCACATGTCCAGCGCTTCTTTCCTCCTGTGTGCAGATTCGAAGTGAGACGTATGAGTGTTGGTGTTATGGGCCCCACCAATGAATGAGTGTATGAATGAATGAGCGTGATGACGGGTCTGTGACGCAGGAAGGATATGTAAATTTACCCTTTCCGCTGGAGCAAGGGCATCACATTTGCAGTCTCAGGCCTTAGTATGGCAGATGTTCATCACTAGACATGATTCCTAGAAGATATAATGATGTTAATATATAAGGCCTGATTCACAAAGAAAGTCGTACATATGCACCTGCTGGTTTAATACTTGCATGGGTGCAAATAAACAGCCCTCTTGTATTCACAAAATAATTCTAGGGTAAGCCTTGAAAACTGAGATAGTCGCATCTACCCAGACATTCCTCAGGAAAAGATTTGCGAATCCGTGATTATGCCTATGCGTTTACTTATAAATAGCCCCCGTTGAAGCCATGAATGGAGTCTTTTGTGGAGCGTATATCTGTCTGAGTGAGTGTTAATAATGGTGAGTCTGACCACGGAAATAGACCTCCTCAGGGCTAAGCTTCTTTTTGCCAACCTAGGCCTGACAGTTGCCAAGAGAGATGTAGCTAGGAAGTTGGGGGGGGGAGGGCAGATACACCAACTGTTCAGGTATGGATAAAAGCCATGGACCTCTACATGGTAGCAGAGAAAGTCACATATAGGGTGCTTGGGTGCCCGAGGAAGTTCCAAAAGATATGGACCCCATGGTTGGAATACTATGGTATAGTACTGGAAGAAGACATACCCGAACCATGATATAAATGATACGGTCTGGGCCTCGGACCAAAGGTGGGATTAGGGAATGGTTTTTGGGAGTCATGAAGTATGACTAGGCTGGTCAATAAGGTGTCAATGTTGTCAAATTTGCGCCACTGGTCGATCATCCTAACATTGTTTTTGTAACACCAGACGTAAACGATGATATACTTGCTGTGTCATGTATTCCAAGAAAATTAATAAAGATACATTATATAAAAAAAATAATAGTGAGTCTGTGTTTGAAGGGATCTGGAACCCTCACCACCAGCATGTGGCACGCTTCATCACTGGGTTCGTCCCCTGTGACAGTGGCCATCCAGTGGACCTTGTGACATGGAATGGGTGGTCTTTTTAACAGGTCTTCCTTTCACACAGTTAGAATCAAATACGATAGTCATACCTTAGACCCACTCTTGCTGAAGATTGACAACTTTCTTAGTGCTGTATACTTGGCCATTAGGGGTTAGTGCACCCAACCTAACTTCAATAAAGGAAATATGATGAAATTGCTCCTGTAGTCAACTACGGGACACTGCTAGCATTTCTTCCATTAAGGACATTTCATTGACTCCTAATCCATGTGGTGCAGAGAGGGGTGATCACAACCTCAGGATCACTGACAGCAGACGTCTCCTCAAGCTTGGATGAAGCCTGTACAGAAAAACTTACCCTACTGAAGGGAAGGCTTTTTGCAAACCAGTATGGCCGCATGCAGAATGCTGGCAAGACGAAGGTGTCGTTGAAGGCTACACTGTCTTTACACCGCTTGCAATGTGTTAATTAGTAAAGAAAAAAAAGCATTTTTGAGCTGTTCATATGAGTGCTTCCCTGTGATTATGGAAAGTTGCATGCAGATTTGTCAAAGAGGGAGATATTTATTAGGGTTTGTTTTTACTTGTATCTTCAGCTGAAACAATTGGAATTCTCATGGGAAATTACTGTTAAGTGATAATGTTGGAAGGGTTGCCCAGCCACTACTGGGCACATGGGAATGCATACAGGGCATAGCCAGATGCCTCACTCTGCATCCACAATCTGCCAAAACCTGAACCTCGTACCTCTGCATTCGGGTGGGGTAATATGAACAGGGCATGGCCGAAGGAAGCACCGTGTTCATACACCCTCCAAAAGGCCAATGGCGGTGGTCTGTGTACTCTGGTTACAGAGGACTGCTGTCACCAAAGGCCACAACCAGAACCTAGATCCTGTGGAACACTGCCAAAGGCTGATCCTTGAGGCTCTGAGTGCTAAGGAACGCAGTACAGTGCATGACCGACGTTTAGACTTGGCACACACCGTTATGTCCCTGTACATTCTATTTCTTTGGGCAAAGAAAATCTGTGCAGGGTGTGACCAGAGTTTTCACCATTCACCCAGTATCCTCGGTCTCGGCCGTGAATGTCAGGAGGAGATTGAGTGGGCAAAGGGTGAAGCCCAAGCTAAAGACAATGACCACAGGACATTTTTGGATAGAAGTAGTATATTATAATTTAAAAAAAATCTCTGAAAAAATATTCTTGAAAGAAGATATGATAGTCTAGTGTAGAAAAAATACTGTCTGTTATTAAAAAAAAAATAGAAATTCCCCTAAAAAAGTTCCACTGTTGGGATGTAATGGTTACGGTTCTTAACCTAGAAATCACTGTACCCACTCATAGGGCAAGCTTCACAAAAATAACACCACAACCCACAATTCAAACCCCACACATGATGTCACCGATGACATCACAAATTTCATTGAGTGCATCACTGGTGGCATCACGTACCACATACCTATTTACATCATCAATTATATCACTGAAATCCCAAATACTTGTTCTTTTAGACAGCTCTTGACTGGCAGCGTAAATACAGTTTTTTTCCTATATGATCCTTTGCAAAGCCATTTTGATATTGAAAAGCAAAGCCAAAGTCAAAACTTAAGGCTGTGGCCAGCAGCATTAAGGGACAAAATGGACTAGGCTCAGGGCGTGACTGAAAACCTACACGCATTAGAGAATGAGGGAAGCGGTATTGGCAAACTACAGATACTTGTTGCAATATATCATAACGAAACCCTTAAAGTTCATTGATATATGCATCCTATTATAAACAATATTATTGCTTTTAAAATTCTTTACAAATGCAACTTCTCATTTAATTACATATTCAATATGTATTGCCCTTACTTTAGGATGCTCTTAAGTACATAATGAAAATTTCCAACTGTCAACAAAGTTGCATATAACTTCTTACACATTATTGCTTTTCTTCCAAAACATGATTCTTTTTATCATTTCAATCAAGTATTGTCAGTAAATTTGAAACTGAACTAACAGATAGCATGACATAGGATAATTCATAATTAATAAAATTGTATTTTTAATATATAAATTAGGCTGAACTTATTTTGAACATTTTGATATTTTCCAAAACCTAATTTTCATTTGCAAAAGTAACTTTCATACACAAGTTAAGTCTTCCTAACAGAGTTTTGCACCTCAGCACTCTGCACCTCTATCTGCACATATTGCCAGAGGAATGCAGGGCATGTTGTATGACGGAATACTGGCCACGAAAACCTGGTGGTACAAAAATATAGATGTCAAATTATCAATAACCAAAATATTGATTTTGCATATTTAATATGTAAAGTGCAAAATATCGACTACCAAAATATTGTCGTTCAAAATATCAGCAGGGTATTTGTAAGTATATGTATTTAATTATGCCTAACATTGTTGTAATTTAAAATAAAAGTTGAATATTTTTCAAAAAATAGTACTTTACAGAAATATTTAACAGAAAAATTAATATAAATATTAATGTATTAGTTAACAAAAGAAAAATACATATATCTCTAAAGTATTTGGTAATTAATATAAAAGTATAAGCATAAATTATACCCTATAATGTTAGTATGCAACTGAAAATATTTTAAATCAAAAAGACAAGATAAACTTGTATCACTCTTAGTACATTTAAGTAATATAAAAACACATTTAAAGTTATTGTGCCACTATAAATTATTTTTTAAAATATGTAACAAAATGTTATATTTTTATAATACTAAAACACATATCAAAAATAGAAATAAAAATATAAAAAATCTTATGCTATGAAATCAAATTTATTATAAGATATATACAATTAAATATATTCTCGAAAACCTTTTTAATGATTCCAGTACAGTAACTTGTAGTAACCTAAGTCCAATCCAAGAACATTAAAAAAGTAAACTAACAAAAAAATCAATCACTCAATACACTGTATTTGGCTAAAAAGTCCATAAAAGCGCACTAATTTCAATACAGTATAGACACAAATCGAATTGGCCGCACACTGCTCGTCACACCAGCAAGTAGCCCCAAGGAACTCTGGTAGATGTAGTGGCGACGGCGAGTACGCCTATGCCACAATGTTAGAAAAGAAGTATGTGTCGCATTAGCCATCCCTGGACACGTGTTTCGAGGTAGTTGCCTCTCGTCAGCAGGGAGCAGGTCAGTGTAAAGGGGTGCCGCGTGGACTGCCAAAGTGTAATTAAAACAGGTAGAGTACCTCTCATGGCGCGCAGGTGCAGGTCCAGAGCTCGTCAGCCCGAATGGCTCAAGGGAGCCTTTATGTAACAAATCGAATTGGCCGCACACTGCTAACTTTTTACTCGTGGCATAGGTGTACCCGCCGCTGTCACTACATTCTCCACAATCCTATGGGGCTATTTGCTAGTATGACGAGCGGTGTGCGACCCACTTCGCATTTTGTATTTAAAGCTCCCTGAGCCATGGGTTGACGAGCCCGGATCCCGCACCCGCGCGCCGTGAGAGGTACTATACCTGATAATTTTTTGGCAGTCTACAGCACCCCGCATACGTACCTGCTCCCTGCTGACGAGAGGCAATTACCTCGAAACACGTGTCCAGGGATGGCATTTTAACTTTTTACTCGTGGCATAGGTGTACCCGCCGCTGTCACTACATTCTCCACAATCCTATGGGGCTATTTGCTAGTATGACGAGCGGTGTGCGACCCACTTCGCATTTTGTATTTAAAGCTCCCTGAGCCATGGGTTGACGAGCCCGGATCCCGCACCCGCGCGCCGTGAGAGGTACTATACCTGATAATTTTTTGGCAGTCTACAGCACCCCGCATACGTACCTGCTCCCTGCTGACGAGAGGCAATTACCTCGAAACACGTGTCCAGGGATGGCATTTTAACTTTTTACTCGTGGCATAGGTGTACCCGCCGCTGTCACTACATTCTCCACAATCCTATGGGGCTATTTGCTAGTATGACGAGCGGTGTGCGACCCACTTCGCATTTTGTATTTAAAGCTCCCTGAGCCATGGGTTGACGAGCCCGGATCCCGCACCCGCGCGCCGTGAGAGGTACTATACCTGATAATTTTTTGGCAGTCTACAGCACCCCGCATACGTACCTGCTCCCTGCTGACGAGAGGCAATTACCTCGAAACACGTGTCCAGGGATGGCATTTTAACTTTTTACTCGTGGCATAGGTGTACCCGCCGCTGTCACTACATTCTCCACAATCCTATGGGGCTATTTGCTAGTATGACGAGCGGTGTGCGACCCACTTCGCATTTTGTATTTAAAGCTCCCTGAGCCATGGGTTGACGAGCCCGGATCCCGCACCCGCGCGCCGTGAGAGGTACTATACCTGATAATTTTTTGGCAGTCTACAGCACCCCGCATACGTACCTGCTCCCTGCTGACGAGAGGCAATTACCTCGAAACACGTGTCCAGGGATGGCATTTTAACTTTTTACTCGTGGCATAGGTGTACCCGCCGCTGTCACTACATTCTCCACAATCCTATGGGGCTATTTGCTAGTATGACGAGCGGTGTGCGACCCACTTCGCATTTTGTATTTAAAGCTCCCTGAGCCATGGGTTGACGAGCCCGGATCCCGCACCCGCGCGCCGTGAGAGGTACTATACCTGATAATTTTTTGGCAGTCTACAGCACCCCGCATACGTACCTGCTCCCTGCTGACGAGAGGCAATTACCTCGAAACACGTGTCCAGGGATGGCATTTTAACTTTTTACTCGTGGCATAGGTGTACCCGCCGCTGTCACTACATTCTCCACAATCCTATGGGGCTATTTGCTAGTATGACGAGCGGTGTGCGACCCACTTCGCATTCAGTATAGACACAAGCAATCATTATAAAATCGGTAAAATACATACTATTTACCTAACAAAAGCACTGTAAAGAATGTCGTCTCGTCATGTAGTCTAACACAGGCATCTATCATTTTTAAGTTATCCGACTGGCAGTCTGAATATAATTCATAACAGTCAAACAAAAGGCCTATGAGAGCAATTGTTGAATATGCAAAAGACCTGGTCTGCATTGCCTCAGAATTGAGGTATATAATATAGGCAACAAAAATATTTGCCTGGGGATGGTATGAAATTTACAAAAACACATGGACTGTTATGTGCTTTGTGATGACAAATTGTCACATGGGCAACCAAGGAGTTCCTCAGCCCATGAAGCATTCATAGGGAAAGCAACAAGTGAACTGTGTTTAACTTAAAGCGAGTTAAATAAAATCCATGTTGTGAGTTGGTTACAACCTGGAGATATACTTCCATTACACCTGGGTTTACAAAAATGTGACTTATACCAATCTTAGCAGAAACCTCGGTGTGAGACTGACACAACATTTTTAACAAGCCATTCAATGACAAACAGTCTAACGGGATGTTCCTAGTTAAAGATAGTCCTTATTTTGCTTATACATCAACCCATAGAGGAAGAGGGTATACTTTAATGAAATCTTTGTAATATTTCATCCTCAGCTCCTTAATGCAAATGTAAGTCGAGCAGCTCTGTAGTAGGGCATGTAGCCTACACATGAAGCGATTTTCCGATCTCTGTAGGCTACTCATGTCACAATACCATCAAAGGCTTGCGCCATACCGAGATGCATTTACTATTGTAGATCATAATCCGGTCTCAGCTGGTTTAGTGCCCTATGTAGAAGCAAACCTAAAGACATCTTCTGTTGCTTTACTCACTTGCTGTGACCTTGTCATCCACAAATGTCCCTAATTCAATCTGGAGTCTAAGGGTAGGTCAAGATCCGTATTCACATTTCTTACCAAAATGACCACCAGGTCAACAAAGGCATTGAGCAGTTTTTGGACGCTGAGACTGTCCTTGCTATTAAAACTATGTCATCCACCTGTTGATAGAAAGGACTCCAGCACATTTATATACAACGTAAACAGAAAAGGTGCACGTATGCATCCTCGCCTAATTCCCCTATTAATTTTAAAAGCATCAGTGCATTTTTCATGAGCTCCAAAACAGACCCTAGTTGTCACATCTGAATGAAGCTGCCTCAGTAAACTAACTATTGGGTTCTCCACCCCAGATTTCACAATATATCCCATAGTTTGGACCAGTTGGCACAGTCAAAGTCACATGACAAATCCATGAAGATCATGTGCATGGATCCTTATTTTGCCATTGTGCATCTGAAGGCTTATAGATATAAATTCTCAACAGTGCCCAAACCTTGTCTGAAGCCATATTGCACATCAACCAGAACAGAATGCCACACGGCCCACTCCTCAAGCCTAGCCAGCAGAATTCTTCCCAAGGTTTTGGGTGTAGAGTCCAGCAGTGATACTGGTCGGAAGCAACTCAGATCTTCTTGATCACCTTTCTTAAAGATCGGTACTAGGATGGATTGGGATCATGATGGTGGAGTAGTTGTCTTGAGAACTGTCTCAAATAGGTTAGTAATAATAGGGGCCCATAGCTCTAGGTGATATATATATACAGCCATTGGAACCCTGTCTGGGTCAATATTTTTCAACTAGGGCTCGCTTGAATTGCCAGTTACCTTGTCTACATCAATAAGGACAATTTATTGAAACATTTAAGTCTCTGGTACCTCACTATTAGCACTGGTAGGAGGATAAGTGGGTGCAAGTGACACATAAACTCCAGTAAAGTGTTTAGCCCACTGGTAGATGATATAGACACATCCATGTTGGATGCTGTAGCTTGATTAAAGAATAGGAAATGTACGACCCTCCCAAAGTTACCGCTATCTCTAAGTCAGCCAGCCTTAACCAAGGACCCCCACACTTCCTGTCTAATCGGAGATTTGCTTGCCTTAATCACTTCTTTATAACAGCGCCTACAGGCCTGCACCTGAGATGCAATATGTGGGGTAGATTTCAGTGTTCACAATAGATTGAATGAGCCTGGATACAGGCTGAGTCAAACCATAGAAACAGCCTGGGTAGCTTAGGTGTTCCTTTCATTGTCAGAAGGACCTTGATGGTTCCACACATAGAATCAAAGGATTGCACAATTGATATAGGCTCTGCCTCTTCATCCCGACATGTCCAGCATGCTGCTGTATCTAACGAGAGCCGGTCAGACAGGAATTTAATAGGCGTGACTATGAACCACTTGATCATGACCCCTTTATTTTTATGGAACTAAAGGTCAGACAAACTAACATCACTATACAGCACATAACGGCCTTTGGCCAGGGTCACTAGCAAAGGATTGTAGTCACTTGCACAGCTGATATCAACTAAGAAATTTGTCTTGCAATCATTAGATCCTCTGAAAAAGGATGAAGTCAATCGAGGTTTCCGCCCCTCTTCCAATAACACTTAAGCTAACAAGGGTGCTGCAGTCAAGCATCACGCGGAAAAAACAATTTGCAATTCTTTATTAAATTATTTAGAGCTTCTGCATAAGCGTTGTGTACTAAGTGCATCTGTGAATCATCATGAGTGATGATGCAGTCACAGACATGATTACAATAACCCATAGTAAAATCGCTGACCCTTATGATTGAAAGATTATACCTTTTTCCTAAGGTTTACTGGTTCCCCACACTTTCCAGCATGCTAGCAATATATATGTTCTTATTGTTAAAAACATGATTATGAGAGATATTAATCAAGACATTCATATCTGCATCAAACGCACCAGTTGGAAGTGGTCTGAATCAGCATGAGACCAGATGACTCACCCTGGACATAGAAGAGAGTTCAGGATCACCCGCCACTTTTCGCCCTCCCTCCTCTCCACAGTGAGGCTGTGGTGTGGAAAGAGGAGACACCCTCGATGTGGAATTTCATTAAGGCCCAGGTTTCTTGAAAGCAAGTGAGTTCGAACTGTGTGACATCATTCAGCCATGCCTTTTCTGTAATTTGGTATCCTCCCCAAAAAAGGAAAAGAGGAGACCAGCCTCAGTCGCTACTTAATACCTTACAGGGGCGTAATTTAGGGTCTGGAAGCCCCAGCAGCAACCACCTCAGGGAGTCCCCATTCCACCTCAGGCCTATGACCATCTGTGTGATGTGGGCATCTGAGGGGGCGCCTAAAACATCTGCCACTGTGCACACCAATGCCTGACTCGAAAATATAGAGGTAGGAAGAGGCGGAGACCAGTGGACAGCCAAGGTTCTCCAGGATAGGCCTAAGATGGCCACCTTTCTCAAAGTAAAACCCTGCCATTTATTCATGATTTAAGAGTCTTGAAATTCAGGAACCCATTGTACTTGAATAAGATTTTGAGTAAAACCATCTTTTTTTTTTAACATTGAGAATCTGCAACAGGATGCTTTAATAACCATTTAAGAATTGTTTGGCTATCTGTAGACTATGTCTAAAGTGATTTCGTTTTGTCAGTGCTGCTTAAGGTTTATATTGCAAAGGAAATAAATACCGCCTCCTGCTGCATTTCATAATACTTTCGGTGGTTTCTCGTGAATATAACGGCCATGCAGGTAAAAGGCAGCCTGGTAGCGAGCCTGCTCGGCCCACGGAGCGTGCTCGACTCGAATTGATGATTGGTCGGGGCCGCCCGCCAATCCTCGCAGCCTCACTTCTAAGGTTACACGTGTCTGCCAGCAGCAGGTGGATTCATTAAGGGAACTGGTAGCGGCATGTCAAAGCAATGCTGCGTAACTTCTTACCCCACAGTGCTCAGCCATTTTACTCTGAGGAGCTTGCCAAGTTTGAGAATTTTGGAAACCTGCAATGTGATCCCTGGTAATTTGTATGTGTTGGTGGGAGGAATCGTTTGTAAAGACGCATCTGGAAAGTGGATGTGGTCAGTGTGAGAAGTTGGCCTGGCATATGCTGGTCACTAGTTATAGGGACACCTTGCACCAGTCCAATTCGACTCTTATGATGTTAGGTTTAAAAGACAACCTTTAAAGAAAGCTACCCTAGTGGTAGCTGTGGAGAGCAGCCTTCAGGCTAAGTCTTGAAGGAGTGTTAAGCTTATTGTTTTACCATAATAACCTCTTGAATAACCAAATGAAAGAGTAGCCCACACAGGTATATATATAAAATATATGTATTTATTCTATACAGAATCCCACAGTCGCTTTATGTGACTAGTGGCAAAGTTACACTTTAAACAAGCATTTATAAACACAATAAATAGCACAGAAATCAATGGGCCCCAGGGGGGGACCAAACCATATACTAAAATAGTGGTATAAGAACCACAACAATTCTACAGGCAATGCCTAGGGCATTCAGGATCGCTTGCCCCTTCAGAATCCACCCACAGTTATGAGGAAGGGGACCCACGGGAGACGCGTGCAGTGCAAAGAGCTGCTCTCGGGATCTCAATGTTAGCCTATGGAGAATGTCGCGGTTTGAAATAAACAGATTAAAAATACTTCTAGCAGTAGTGCAAAGTTAAAACTTTGGAGTTAAGCTTTTGAAGAGCCCACCACCTCGAGAGTACCGTAGTACCACTGTTACCTGCCCCAGGGAAGCCGGGTGCATAGGTCGATTCTGGTGTCGGGTCGCGGGCTGATTTTCAATGGAAAAATAGTCAAAAGTTCTGCTAGCCAAAAGCGTCGATGATGCCGTGAAGATCAAAGATGTGAAGATTGTGGAGAAGAACCTGAAACCAGATGGGACAGAGTCTGGGTCACGGCAAAGTGACCAGGAGGCTCAAAGCAAAGAGCCCTTCGATGTTGGGTGCTTCAGGTGAGAGGTGCTGTTGCTTGGATCTGCAGCCACGGGCTCCGGGAGGCTTCAAGGAAAGCCAGCTTCCGGAGGGTAACTGTCCCATGTTGGATGAAGGTCGCTGCGGTATTAGTGTCCGGATTGGATCCACTAAGCCTTGGCAACCGCAACCCACGAAGAATAAACAAATCAGCTACAGTGCAGACCCACGAGGTCTGGGAGAGGTCTCCTTCAAGGAGACTGTAGAGCAGGCCTGGAGCAACCAGGGGAACTCTTGTTTTTAAAGATAGACCTCTGCTAGGGCCCACAAGTTGAGAGACAAAGGACCGCGGGAGGCAGCAATTTGGAGTGCGTAAAAGGGCACCCACGGGCCACCGGATGGGGCTAGTGCGCTGGTCTTTGGCACAATTGCTGTAGAGTGGTTGGCTCAAAAACAGGCCAAAGCACAACTTCCCCACTTGTCAGGGTCGTGTGCTATGCAAGAGGTGGCTGGTGTCCTGGGGTATTGAGGATCTCGGCACCCACGCAGTCCATGGTGCCCAAACTCGTTGAGCACACTCACTGGCCTCTGGGATGCGCTGGAAACCCACCTCAAGGGTGTTGGAGGTCGTCGAAGTCCGTTGGAGCAGCGAGGTTCTAACTGGGTCACTTGCAGTGTTTCAGGTGCCTGCCAAGCAGGGGGATAACTCCTTTATCCCAAGGGAGATTTCTTCAGTCAGCTGGGCAGCAGCTCGTCGAAGGTCGGTTCTGTGAAGTTCCAAAGTAATCTGAGGCTGTGGGGCCACGTTATTCACCTTTATCCCCAAGATTAGGGGAGTGTCCAGAGTAGTGTCCACCAATGGCTGGTGAGGCGGGTAAGGGTGGCTACACCCTCTCCCCTTTGTGTGTTTCCCGCCTGGGCGAGGGGCAGGATGCCCCTGAACCGGTTCCAAGCGGTGTATGCAGAATTAGGTCTCTGCAGCTGCCTACGTGCAACTCTGAAAGGACATTTGGTGCACCCACCCTGTTCCAATCCACGTTATCCTGTCTGGGGAGATGCTAGCACCTCCCTGCCACAGGAGCCCTATTGTCCAGCTGGCGAGGCTAGGGTTTTCCCCAGCAACAGCCAGCCAGGGTCGTGTAGGTGGCGGGTAGTAGCCATTTTGTGAAACTTGTGCACTTTTAAATTGGTGTCTAAATTCTGCCGCTTTTCCCATATCGCCCCTCTAGCAGGGGGGAATTGTACCCTCATGCCCATGGCTGGACTGGGGGTAGGATTCCTACATGTTTGACACCAAACACGATATGGTTCTGTGTAGCCATTCTCAAGTTATCGCGATATCGCAATAGACTTATAATGCGGTTAAGAGTATATGGTATGGCTACACTACAAACAACCCAGTAACGATTTTATGAAGGTTGCAGAGAGGCCCTACTCACGTAGGGGTCCCCCCTCACACATACCTCAGCACCCAGCCCTGTAGGATTACCAGGGCCTGCCATAGGGGTGACCTATGAGAGCATATGTGTTGTAATGGTGTGGGATATAGGGTACCTACATCCCTGTAAGGGGTGCTAGCACCACCTTACCCAGACTACAGTAGTGGTCTGGTGGTGTCAGTTTGTATGGCTGTCCCAGGGTGGCACAATAAGTGCTGCAGCCCTGGTAGGTGATGGATTAAAACCATGATCTCTTGACTTGGTAAGAGTATTCTGCATCATTCAGAAACTCTGTCCATCACCACCCCCTTTTCCCAAATCGATTTTATCCACACTCAGTGTGGGAGGGTATGCTCAGACGTGAGTCCCTTGCTCATTGCACCATCAGGATTCAGGCAAGCCGGGCCGACGAAGGCTGTGATGCCAGAAACCGGTCCCCGGAAGCTTGTTTCCTTCCCAGTATAAGAATTGGCTTGGTAGTTTGGTTTGCCCTGTTCCCATCATGCACTGGGACAGGTACAGACTAATTTGCATGTAGCCAGGTTCTGAGCTGGGATGGTGCAGTGAGCTAAAAAACGGTGATGGATTAAAACCATGATCTCTTGACTTGGTAAGAGTATTCTGCATCATTCAGAAACTCTGTCCATCACCACCCCCTTTTCCCAAATCGATTTTATCCACACTCAGTGTGGGAGGGTATGCTCAGACGTGAGTCCCTTGCTCATTGCACCATCAGGATTCAGGCAAGCCGGGCTGACGAAGGCTGTGATGCCAGAAACCGGTCCCCGGAAGCTTGTTTCCTTCCCAGTATAAGAATTGGCTTGGTAGTTTGATTTGCCCTGTTCCCATCATGCACTGGGACAGGTACAGACTAATTTGCATGTAGCCAGGTTCTGAGCTGGGATGGTGCAGTGAGCTAAAAAACGGTGATGGATTAAAACCGTGATCTCTTGACTTGGTAAGAGTATTCTGCATCATTCAGAAACTCTGTCCATCACCACCTCCTTTTCCCAAATCAAGTTACACTTTAAACAAGCATTTATAAACACAATAAATAGCACAGAAATCAATGGGCCCCAGGGGGGGACCAAACCATATACTAAAATAGTGGTATAAGAACCACAACAATTCTACAGGCAATGCCTAGGGCATTCAGGATCGCTTGCCCCTTCAGAATCCACCCACAGTTATGAGGAAGGGGACCCACGGGAGACGCGTGCAGTGCAAAGAGCTGCTCTCGGGATCTCAATGTTAGCCTATGGAGAATGTTGCGGTTTGAAATAAACAGATTAAAAATACTTCTAGCAGTAGTGCAAAGTTAAAACTTTGGAGTTAAGCTTTTGAAGAGCCCACCACCTCGAGAGTACCGTAGTACCACTGTTACCTGCCCCAGGGAAGCCGGGTGCATAGGTCGATTCTGGTGTCGGGTCGCGGGCTGATTTTCAATGGAAAAATAGTCAAAAGTTCTGCTAGCCAAAAGCGTCGATGATGCCGTGAAGATCAAAGATGTGAAGATTGTGGAGAAGAACCTGAAACCAGATGGGACAGAGTCTGGGTCACGGCAAAGTGACCAGGAGGCTCAAAGCAAAGAGCCCTTCGATGTCGGGTGCTTCAGGTGAGAGGTGCTGTTGCTTGGATCTGCAGCCACGGGCTCCGGGAGGCTTCAAGGAAGGCCAGCTTCTGGAGGGCAACTGTCCCATGTTGGATGAAGGTCGCTGCGGTGTTAGTGTCCAGATTGGATCCACTAAGCCTTGGCAACCGCAACCCACGAAGAATAAACAAATCAGCTATAGTGCAGACCCACGAGGTCTGGGAGAAATCTCCTTCAAGGAGACTGTAGAGCAGGCCTGGAGCAACCAGGGGAACTCTTGTTTTTAAAGATAGACCTCTGCTAGGGCCCACAAGTCGAGAGACAAGGGACCGCGGGAGGCGGCAATTTGGAGTGCGTAAAAGGGCACCCACGGGCCATCGGATGGGGCTAGTGCGCTGGTCTTTGGCACAATTGCTGTAGAGTGGTTGGCTCAAGAACAGGCCAAAGCACAACTTCCCCACTTGTCAGGGTCATGTGCTATGCAAGAGGTGGCTGGTGTCCTGGGGTATTGAGGATCTCGGCACCCACGCAGTCCACGGTGCCCAAACTCGTTGAGCACACTCACTGGCCTCTGGGATGCGCTGGAAACCCACCTCAAGGGTGTTGGAGGTCGTCAAAGTCCGTTGGAGCAGCGAGGTTCTAACTGGGTCACTTGCAGTGTTTCAGGTGCCTGCCAAGCAGGGGGATCACTTCTTTATCCCAAGGGAGATTTCTTCAGTCAGCTGGGCAGCAGCTCGTCGAAGGTCGGTTCTGTGAAGTTCCAAAGTAATCTGAGGCTCTGGGGCCACGTTATTCACCTTTATCCCCAAGATTAGGGGAGTGTCCAGAGTAGTGTCCACCAATGGCTGGTGAGGCGGGTAAGGGTGGCTACACCCTCTCCCCTTTGTGTGTTTCCCGCCTGGGCGAGGGGCAGGATGCCCCTGAACCGGTTCCAAGCGGTGTATGCAGAATTAGGTCTCTGCAGCTGCCTACGTGCAACATTGCAAGGACATTTGGTGCACCCACCCTGTTCCAATCCACGTTATCCTGTCTGGGGAGATGCTAGCACCTCCCTGCCACAGGAGCCCTATTGTCCAGCTGGCGAGGCTAGGGTTTTCCCCAGCAACAGCCAGCCAGGGTCGTGTAGGTGGCGGGTAGTAGCCGTTTTGTGAAACTTGTGCACTTTTAACTTGGTGTCTAAATTCTGCCGCTTTTCCCATATCGCCCCTCTAGCAGGGGGGAATCGTACCCTCATGCCCATGGCTGGACTGGGGGTAGGATTCCTACATGTTTGACACCAAACACGATATGGTTCTGTGTAGCCATTCTCAAGTTATCGCGATATCGCAATAGACTTATAATGCGGTTAAGAGTATATGGTATGGCTACACTACAAACAACCCAGTAACGATTTTATGAAGGTTGCAGAGAGGCCCTACTCACGTAGGGGTCCCCCCTCACACATACCTCAGCACCCAGGCCTGTAGGATTACCAGGGCCTGCCATAGGGGTGACCTATGAGAGCATATGTGTTGTAATGGTGTGGGATATAGGGTACCTACATCCCTGTAAGGGGTGCTAGCACCACCTTACCCAGACTACAGTAGTGGTCTGGTGGTGTCAGTTTGTATGGCTGTCCCAGGGTGGCACAATAAGTGCTGCAGCCCTGGTAGGCCTACTGGGGGACCCATGCCCTGGGTACCTAGGGTACCATCTACAAGGGACTGGTAGGGCATTCCCAGCATCCAATTAGGTTTGTACCTAGAGTACTTACATCAGTTTTAGGGAGAAAGCAGATAGGCTGGGGGCCTGGATAGGAGGATCCCAGCCAGACTAGTCAAAAACCACTCAAATACCAGGCAAAAAGTTGGGGGCAACCATTAGTCAGATTCCACCTTCCTACAGTCAGCCAACTATTCAACAGTTTACTTCTTTGATTCGAAGAATGGAAAGTACCATGCCTCCTCTCCATTTACAGCGGTGGAAAAAAACAAGCATTGTGAAAGACAACAGGTCTCGCATTTGGGACCAATTGGCTTTGCCAATGGTTTTCTCCATGCTGCACAGCATCTCTCATTTTCTATGTCAAGCATGGTTACTAAACGGAGAAAAAAGCCTATGCAACTGGCCGCATCATTTTGTAGGCAAGTGCACGCACTCACAAAATAACACAACAGTTTATTTCTTTTTGTTTACCGATCCAACTAGGATCGGTAAACAAAAAAAAAGTAATTTGAACAGTTGGGGGAGAAGATTGCAGGTGTGGGTAAGCAGTACGGAGGGTGGAATCACAGAGGGCGGGGAAGCAACAGGAGGATGAGGGAAGCAAGACAGGGAGCGGGCAGAGCAATACGGGGGTGGGCAAGGGCAAGCAACATAGAGGGAGTTGATGAGGGAAACAACAAGGAGGGCACAGGGAAGGAAGCAAATGGGGACAAAGCTATATAAAGGGAGTGGAACCAAATGAACACAAAAGAGTGCAACGTGGGGCTAAGGCTCAGCAGAGAGTGGATCATAAGGCTAAGCTGTATAAAAGTGAAAGCTCAAAGGATTAAGTTATGGAAAATAATATGTTTATAATGTTCTGAAAAGAAATGTGGTCAGAGAGGTGGGAAAACACAGTGAACAAATGCTCTATCACGGGGTGCTTATAGGAAAAGAAAAACAGGAAAGATAAAGGAAGCCAATCAGAGAGACGGTAAATGGGCTCTGCTCCATAAGAGGGACAAAAACTAGATGGCTAGGCTAAATCAAATAAAACCACTGAATAGAAAGGAAGACAATAAGAGTGACAAAGCAAGAAAAACAATGGAAAGCAAGGGGCAGAGTTGTCTTTTGATTTGTCCTACTTTAAAAATAAAAATATACAGTTACTTTTCATGAACTGTTTAACATAAAAAATGTAAACTATTTTTATTTATTATTTTACTATTTTTACTTTAATAAATGTTTATACATTTACATATTCTTTACCACAGGAAGATCGCCACCCCTATAGAGGATGTCTCCTCTAAGTATGCCAAATGTCAATAAAGTTTTAAAGTCACTTCTCTTAGTAACTTTACAGTTGGGCGTGGCCAAGATGGCGATGGAGCGGATGCTGCCTAGAGAGCTCCACAACCCGGCAATGAATTATCCTTAAAAATCCTGCCCATCTGAGCCCGTGCGCCAAAGTTACGACACCTCCTGATGCTAGGGAGGCAGGCTGTTATAAATGAGGAAGTTCGGGAGCCAAATCGCTGGGTTGAGATCAAGTGCGGCCTGGGCTGCTCCGGCACAGGACAAGCTCATCACGGCGACTCACCTAAGCACTGCGGCGACCGCCGATCTTCCCTGCCCAGCCTCACCTGATTCGTGTGAGGGGGTGGCGAGGTGAGCCGGCACCGGGAGACGCTTGAAAGTGGAGCTGTCGCAGATGCAAGGCGGCAACCCGATCCTCAACGGGAAGCTATATACTGGCCCCCACCAGAAGTGGGAGGTGAGGAAAGAACAGGCCCTGCGGGCTTGGCGGCGGCGCTCCGCTGTAGCGGCCCAGTTGCAGTGCAGAAGCTTGCATTAATACGGGAGCTGGCCTTGGCTTCCGAGTGATTGAGCTGAGGGGCATAGAGTGGTGAGGCGTTTTCCTGGCTGAACTGAGCAGGGGGACAGCGTGGTATTGGCCCCCCCCGTGGAGGACTGCGCGGTGGTGATATTCCGTGATGCAGGAGTGAACCGTGGACTCAACATAAGGTGAGGAGTGTGGGCCCAGAAGAAAGGAGGGACGGCTCCTGAGGATGCCTGGAACGGCGGACGGTGGTCAAGTGGGCCGAAAGAGTAGGGGAGCAGCAGAGACCGCAGACTTGAAGCTGGGAACTCATCCTGGGGGTCATATTCATGCGGGGTAGGCCCGCCGGGCTCAGGGTCTGCGGGATGAGCCTATTTCTCCAGTGAGTGGGGTGCACTGGACCCTCCCTTTACCCCCAACGGAGTATGGAGGTGCGCGAGGACCTGGGGCCTTGGGTGCGGTTGGCTCTGCCCCAATGTGACTTTGCGGCTTTTGCAAGGGATAGCCCCCCGTGGGCTGTATACTTGAGAGACCCCTTTCACTCAACTCCCCCCCAGACAGAGCGGCAGGACCAGTGGCAGGGGATAAATCTAGGATAAAGGACAGAGGGGTACGTTAATCAATAATACAGAACAAAAAAAAGAAAAGAAAAGAAGCAAATCGGTCCTTGGCCGGGGACACGGAGGCCACTACACAGCGGGGGTGGCCTCCCCCCAGCCCTGCTCACCCTGTTGCGGTGGGTCAAGGAGCCCTCATTGACTGACAGTGAGTTTGGAGAGAGGGGGTAGGAAAAGACAATGTAAGCACCAGGCTGACAGAAGAGATGACCACACTACGGAGCTCATTTGTCTGTGAGCTACTGCAACAGCAATAATTGTTGTATCGTAGCTCCTACTGGGATTCATAGACAGCCTGGGTTGTTCTGCGGTTGCGGGCTGAGGCACGATTTCCGGTTCTTTACACAGATTGCAGTGTGAGGTTGACAAGTGGCTCACTCACAGCCAGGTGAACTCCTGTACAATGAGCAAAGACTGGCCCCCAAGGCCGGCTCAGCAGATAAAGATGGATCAATATACGTTCCAGGGGGTGCCGCCGAAATCGGATTCCCTGCATGTGATGCCGGCGTGGGGGGGGGGGCGCAGTGCAGCCTGAGCCCACTGGGGCCCAAATTCTGGCAGCTATCGCGACCTCTAGCGCAACTGTCCAGGCGAAAATAGATGAGGTTTCCTTGGACGTCAAGCTGCTGCGTTCTGACCTCCGCACCGTTGCGGACCGTTTGCTGGCCACAGAACAAGCGGTTAGTGAGCTGCGGGACAGGTCACCATGTTGAAGGCAACACTAACTGAGCTTTCACACAAAACGGCGACCCTGTAATGGCGGTCTGAGGACACTGAGCAGCGCTCCCGCATATGCAATCAAATCTTTGTGGGATTTCCAGAGGAGGTTGAGGGGAAAGAGCCAGAACTTTTCTTGGAAAAATGGATCAAAGAGGCTCTCCCCAGGGCCGAACTCTCCTCAATTTTCATTGTAGAACGGGCACATTGGGCGATTATCATGCCGCTGGGTGCCCAGCCCAGGGCTATAATTGCCAAAATCTTGAATTTCAGGGATAGTAATTGCATTCTTAAGGCGGCCAGACGTGATGGAGATCCTGCTTTTGGGAATCAGAAAATCTGTATATTCCCAGATTACACCCATTTGGTTCAGCAGCAGAGAGCGTCCTTTCTTGGGGTGAAATAAAAACTACATGATATGAACCTCCAATATATGCTTCTTTATCCTGCTAAGCTAAAAGTTCTCCATGCAGATAGGGTTCACTTCTTCACAACCCCGGAAGCAGTCTGGGACTGGTTGGAGGTCTATGGAGACGAGACAACACTGCAACCGGTCCTAGGAAGCTTGTTTCCAGTCCAGGGAAGACATGGCTTGGCAGTTCGGGCTGGACTGTTCCCATGAGGCACAGGGTCAGACTGATTTGCATATGGCCATGTCTGAACTGGGGTGGCAGAGTGGGCTAAAGAACGGTGATGGATTAAACCCAGATCAGTTGACTGGGGGTGAGTGCTTGCAATGTACAACACTCCGTCCATCATTTCCTTTGGTTTTTGCTCAGTTTTTCAATGCAACCATATTTAATTGATGTTCTTAATGCCCAGCACAGATTTGTCTTGATGCGTTTTAGGCTTGATATCTTTCACCGTCTGACGAGCTTCCCAAATATTAACAACTGGTCATGTGAACTAATGTATTGTCCTTGCGATAAGACGTCTAAACAATCGACTATGCATATGCTATTTTGTTTGTAAATTTTACACAGATCTGAGGAATACTTTTATTAAGCCTTTAATGAAATCTTTAGATTATAAGCAATTCTGGCTGGCGTTTTTGTGTCTGCAATTACTTCCAAACTTGTACACATGCATGGTATTAGCAAGATTTTTAAGGGCTGTAATTTTTAGAAGAAAGTCAACACCTGCTGTATGCTAAATTGTGCCTGTATTTTATATGCTTCTGTTTTTAAACTTCGTCTCCAATCATTTTTAATGCAGTGTTATGCATACTTTTATGATACACTTTGTGAATAGAATAAAGATGACATGAAGAAGACTGGCAATGCGATCACTTCCGATATCTGGGCAGTCACATGGCCCATCTGCCAAAGAGCCAGTTCGAACTCAACATGGGAAACGTTCTCACAGGATTACGGGCATCAATACAATTTTGGAACAAACTGCTACTGTCGGTTATGGGGAGAGTGGCGGTATCAAAAATGGTGGTGCTGCCCGCTGCCTCTCTGTTCTACAGAACTCTTTCTGTAGAATTTTAAAGTTCATGTTTGACGCATTAAATAGTCTCCTGATCTTGCTAGTGTGGGGGGGGGACAGACTAGAGCAAAATTAGAGACACTCAAGCTGGATATGGACGCGGGGGCCTTGAATTGCCTGATCTCAGATTATAGAAATTGATGTAGACCGTGCACACCTGATTAATAATCCTGGAACCAATGTTCGATACAGTTTTTTTTATCTGTGTGCTGCGCCTTTCTTTGCGTTTACCTATTCCACAGTGATACAAGAAAAATAGAGCCAGAAGCCAACTGGCTTTCTGGAAAAAGGTGAGCACTACTTTATTGATGTAAGAACATTTAACACAACTTAACAATAAAATGAATTTGCATTTCTCAGATGATTTTAATACAGTCCTCCTTGATTGATTTCAGTCACAGAATTGTTGCATCACTTTGTTTTACATGATTACATAATACTATACATCTCTCAGCCTAACTTTACATATAATAAACAACTGAGTTTTCATGTCATACAAAAATAACATCAGCCCAATGCATTTCAGGACTGGAGTCCCTTTGTCAGGGGCACATCTGTAAAAACAAAAGAATCATATTTTAATGTACAATCATAGATCAATAGCCCACATACCATCTTCAATTCAATTCTTGCCCAATGAGCCAGTAACACAATCTTCCCTGTGAGAGTGATCCCTCTCTTAGAGAAGTGTCTTTAGGTGACAAGTCACTTAAAAAACAGTAAACCAGTCCACCGTGTCCCGTGTTTTAAAATTTGGTGACCAAGTCTCAAGCCCACATTATCCTATGTGGTACTCACATGACACGAAACTGGTTAAATCAACATGCTTGAAAAGACAAGACACACCAGGCTATGTGAACAGATAAAATAACACAAAGCTAAGTAACTCTAGAGATACAACAATAAATAAATACAAATGTATAAAGAGATTTTTGATAAATTAATATTTTTATTAATATTTTTTTTGTTTTTTGTTTTATATTATTTTTTGGTGTGAACGATGAATTACTTTTATATATATGACTATTGATATTCAGTCAAAAAAATTGATTTGTTATAAAAAACACATACATAAAATGATCCATAATCATACAATTAGAAACCATCACATGAATTAATGACTAAAACAGATGGTAAAAACCAATTCAATGACAAATAACACTAGACAAGTGCAGGAAATATCGACGCGTTTTGGCAGAGCCTTCTTCAGGATATTCTTGTCAGTGATTACTGTAAAGGAAAAAGACAGTGTTTTTTTTTTTGAAAAAAAAGGAAAAGCAGATTATTTCGAAAAAGTTTATGAACAAGATTTTTTAGCAATTGATTAACAAATCAAAAAATTCCAACCCAACCGGGAAAGGTTTTATATTTGAAACAGCAACATGCACTGAACATGTCCGAGAATTCCCACCTGAGTGTAGTCGTGAAACCTTTAATTATAAAATAGTAAACTGACAGAAAAAACAGAAAGATTTGCTATTCATGTTTTTTTTTTCTTTTTTGTAGCACATGAATAGCAAATCTTTCTGTTTTTTCTGTCAGTTTACTATTTTATAATTAGAGGTTTCATGACTACACTCAGGTGGGAATTCTCGGACATGTTCAGTGCATGTTGCTGTTTCAAATATAAAACCTTTCCCGGTTGGGTTGGAATTTTTTGATTTGTTAATCAATTGCTAAAATAAAGCACCGTAACTCTAGAGTAAAATCTTGTTCATAAACTTTTTCGAAATAACCTGCTTTTCCTTTTTTTTAAAAAAAAACACTGTCTTTTTCCTTTACGGTAATCACTGACAAGAAAATCCTGAAGAAGGCTCTGCCGAAACGCGTCGATATTTCGTGCACTTGTCTAGTGTTATTTGTCATTGAATTGGTTTTTACCATCTGTTTTAGTCATTAATTCATGTGATGGTTTCTAATTGTATGATTATGGATCATTTTATGTATGTGTTTTTTATAACAAATCCATTTTTTTGACTGAATATCAATAGTCATATATATAAAAGTAATTCATCGTTCACACAAAAAAATAATATAAACCAAAAAACAATTAATAAAAATATTAATTTATCAAAAATCTCTTTATACATTTGTATTTATTTATTGTTGTATCTCTAGAGTTACTTAGCTTTGTGTTATTTTATCTGTACACGTAGCCTGGTGTGTCTTGTCTTTTCAAAATATTGAATTCCTTGCTAAGGCTTATCCTTTTTGCAGGGGACCCCATTCGTTTTCCAATAATAAATCAACATGCTTTCCTGAATTCAGACAAACCAGTAATGTGACGATTACTGAAATAAAAGACCGGAACAAACATCTAGCCATCCAATTCTTATTAATGCTATTGAAACACACATTGTAAATGAAACTGCACATACCTCCATGATGAAAAGCCTTATTTACACTGCCTGTCAACGTGAAATACAAAGGCAACCATTACCACTATGTAATGTATTAGAACAGTGAATCCCATTACCTCATAAAAGACGTCGGACTCGTGGAGCCCTTTCCTGTCAAAAAGATATAAATAACCAGAAGTCCATAAATACCCCTACATTCAATAAGGTTGTAATGAAAAGCCAAACACAAACAACCTCTCTTACCGTAGTAAAGCATGGTTCAAATCCCAGTACCCCCGTCATGTGACCTAGTCACAAGATCAGGGTAACACAGACAAACCCGATCGCAAAAACCAACGGCATCTTAAAATGTTCCTCAAAATAGAAAAACGTATGCGGCTGTGAGAGAGCATCAAACAAGCCTCCTTATTATTAAAAAAATTTCACTCCACGTTACAACTGAATCAAACCGCTAAATTCCCGATTAAATAAATGAATGAAATCCATGGTGCGGCACCTAGTTACCAACCAAATCACCATCTCCACCTTGGATTAATTGTGATAGCGTTCTTTACGAAGACTCTATTACCCCATATAAAGCAAATGCGCGTGATTCCCTATTGAAGAAAGTGTGACCCACGTGCCCGTCGGTACTAATTAGCATAGTAAGACTACTGGCAAACACGTCACCCAAACTCAAGCAAATAAGAAAAATCTAGCAGTGCCATCTTGGATGACCAAATATTACATGCATTTGTCTGCTGTTATGCTAGAGACAATTGTGTGTGGATCAATACTACCACATTGCTACTAGCGACTAAATGGTTAGCGCTCAACATTGAGACAATATCAAGAAACAATTCAAAAGCTTAAATTTACGGAGCATTTAGAACAAAAACTAGCCATCTCCATAAAAGTGAATCGATAAAGGAATATAGATGTCAGTCATCATAACTGTGATACATGCCAAGACAAGTTGCATCCAGCATTATTGTAGCAAAGCTCTGTCCCGTCCGTCCAGTCTATGTATGTAATCAGTGAATAATGTAAAGAATGTTCATAACATATGAGATGAACTACCCGTGTCCCAAAACTAACCTATAATGCATGGCTTCATGAAGGTAATAAAATGTTGGCTTTTCGTTACAGCCCTAGTGAACGTAAAGGTATTTATGGACTTCTGGTTATTTATATCTTTTTGACAGGAAAAGGCTCCATGATACAGATGTCTTTTATGCGGTAAGAAAACAGGTTCAATGAATTGCGTATGGGATTTACTGTTCTAATACATTTCATAGTGGTAATGGTTGGCTTTGTCCTTCACGTTGGCAGGCAATGTAAGGAAGGATTTTCATCAAGAAGGTATGTGCAGTTTCATTTGCAATATGTGTACCCATAGCACTAATAAGAATTGGATGGCTAGATGTTTGTTCCTGTCTTTTATTTCAGTAATCGTCACATTACTGGTTCGTCTGGATTAAGGAAAGCATGTTGATTTAATCAGTTTCGTGTCATGTGAGTACCACATAGGATAATATAGGCTTGAGACTTGGTCACCAAATTTATAAACAAGAGACACGGTGGACTGGTTTACTGTTTTTTTAATGACTTGTCACCTAAAGACACTTCTCTAAGAGAGGGTCACTCTCACAGGGAAGATTGTGTTACTGTTTCATTGGGCAAGAATTGAATTGAAGATGTTATGTGGGCTATCGATCTATGATTGGACATGTAAATATGATTCTTTTGTTTTTACAGATGTGCCCCTGACGAAGGGACGCCAGTCCCGGAAATGCATTGGGCTGATGTTATTTTTGTATGACATGAAAACTCAGTTGTTTGTTAAATAAAGTTAGGCTGATACATTTATAGTATTATGAAACAATGTAAAGCAAAGTGAAGCAACAATTCTGTGATTGAAATCAAGGAGGATTGTATTAAAATCATCTGAGAAATGCAAATTCATGTTATTGTTAAGTTGTGTTAAATGTTCGTATATCAATAAAGTAGTGTGCACCTTTGTCCAGGAAGCCAGTTGGCTTCTGGCCCCTATTTTTCTTGTATCACTGTGGAATAGGTAAACACAAAGAAAGGCGCAGCACACAGATCAAAAAACTGTATTGAACACTGGTTCCAGGATTATTAACTAGGTGTGCACGGTCTACATCAATTTCTAGCTTCTAGTTTGTTCATTTACCTAACCTAGACCGTAGCACCCAATGTAAAAATGTCCTTTGAGTCTATATCAACAATCACGGATAATCATGCCACAACCAAAGCATACACTTCAGAACAGGCCACTGAAATCTATGGGCTAATACAAGAGGCCAAATAATTTAATGTACACAGTGGGTCGATAACCCAGCAACTAAAACAGCTGGAGTTTATCACAGAGACTACAAGCATCGACTACAAGCAGAGACTACAAGCATCGACCTTGATCAAATACCACAAGGTCAAAAGGATCCCCCGTGGGTTGAGGTTAGCCATTAAACCTATGCTATATCATTTACAACATAACACCCAATTCATGGAAAAATGGTATACAATATTTAATAAATGTTCACTGGATTTGATCTTACTTCTGGTTAAAGAACTTGCCAAAACCGTACATGAACTTAAAGAGGAGATCGCGAGTATACGCATGGATCTATGCAGTAAAATGCCAGAAGACGAATGGAAACAATGTTTGGAAGATCTGAACAGGAAACTTCATTCATATGGCAAAGAACTGCAGGAGACTAAACTTAGGAAATGTAAGCGAGATACAATAGACTACAAGCTCAATGAGGCATACATCTGGGGAGAGGTTTATGCCCAACACATATTCACTTGTAGGACAACTACATCATCGGAGGAAAGCGGTGTGACAGACAAAGATACGGACACAGCAAGAGTCCTAGTGAAGCTAACACAACTCAACTTGGAAGGGACAGTTGATACCTCAAGAGATCAAGGGGGATTATCATCTGCGCAGTCGGTCTCTTTTTTGTCTCAGGCTCCGGACATGGGACAACCACCAGACTTGAGCATGGACAAAGGAAGCGGAACAACAAAAAAATCAGGCAAAGACAAAGAAAAAGAAAAAAGGAAGAAAGGATTGAGGAGCCAGAGCAGGACTTATTGATAAAGATATCATCGAAGGCACTTACCGCTCAGGAAGTAGTAGTACTCAACAAAGGCATTTCCTTTGTTCCAACGTATACAGGTTTGCAGCTTTGGAAAATGACACTGCTTTGTACAAATTCATGAGAGTACTAAGATTGAGGAACTTTTTTGAGAACATAAATCCTTCATAAGAACCTAAAGAGACTACCATGCATGAATTCAGACCCAAACGTACTTTCGAAGTCCCAATAGCTCATAAAACACTGGATATCTTCAAATCACTAGTCACGAAGGATTTCAACAAATTAGAGTATAAAAAAAAGAGGAATTCCAGACAAAATTTCAATAGCACTGAAACGAGTATTCTTTGGCAACTTGCTAAAAATCCGGGAATTAAATTTCAAAAGACTGACAAGGGCTGCACCCTAGTCATGATGGATACTCTATTCTATGAAAATAAAGTCGGGGAACATGTCAGAGATACTTCAGTATATATGCTACTGGACACAGATCCTGCGGTGGAAATACTAATTTGCTGCAAAAAATCCTTGACAAAGCTTGCAACATGGACTGGATTCATGAGAATACTAAAGGATATCTTATGACGCAATTTCCGCGCAGACCCAGACTATATATGCTTCCTAAAATCCATAAGTTCAAATGCAATTCACCATTCCGACCGATTGTGTTGGGGTGTGGATCAGTGTTTGAACCTGCCAGCAGATTCATTGATGCATTTTCGCAACCGTTTGTCCAATCGTGGCCCACGTACATCCAAGACACCATGGACTTTTTAACGAAGGTTGAAAAACTGGCTGAGAAGGAGACGAAAGATTGGGTACAGTGCACCATCAATGTTGTTTCATTGTACACCTCAATAGTCAATTCGAAGTGTCTGGAGGCTATAGAGTGGTCATTACTTCAACAAGATTCTATTGGTACCAGCAAGATCTTTCTCCTTGAATTACTACACTTTTGCCTCCATCATAGTTACTTTGAGTGGAATAAAGAATTCTATTTGTAGTTGAGTGGAACTTCCATGGGGTTTGCGGGAGCCCCAACGTACACAAACATCTTCATGGCCAAATTTGAAGAGGAACATATTTTTGAGCTCAACAAAAGGCGTACTCTTTTTTTGCCGTTATATTGACAATTTTTTTTTTATTTGAGCTGGTTCGAAAGCAGCTCTAGAGGATAATATCCAACATCTTAATTCCAAATACCCAAGGATACAATTTACTCATGCCATTAGTAAAAGAGTGGTTTCTTTCCTGGATGTATGAATTGAGATCACTAACAATGGCTTACAAACAAGTCTGTATAAAAATCCTACAGACAGGAACAGTGCACTATCATTTCAGAGTTTTCATCCATCAACTCTGATAAGGGATCTACCTTAATCACAGTTTCTGAGAGTCAGGAGACTTATTTCTGACACTAAAGTATGTGAAGCAACCATTCTGGATTTCAAAGAGAACTACATACGTAGACCTACTTGAGTCATTAGCACAAAGGGCACTATTCCATGACAGCAGCAAATTACTTCAAAAGAAACCTAAAAAAGAGACACAGAGAATGGTATTTGTATCTAAATTTTCCACATCTAAAACAATCCACAGCATCATCGTAAAAAGATGGGAACTCCTCCAACAGGAACCTGATATTAAAAACCTATTTCTTTCCAGACCGTTATTCGCATACACAAGATCTAGAAACATCAAAGAACTGTTGTCTGCAAAATTTACACACAAAAAAAGATCAAATCCAGGGATGCAGAAATGTCAAAATTGCATCCATTGCAATAATGTGATCACAGGATGCATACTAACACATCCACATACAGGACAAAATATCAAATTGCTCTACAACGGTGATTGTAATTCGAGTAACTTAAGTTATTCCATCAAATGCCCATAGGCATGCTTTATGTTGGCAAAACAGAAAGGAAGCTTAAAGTCAGAATATCCGAACATTAGAGCAGAATACGAAATAAGAGCACCACTTCATGCTTGGCAACACACTGGGAGGAATGCCGACACACTATAGCTCAAATTAAATTCCAGATCATTGAGCTAATGACTCATAGCCCAGGAGCAGACATCAACAAACATTTGTTGCAAAGGGAAACGTATTGGATTAAATGCCTTGACATTTGTGAGAAGTTGGCCTGGCATATGCTGTTCCTAGTTATAGAGACACCTTGCACCAGTCCAATTCGACTCCTATTGATGATAGGTTTAAGACAACCTTTAAAGAAAGCTATCCTAGTGGTAGCTGTGGAGAGCAGCCTTCAGGCTAAGTCTTGAAGGAGTGTTAAGCTTATTGTTTTACCATAATAACCTCTTGAATAACCAAATGAAAGAGTAGCCCACACAGGTATATATATAAAATATATGTATTTATTCTAGACAGAATCCCACAGTCACTTTATGTGGCTAGTGGCAAAGTTACAATTCAAACAAGCATTTCTAAACACAATAAATAGCACAGAAATCAATGGGCCCCAGTGGGGGACCAAACCATATACTAAAATAGTGGTATAAGAACCACGACAATTCTACAGGCAATGCCTAGGGCATTCAGGATCGCTTGCCCCTTCAGAATCCACCCACAGTTAAGAGGAAGGGGACCCACGGGAGACGCGTGCAGTGCAAAGAGCTGCTATCGGGATCGCAATGTTAGCCTATGGAGAATGTCGCGGTTGAATATTTAAAGTTTAAGGACACTTCTAGCAACAGTACAAAGTTAAGGCTTGAGACTTAAGGCTTTGGAGAGCCCACCACCACTGGAGTACCGAAGTACCACTGTTACCTGCCCCAGGGAAGCCAGGTGCATAGGTCGATTCTGGTGTCGGGTCGCGGGCTGATTTTCTATGGAAAAGTAGTCCAAACTGCTGCTAGCTGAAAGCGTCGTTGAAGTCGTGAAGATTAAAGTTGAAGAGAAGATAAAGATGAACCGGAAAGCAGAGGGGACAGAGTCTGGGTCACAGCAAAGTGACCAGGGAGCTCACAGCAAGGAGCTCGTGGAAGTCGGGTGCTTCAGGTGTAGAAGGTACAGCTGGGCTCTGTAGTCACGGGCTCTGGGAGGCTTCAAGGAAGGCCAGCTTCTGGAGGGCGACTGTCCCACGTCGGCTGAGGGTCGCTGCGGTGTTAGTGTCCTGATTGGATCCACTAAGCATTGGCAACCGCAACCCACACAAGATGAACAAAGCAGCTGCTGGTGCAGACCCACGAGGTCTGAGGGTGCTCACCTTTGCAGGGAGCGCAGAGCAGGCCTGGAGCAACCAGGGGAACTCTTGGAAAGATAGGTTTTCCTCTGTCAAGGCCCACAAGTCGAGAGACAAGGGACCGCGGAAGGCAGCAAAATGGAGTGCGTAAAAGGGCTCCCACGGGCCACCGGAGCGGACTACGGAGCTGAGCTTTGGCACGGATGCTGCTTGAAGGTTGGCTCAGAAATGGGCCAAAGCACAACTTCCCCACTGGTCGGAGTCGTGTGCTATGCAAGAGGTGACCGGGGTCTCGGGGTATGCAGGGATCTCGGCACCCACGTGGTCCACGGTGCTCAGACTTGCTGGGCACGCTCACAGGACTCTCGGATGCACTGGAGACCCACCTCAAGGTTGATGGAAGGCGTTGAAGTTCGTGAGAGCAGCGAAGTTCCAACCGGGTATCTTGCAGTCTTTTAGGTGCCTGCCAAGCAGGGGGATAACTCCTTTATCCCAAGGGAGATTTCTTCAGTCAGCTGGGCAGCAGCTCGTCGAAGGTCAGTTCTGTGAAGTTCTGTACGAATCTAAGGCTCTAGGGCAAAGTTATTCCCATATATCCCCAAGATTAGGGGATGGTCCAAAATAGAGCCTACCAATCAGAGTAGAGGCGGGAAAGGGTGGCTACACCCACTCCCCTTTGTGTGTTTCCCGCCTGGGCGAGGGGCAGGATGCCCCTGAACCGGTTCCAGGCGGTGTTTGCAGAATTGGGGCTCTGCAGCTGCCTACGTGCAACTCTGAAAGGACATTTGGTGCACCCACCCTGTTCCAATCCACATATCCTGTCTGGGAAGGTGCTGGCACCTCCCTGCCACAGGAGCCCTATTGTCCAGATGGCGAGGCTGGGGTTTTCCCCAGCAACAGCCAGCCAGAGTCGTGTAGGTGGCGGACAGTAGCCATTTTGTGGTACATGTGCACTTTTAAATTGGTGTCTAAATTCTACTGCTTTTCCCATATCACCCTCCTAGCAAGGGGGAATCGTGCCCCCATGCCCATGGCTGGACTGGGGGTATGATTCCTTCATGTTTGACACCAAACACGATATGGTTCTGTGTCGCCATTCTCAAGTTATCGCGATGACGCGATTCACTTATAATGCGGTTAAGAGTATATGGTATGGCTACACTACAAACAACCCAGTAACGGTTTTACGAAGGTTGCAGAGAGGTCCTACTCACGTAGGTGTCCCCCCTCACACATACCTCAGCACCCAGCCCTGTAGGATTACCAGGGCCTGCCATAGGGGTGACCTATGAGAGTATATGTGTTGTAATGGTATGGGACATAGGGTACCTACATCCCTGTAAGGGGTGCTAGCACCACCTTACCCAGACTACAGTAGTGGTCTGGTGGTGTCAGTTTGGGTGGCTGTCCCAGGGTGGCACAATAAGTGCTGCAGCCCGGGTAGGCCTACTGGGGGACCCATGCCCTGGGTACCTAGGGTACCATCTACAAGGGACTGGTAGGGCATGCCCAGCATCCAATTATGTTTGTACCTAGAGTACTCACAACAGTTTTAGGGAGAAAGCAGATAGGCTGGGGTCCTGGATAGCAGGATCCCAGCCAGACTAGTCAAAAACCACTCAAATACCAGGCAAAAAGTTGGGGGCAACCATTAGTCAGATTCCACTCTCCTACATAACCCCCCCCCCCCCAAACGAAAGGAGATAAGGCTAACCTTGTCCAGATAAGCCTTTATTTCCTGAGTGGCCATATAAGGAAGAACCTGTACTAACATGGTTGCTCCCTGTGTCATGGTCCACTTGGGAAATCCTACCCCAAGGGGTTCTAGAGTTTCTCCAAAGTCTAGGGAAATTACCTGTATTGGTTTTTGGGTCAGAGGTGGGCTGGTGGGGTGTCTGAGTCTGGAAGTGAGGCCCTACTTGGGTTGGTCTCAACCTCCTCAGATCACTGGCCACTATGGAAGCCTTTCTGCCCATGACGGTGTCATATCTGGCCCTAAGGGTCAACCTCTGGCTGCCTACAGCTGGGGGTCGAATCCCTTTGGCTGGAATAGTGGAGGGCACTGGGAGGTTTGGAGCAGCTAGGCCCCAGGTTTCCCTGTGCTCAACAACATCCATTTGAGGGGTGCCTATACCTAGGGGTAAGGGGGATCCCTCAGTTTGTAGAGGAATATTCACCTGGCTGAAACTACTCTGCTGGGTGTCCCTAATCTGCTGATGAGGGGGTTCCTCTGGACAGGGGCCCATTAAGGGTCCACTGACCCCCTTGACCTCTGCAGCCCTGGGCTGACTGAGGCAGGGTAGAGAGGGGCAGGATACCTGCTCCAGACTGGGTACCACCTTGGAAGGGTCTCCTGCCATCAGAGAGGTGGGCAGGCCAGGCCTGTCCACTTCTGGGGCAGTTACTTCACAAGGGGCAGGATCAGTTCCCTGAGACACTTGACCCTGACCTGTAGTCTGTTGGGGGGAGGACTGTTCCTCTTCCCCTATGCTCTCTGTTTGGGTAGAGTGATCCATAGTTTCAGGCTTCACTCTTTCTATTTCCTCCTGGGGTGGAGGTGAGGCCCTCAGGGTCTCATCCACTCTCTCAGGGATTCCTACCATTTTCAAATGGGCCTTGTGGTCAACCTCAGCCCAGGCTGAGATTTCCAGATCATTCCCCAGTAGACAATCTACAGGCAAGTTTGGGGACACTGCCACTCTCTTGGGGCCAGTGACCCCTCCCCAGCTGAGATTTATCACTGCCATGGGATGATCTGTCCTGATTCCATCTATATTGGTCACCTGGTAGCTAAACCCAGGTAAAAGCTGATCTAGGGGCACTAGCCTCTTGGTCACCATGGTGACACTGGCCCCTGTGTCCTTATAGTCCACAGCCTTCTGACCATTGATCATGGGCTCTTGTCTGTACCTGCCCAGGATACTGGGGCTCATGGTAAAGTTGGCAAACCCCATGCCACCATCACAGACTAGAGTTGCTAATGCAGGGGACCTGGCTAGGCCAGAGTCCACTGGTGTTCCCAAAGAGAACCCAACTAAGTTTTTGGGTGCACTCCCACCACCTGGGGGATTACTACCGGTAGTAACAGGAGGTGTTGAAGCTGGTTTTGGAGGAACATTTTCTTTATTGCCATTCTTTGGACAGCTGGAGTCAGTTTTCCAGTGGCCAGGTTGCTTACACACATGGCAATATGGTTTCTTGTTATTAGAGGAAGTATTTTGGGACCCACCCCCAGCACTGGGTTTTTGGGGCCCTTCAGAAGACTTTTCTTGTTTATCATCCCCACCTTTCTCTTTGGGCTTAGTGGAATCCTTCTTCTGGTCACCAACTTGGTTCTTAGGCCTAATCCTGGTTCTGACCCATTTGTCTGCCTTCTTTCCCAATTCTTGGGGAGAGGTCAGATCAGAGTCCACCAGGTGCTGGTGTAAAAGTTGGTTTTGACAATTATTAAGAATCTGCTCCCTCCTTATGAGATTATACAATCCTTGATAATCATTAACTTTACTGCCATTTAACCAACCTTCCAGTGCCTTGGTTGCACAATCCACAAAGTCTACCCAATCTTGATTCTGTGCTTTCTGGGTGTCTCTGAACTTAAGTCTGTACTGATCAGTGGTTAAGCCAAACCCATCTATTAAAGCCGCTTTCAAGATATAATAATCATCAGCATCTTCTTCTCTTACAGAGAGGAGCTTGTCTCTACCTTTATCTGAAAAGGAGAGCCACAGGATTGCTGCCCACTGCTCTACTGGGACCCTTTGTACTCTACAGGCCCTCTCAAGAGCAGATATCCATTTGTGGATATCATCCCCATTCTGATAGGGGGGCACAATCTTGTGGAGGTTCCTATTGTCAGGGACTTTCTCTCTAACTCTAGGGGTTTCATCACTGCCACCAGGGATCTCTAGACCCCACTTTCTTGAAGCTTTCTGAAGCTCCAGGGCTTCCCTGTCCAATGCTAACTGTTCTCTTTTAAGCTGAAGCTTAGCCTGCTCAAATTTGATCAGTCTGCATTTCCTCTCATGAGAGGATTCTCTTCTCTGAGAAGAGGCAGAGGACCCTTTGGATCTCCCAGAATGGTTGGATCCCACTGAGGGGGATCTGTTCCTTCTTGGATCCACCACTCTCCTTTTAAGGGTAGAGGGAGTGCCTCTTGAGCCATCACCTCCATGTTGTGAGTGGTTTGTTTCTTCCAGGTCAGGACTTTCATCCTCTTCCTGGTCCTCATCAGAGTCCACTCTGGGAGTGTCCTCTTCTGAAGGATGCCCACCCACTCTGTCTACCCCACTGGACCCTATGGACTCCATAAAGTCTGCTATGAGCAGGATTTCCCTGAGACGTTGTGTGTTGGCACCTTTGTTTGTCTTCAGTTTTCTAAGGGTGCACATCTCCCTGAGCTCAGCAAAAGAGAGATGATCATACTTATCGACTGGGACCCTTTGGGGTCCTTCCAGAGCCTTAGTGGCACCTGCACCTGAAGACATGATTAGTGTAGTGATAGTGGTGTATCTACCTACACTAAGTGTGGCCTACTGAACCCTCTCTTGAGTTGTAGTCAAGGTGTGCTAAACCCTCTACACACAACTCTAAGTTCAGTAGAACTTATTGTATTCTAGCTTGAATTTATATGTACCTTTGGTACCAAGTGGCTTTCACTTTAGAAATTCAATTTGTTATCTGGTAAAACAATGGCAAGCTTGAATCCAACCGCTGCACACCAATGTGAAAAGTTGGCTTGGCATATGCTGTTCCTAGTTATAGGGACACCTTGCACCAGTCCAATTCGACTCCTATTGATGATAGGTTTAAGACAACCTTTAAAGAAAGCTATCCTAGTGGTAGCTGTGGAGAGCAGCCTTCAGGCTAAGTCTTGCAGGAGTGTTAAGCTTATTGTTTTACCATAATAACCTCTTGAATAACCAAATGAAAGAGTAGCCCACACAGGTATATATATAAAATATATGTATTTATTCTAGACAGAATCCCACAGTCACTTTATGTGGCTAGTGGCAAAGTTACAATTCCAACAAGCATTTATAAACACAATAAATAGCACAGAAATCAATGGGCCCCAGGGGGGGACCAAACCATATACTAAAATAGTGGTATAAGAACCACGACAATTCTACAGGCAATGCCTAGGGCATTCAGGATCGCTTGCCCCTTCAGAATCCACCCACAGTTAAGAGGAAGGGGACCCACGGGAGACGCGTGCAGTGCAAAGAGCTGCTATCGGGATCGCAATGTTAGCCTATGGAGAATGTCGCGGTTGAATATTTAAAGTTTAAGGACACTTCTAGCAACAGTACAAAGTTAAGGCTTGAGACTTAAGGCTTTGGAGAGCCCACCACCACTGGAGTACCGAAGTACCACTGTTACCTGCCCCAGGGAAGCCGGGTGCATAGGTCGATTCTGGTGTCGGGTCGCGGGCTGATTTTCTATGGAAAAGTAGCCCAAACTGCTGCTAGCTGAAAGCGTCGTTGAAGTCGTGAAGATTAAAGTTGAAGAGAAGATAAAGATGAACCTGAAAGCAGAGGGGACAGAGTCTGGGTCACAGCAAAGTGACCAGGGAGCTCACAGCAAGGAGCTCGTGGAAGTCGGGTGCTTCAGGTGTAGAAGGTACAGCTGGGCTCTGCAGTCACGGGCTCTGGGAGGCTTCAAGGAAGGCCAGCTTCTGGAGGGCGACTGTCCCACGTCGGCTGAGGGTCGCTGCGGTGTTAGTGTCCTGATTGGATCCACTAAGCATTGGCAACCGCAACCCATGCAAGATGAACAAAGCAGCTGCTGGTGCAGACCCACGAGGTCTGAGGGTGCTCACCTTTGCAGGGAGCGCAGAGCAGGCCTGGAGCAACCAGAAGAACTCTTGGAAAGATAGGTTTTCCTCCGTCAAGGCCCACAAGTCGAGAGACAAGGGACTGCGGAAGGCAACAAAATGGAGTGCGTAAAAGGGCTCCCACGGGCCACCGGAGCGGACTAGGGAGCTGAGCTTTGGCACGGATGCTGCTTGAAAGTTGGCTCAGAAATGGGCCAAAGCACAACTTCCCCACTGGTCAGAGTCATGTGCTATGCAAGAGGTGGCTGGGGTCTCGGGGTATGCAGGGATCTCGGCACCCACGTGGTCCACGGTGCTCAGACTTGCTGGGCACGCTCACAGGACTCTCGGATGCACTGGAGACCCACCTCAAGGTTGATGGAAGGCGTCGAAGTTCGTGAGAGCAGCGAAGTTCCAACCGGGTATCTTGCAGTCTTTTAGGTGCCTGCCAAGCAGGGGGATAACTCCTTTGTCCCAAGGGAGATTTCTTCAGTCAGCTGGGCAGCAGCTCGTCGAAGGTCAGTTCTGTGAAGTTCTGGACGAATCTAAGGCTCTAGGGCAAAGTTATTCCCATATATCCCCAAGATTAGGGGATGGTCCAAAATAGAGCCTACCAATCAGAGTAGAGGCGGGAAAGGGTGGCTACACCCACTCCCCTTTGTGTGTTTCCCGCCTGGGCGAGGGGCAGGATGCCCCTGAACCGGTTCCAGGCGGTGTATGCAGAATTGGGGCTCTGCAGCTGCCTACGTGCAACTCTGAAAGGACATTTGGTGCACCCACCCTGTTCCAATCCACATATCCTGTCTGGGAAGGTGCTGGCACCTCCCTGCCACAGGAGCCCTATTGTCCAGATGGCGAGGCTGGGGTTTTCCCCAGCAACAGCCAGCCAGAGTCGTGTAGGTGGCGGACAGTAGCCATTTTGTGGTACATGTGCACTTTTAAATTGGTGTCTAAATTCTACCGCTTTTCCCATATCACCCTCCTAGCAAGGGGGAATCGTGCCCCCATGCCCATGGCTGGACTGGGGGTATGATTCCTTCATGTTTGACACCAAACACGATATGGTTCTGTGTAGCCATTCTCAAGTTATCGCGATGACGCGATTCACTTATAATGCGGTTAAGAGTATATGGTATGGCTACACTACAAACAACCCAGTAACGGTTTTACGAAGGTTGCAGAGAGGTCCTACTCACGTAGGTGTCCCCCCTCACACATACCTCAGCACCCAGCCCTGTAGGATTACCAGGGCCTGCCACAGGGGTGACCTATGAGAGTATATGTGTTGTAATGGTATGGGACATAGGGTACCTACATCCCTGTAAGGGGTGCTAGCACCACCTTACCCAGACTACAGTAGTGGTCTGGTGGTGTCAGTTTGGGTGGCTGTCCCAGGGTGGCACAATAAGTGCTGCAGCCCGGGTAGGCCTACTGGGGGACCCATGCCCTGGGTACCTAGGGTACCATCTACAAGGGACTGGTAGGGCATGCCCAGCATCCAATTATGTTTGTACCTAGAGTACTCACAACAGTTTTAGGGAGAAAGCAGATAGGCTGGGGTCCTGGATAGCAGGATCCCAGCCAGACTAGTCAAAAACCACTCAAATACCAGGCAAAAAGTTGGGGGCAACCATTAGTCAGATTCCACTCTCCTACAACATTTTAAAACCCAGGGAACTCAACGATAAATTAGAAATGAGCTGTTTTCTATACACCACCCAGCATTTTCTTTCTCGGTAGGAACATTCAGATAAGCGCAATGATGGTCGCATCTTTCCATGAGCATTTCGTCTCTTCTGTATCACCTGGGAGTCCGGCTTGCACATTACAACATTTTATTACCTTCATGAGGTCATGCATTATAGGTTAGTTTTGGGACACTGGTAGTTCATCTCATAGGTTATGAACATTCTTTACGTTATTCACTGATTACATACAAACACTGGATGGGCGGGACAGAGCTTTGCCACAGTAATTCTGGATGCAACTTGTCTTGACATGTATCACAGTTGTGATGACTGGCATCTATATTCCTTTATCAATTCACTTTTATGGAGATGGCTAGTTTTTTGTTCTAAATGCTCCGTAAATTTAAGCTTTTTAATTATTTCTTGATATTGACTCAATGTTGAGCGCTAACCATTTGGTAGCTAGTAGTAATGTGGTAGTATCGATTCACACACAATTGTCTCTAGCATAACAGCGGACAAATGCATGTAACATTGGGTCATCCAAGATGGCACAACTGGATTTTTCTTATTTGCTTGAGTTTGGGTGACATGTTTGCCATTAGTCTTACTATGCTAATTAGTACAGACACACTTGTGGGTCACACTTTCTTCAATAGGGTATCACACGCATTTGCTTTATATGGGGCAATAGAGTTTTCGTAAAGAACGCTATCACACTTAATCCAAGGTGGACGTAGTGAATTGGTTGGTAACACTGCGCCGCACAATGGATTTTATTCATTTGTTTAATCGGGCATTGAGCAGTTTGATTCAGTTTTAACATGGAGTGAAATATTTCTTAGTAATCACGGGACCTGTTTGATACTCTCTCACAGCCGCATACGTTTTTCTATTTTGAGAAACATTTTAAGATGCCGCTGATTTTTGCGATCGGGTTTGTTGGTGTAAACCTGATCATGTCAGTAGGTCACATGACGGGGGTAATGGGATTTGAATCGCGATGGCGTCTGCATGGAATCGAGCATGTCCTTTTTGGGGGAGACAAGTGTTATGCTTTACCACAGTAAGAGAGTTTGTTTGTGTTTGGCTTTTCGTTACAGCCCTAGTGAACGTAGAGGTATTTATGGACTTCTGTTATTTATATCTTTTTGACAGGAGAAGGCTTCACGAGACTGACGTCTTTTATGCGGTAAGAACACAGGTTCAATTAATTGCATATGGGATTCACTGTTCTAATACATTACTTAGTGGTAATGGTTGGCTTTGTCTTTAATGTTGCCAGGCATACTTGGTCCATGTATCTTTCCTGTTCTCAATGGGATGATTCAGATCTGTAGTGTTACCATCAATTAGCAACTGCAGTTCCATTTGGCTCACTTTGACTGCACACTATAGCTGTGCACAATTTTTGCTACAGCTAAGTAGCTCCCATAAAATCAAACACATTTTGAGTTCGGGTACTACCCGAAATCTACCTATTTTTGCAAGCTATACGTGTGTGGAAAAAACGTACCATTTTGCAATATAGGATGTCATTAAGCGAGGCGTCCTGGAGAAGGAATTGAAAAGGAGAAACTTATGCAGTTGGAGCCTCTCACTATCACAATACATGTTGGGGTGGACAGCCATGACATTGGTGGCCAGTAGTGGAGAGACTTAGGTGGGAAGAACCAGTGCCAAGCACAACGGTTAGCTGGCATTGGGTGTGGACCGCAGAGAGTGATGGGCTGGAGCTGGCCATCAATTATTGTTCTCGGGTACATTTGGCAGGTTTTGGGGAAGGAGTCTGCTACTGACTATTCTGTTTGGCATTCTCAGAGCTGTCAAATTGGCTGAGGCGGTCAGCTGCTACGGGACACCTGTACCCCTAACTAACCCTTGCCCTGAGCAGCTTTCAAATATTATGTTTTACATTATGGAAGATATTCTCTTTGTTTAGCTTCAATGCTTTAGCAAACATGGGAAATTATGAGATTTTTAGGCTAAGCAACTTTGACATCCCTTAGTGCACCCCTATCAACCCAGCAATTTCTGGGTCACCCTTCAAAGGAAACACATACTACCACCACCCTGCTTCTGAAATTTGTTGAAGGGCCTCTAAAATGGCTGCGGATAGAAGCAAGAGGGCCTGAACCTCATCCGGGAGGTTACCAGGGAAGAGGGTCATCCAGAAATATCCTTAGATTTATGGGTGCTAAGATACCCAGCTGGCAAAGAATGAGTACCTGGCCATCCCAAAGGATATCAGTAGGTAGTGCACTGCAGTGGGGGTGTTGCAAGCAGTAGGCAGACCTCTGCCGCTATGCCCTGGTCAAGGACCACCATATCTTTTTGATGGTCCACCTAGATGGGCACAAGAGAATAACATTACAGAAGGGGCAGTCTCCAGCAATGGTGAGAGGACCCAGAGAGGGCCCTGCAACCCTCTTGTTCACCCTATTCCTACCCACACTGCCTGTCCCTGAATGTTTATCAGCACTGCCCATTCAACTCACCCAAGGTGTCCCGGTACTTATAATGTATTAGGTCTTGGCCCCACCAACCACCATCCCCTCACCATTAGAGGTGGTAGAGGTGACCCTCACTTCTGACATAGGTGAGGGTCATGAGCTCCAGCCCTTCACTCAGTACTCAGACAATAAGGCTTGATCTAAGTTGGAGAATTGAGTTTATCTTTGATTTGAACACATGTATACTTGTGTGTTGCACTGATTTTGATTTGGGACATTTTAACGTAGTTTGAGACTTTTCATTTGGACTTTTGACTTTTACTTCTAAAATGTTTCCATTTGGACTGTATATAGACTTTTTGGGATGCTTGTCTCACTTTTCCCACCCCATACCCTTGAAGTTCATTTACAGATTAAGGAACTGTTTTAGTTAGTTATTCCCTTCTCATGGACAGCTTTCATCCTAACCATACCACCAGTCATCAGACACCATGGCCCAACATTTCACATTTAAAAAAAAATGTATATGAAAAATATATTTTATAGAACTAACTTGAGTCAGCTTTAAATGTATGCAAACTATGTGAGAATGTCTGTTGCTGGATGTTTTTGATGATCAGATTGAATTTAGCAACTTACTAGGTTTGGTCCGCACATTGCATTTGTAATATGCTCCCATCTATAGATGCAGGAACTCATGTGATAAAATGCAGAAGATAGGTAGCTGCAAAACGTGTTTAATTTTCAATTATCTACACAAATTTACAATGGTGAGAAGCATTGGTACATTTATAGGATGCTGACTGTTGAAGATGGGTGGGTGAATGGTGATTTCAGTGCATATGGAGGTGTTGGCTGCTGTCTACACCCAAAGGAGGGCTGTCCACATCCCCAGCAATGCAAAGGTTGGTCACATTTGGTTGAGAATCAAGTTGGCACTGCAAGCAGATACATTGGTGGAGGTGGTGACCCTGCAGGTATTTGGTGACCACCAGTTGTCAGAGGCATCTGACTTGGCCCTGCTGCTTGAGTGGGGCCATGAGAGTGATGGTCTGTGAACTACATGACCTTGGGATGAGATCTTGAATCCTCCTCCTGCAACACCTGGAGATGTACCCAGTGCTACTTATTGAGATCCTGGAGGCGAATATAGCACGTTACAACGCATGCTTTTACAAAGCAGTAGTTTACAACGTGGCCGGTACAATGACCGCGTTGTTACCACGCGTGTCATTACATCGCAAGTCGTTTCAACGACTTGCTCTATGGGGCGCACTGGACTTAGGAATAGTATTAATTCCTATTCCTACTCCAGTTTAAAACCCAACACATTCCCTGGTGTTGCACGCCCCCTAGAGCAAGTCGTTGAAACAACTTACGTTCTAATGACACGTGTTGTAAAGTACCGCGTTGTGTCAGTTGCATGGTAAACGTAGTTTCCTCCTGGAGGCTTTTTGTGTAGGTTCTGCAAGACCTCTATCAGTATTGGGTAGTCTTGCAGGTTGGTTGCTGGCAATGTTACATAGGGGGTTGTAAATATTGTGGACAGGCCTGTCCCTTTTGATGGTTCTCACACCACACAAAGTCCTTTTGTTCAAAGAAATCATTATCCCAGAGTGCATCTCCACCCATGCAAAGGCACCTGAGCCAACCACCTTGTTATCCTCCACGTTGAGGGTTGACACATGTGAGTATGTGTGTGGAGGTTGTTCAGTGGGTGAGAACTCTGCCTCACTGGGGTGTTTTCTCCGTGATGAGAAGAACAGAGGAACAGATTTGCACCTGGGTGAAAGGGTAGAAAATGACAACTGAGATAACTGCAGGCCAGGGGCGTAGGTGGAGGTAAGGCCTTGTATAGCATGTACTAGTATCAGTGGCCATTTTCTTGCACTTCGGGACTAGAAAACCTGTAGTCTATTTGTTGAGGAAGACTACCATTGACATCGGAAAGGAGATCGCTCATAAAGTATTAACCTACATCAGGCTAACAATTTCCTCTTCCTCATTAGTGTTGGAGAGTGTTAAAATGGCAGCCTACAAGCATGGGGTTTTCTACCAGGATTGCATACCATGTGTCGCTCTAGAAAGGAATGGCATCATTGTCAGGCTGATGGTCCCCAGGTACTCTAATGTAAGAGAGATAAAGGTTTCAAATGGGTGAAGAGGTAAACTGTCTAAAACAGCAAAACATATTGCACTTTAACTTAAAGGGCAGAAGGCACTTCAGCATAGACAGGTGAGACATAATACTGGTATGTGGACAAGTGTCCATTAATGCAGCAGCTGCAGGAAAGAACAATGAGAAAGCTTTCTGACAGTGTAACAGAGGACAAGAATGATAGATGTGACAACTTCAGTAAATGGACAGACAATTGTTTGAGAAGAGATTTGGGGGAAAAAAGTGATGCAAAGGGATGTACATAGTAATATGAATGAACTAGGCCCACGGACTTACCTAATACAGGAATTCCAGAGGGCTGATTTACTGCCTAAAGGACGTATGGATGTACCCATGATGTGGGCTAATGGGTGTGTACCGTAGGGGGCATTGTATCACTGCAACTGTGGAAAGAGACACCTACCAAGTATACAAGTATCGCAGAAAAACAGTATGTGGATGTGAGAACATGTTAGTGTTAGGCAGTAATTAAAAATCCACAGAGACATTTCCTGGGCGACACCAACTGTGATAATGGAGTGAGTTAGAAGCAGACAATGATAGGACTTGAGACATTGGTAGGTACTGTGACAAAGGACTTGTCACTCTATGATTGCCTGTAATGAGGCCATGGGTGGATTGAGTGGATGACAGGAGACATATACATATAATTACAAATTAAGTAGAAAACTTTCAGGGTTTATGTTGTGCACTAAGAATGCAGACATCAGGTTTGATACTTCAACCATTACTACTGTTGGTGAGATATGCTGAGCCTAGGGTCCTTAGTATGTCACTGATTCATAGTTGCACTTTCCTCGCATGTAAAAGCAGAGATGCATACACTATTATGGACTGACATGGCTGCTGAATTACTAGGATTGTCATTTATCTGTTGTTATAGTGTCCACATGACCGCACAGGCAGTGCATCAGCTATGAAGGGAGTGGCAAGTGGTCAAGTGGCTGACAATACAGGACACACAAGGGTGAAAATGACATGAAGAGGATGACCATATTTTAGGGTGGATACCTGATTTCAGGTCATCACGGACACTATTTCCAGTCCAGAACATTTAATGCACACATTATTGATTTCAGATTTGTTGGTCTCATTTGTTCAATGGATGTAGAACAAGACTAGAACACATAGAATGCATTAGCATACATCTGTGTTATAATCTTAATTCAGTGTTGCAACTTTCACTCAATGGAATTTCTTTTTTGGAATAATTCCAAGAAAAAGTGTCAGCAAGTTCCATCTCTGTTTACTTTGGAACTCTTGGAAACAGTTAAGCTGCGGTGTATGTCCTGTGAGGGTGTCAAAGGGTTGTTGCCAAACACTACATGAAAATAGCAGGAAAATGTGTGAATGCTTCAGTACTACACACACAAAAGTCCAGGACTTGGAACAGTATCCTATATGGTTTGTAGTCTGATGGTCTCCCTAACCATGTTTGAGGATTAATCACAGGCATTTTTCCTATGTGGTGAGAACACCATCTCAGAAGATGGCAGTGTTGAGCTATGACAATCTCATCTGTACACTTTTCTGGAGTGTGGTGTAAAGGTTATAGCAGTGAGACATACCTGGCTCGATGCATTGTAATGCCAGTGCTAGTTGTAGTCCTGCCACAGGACGAAATGGTGCTGATGCAGCTGTTCCATACGATGCGCCACATGTTAGTCTTTTAGGTTACAAAAGGAGTAGGTTTATTACGTTTTGATCAGGTTACAGGTAAATCATGTAAAGCCCCACCAGGAGCAGCATCCTGCTGCTCAGTCCTTCTCAATCCAACTGTCCACTCATCCAAGCACAAACACTTTCAACATTCCAACCATCCAATGACCTCTCACTGGCTGAGCAGCAGGGAACATTAAGACTGTGGGGAGAATGCATAAGATAGCAAGAGGCCACAACACATCTCCCCCATGAAACATCAGGAAATTCAACAGGACGAAGGATGGCAAAAAACTCTCCCACAAAACTATAAATACCAATCCACCGAAACAAACAGAAAAGGTCAAGCAACACTTTCTGCAATAACTTCAATGCTCCAATGGGATGTAAGATGGTAAAATACACTGTTAATCACTACGTCCCACAAATTCACAATGCAAGAGTGCAAATAACCCAAAAACTGAACACAACTACCCATTCCCCTCACAACAAATACACTCTAACAAGATCAGCCTGTTACCCTCCATAACACAACACTGAAATGAGACCAGAGATTCTTCCACACTCTACTGCATTAGTGTGTAACCACTTACACTAATCACCATACACCTAAACAGGACCAGGGTTTCACCTACCCTCTACTGCACAGGGGTGTAACAACGTACCCCCTTAACATTGGGCTAAAAACTGCCCCATCATCCTAACCTATAGGAAGGATGGTAACTACCCACTGGGCTTAACATATTGCTCCTACATCCTAAACTCCTCAGGAGGGACGGTCAAAATCACACTTCATAAAAATGTCACTCAACCCACTCTCCACCTTTTGCATAGTAAATAGGACAGAGACAAATTTCACCCGTACAACCTTGGGCTAAACACATGCATCTACACCCTTAACCCCTTAGGAAGGGTGAGACCTTGGGCTCAACACATGCCCCTACACACTTAACTCCTTAGGAAGGTTGATACCTTGGGTTTACGCACTGCCCCTACACCTTTAACCCCTTAGGAAAGGTGAAACTAGTCTAAAGACCCTAACATGCTACTCAGCACATGTGACTATCACATTGAACCCCATAAAATCATTTTCAACACATTACACACAAACTTAGCATTCAAAATTATTCACTTGCAGGGAGTTTTAAAACCACCTCTCCGGTGAGCGACTCCTCATCCGAATCCAAAATATACGTCAATGGTGAGTCTGTTCCCAGACTCAGTGCACTTTACTGTATAGTTCACTAGGTATTTTACCATGAAAGTGCTGTTGCCCCAATAATTATTTCAACCCAGTGTGCTCAGTGCTGACGTTCTAGTCTTCTCAAGGCATGTCGCACAACATTCACATCCATTACCAATTTGCGCACAGTTCCAGGCGCCTTGACACAGCTGTTTGCGAACCTGCTGTGCCGTGTGGATGAAGTCAACATGCCCAGGTTTCATGATAAAGAGACTGCAGATCAAATGTATTTAAAGCTCTAGGTTCCTCCGAGTGCATTGTATCTTCCCCCATATACCCTGAAACTTGTCCCACAATGCTTGTTTACGGTCAGGTGAGGACCTGACCTGGCAGTTCGGGCTGGATTATTCCCATGTGGAGCAGGGTCAAGACTGATTTGCAAATGGCTGGGTCCAAAGTGGGGTGGCGTGGTGAGCAAAACAACAATAGATTAAACTCAGATCTTATACTGGGGATGAATGGTTGATTTGTTCTGTAAGTATTACGTCCATTATCTGTTCTTTTTGCTCTTGTCGCCTAAATGGGATGGGTATGCCCGACGTGTGTCCCCTGCTCATTGTGCTACTGAATTCAAGCTAGCCTGGCTGATGAGAGGTGATAACCCGAAAGCGGTCCCAGGATGCTTTTTTCCGGTCCAGGAGGACCCTGCCTGGCAGTTCAGGCTGGACTTTTCCCATGGGGAGCAGGGTCAAGACTGATTTGCATATGGTTGGGTCCAAACTGGGGTGGCATGGTGATAAAAAAAAACCAATGTATTAAACCCAGAGCTGTGACTGGGGGTGAATGGTTGATTTGTTCTGCATTCCGACCATCATCTGTTCTTTTTGCTCTTAAAATTAAATCATAGGCACCACTGTTCCAAGGCTGACATCACAATGGCCAGGATGCTCACCATATGTCATTCATTGGCAATATTATGCTGGGGCAGTCACCATTATGGCAGAAGTAATTAAAATTAGGTCAGTCGTGACCATAATACGTTAGTGAGGGCTGCCAGAGCACATAACTTGACCAAGAATGACAAATATATGTCAAGAATGCCAACTGTTATGCAAGGGCCATTAGTATGAAATGAACAGACATAACTGTGTGAGACATGATCCTGGTATGATGGGAAGCAACATATACCATTGGTGGTTCTTCATACTAGGCATAGTTTCCAGGGAACAATACTGTTTATCTGACGCACGATGACAGAGGCAGACACAAATAAATGTGCACAAATGCACTTGCACAGGGAGGCTTGGAAGTGGATCTTAGCTCTACATCCAGCTCGTGTTCTCCTGGGCTGATAATACAACCAATTGACACACTTTCTGTCTGGCGCCTGCCTGACCTTGCTTGGACGAACTACACTAGCTCCAGCTCTGAGCCTTGCTGAAATCTTCTTTCCAGGCCCATTGTTCACATAGATAGTGTGAGTGATATAGAGGGGTCTACAACAAAATCTTCTTGGGACTTTTCTACATCGAGAGTGGATACCTATGGCCATGTTGCAGATCTTGCAGGCCATCACAGGGTGTGTTTGTGTCTTAGCATAAGACCCTTCTGTTGGTTTGTCTGGCTGTCATTCTAAGGGTCTTGAGATTAGCAGTGCTGTCTTCTTTAATGTGTATGAACCCTCTGAATGATATACTGAGCCGAGCTTCAGTTTGGAAAGCTACTTCAAGGGTGTTGGTGAGCTACAAGAAGCTGCTGAGTTACTTGTAAGAGAGTGAGACCCATGATCTAGAGAGAGAGAGACTAATGCAGACATCTTTGTAGGTGGGAATCTCCAGTCCTAGATTCACTTTATGAATCAGGTCCGCAGGGCTGAGACTTCTGACTAGACGCACAGATCGTGGATGCCCAGAGAGCTGCCACTGAGGAGGACTCTCATTTAGGGTAAAGTCTCAAATAGTTTACAGTCATGTGACGGGGCCGGATTTTAGAACTCTTTTAAAGTAGATGAATTAAACTACTTTTGTTTGTGTCTCTTTTATGCCTTATCTCTTTCTTAACTTCAAGGATCACTCGCTCCACATTTCCCTCCCATTCATTAACTACTCCCACAGTCGCTGGGAGTCTAACAGGACTCTCACTGGACCTCTAACAGGACTCTCATTGGACCGCAAACAGGACTCTCATTGGACCTCTAACATGATTCTCATTGGACCTAGCGGACCGTGCACATTTCTCTGATTTTTTAAAAAATTGTGACCTGAGTATTCAATAGCTTTTTTTTTTGTTTTTGCAGCTCTCACCCCTCACAGATTGCCTCCCTTGCATTAAAAAACTTTCCCTTTTCTGTCTGTCTCAACCCTTGCTCATAAACCATGGCTCCTCTGACAGGACTTTCATAGGACCAGGACCACCACATAACCTACGGTTGTATTACAGAGTTTGAGGCCCAAATGTATTAACTGCCATGCAGCAAAGCACTCCATGAGAATCAGCACTGCTGTGTTGCCTAATATTAAAAAAATGCACAATGGAATAATGATTATGAGTTGCTCGCTGATTATGATATCAGACACAGTACAACCGATCAAAGGTAAGCAATACAGAGTGCCCGATTCACAAAGGTAAACTGAGACGAAAGTCTAACTTTACAACTTTGGGTATTCACAAAGGGCAATTACGAGTAGTAAAGTTAGACTTTTGTCTCAGTTTAACCCTTTGGGTGCCAGGCCTTTTCCCCCTCCTGTGCCGGGCGTTTCGTTAGTGGGTGGGTGTCATGACGAGATAGTCTCGTCATGGGCACAGCGCGACTGTGCTCCATGACGAGACCATCTCGTCATGGGCACAGAAGAGGTTAACTTACGTTTTGGTCTCAGTTAGACTTAAGACCAAAACGAAACAAACGTCCAACTTTACTACTCGTAAATGCCCTCTGTGAATACCGAAAGTCGTAAAGTTATACTTTCGTCTCAGTTTACCTTTGTGAATCGGGCCCAACATGTATAAATTCATAATAATTACACATCTTACAATTAGGACTGTCAAATACATATTCCCCTCCCTTGTTTCATTTGGAGCTAAGATTCCACAAAAGTCAGGTCACGCCATTTTAATAGATTTGCCCTTGTGTGATGATCCACATAGCTGCATGCTGTTCCTGTCTATATCCCCTTTGCATAACAAAGAATGAGATTGCTGCCCCTGAACTAGAGCCTGTTTGAAGGTTTCAGAAGTATTAGCTGAACACGAAACAACATACCCAGCCTCAGGCACCTCAGAAGTGCAACTGCCTTATTCGGAATTCTTTAGGACTTACATCCAAACATTCTAAGCTGTGTTTCAGATCCAACCACAACAACATTCTAACTAAAATGTATTGTCTCTGTTTTTTCTTTCCAGTTTTTCTTTTGTTCTCTGGTTCGGCTTGTTTCTTCATTTGCTATGAGCAGCCAACAATGTTTGATGCAACTGCACTGTTCGATCTGTGCATCATTCTGTTATCTAAAGTTTAAAAACCTAATAAAGAACAAAAACATTCCAACTAAAAGGGAGAGTACAGTACCTAACACATCCCTTTTTCCATAACCATAGGCAAGTTACAATCAAAATATACAAATCAAATGAAAATAAAACCAACCAGAAAACGAAAAAACAAAATGTGCAGCACATAATTATGTTTTCATGAAATAGCCAGAGTTGCACATCACAAATTCCCAAAGTTTCTAGGACTTTTACTATGTCTTTCACTTTGCACCTTAAACACTCCCTCCTTCATACTTTCTTCACCAAGTCCATCCTCCACATGCACAGCAGTCACAATGTTTCATTCCCTCTCAAGCTCATTCCTACATATCCTTGAGAAATGCCCCACCTTCTTACACCCATAGCTTCTTCCTTTAATCATTGGACAACTACTTGAGGGTGCCATATGTTTTATGCTTTGGCATCCGTAACTGTGTGCGATTTCATTCATTCCCCATGTTTTGTCCATCCCCAGTGTTTCCTTTTCGCCCTTCTCAGCATATTTCACTTTATCCACAGCATATGCTCTATCTGCCTCTAATCTTTTTTCACCCTTCAATTCTCAGTATTATGGGCCTGGTTTACATCTCGACAGATGAGTTACGCCGTCACACCTGTGACGGATATCCCATCCGCCGAAATATAAATCCCACGGGATATAATCGGATTTAGATACCCGTGAACGCGATATCTGTCGCTGTTGTCATGGAGTAACCGGTCTGCCGAGATCTAAACCAGACCCTCAAGTTCCTTAGAAATCTTGATGTGCTTTCTGGTCATTTCACCATATTCATCGCCTTTTTTCGCTGAGCGGTCCTTCTCACATAATAATTTGTCTGGTATTTTCAAATCATTTATTCTATTTATTTATTGGTCTCTTCCAATCTCTTCATGCAGATCCTTGAATTTGCCTGACTTGACAAGGTCACCTAATGCTCAGCACTTTCACCCAGCAGTTTCTTTCAACAATGTGATGCACTTTCTGCCATAATTATCTTTCAGTGCTTTCATTGCCCCTCATTAAGCATGATCGGATCCTTCCTGTGCATCTACATCCCCTTCCACATTGTTTCTATCTCTCTTTGATATGAGACTCTATAATGTCCTTCTTCCTTCCACCCCAAAATGATCTTTAACTAAGAAAGTTTGTTTTTAGATGCCACTACATCTTCTCCCACATCCCCCAAATATGTTTCAAAGGCTTTTCAGCACTCCACACCATTATAGGCTCACCAGGAATCTGTAACAAGCATTTTCAATGGAATAGGTCTTGCAATTTTTATTTGCATGGTAATGGGAATGCCTTTTATAATATTAAAAGGCATTGTCATTTATTTACAATACCAATAGGTCAAGCTTCAGCAAAAGCGAGACGTATTGTATTGCAGAACGCGGTGTCCCTGAAGCGAGCGCCCAGCTCACCATTAAAGTTTTGGTTTTTTAATGAAACAGAGCGCTGTGTCCCTAAAGCGGGCGCGGCACTCAGCATGCAAGTTTATTTTAAAAAATAGGAGCTGAAAGAAAGCAAAGTGTCCCTGAAGCGGACGCCGCGTTCTTCTTAAAACTAATAAAACAAATATTTTAAAAATCATCGTTATTGAACTGTGAGTGCTGTGGGGGTAGGGGGCAGCACTTTTAAAGTTAGAGCGGCATAGCGCTCCATACGCAAAACGGCCACCATTGTCCTGTGTGGGTGAGCTGATAATACAAAAAGCAGCCGCCATTGTCTCCATTAGTCAATAAACAAAATAGTACTCACCGACTTATAACGCAGACCGTGTAACAAGCCAAGTAAAAGGTCCAGTCATTATAGGAGGTAACAAATGCAGACAAGGGGGTACCAAGGGGGAACTAACAAGCCTATTTACGAATCAGAAGCCAGCATTTTTACAAAAGACAATGACACAAGCCAATTAAAAATATGGGCGGAGAGTGGGCGGGGCTTCAAAGCCATACTCCACTACTGCATGCCTCGCAGCAGCACATGCGCTGCCCAGTCTCGACCTAAAAACAATGGTGGTGCTTCTATTTGTGGCGTGTCACAATGCAATAATCAAAACAGAAATAGTCACTGTTGTATAATCAATTTGCACCTTTTATAACAGAGTAAATCAATAAAATAGCAAGGCACTGGTGAAATTTCCATCACGCCGGCGTAATCTCACATAATTTTGACAATTTCACATTATGTCTGTTATATGAAATTCCTGAAATAATGCTATACCATATAAACATGCCATTCTTGACAAAAAAAATCACGGAAGCTTGCAGGAACAATGCAAACAATCAGAACCTGAGTGGATGCTTCTTAAAGCACTAGTGTTTTGTGCAAAATGAGTGCTTCCGTACTAAGTGAATGAAAGGATGCATTTCGTATTTAAATATAGCATCAAATGAGCATTTGACATTTTCCTTAATTACGTGTAGCTTTGTGTCATTTTAGTGAAATTTTGTGTAATTATGAAAAGCAAATTACACAAATTTTGCACACTTCTAAATATAGCCAGTGTCAGTTTATGTAACTGTCCCTGGCAAGAATGTCAGATTAATACACATCTTTCTCTCAATATTGCCACAGTCAATTCTTTAAAGGAAGTTGTTCATCCAAAAACTCTGCCACTGTCAAATACTATATGGGCATATTCAGAATTTCCCTGGCCCTCGAGCATGAACATGCTAACTGTTCTTGTAGAGTAGACCTTCACCGATGGGTCAAGCCTACCAGAAAGCATCAACTGTCTGGTTGCAAAAGACCTGTAGGGAGATTAACCAATACATTACAGTGGGTTTACAGCATGTCCATCATTGGTTGGTTCTATTGTCACTCTTAAATGGTTGCTTCTTATTTGATGGCTTTTCTTAACCAATCTTGTCCAGTCTGTGTTTGTCCATAATGTAGAGCAGAGGTCTTCAAATGGGGGGGGGGGGGGGGGGGGGGGGACGGGCCTCATCACTAACATCTTTTGTCATTTGTATTCTGACTGAGATTATGGGTAAAAGGGGTAACAGAACTTAACTGCAATGTTTAAATATGTTTAGACATATTTAAATATTGCCAATTTAGCAGAATGTAATTGTGAAAAAATTGCAGGCCCGAAGATTCTTTTTTTCGGGGGGGGGAGGGGGGGGGCACGGCATTAAGAAGTTCGAAGACCACTGATGTAGAGCATAGTCTCATTACCATCCTCTTGCATGGCTGACTTCTATCCTTCCACTGCTTACTTTTAAGGAGCTCCTTTTTTCACTTCGGTTAAGCATCTCGATGAGAATGCATGTGTTTGCAGCTCTCTCCCTCATGTGCTTTTCCCTGCCATATCCCTGCCCCTGCACTCCATGTTGCTTTCTCATTTATGTGTGTCCCCACCCTCCCCTCGCTCCATATTGTTATTGCTTACACGTGCAAAACACACCAGCACTAAATGTTGCTCTCTTCCTCACGTGCTTTCTCTGCCTCCAAACACTCTCCGTCCTCTCCATATTGCTCTCTTCATTGTGTGTTTCTCCACCTAACAAACACCATGCCCTGAACTGATGTTCCTCTCTCCCTCAGGTGCTTCTACCACACCCTGCTTCATATTGCTTCCTTTACACCCCCAGCTCCCTGGGCTCTGTGTTCTTTCTGTGTGCAAACCCCACCTGTGCTCCATATTGCTCTGTTCCTTGTGTGCTCCTCCCTTGAAAAGACCTCCCCCCCTTTGTTCCATGTTGCTCTCTGTCATGTTCTTTACATTCTGAAAAACACCCGTCCCACTCTCTTTGTTGGTCGCTCCCTCATGTTCTTCCTTCACCAGCAGAACATGCCCTGCCCACTTGTGCTCCATGTTGCTCTCTTCCTCATGTGCTTTCCGTTGCAAACAGCCCCCCACCCCCGGTGCTCTGAGTTGATCTCTCTCATATATGCTTCTTCCTCCTGCAAGCCACCCCTACCCCAATGTTCCATGTTGCTCTCCCCTTGCATGCTTCTCCCCCTGGAAAACAACCACAGTCCTCTGTTGCTCTCTTCCTCGTGTGCTTTTCCCGATTGAAAAATGCTCAGTGTTTCTCCCTCCCTTGTGTGATTCTGCCCTGAAAACACCCATGCTTCGTGTTGCTTTCCTCCATGTGTGCTTCCCTAGTCCCCCCCATATGCTATGCTAGTCTCTTCCTCATATGCTACCACCCTGCAATACTCTCCACCCCATTGTGGTCCATGTTGATGCCTTCATGTGTATCATGTTCTGACCACACACGTTAGGCCAACCTTTTCTCTTATAGACCCCCTACCCCTGTAGCCTCTTTTGCTCACTTCCTGCTGTACCTCTTTCCCCTGCTGTCATAATTATCATATATTTTATTTTATAGGTATTCCCCTTCTTGAATTATATATGTGCTTGCTTCGGGATGAGTGTCATAAATACATTTTCATTTATTCATATTGTTGTTCATTGCCGCTTGATATTTAAGTCTTCTTGCATATATTCATGTTTTTCTGTATGGATCAAATGCTTCTTCGCGGTTTCAAATAATGATCAAGTTTTAATAGAAGCTGATAACTTCTTGTTGGGTGTGAACCATCTCTGAAACTCATAGCAGACCTCTTTTGGTGCTACATTTAGCTTAGTTACCTCAAAGTAAAGTACGATAATAAATTTCAATAATAAAAAGACTTATAATGTAACCATAATGTTACAGTATTTTTATTGGGCACCCTACTGATAAGTATTCTTGCCATTATTGCACTGTTTTTATAATAGTTACTATTCACATTGTATCCACTAGGATAGGGTTTTGATTTTAAATAAATATTAAAAATATATTCCTGATTTCGTAGTCCTCGAGTGTGAGCCTTTCCATGATGAAGGAGGGTTTAGGTTACGCTAACCCCACTTTACCATCCTACAACTAAACATCCACATTGTGAGACATCCGTACATGACACTGTACCTGACAATATATGTATATAGAGCGCACACACACACACAACATTCAAAACATAATTGGGCACCAAACATATTCCTCACATCTACATACTTGCAAAGGGCGAGGGGTATATCTATACTATGATTTTGCGCAATGTTTCCATTAGAAAATTGACGTAGTTCTATGCAAAAATCTATTTTTTCAACTTACTTCCCAGCGCAGCACGTGTTTTGCGCTGAAGATGTACCCTGAAAGTAATGCAAAGCAGAGCCTAGTGCTGCTTTGCATTACTTAGCTTCAAAGAGGCATTGCATATGCGTTCCCATGCAACCACCCATGGTTTAAGATGCTAAACTCTAAGACTAAAGAGTGCAGACAGGGTTTTGCTTGATAAAATACTGCCCTTTTGAAACAGGCGCTATCAAGGAGAAATGCTTTTATTTCTCCTCACCTTTCTCACTTCCCATGTGTGCAGCACACATCCGAAGTGGGAAAACTTTTCAAGTTAGCCTGAGCTAGTATTTCACAGCATTGATCGTTACTGAAATGCGTCCCACTCAAGGACTGCTCGGTGTGGTGTGCAGTGTGGTTCAAGTCCATCTAGCATTCTGTCTTCAGTTGGCACACTTAACAAACTCCTTAGTGCCAGGGGGTCTTATAGGCCATCTTCTGAACAGAAGTCCATAAAACGTATCTATTCACTCCTGCACTTCATGTTACTCTCTCCCTTCTGTGCTTCTCGCCCAGCAACGCCCTCTCCTGTGCTCCTTGTTGCTCTTTGTCATTCACTTCTTTCTCTTGAAACCACCCCACTCCCACTCTCCTGGTTGCCTGGCTTTGCCAATGCTTCTTCATTAAATAGTGGGCTATAAAGCCATGATGGGCTCACTCTTGTACTTTTTACACAGGACAGTTGAACATTGCTTCTCTCCTGGTTCAGGAAACACTTTGAAGCTACTGCTTGTTCTATCTCTCTGGTTCCACTGATACAAAACCATAGACGGCCATTCTACCCATAAAGGCGGCCCGCAGCTACTATTTAATTCTAAATGCACCAGAGAGCAGATAATCCCTTCTGCAGTCTATTACTGCAATTGAAAAATATAAAGCAAAACCAAAGGGGATGATGGACGGAGTGTTAAACATTGCAAGCACTCACCCCCAGTCAACTGATCTGGGTTTGATCCATCATCATTCTTTAGCTCACTCCATGGCCATGTCTGAATTGGGGTGGTGGAGTGAGCTAAAGAATGATGATGGATTAAACCCAGATCAGTTGACTGGGGGTGAGTGTTTGATTTGCTCTAACGCTCCATCCATCATCCCCTTTGGTATCGCTTTGTTCGCCCTAAGTTGGCAGGGTATGCCCAGACGTGGGTCCCTTGCCCACTTTGCCACTGGATTCAAGATAGCCTGGCTTACGAGGGTTATGAACCCAAAACCGGTCCCAGGATGCTTGTTTTCGGTCCAGGGAAGACATGGCTTGGCAGTTCGGGCTGGACTGTTCCCATGAGGCACAGGGTCAGACTGATTTGCATATGGCCATGTCTGAACTGGGGTGGTGGAGTGAGCTAAAGAATGATGATGGATTAAACCCAGATCAGTTGACTGGGGGTGAGTGCTTGCAATGTTCAACACTCCGTCCATCATCCCCTTTGGTTTTGCATTGAAAAATATAAGGCACTGGGGCCTGTCCAATTTGCAGGTCTGCTTTGTACTAAAAAACTCATATTTAGCGAGAAATAGGCCTACATTCTAAAGGCCATCTCATGCACTTCCATTGACAAGACAGGATCATGTTAGCAGATGGGGAGGCCTGCCACAGTATGAAACCATTTAAAACGCCATGCTGCACATGTCCGTTTGGCATGGATGACACGGTGATCATTATTGTGAATTCAGATTTGTCTCACTAGTCTAGCTACAATTGCCACAGTACATTTAATTTCTGTGGTGTACTTCCCACGAAAGTTGTATCACCTTTTTTTTTCTTAAAGAGCCGGCTACCGGAAATGTTAACCATTTTACATGTGCTAACTTAACTGTCCCAGTCCTTAGTCTGAAAATGTTTGGCCTTCTCGACTAACCTTACAATACCTGCTATCTTGTCCCTTTGCCAAATTCATCCTGCTGTGTCTGTGACATGAAGTCTATTCCCCTCGTGTCACTCATGCCACTTAACTGCCCTTTTCAACACAAGTCCACGTGGTTTTCCGAGTTTGTTGCAATCCGAGTCTACGACACTTCCATCATTCGCTCCTCCCACCCTCATCTTTTGGCCCCTGTTTTAGGGCAGTGCCATTGCACCATAGATGGTGCCCTTGCCGACTCTGCCTCCTCCACCCCAACGATATAAAGGGTTAATGGAAAATAATGACGTTTCACTCGAGGTATGTGTGCTTAGGATGCATGTGCACTCAATGGAATTTGGGGAATTAATTCCCTGTTTAGCTTATTTGAGATTTTTGCATACGTTTCTGTCCCATAGTTTCAAACATGACATGTCAGAGTCAAGGTTTTGAATATTTTGCTAAAGCTCCACATTGTTTGGCTTCTGTTAATTGCTTTTCTGATATGATATCACCACAACAATAGCGTGTAACACTATACCAAACAACGATACATACAACACAGTTCACACCAGGCCACAATGTAGAACACAGTACTATCATTTGTACCATGGTCAAACTCCGCACCGACACCGAGGGTCTCAATGACGAGATACCCTGGGGTCTGTTCTATTGAATTTTCCGCCAGTATCAACATAGTCACCACTGGGTTAGGTCTGGTATCAAGACAAGTTGAAGAATGCAACACCTCTCGTGGGGTATATGCCCCTACACCAATACACCATAGAGGTGTTCCCCATTGATTTCTAAAAACATGAGACACAGCAAGATCCCCATCAAAACACACATGCAATGTGCCTGAAGTAGGGTCACATAATGAGCAAAACTATCCTTTTTGGCAAAATAGGATGCAGGGTTCACCCGTTAATAACAGATGCCTTTATTTCCTACATCACAAGAGGATCGGTTTTAAGTAACTACGTAGAGAAGAAGACACACTGCGCTTATGCTGCGCAAATACATACCAAACTAGAGGCTTCCACAGTAAAAAAACGAGTCCTTACAATACAAGTTTCCATGGCCATACATTATCACCTTTAAATAATTAAGTTAATTTATTATTAAATCATGCTGTAAGACCAAAGTTTAACACCAACATGCTACTATGAAAGTATTGAAGACGGGGATACTGCAGAGCCCACCCGCATATCCTACAAGCATGGCCGCCACCCTTTCCCAACAGCGACGGACATTTTTAATGCCCCGCGCGGTCTAGTCTCTCAAGACCATTACGCGGCAAACACGGAAGCCTTATAACCAGCTCCTTGCCGGAGACACGCTAAGATGCGGTCCGGCGGGGAGAGGTCTAGGTGCCCAGACGCGGCGTCCCCAACATTGAAGTAAGTGAAATTTGCCTCCACAGGTATCGCTAGGAAGGTTGTGAGTTCGACGTATCTTTAACACAACGAGAGCTCATTGTACTTCCGTTAACTGCATACGCTAACCTCTCCTACCTTCTCATTCTGGCAGGATTGTTTCATAGGGAGATACCCCCCCCCCGAGACCATGGAGCGCAACCTCGCACATAACAAAGTAAAGATTTGAAAATACGCAAAAACCTGTTTGTGTGGAGTGTGTGTTGTTTGTGTGTCACCACTTGAGTTGTGTATAACTATCTATACACATATGTAAATAATCCACGCTGTGCGTTTGACCGCCATATTTTAACCTATTTAGGCACAACCACGCTCGCCTTGGAAGCCTGCACGCACCATTATGGAGCAAATCACCCATATGGAGCACTGCAGCATGGAAGAATATAATGTGTTACCCCCACTCGAGTGAGGGGGTTTTGCTTTCTAATGCATTCTCTCCATTTTTACCATTACAGATATACAACGTCACTTAGGGAACATATGTATTAGTTACGCATGCTTTATTAGTAGCAGCGTTCACTTTATTTTCTTTATTTTTTCACTATCTCTATTTTTTCCTATTAGGGTTTATTAGGAGTGGCAAACACAGGGCTGGTCCCTGTGTGGTCCTTATGAAGAGCTAGGGGAAGCTCGAAACATGTTGATCATACACTGAATTCCTACTCATCACAGTCAGGTTTCCCAGTGCAACCCCCCTTTTAGACATACCAACCTAGGAGCAAGAATAAAAGTTGTTTAGGCCCACTAGCAAGGTATTTTTAATCACTTTCTAACCACTCCACCACACACTGCACCACACATAGTCTTCCACTAAAAGTGCTCCTACGTAATTCCGCAAGTCGTAGCACACCCCAGTTCGTAGAGAACTGGGATGGCCCCAATGATGAAGCATGTCACTGTGGGGAAACCCTTGTGAGTGAGGGGACTCTAGAAAGAAACATTTTTTTCTCTCTTTCTGGTTTCATACCACTTAACTGCCCTTTTCAACACAAGTCCACGTGGTTTTCCGAGTTTGTTGCAATCCGAGTCTACGACACTTCCATCATTCGCTCCTCCCACCCTCATCTTTTGGCCCCTGTTTTAGGGCAGTGCCATTGCACCATAGATGGCGCCCTTGCCGACTCTGCCTCCTCCACCCCAACGATATAAAGGGTTAATGGAAAATAATGACGTTTCACTCGAGGTATGTGTGCTTATGATGCATGTGCACTCAATGGAATTTGTGGAATTAATTCTCTGTTTAGTTTATTTGAGATTTTTGCATACGTTTCTGTCCCATAGTTTCAAAAATGACATGTCAGAGTCAAGGTTTTGACGATTTTGCTAAAGCTCCACATTGTTTGGCTTCTGTTAATTGCTTTTCTGATATGATATCACCACAACAATAGCGTGTAACACTATACCAAACAACGATACACACAACACAGTTCACACCAGGCCACAATGTAGAACACAGTACTATCATTTGTACCATTAACCTTATTTCCCTATATCCCTCCACTATCCTTCTCAATTCAAATAACAGACTAACATGTCCACCACCCAAATTACTTTCATACTTCTCTATACTAATTCACCACTAATCCTTTATGGGTTCAGGAGTAGCATTCTACTCGCAGAAAAGGCGCTTCGACTCCTCGTCAGGGGTAGCAAGCGCTATATAAATGCAATTACAATACACTACAATTTCCTAACACAAATCTAGTAGATCAAACCATATCACATATATTTATGCCACCCCACATCACAACACCATTGCTCACCATATCACTCCATACCTCGTAAAACCTCTCTGTGCTAACTCACACTGCACCTTACACTACCCCTCTACCATCCTATAATCAAAAATCTGCATTCTGACTCTCCAAACACATCTCTACATGATACTGCACCTTACAAAATGTTCCCTCAAAATAATGCCACATCACCTATCATATACCTCACTGCATCAGAGTCCAAAGAGCACCACACCACATCTACCTTATCACCCGACCCAAACCACATTGCACAATTTCACAACACACCACAGCAAATAACAACTGTCGATATCCGTTCCACCCAAAATAAGATGATGAAGCCACAGACACCTAATGCCAACACTAGACATCTGTGAGAATATGATCTGATGAATAGAGGAACACACACTACATTCATAAAACAATCCAATTGGGCACCAAATATATTCCTCACATCTGCATACTTGCAAATAGTGAGATGTATATCTACTTAGACTTTGTGCTATGTTCCCATTACAAAAGTGACGCATATCTAGGCAAAAATCCTTTTAGTTTCATCTTACTTCGCATTGCAAAAAGGTTTTGCGCTGGAAATTTACTTGGAAATAACGCAAAGCAGCGCCTAGCGCTGCTTTCCGTTGCTTAGCTCCAAGGGGGCATTCCATGGGTAGTGCACGGGCATTCTGAAGTACCCAGCCATGGGTTTGATGCAAAACACTATTTACTATAAAGTGTAGACAGGGTTGTGCATTAACCCCTTGAGTGCCCCGCCCTTTCCACGCCCTGTGCCGGGCGTTTCATTAGCGGGCGGGGCTCATGACGAGATAGTGTCGTCATGGGCACAGCGCAACCGCGGCCCATGACGAGACCATCTCGTCATGGGCACTCAAGAGGTTAAAAAAACACCTTTTTGCATATGTGCAGCACATATCCGAAGAGGGAAAACATTTAAAGTTAGGCTAAGCTAGTATTTTCTACTGGGAAGGCCCCCTTTCAGCACAAAAGCTATGCTAGTCTCTCACAGACACTCTTGCACTATGGCACAAAGGTGTGTCCATGGCGCTTTGCAGCCTCATTGTGTACCGGTGCTAGGGAAAGAGGAGGAGATTTCTCTGTAGATATGGTGCTGTCCTGCTCTCCTTCCCATGCAATGCAGCACAGGAATTTTGGCTACCCCGCTACATTGCATAAGAATGGGAGAGGATGTAGCCTTACGGCTAGAGCGGTCGACCTCAAAGCTGGGGAACCGGGTTCGAGTCACAGCAGGGACGCTCAACATCCTTTGATTTTACCTAAAAAACATGAATGTGTCCATCTGTAACTAAACTGGTGCTCATGTAAAGCACTCCGATACCCGAAAATAGACCCCGGATTGTTAAGATGCCATTGGCGAGTTCTGTGGGACAGATCATATCAAGTAGAAAAGAGCCAAGGAAACACATAGGAATAAGATCAAAATAAGACCAACTACAAACCTCGATCTTCTAATATTCATGAGGCCTAATCCACCCAGAGTCAACCTTTTATGCAATATTCAATATTGTTTGGCATCATGAAGCTTGAATTAGCAGAAACTGGGTAATAAAATGCAAAACTGTTCCGGACAGGGAGCCCCAAAGTATGGCTTGCCTGAGGCCCCGCAAAATCCTTAAAATGACACAGGGTAAAAAAGAACAGAAAGGCAGGACGCATAGAGCAAGGTGTATATGACGTTTATTACAAGAAGAATGTTACAAAACAAGTGGTGTCTTTTCTATGCAATATCGGCGGTTGGGTATCACAAAACAGATCTTTTTCCCCTTTTTTTATTATAAAAAATATTAACAAATAAATACTCCAAGACGTACAAACTACAGGGAGAAAACAGAAAGGAAAGATCTATTGGGAAGTAGGAATGCAAGAACTACATGACAAGCTTGACAGCTTTTCTAAACAAATGTGAAAAAATATTGTATATAAAATATGCAATGCTACTGCCAGTCATGCCAGGTTTGGTGTGTTTTTCTTTCTCTTTTTTTCTCCAGTCAGGGAATCTGGTGAATCGCAGGGGAATGGGAGTGGAGTTTTAATACTTTAGAATGGCCATCTATTTTAAGCAAGCAGTTACAGCAAAGCAAGTATGGTTTGAGTTCCCTCCTGAGTGGAGTCCATTGTGTCAGAATGGGAGAGCCTTCTGCCTTCGTGGCCTGTGCGTCCTGAACATCTGGTAGCTTCGGAAATTTGTACATGTCTACACAACATCTGGTAGAGGTTACGAAATGTAGGCTAAGGCTGCATGCAAAGTTACAAATTAATTTTGCTTTAAACATATGTTTAAAAGGACCATTGCTCAATTTTCATCTAAATATGAAGAGTTTCACACTTGACCATACAGAACAAGAACCCAAGCCACAGTTTCCAATGGGAATCTCATTGTGGGCTCCGGTCTGTACATTGAAGCGCTGCATCGCCAGCTTTGAGAGCTCCCTGACATGGGGGCTCCCTTGCACCCTGGACAGGGAGACAAAGCTTCCAATTTACAGTTCTGTGGAACAGCAATGCTCAGATTTAGGAGGAAGTGCTATCTATATGAGGAATCCAGCAGTGGAAGAACCTTCCATCATATACTCACGATCCAGGAAATTCTGTCAAAGAATTCTCCTCTGTATTTTGCGTTTTTAAAGACTTTCCGCTACCACCACACTGAACTAGACCCTCAAGTCAGATTTCATAACTGTATAATTACCATGGTAACGCAGGGAGAGAGGAAACCAAAACACTGACACTTGCCTGTTTTCCAGCACACAGTTGCGCATGCTTGTTGTGTCATTGTGGTCTGGTGGCGTAGTCGATGAATGCGTCCATGTCAGGGATCTGGGTTTGCCCTCATGATCACAGGTTCTATTTCTGATGGCTTAAGTGAGCTTCGCATCCTTTTGAGGGCAATATGCTTTTATATAGCGCTTTTGGGTAACAATAAACACCAATTGTCAGTCAATAGTGCCAAGGCACCTCAGGGGCAAAGTACAGCTCTAGAAGTAGACTGTTTTTATGTAGGCCCCTCCTTAAATTAAGAGTCCAAAACAAAGAAATAACATCTGAAGCAGCTACCGGGTGTGCTGTGCACATATTACACATAGGCGCACGCTGGGGAATAATGCACAGACTCTACTCTTTCCTGTTTTGACTGAATTCTTTTTTAATTTTCCTTTGTTTTGAGGTTGCTAGTGGTAATGGACTGATGAACACCCTGGGTCCAAACCAGGAGCAGGCACAATGTACACAAGGCTTATAATTGATGATAGTGCAAATATTGGTGAAAATAGTGTCTGCACCACCTCATAAGTGTCAAAATAAGTGTTAACCAAACACAGTCCACGAGGGTTGGGTCTATGCCAAATTTTTAGAATATCCATAAGAAAAAAGTATAAACCATCAATCTAAATTGTAATTATGTACACATTTAGTGGTTATCCCGAAAATGTTGCATTACTTAGCCATCATGGATTAGCACTGGCCACCCCAGAATGCAGTTGAAACAATCACTTTTTGCCATTACAAATTTCTAGAATAGAGGGCGTTGCTACCAATTTTCATTGTTCGAACTGCGTCTGCATCAGTAGTTTTCTAAAGACGTGTGCAGTATTGCTGCACAGAAGCAACTTTCAATGATCTTTCCTGATGCCAATGTTGTGTGTGGCGCTATGTCTGGATTTATGAGCCAGTAGGAATTTGGTGGGCACCCACAACAAAAACAGAAAAACACGGATTGTGTCACAATATTATGCGATCCAAGGTGTGCGGCAAGTTAAAAATTATCTTGGATAAAGCCTGTCCGTGATTGGAATCAAAAGATGACATTTGTGGTTTAAATGAGGCAATGAAGGCTGCTATCCTTCTTCCAAGGTGTACTTAAACAGCACAGCAATATAATTATTGCAATTATACGCTACAGGCTGAACGTCATTGTTCATACAGCATCTGCAATAACACAGGGACCTGATGGAACAAGGAAGTCCAGCAACGACTTCCCTTTCAGTGGGAACGACCCAAAGCCCATTGTTTCAAGCACAGGTTCATCCAGAGAGTTAACAGATCTGTATTCTTGTCTACGGGTGCTCATTGTATCAACCTTGAGATGGTAAAAAGGGTGAGTGGGTGCACCAGGGTCCAAGACACATCACTGCAGTGGATGCATCAGTCCACTGAACCACCAACCCTCCTCCTTCTATTCAGTGAAATGAGATGGATACCGCTTTCAAAAACTGTAGAATTAACTTTTGAATTAGCAGATTAAGATTGACTCGATAATCTGACAAAATTTACTAAGTGAATAGAAGTGGTCAGTCTAAGGCAGTGGGGGAAATAACTTCCTGCTCAATGACTGAGTAACTGTTAATCACTCAGTGATAGGAAACTGCTCTCTAATTTCAAGGTTTAAGCATTCTGAGCATCAGCAATGAAAGTGATAAGCATGAATGGGCGTACACAATTTCAGTCTGTTATTTAGGAGGAACCCTGAAAAAAGGAGGTTTTGAGAAAATTTCCATTATTGGTGGGTTTTTTTTTTTAATGCAAATTATTTTGCCCTATGTAAATGTACATCAGTAGGCAGACCACTTACAGAAACGTGTCAGTGACTGAAATTTTTTGTTTTATGAATTCATGGATTTGCCTCCTTAGACTTAACAACATTATTGTTGCCCTTCTGATCCTCTATTATAAAAAAGGCATGTGACCATGATGGTGGACCTTTGAATACAATTGACAACTTGCGAGTGAGAATGTCACTTTGTCACACAAGACAGCTTTTCCAATAAAGGAGGACATCTGTGAAAAGCCCAGAAACAACAATGTAAGTTTTGAATCAAACATGGGCGTCAAATGGTTTCTTCTTTACTTATGCAGTTTTATTAGAAGATGGACTAAAGTGTTATGAACTGTCACAGCACAGCTGTTTTAACAAAACTGACCCCGAAACATGTAGAAAGCGCAGTGCTGAAGCCTTGGCGTATACGACAGGCCTGAGTGCCGCTTTATGTTTTAGAGATCCCTGGGCTTGCTTTGTAGTACTCCTAACTAATTGCACACAGTGGTATAAATACTTATTTTGTTCGCACCTGTTGAACGCACAATGTCTTTGTTCACGGAGTGCAGTGAGGAGTACAGTCAATAGGCGGGGGGGTACCATGAAATAATCTTAGTGCAGTGTAAGCTTAATGAAGGTTACTGGATTGCCAATATTGGAAAGCAATATCCCCTCTCCATTAATTAACACACTGAAGTCCCCACACACCTTATTGGCCAGTAAATGCAGACACTATGCTACGAAGGATGCATATGTTTTCCCACACACATCACCTCTTGGACTGAGTGACAAGGGTACATCTTGCAGCCAGGTTAGAACTTTACACTGTGTGGATGAAAGTGCATTGAGAAATGTATGGAAATGATTCCATTGTCCAAAGAGGTGGTGTTTTGATCATGATACCAACCAGCATTTAGCAAATCAGGTCTATTCTCTTAAAATCAATGAGGGAGTCCCGAATAATACTGAGTCAGACTCAGCCTTGCGTTATGTTATGTTATATTGATTTGTATAGCGCACTAATCACCCAAGAGGATATCCAGGTGCCTTCTTAAGGTAGGTTTAACAGCAAAAGGACTAATTGGCCACTGACATGTGTGGCTGGTTGGGGTTTGTGATGGATAAAAAGTTCTACCAGAAGAATTCTCAGATGTTTAGATCTCACATGCACACATTTGGACTGGCTTAATGTGAAAGCTGGAGATTTCCGACAAGCCAGGTCATGAGGACTATGGGAGCATCAGTCACGTTAGGCAAAGCCACGCACAAATATCCTATTATTTCCTATATGCTGGATGGCCTCTTCAAAGGCCCGAAGATAAGATCATTGAGGCGGAGGTGAAGTGGGCAAGTAAGCAGTATTACATATATCCACTGCGGTGACCCCTAGTGGCACCGTGAGTGGGCACATCTCCGGAAAAGGATGTTCAGAGTTCCACGGGTCAAGCTGGGTCGAGCGGACATATCTTGCAAGCGATAGGCGGGATTCTGTCTGCTTTTTTGGCGATAGTGGTGTCTTGATGTTTGTGGGCGCACTACGACTGGCAGGACTGAGGTGAGAGCTGGAGGGTATGCTGGCTTTCTGTGAGTTTTCTTGCATCATCACTCTCGCACATAGATCCTTGTGCAAACAACATTGTCCGCTGTCATCGTCTGGAAAGAGAAGAAAATTACAGAAGTAATACCAATAATCATATTACCTTGATTTTAATATAGTATTCACTACTGGTTTTGTAGCTTGCAGGGTCTGTATGTTACAGTTGTAACTTGAAGGGTTCAGGAAGTGGAACAAGGGATGGGGGGGTCACGTAAAGGGGGCAGAGGATGGGGACAAAGTAGGGAGAAGGGCAGGAGTGGACAAGGATCACAGGATGGGGAATACGAGGGGACAAACGTGTGGGGAAAGAATGTAGGACAGGGAAGAAAATAGACCAAGGAAAAAGAGGGGACAAGTGGAACAGGTTAGGAGAGGGCAGGGCACACGGAAGTAGGAGAAAGAGAACAAAGAAGAAGAGCAAGTAGGGAAGTACCAGTGACCAGGGGGAGAGAGTGGAGAACATGGAAAGGGGATGAGAGGCAGGGAAATGAGCGGGGCTTGGAGCTTAAGTTTGAAGAGTAGAAGCAGAGGAGAGAGTGACAGAGGAGTGCCCGAGGATGGTGTTGGCTGGGGGGGGCAAGGAGGATGCGTCACTAGGGGATATGGGAGACCTCTAGAATAAGGGTGTAAAAAGAGGCGGAGACCTCATGCAGGGTCAACTGCTAGATGATTTGGATTCTAATATGGTTCATTGTTTGTTCGTGGTCGGTAGAGGACAGGGAGATGCTAAGAGAAAAAGAAATGGGGAGACAGCCCATCACACATCTCTCTCGCGTCTGTCTTTCACGGTGATCAATAATGACCCCTCCGTCCAGAACAAGTCATGTACCACTCCTTTTGTACTGGTTGGGGGAGTGGGGGAGACTCGGTTTCCTGATTTAACATTCTTTTTAGAGAGCTCCTACAAGGTGGGTACATATTAAAACATATTTGACTAATAAAAGCAGTGGAACGTTGTAAATGTACCCAATACGAGCCAACACCGATTGAAGGGATTTAGGATTATAGTGACAACATGTAAAGAAATGATAACAACCGAATGCAGGCTCTAAAGAAATGGAGGAAATTTATGACATGGTGGTGCCTCTGAAGTCCGGGAGGAGGAATGGCGTCACTCACATGCCAGGCACTACAGCGCCTTCTGGAAAATTGATCATTTTCCCTTTGAGCGATTGGCAGGGCTGCCGCAGTGTCAGCCAATCACGTTAGGCTAACCTGACAGTCAGTACCATGTCTGGCGTGCCTGTCACGTGACTGGCTCTGCCTCTTGCGTACTATAGAGCCCATTTTGAGGGATCGGACTGTCACAGAAGATGGCGTTTCGGTGCAGCCCGAAGTAGGCCCATGTGCCCCGAGATTATAATAACAATAACCAATGGGACGAGGGGGCAGTCAAGAGTTCACACATTGTGTCGCGCTCTCTCCTACCAGGATCAGCTCTCCGTCGTTGGTCATCTCCCTGGACCAGGAGGTTTTGGGGCCCTCCCCCTTCAGCAGCCGCTGTTCACACACCATCTTGTTCTCGCTCTCCCATTTGGCCAAACTCTGAAAAAAACAGAACAAAACGTGAGCGAGGGAATAACAATGAACCGCAACATAAAAGGAGAGGCATTTAAATAACAAACGCCCCCTCCCCGGCAGGATATCCAACACCTCGCAAGAGGGACCATCCATCATGGCGTCATGGCGGGAGGCAGACGCCTCCTGAGGGGGGCCTTCCCTGGGGAACGATGCGCCGCCAATTTGTTCCAACTTCTAAACACTTGAGCTGTCACTTCCCAGCCTCATCTGTTACACGATAGGGCAGAGGAAGGGAGGGAGGGGGCGGGGGGCGTGGAGAGAGCGTGGAAAGGGCCGGTATCCTGGCCTAAGTAGAAAGGACATAACGCTTTTATTTCCGCAATATTATTACAAACATTGTCTGCAGCGAAGCACAACTGCGTGCAGTCCCCCATACCTTATAGAGCACCGACATAGTTTCAAAACTGGCCCTATTTGTAGGATCTTGGACACTTTTTAGATATCCGATTCGTTAATAAGGGGCACTATTATTTTGGCGTCTGGGCCTATTTTCTGCCGCATTTCGACCCTGGCAACACACAAGAAACACCCAGCAGGGCTAACAGGGAAGTCCGAAAAACCAGTAGATAAATGCAGTACTGATAAATTCATTTCAGTTGTACACTGACTTCTTCCTGTCCTGATCAAAGCATGGAAACGAACACAAGGGAAATACTATTGTTCCAAGCCTATTCTGTATTGACAGGTGCAGGCTTTCTGAACTTACATTCCATTCTTTGTTCTTCTGTTTCTTCCTGTTTAATTTAGAATATTCTACCCTCGGTAGATGGAATATTCTAATAGAATTATGACCGTTCTGTCTCGGACTGGCAATCATAAAGTCTTGATCACTGGTTATAGGACCTCATTTGTGACAGCCTGTAATTCGGGGAAAGGGCCTTTAATCAGGGTACTAGCCTCAGCAGGTGTCTCTAATGCTATATCAGAACCTTAGAATGCTCAAAACTCCTTACGACATACTGAAGTGACTCAGAATCAATAAGGACTAATACAGACCTTCAGCTCCAACTTTCCAATATCTCTCTTTAATTTTCTCCCTCTTTAATTGACAATATTCAACCCTCAGTGGGTTGAATGTTCTAATAGCCTTATAGGTCTTCTGCATCAAGGTTGCTAAAGGCGATCTCCTCCATTATAGGGTCTCACCCGTGACTCGGGCCTATAACCCGGGGTCAGGGCTTTTAACAACCAGTATAGCCTTCAGCAGTAACCTATAATGCTATACAGTCACCCATGATCCTTTCCATTTACGTCATGTACTCTAGTTCTAGGTTACTCTTCTGAAGAAATGTTCTTGTTATTTGGGGCTATCTAGGTATTTGAATGTTTCTTTATAAAAATGATCAGACCCCTTGCCTTCTGACCCTATTATCTGTGGTTCAAACCACGAACCACCATCTTAGAGGGGGACCAAAACAACAAGATTGATGCCTGTTTTCTTTCCTCGTAGGTGCAAAGGGTGCCTGTTTTTCGGAGTTGTCTGGCTCCGTCACTCCTGGTGCCATCTTTAAAAGGGCTTGTCCCGTTTTTTAAAGATTGTAATCAGTTTGTAAGTTTGTTCGCCCCTTTTTTGTTGCCTTATTTTTAATTTTGCCAGTAGTCAGTAGACACATGGGGAGCCTGGGTCTATTGATAGAGGTTGCTGGACCTCAGTTATAACTTTTACTTTCCCCCTCACATATTTTCTGCTTGATCGCTTGCGCTGCCAGTGCGGGTCTTGCCCCCCCCCCCCGCCCCCCCATGAAACGCCTCTTTCATGACGGGCTTCTTAATGCAGCAAGCAGCGCATCCATGCCTGGGCTGCACCCAGCGCCAATACCCCTGGATGTTTTAACCCAGAGCAGTGCCGGTTTCTCAGCTATTGAATAGGCATTGCTAGCTCTCAGGCTTATCAGTAAGTCTGACGACTTCTCTCTATTGAGTTCCATATCCATTATAATCTTTGACTTCTTGCCAGACCTGTAGCAGCAGAATCATCAATCTTAGCCCTCTAACTAAGAAAAAGTCAGGAGAACCCATTCTGTGATAAGAGTAGCGAATTAGCATATGATAATTTAGGAATCAAGTGTGCGCTTATGAACGCCAGGTCCCCGTTTAAGCACCGTTTTGAATTTGCTGAGTTTCTGATGGGACACCAAACGGATTTGGTATTCGTCACAGAAACTTGGGCTGATGATAACTCGGGCCCTGAACGTATTGTGGCGGTCTCCAGTGGATACGCCATCTTTCTTTAGACAGACCTAATACAGGGGGTGGAGGGGTGGCACTAATCACGCATTGGGGAGGGTATTTGCTGGAAGGGATATTTACTAACAATCCCAACATTGTAAACCCTCACTCCCTCCAATTGACCTGGTAGGTTCACCATGTGGTGAACTGGTAGATACAACTACAAGAGAGGCTTCCCGCAGTGTTATGTAATAAGAAATCTCTAGGTCGAGCTTGGCACAAAATACAAGCTACTGAATTAAATTCCCTACTTATAAATCCCCTGCCCAAATTAGAAGATAACTTAGATCATGTGGCAGAGGACTATTCCGATTGAATTAGCTCCGCACTCAACAACACTGCCCCCACCAAACTAAGAACTAATAATATAAAAAAGGTATCTCAACGTGGTTTGATGAAACACTCAGGGCCGCTAAACTGGGATGTAGGAGACAAGAGCACACATGGCATAGGGGATATAAGGAGGAAGAGTGAGAAAAATATGAACTCTGCTTGGCAGAATATAAAAAGCTTTCAAATCAGGATATTACACAGAGCAAAGAAAACTGGCAAGTGATTCTAATAAAACTCAATTTCAAACAATAAAGAAGCTTACCCTCCCTACAGCAAGCTACTCAGCAGTACATAATCAAGATTTCAGTGACTCTTTAGCTAATTTATTTCAGGAGAAAGTAATGACCATCTTTAACAAAATTACTGCTAGCTGCCCCAGCATTCATTACAATAACCAACCCTTAGAAATGGGCTCCAAAAATACCAGTTGCAGGCAATTTGAGGACCCTTCAGTAGAGAGATTTGCAAAGGTCATTCCCAGTATTAAATCTGGATATCCTCAGGATCCCTGTCCCCCCTAAGACAGGGGTCTTCAAACTGGGGAGGGGGGCCCTAGGGGGGCCTTAACTGCTCCCAGGGGGTCGCATGCTCTGGTGAAAAGAAGCATCATGCTGATAGCAGAGCTTTGTTTCAAGCTGAAAACAAATGATCAGCAGTCAGAAACTTTGTAATGGGCCATTTTTAAAAGGTTTAACATAACTCTAATGTTTAAATAAGTCTAGACATACTTTAAACATTGCAAATTGAATAGAATAATTGTGAAAAATTCTGAGGAGGGGCCCTATTATTTATTTTTCATGCTGGTGGGGCGCTGCATTAAAAAGTTTGACGCCCTCTGCTCTTTCATAGTGCATTTAGCACCCGAGGCAGTAGCATCATATCTGATTAAAATGTATACCGCTATGTTCGAGATAGGAGAGTTTTTCCTACCCCCTGGAAGCTAGCATCAGTTCTCCCATTACTAACAAAAATCCAATCTTAACGTTATGGATTTAATTACCATCTTATATCATGGGTTCCGTATCCAGCCAAACTGGCAGAGAAGGTAATGAACATGCGACTTGCCCCCTACATAGGTACAAATCATCTCCTTGATGATGCTCAGTTGGCTTAAAGCAGGGCAACAGCACGGAATTTACGCTTATAGTGGCCACTGAGGAAATTCGAGTGACCCTGGATGGGTGTGTAAATGCAGCCCTCATATTGCTGCATCTGTCAGTGGCCTTTGATACGGTCAACCATGAGCTTTTGGTTGACCGTACGAGAGAACTCAGGATAGAGGGCCCTGCGCTGGCCCTATTGCAGTCAGTTCTTTCTGGGTGGTGATAAGCGGTGTCCCCGGAGGAGTGCACCTCAGAATCTTAATCTCTGCCTTGTGGTGTCCCGCAGGAATCATCCTGAGCCCCACAATGTTCAATCTATACGTGTTCAATCTATACGTAACACCTCTGGCCACGTTCATAAAACCATTCGGTCTGTCATTAGCATCATATGCTGATGAGACCCAAATAGTAGTTTACCTTCCCAAAAATGATGTTCCTTCCAGCGGTGTATTTAGAACTGCATGAGTGCGGTAAGCAATGGATGGACTCTAATCTCTTAAAGTTAAATTAATCAAAGACAGAGGTTATTCTGTGTCGAAACAGCCTTTCTTTTTGGTCCCCAACCCGGTGGTCGCCTGAGTTAGGATCACTCCCTACACCTGTCAACAAGTTAAAAATCTGGTGGTGTTACTTGACAGTGAATTAAAATATAAAGATCAAGTAAGTAAGGTCACCTCATCCTCCTTTCGTGCTCTCAGAGTGATTAAGAAGATTGAAAAATTCTTACTGTTTGATCTCCTAATACAGTAGTGACTGCACTTGTGCTAGCAAGACTTGAGTACTGTAGTAGTCTTTACCTAGACCTGTCCAAGCGTTCATTAAAAAAATTGTGAACCCTCCTGAATGCTGCCGCTCGCTTCCTCTTGAAAATTCCAAAATTCAAATCAGCGAAAGAAGCCATCAGCACACTTCACTGGCTCCCAGTCAGGGAGTGCATTATTTTCAAGGCCTTGTGTATGGCCTATGGGACCCTTAATGGGCAGGGCCCCCCCATGTAAAGAGGTGGTACACCTCCGGTAGGACCTTGCGCTCCAGCTCTGCAAGGCTCTTGGTGGTGCCAGCTTTCACACGCTCTTCCAGGGGCGGCCGAAGTTTTTTTTGACCCACGGCCCTACATTGTAACCGTCTTCTCTATGGATTGAAAGTAACAGTATCAATCTCTGTCTTTAGGAAAACTCTTCAAACGTGGCTTTTTATCCAGTTAATAAAAATATAACTGAGTTCCACCGTCCGTTTGTTTCGCATAGTGTCAAGATGCCTACGGGCAATCCTTGCGCTCAATAAGACCACTCATTCACTCATTACTTAAGAGAGTCCCACAAAACAAAGGCTATTTGGAGGTTTCATCCTTCCAGTTCACACCTGAAGGTCCATCCAAACTGTACCTCACTCTCCTAACCATGTCAAAGGTTCCCTCAAGGTACTCTGTTGTTATTGGTTGCCTAACCCTGTTTGTTACATGGGACATTTGTATTATTTGTGGCCAATTAAGACAATGCAAAAAGCAATTACACCCTTCACTTTCTGCCCTGTGTGGAAATGCCAACTCTTGCCCAAGTTTGCACAAACTGCGCTCTGTGCTATGAGATAATATATGACGCTCATTGAAGTGTGTTGCCGCTATATTGTACACATGTCTGCACCCGAATATACACTACTGTACACAGCTGTCTCAAAATATTACTCAGGACCGTGTATGGCGATACCCTGATGGTGCATGAAATCGGTGTTGGTAAGACGCTGCAGCTGGCATTGTTCGGACGCCCATGAGACCTTGCCCACTCCTTACAAATCCATGCGCATCAATAAATAAATAAGCAAACAAATATAAATAAATTAACATAATTAAATGAATAAATAAATAAGCAGCCTGTCTTTACACTCTCCCGGATCTGGATCCCGGGGACTCCCTGATGCGTGTTTTGTCCTGGTCCAGGGAGTTTGAGAGTTCACTCTGATGCTACAACAGTGGGCTCTTTTGTTAAAGCTCTGAGGGTGACGTACCGTGCCGTGCAGCCATGGCACTCAGTATTAATAAGTGATGATGTGTGTGTTTCACCCGCTGTGTCCCTGGTTCCCAGTTCCACCCTCCTCACTGCAGCGGACGTTCATTGGCCCAGGGCTCCATTAGCCTCCACGGGTCATTTCTATTTTCACCACACGTGAACAGAGTGATTACTAGAGGGAAATGGATGAACCAGTAATGAAACCAGGAGACCTCTCTATTGGCCAGAGCCTCATAAAATCCCCTGGCGCTGGGAAAGGGCCTTTGCCTGACACCTCAGACTGACGAAAGTTTCGAGAACAAACCTGTCGTTGGTGCTACCAGTCCTCACAGGTGACTGAGGGGCATATCAGCAACGAGATAGAAAATTATCGCCGCTTTTGCGGCCGTTCGCGGCCGAAAAGCGGCGATAATTTTATTGCCTAATTAGCAAAGTCACGCTAACGCGTGAAACCTTGCTTTAGCGGGCGAAATCGTAACGCCCAGCTTTGCAACTCTAATGAGATGCAAAGTGGGCATTCCTGACCTAACATGACAGGAGAATTTCTCCTCTCATCAAGCCCCACGCTATGAAGCATAGCGGCAAGAAAAGTAGCGATAACCCCTGTTATCGCTACTTTCCTTACGCCTGCTTCAGGACTGACTGAGCCATGATATCCTATGGAGGGTGGATATCATGGCTAAGTTTGTGAGGCCCTATCAACAAGCTAACGCCACATTTCGTGAGATTATCACTGGGTTTCCAGCGATAATCTCACGTTAGGCAGTTAGCGCTAGGATTTTTATTGCTTTTGAGATAAGCGTTGCTAATAGCACGCTATCTCAGCGATAAAAATCCATGCAAGCCGGCGATAATTATCCTAGCGCTAAGTGCGCTTAGCAATAATTATCGCCAGTTGTTGTTGATATGCCCCTGAGTGACTCCTTGGGAAGAGTGAGTGGCTCGCTGCTTGACATGCCCCCGAATCTGAAGCTTACATGGTCAGCCTTCAGTGGGTCAGCACCTGATCACACGTGATTGACTGATCGGGAAGAGTCAGTCCAAATCAAACCCTGCTCGTCAGGCAGCTGGCCCGGACTGATTTTACCCCGGCGGTAATGGCCTGCCCTGGCATGTGACTGACTGCCCAACCCCGTCATCCACTAATTTGAAACACACCAACCTGTTGGTCGAAAGCTGCAAACGAGAGAGAGAGATACCTATGCTGGATCCAAAACTGCCCCTAAGCCCTTTTAAGAATGCTTCTGTTCTGAGGCACCAGATCTGGAATTCTTATTTTACACACAACATAATACATAGAAGTCTTTTGTTTCCTGGTTGTTATTTTTCAATTTGTTTTCAGCTTCTTTTGGATTTAAAAATATAACTAAAGCACTAACAGGTTTACTGATAGAAAGCGAATACTGATCTCGAGTGGGTTCAGTCCTAAAATCTTCTTTTAAATCTTTAACTAAGGGCAGATATTACAGGCAGTTTTGGAAAAAAAAAAGTAATTATGTATTCAAAGTAATGTACAGTTCTAAGAGGTATTATTTTTCCTTAGTGGCAAATATGTAAATTTCAACAAGGAAAGTGCCACTTCCTTGGAGTATCTTTCTGAACGACCCTGGAAGGATGTCCTTTTTCCTTGTTTACAACACCTGTTCTTCTGCATCCCATGTCCAGTGCAGCCATTCAGGCCCCTGCTCTGAACAGAGGTCAGTTTCAGGCCTCAGCATTGTTTAATCTTGGCAGAGGGGCTCTGACTCTACTACCCCTTTGGGGCAGTTTATGATGCAATGCCACCCCATAAACGCCACCAGGGCGAAGCAGCTGTTTCATTGCCAGGAGAGAAGATAAAGGCTACCTCATGGTAGCTTCAGTCAGATGACCCAGTATGTATTAATGTTGCTGTGCAAGTAAAATATTGTAAAATGTGTTATTTGATCTGCCCTTCAACTTTTCCGAAATCTAGGTAATTGAGGATAGAAATGAGCATTTACCCTACTTAGTTTTAAAATAAAAAGTGGTAGAGGCTACAGCGATAGCCAGATGAGGATTTCGAATATCTGAAGACAACAGCACTGGTATCATTATAGCACACACATTATCAAGAGATAGAGAAACTAACCCTTGTACAACATGTTTCTACCTGGAAAGCACAATGAGGAGAATGACACGGGAACTTTAGTGTGTTTAAAATTGATGTTCACATGGAGCGCAAAAAGATACATCTGATTGTCATCAGGTTGTGTCACAGTCCTTGGGGTTGATAAAGTCTGTAGTAGTGCCCGAAAACAACATGTGTGTGTACCCCATTTCACACAATCGGTTACACACAAGCTTCCCTCCACATTACAAAGTACGTCACTTACAGTGAAGTACCACCAAAAACTGTAAAAGACACACACATTATAAATATATATTGTTTTTTAATATATATATATATATATATATATATATATATATATATATATATAGATAGATAGATATATAGATAGATATGGATCTTCACCAATCCGAGTAATGGTATGGTCTATCTTGGCTATTTAACTCATTTTAGATCATTTGGAGGGCATGTTCAACATTACAGATTGATATAAGCTTCTGTAACTGTGAACTTTGGTGACTTTCTCTGGACCTCCTTCTGCCTTTTTTTATTTAAGGACAGGAGGCATGTTCAGTGGTCATCCATAAGGTCTGGATCCATACCAGATTTTCAGGGTAACCCCTGTCAATGTATACTAGCCCCCTTTAGATTGATACATTTATTTAGGAGTTTTATATAGTGCTGTGTGTCACCTCATGGATACTTCAGAGCACTGTACAGTTTGATTTAAATTTCAGGCTTACTTTTATATAAATGTATGCCTGTAGATAGCCTATTGATCTAACATGATTCCTGCCCTGTAGACCATTGTCTGAAACCACTAATGCAGTGCTTAATTTGAGCTGGTGGTTTCCGGTGCTTGGCACCAGCACTTAATTGTCAACACCAGCATTTATTACAGTCTGACACATGATGGCATTGTTTAGTTAATTCAGAGATGAGCAGAACAACAGTTGTTTATTTATTCAATATACATTTAAACAACTAAAACCTGCCGCCCAAGCCATACTTGTAGCTTTGTGGGCCTGAAATAGTCTGAATTGTCACACTTGTAGGAGTGTGAAAGTTGTGTTTTTAAAGGTACTGTAATTGGCAGCGCTGACAGGGCCAAGGGTGGTGCAACCTGCAGTAGCCTCCTGATGAGGGCCCTAGCACTTCTTATTTTACAAATGAAGCACAGCACTAATGTCAGGTACAGGAAGCACAGTTCAGAGGCACCCATCCGATGCTGGCTCTAGAGATCAATATGGCAGATCGTGCCGTCTTGGGTGGCATGATATCAGAATATCATTGTAACAATTTCACCTGATATAAACAATGTCCTAAAAATCGTTTACAAAAATGTAATCTCATTGAAATCAATAATAGAAAGTCTACACTCGCGGACAAAAGTTTAGATTTGATATTTATGACACATTATTTAAATCAGGACAATATTTCTCTATGCCATGTTCTGAAATATAACCACCTGGGCTAACCAATACACCAGAGGAAGAGGCTGGATGGAAGAGGTTCTAAGAACAGTACAAGTGGGTGCACATGCTGTCAGGTTTAAATGTAAGAATCCCCTTTACAGGACCCAGTAGTAAAAACAAAGAAAGGGTCCTGAGAGGTCAGGTGAAGAATCTGCATTTCTTAAGTTTTCTGTGGGACATCACTTTTAAGAACTATTATCACTAAGCTACTGACTCCCTTCCCTGATACAGTGTTTAATGTTGAGGCTTCTTAGCATGTGATGCTTTGTGAATTATATCTTCTCAATAAATTCATATTTTACATCACAAGAGACCATGTGACAAATGACTACTTTTCTAATGTAATCTATAGACTTTACTGGTATTTGCCCTAAACCACATATACTGCACAAATCATTGGTCAGTGAGAAAGAGGCCAAAGTAGGGCTGTGGCGGGGAGGTTGAGGCAGAGATTGATTATGAGTGGTTCACCTTGCAAGGTCGACCATCAACAGTTTGTTCTTCAAACTCCTCTCCAATTTTGAAGTTGATCTCTGTGGTACGGACTGTGGTGGAGGTTTTGATGTAGAAGGTTTCGCAATCCTGCTTGATCTCCACAGCTGGTTTAGATGCCGCAGCCACAGCAATCTTCCGCAGCATAACGTTGACGCCTGGAATTGATTAAATACATTAGGATTAGAATTAGGAATGGAGACATGAATGATAGAATTAGGAACAATTTTCATTTTAGGATTTCAATACTGTGTCTTCTGGTGGGTGGAGGGAGGGGAGAGAAATGCTGATGTTGAAGACCAAGCATACAATTAGCGGAACCCCACTTAGCCATGGAACTGCGTGTGACCACTCTCCAATTCCACTCTGTGGCTCTTCCATCTCAGTCACCTCTACCAGTCTTGGTCAACATGTTTCTTTTCAATTACAATCACTCCTCCTTGTTTCTGTCTGCCTGCACGTTGGAATACATATGTACATCCACACACATTAGCATACCGAGCTCAAATCATAAATATATATATATATTTTAAAAAACATAGGGACTGATTTAGAGTTTGGAGGACGGTTGAGTGCCTGTCTGAGCAGTGGGGTAAATCGCTCTGTTGCCCTGACATCAAGTCCCCCAAATCTAGAGATATCCCCCGGCCCTTGGACATTTCTTAACACTGGCAGGAACTGGTATCACTGGTGGCTCCTATCAGTGTTGTAAAGTTTAACAGACAGCTCTGTAAAACAGGACGGCCATCCATCAACCAACACATAGTTTTACTTTTTTCAAAATCAAACTCCTGGAGTGGGGAGTCATTTGTTAGGTCGAGCCTAATGCAGCGCGCATGAGCTACTCTAGGAAAACGACCTCTTGGAATCACTCTGGACTTGTCACACGCTTGTGTGTGTGGTTTTTTTCGGCTTTATTTCTATTGAGCTTTGCGTGCGTCTTTTCAAAAAGACAGGAAAAGACAGCACGCAATTGGGCAAAGGCGGGTGCATGTCCCACCTTTCCCAGTAAATGTATCCGCCCACGGCCTACGGCTTGCGGTTACGAGCAGGGTCGCCATCTGTTCAGGCTCAGGTTTCTAATTAACGCGTTTGCGGTCGTCGCGCGGCCGCCCTGGTTTGTTTGTCTATTGACGTGAGCTGTTGTATGTTTGTTTATACCTGCTCACATCCTCTTTCTTTGGTCTTAAAACTGTGTACGCTAAAAACATGTGTGCCTTCTTTCAGCTCAGCAGACATTATGCGTTCTCTTAGCTGCGTCTTGCTCTTTCCTCCATTTATTTAACTAACGGCAGACCGACGTAATGGTTTCAAAGTGCGTGGCTCGTATATATGTGACACTGATAGTCTGTGCTGCCTGCTGCTATGGGTTTATCGCTACATTGCCACTAACGCCAAGCCTACTTGGCTCCAGACATTCCTTCACCTTCCTTTCGGCTGAGTTAGAATTTTTTTTATTGATTTTAAAAGCAAAATCAAGAAGCATGTCGTATCTATGTCTAGTTATGAGAGGGCATGGCCTCCTAGTCCGATTCTAAGTACCCTGTGACCTTTAACCCAGACAGCAGATAGCAAGGACGCCAATCGCCCGTACGCAAGAAAAAGGCTGCTCTCCCGCCAGTTGGATAGTAAAGGATAGAAAGAATCAGGGTGCACTGCCACCTCACGCTCTGGGGGCAAAGCGCCACTGCAAACAGCAGCTGCACTGCTGACAGTAGCCTAGCGCCTTTACATCACGTGGTACGTCTGGATTGCCCTCAAATCAGAACCCTCTTTCTGCTTGCAATTTGATGTTAGTGTTACAGACTGTTGTATTCATCCTGGGCAACAGTAAACACAAATTTCAGCAGCATTTCAGCCCAACAAGTTATATCCTAGGTGATGGGGTGTCATGTCTTGTTCCCAACATTTGTACAGCAAACTGCTATCATTCTTACTCTCAGGGGATGTGTGCCAACATGAATGTGGGGCAGGCGCCGAGAGGAGTCAAGTTGCCCACTCATTGGCAATGTGTGGCTTAATGGCTAGAGCGGCCGATTTTTAAGCTGGGGGACCAGATTCGAGTCTGGCTGGAGACTCAAAACATCCAGTGATTCTGGACAAATAACTTAATCTCCCCGCGCCTAAAAATGAATGCATCCATCTGTAATGCAACTGGTACTCATATAAAGTGCTCTGATACCTTTGTGTCAAGTTCGGGCTTTATAAAACTGCTAAAAAAATGTCTGCAGTGCGCTGCACAGTCATAGTTGGCGCTGCATAGCTGCTGGTTGGAATATATTAGTTTAGCGCATTATCTGTAGTAATGTAGCGCAAAATCACTTGCTGTTTATTGCATTCTGCTCTGTTGCCCGGCCTAATGAGGCTGCCTCGTTGAGCTGCATTATTACCAATTACGCGGCTGCATGCGGTGTTGTGTGGGTGGCGACGCGGCATGTTTAATCGCCTTGCTCTAAATGGTTTGTGGGGGGCTGTGGATGTGCTGTTCAGGGTAAAAAGACAGAGGGCAATTGATGTTTAAACGTGAATAAATCTTTGCCATGCCGCCTGCGAGGGGGCCATGAGAATTGAATTGTTTATTAAAGTGCAGCCTTTTACTCCCAACACAGTGTGTATTGGTTTTGTTAAAGGTATGATCAGGGTCTGGGTGTTAAACTGGTACTAAGTAGGTGCAACATATGTCCAGACAGCGTTAACAAGTGTAAAAAAAAGACAGAAAAATGAACTAATCCTATCAGAAAATGTGCCTGATGATACCACATAATTTGCCATTTCTTGCCACTTAATTTAGTCAACCCTGCTGCATAATTTGACCGTACCCTGCTGCACAGTTCCAGGGGCCCTGAATATGATGGTTTGGCACACACCTAAATCAGGGGCTGAGCCGGGTGTGTTCCACTAGTGACTTGCCAGCTCAATAAGCAATGGAGGAAGCTCTTGACAGGTCCCTGGTGGGAGATTCTTCTAGAATACTTCACATGTTCCGGCTGGTGTACTTACAGTATGATGTGTTGCCACCATTTGCACATGCCTGCATTTTACCAGATGAGTGGAAGATATGTTTTTTTTACAGACATCTCCACTGGTCGAAGTACATAGACTGATAGTCTGCACTGACTTTGGCAGCCCAGTGTTACCACGGTACATTACAAAGCATGTTTCTGTCCATGACACACAGGGATCGCGTCCTTAAACATCATAGGGCGTAAAATTGTGTGGCCGGATTATTAACAGGATAATGTGCTGCATGGCTAAACACTTATAAGGTCCCGAAGGTGAAACCTATTGGCTATGCCAATGCTTGTTTATTTCTACTGTCCCTAACCCGCAGGTTTTCTCTGCGGTGAGCGACAGCAAATAAAAAAGCCATCCACTGCCCTCTCTAAACTGAGCGGTGGTCGAATGGCTGACCTCCGACGGCTCAATGGAGTACGGCTGTCGGGCTCAATGGAGTACGGCCGTCGGGCTCAATGGAGTACGGCAGTCGGAGAGGTATGTCAGCAATGGAGACAGAGTATTATATTTAGATTTCTCAGTCTTGTGCCCTTTCGGGATCCCTTCTGATGGGGCCACACAATGAATCGGTTTATTCTGCCACAGAATCACAAGTCATATCTTGTTTCCAGTGCCTTTTTAGCTGTGCCAACGCCTTTTCTAAGAAGGCACCAGCCAGGCGGGCCTGCCACCGTGTGCCGACTCTTCAGGGACTGCAGGTGAGAGCTGCTATGAACCTCAGCCTAGAATGGCCTCGTATGGATTACATTGTCATTTCAATATCTCGTTCCTCAGCTGATGGTACCTGATAAGGTAGCTTAGTGTGTTAAAGCACCTTCTGCTCACCTCACTCAGAACCACCTTTCCCAGCCCCCTAAAATCTCTTGCAGTCCTTGTATACCCTTATTCGTATTCCTTGCTACCCTTTTCTTACTATCCTCGTCCCTTTATCCTTGCCCTAGCTCAAGCCGTACACCCCCTTGGCCTGCTAATTCTTCCTTGTCAACACTCCTTTCCAACACCCTCCCCCACACACACACTCACCTGGAAAATACCTCCCACTTCGCTGCCTCATCATCCACATTCTATTAGATCCCTCCACATTGATAGAGACTTTTCCCCACTTTCCACTTAATATTGTGCTTAATTTGCACAAGAAAAAAAACCTAAGAAATAAAAAAGTAAGTGCGCTGGGGGACACTACCAGCGATGTCAAATGTCGAGGTTATTAAATACCAAGGCTGCCTTTACTTGATTCCGGCTCGTGACTCTTCCTTCCACCACTCGACACTTCTAGCCTTTTAATTCTACTCTTGCGGGTTATTTTTGACTCATGCTTTCTGCTTTTGTTGCGGCGGTTTTCGTTTCCTTGTTTTACGCCTTATTTTCCCTTTTGTTGCTTTTCTCGCTCTTGCTCTGGGTCAAAGTCCGATAATGAAAAATAACTTCCGGCCTCCAAAAATGTGAGACGGTGTGCACCGGAAGCCACCTGCACAAATTAAGCACTGCTTTTAACGCTGAAATGCTTTCTGTCAGAACATCCTAAGTCAGATGAGAGGCTGGTGCCTGGTTTCAGGACATTCCTGTACTGCCTATTGGGAAATCCGGCCCTGAGCCACCAGTCACCCCCACCCACCCCTGACTGCCAACAAGGCCTTGCTCCTCCCAATGATGGAAAAAGTGAGCCCTATAAACTATGGATAAGGGTTGGAAAACACGCATGCAGATACCGAAACAGGAAAATGCTTGTAAACACACATTTGTTCTTATCATTATTCAGTCACTCAGCAACCTTACATTATACATACCCAATGATAGTTGTAGCCATAACACTACCCGACAAGCATGAGGGTTACCATTAACATCATATGCAGCAGCAAAGAGTGTCTGCAAGCCACAGTCAATGAGTTATCGAGTGATTGGCTAGTAATCTACTTTTAAGCACCAGTGACTTTGGCTCGTTCCAATGGACATTACCAGTAAATGCAAGCATTAACAAAGGCAATCTGACATTGACAAAATGGTGCAATGGTTGTTTTTTGTATTATTATTGCAAGTATTTTAAGAAAAGTGAAAAATTAGAAAACATAAACGTCTGGGTCATGCTCTTCATCGGTCATGCTCCTTGTTGGGTCATGCTCCTTTTCGGATCATGCTCCTCCTTGTCGGATCATGCTCCTTTTCGGATCATGCTCCTCCTTGTCGGATCATGTTCCTCGTCGGACCATGCTCCTCCTTGTCGGATCATGCTCCTCCTTGGCGGATCATGCTCCTCCTTGGTGGATCATGCTCCTCCTCGTCGGATCATGCTCCTCATGGGTCATGCTCCTCCTCGTCGGGTCATGTTCCTTGTTGGGTCATGCTTCTCATGGGTCATGCTCCTCCTCGTCGGATCATGCTCCTCCTCGTCGGATAATGCTCCTCCTCATCGGGTCATGCTCCTCATCGGGTCATGCTCCTCGTCAGATCATACTACTCCTCGTCGGGTCATGCTCCTCCTCGTTGGGTGATGCTCCTCATGGGTCATGCTCCTTGTTGGGTCATGTTTCTCCTCGACGGGTCATACTCCTCATGGGTCATGCTCCTCGTCGGGTCATGCTCCTCAAGAGTCGTGCTCCTCGTCGGGTCATGATCCACATGGGTCATGCTCCTCATTGGCCATGCTCCTCGGTGGACCGGTGAGTGACCTGCTCGACCCAATGGGCCCCCATTAATGGAGATCTTGGAGGAGATCTTTTTGATTTAGTCCCCCTTAGATGGTTGGATAAGTAACTACAATTGCAGGATCCTCCTGAATGCACACTACGAATTCCCACAGATAAATGTCCCCTGTGCTGAGGCTAAAAACATCGCAGGACTTTCCAGGCCGCCATTATCCTTTGAAGTCTCTACACCCTGATCAACAGGTTTGTGCATAACCTTTGCCCTCAAATGGTTAATGACATTCGCCATAACCTATTAAGGAGATATAGCGGGCTCTAATTCTATACCTACCGTTGACTAAAACTAACTTTATGTATACATGGAGACTGTTCAAGAAGGGATCAAAATTGAATGTTTTTGTTTGAGACTGTTCTGGTCTGCCAATGGTCCAAATACAGGCCTGCCAGGTTTCCCAGGTCCAGTCTTGTCCAGTGCAGGTTTCATCTTTGAACTCGGGGACTTGCAGTCTTGTTTCTTCGTTTATAACACCAAAATTACAAGCCCCAGAGTCCAAAGAAAGAAATCTGTACCGGAGTAGCCAATCACCCCTGCACCTGAGAAACTAGGCAACTAGGCTAATAGGACGCGGAGCCCTGGCAACCTTCTATGTAATGAGAGCATCATTCAGGAAAACGCCAGGGCATTAGACCTAAATCGCACGGTTCTTGCTAGTGTATATATTTGTATGTACACATGGTTTTTTTAATCTATTTTATTACATGAGGTTATCCATATGGCTCTAATGACCCCTCCAAGCCAGGCCTAAAACACTATGCAGGCCATTGTGACTGAGTTTCCTTGTGAAAGAATTGTTTGGGGATGGATTATGGCTGTGAGCCAATAAGAAAGACTGACTTCTGTGTGACTCTCTGTGACAGGAGGAGCCTGGTGAAGATGCAGGCTGTTCATAGGGGGAGGTACCACAAACAGCCAATAGCATGAGGTGAGAGAGCAATACTCCTGTGAGCGGCTTCAATGCCCACTGGAGGTGTATTTTAAAAAACCTGCTACCAATAGCTCTTGCATTCAGCTGCACTGTCAAATTGAACTCACAATGGCATTTAGGTTTTTAGACAAAAAGATGGGTTTGGCGCCAGGCTAATAATCCATATCCTTGTTCGAAGGATGAAAGAGGCAGTTAGCCATTCTGCATAAAAATCACAATGGCGGGTTTATTGCCTCTACAGCAAACACGCCTGTTTAAGGAGTGCGCCCATTCACCTGGTTGTCAGTTATTGAATTATTATTGCATTCTAATTTATCCTGTCAAGAGGTAATGGAAAGGTTGTGTTTACCCTGAGGGCAGGACTGGCCACAGGAAAACATGGTCTTTTGTTAACGCTTTTGTGCCCTCTCTGGTGCGCACAAAAATGTTCTTTAATGCCAGGGCCGGACGCGGATTGGCCAGTGGCTAACGTCAGGAACCAGCCGGTAGGTGTGGCGAGCACTAGCCACAGGTGCTGACTCATGCAAGAGGCAGGCGTGGCGAGGGCTAACCACAAGCGCTCAAGGAGGAGATGTGACCTAACGGCCTGAGCTGCCAACTTTGACAGGGGTTCGAGTCCTGCCGTTGGCTGAATATCCTGGGATTCGGACCAAATCACTGGATCCCCTCTGCTCGACCCCCTCCCCCCCCCCCCGCCAAAAAAAGTTATCAAACCTTGTGTAATGTAGTCTAGTGCTCATGTAAAATGCCCTTGGGCTGTGTTCACGCTATATAAACACTACAGCAACAAACTGAACAGCTTAGGTATTTTGGGCTTATTTGTTATTAACCTTGGATCTTTTTGGACCATCGTTATTGGTCACTTCTCCACCTTTCTCTCAAGGATTCCTTCTAATAGTTTGATATACAGAAGCGTATAAAAGATCCGTTTGGAGGCAGTTTGTGTTTTTGTTTGTAGGGAGCACTACCCTCAAGCATATCAAATTGTAGGCTGCAGGTGTATTTGAGAACTAACCTCATGCAAATCCCGGCGCAAGGTAAGGCACTCTGAATGCTGATCTGCTGCACGTCACTGGCAGCCAATGGGGGCAGAGAGCTCTATCCTGAGGACCTAACCAGACAAGCGATTCTCATGCACATCTTCGCATACGTTCATTACAATTCAACTCACCAGGTAGTGTCATGGCGCCCAAGCTCCTAAATACCCTCACAGAATCCCCACCCTACATTGACAGGCACCAAACAATTCTCCAACCTTAGAAAACTTGCCGCCTACTCGGGCAGAAGCTCCAAGCATCGAGGCGCCTCTACAGGCAAATCCATCTGTGGTGTGTAACATTGTGCAAATCTGGTTTCATCTGGAGAGTGTGTTGTCCCACTTACTCTTTTAACACTCTCTTTCCAATATTCATTTCTGATTGGACATTCCACTATTATGATTCTATACACACCAGCCACGGAGTTATGCAGAACAAATATACCACGCACCTGGCAGTGGCTCTGTCCATTTGTTCCCACAACATGCACTGGAAATGTCTCATATGTAGTCAACCTCACCCGAGCTCTCTTCCAATGATGTAGGCTCCAAATCACTTATTCAGACCACAGCACCCTTGCCACAGGCACCACCAAGCCCGCCTCCCCAACTTCCAATACTAGCTTCACAAAAGACAATGGTACCCCTTTCAAGGTCAGGCCTGCTGCGCCAGACCACAGTCGAGGTTCATGTCTCACCAAAGCCAAATCTAGGCAGAAACTCATCTGACCCGTCAAAATCTGCTGGTCCAAAGCACGGAGAACACCCCATTGCCCTTTTTTTCCCCACCAGCAATCAGCAGTGTGATTAATACACAGCAACTCATTTCCATACGATAGGACCCCTTTTAGTCCTAGCACTAGGACGTTTTTTAACTCAGTCCACCATAAGCACCAGCAGGCCAGCGTGGTGTTAAATGGTGGATTGAGGTTGTATGCTGTGTGATAGTGGTGGCACTGAGTTTCAGTTCTGCAACATCACCCAAGTGAATGAACAGAGGGGCCATCTCTGTAACCCAAACCACGCCACGTCCAACAGTAGTTGTGATGGTAGGTATTGGTAGAACACTCTGACATGTCCCGATCAAGGTCGAAAAAGTAGAAGGTGAAATGGCAACGATGGACCTGGAGAGGACAGAAGGAACATGCCTAACTAAGCAGGTACTCAATGAGCTCCGGAAGAGCCCAACATATTAATTCAATGTAGCTCTGGAATTAGCCTACCAATGCTTTAACTCATTTCACTTTCATGTGGAAAGCAGCTGCACACGTGCGGCAGAGAGTACGATATCCTGAAGAACAACATCATTCTGTTTACAATATGGGTCAAAACCTTAAGGGCCTTATTATGAATACGGCGGCGGTCGCCACCACTGCGGGTACGCCAGCATTATTTGGAGTGTGGCGGTCGGACCGCCACAGAATCGCCACGTCCGCTGGGGATCTAGGATCCCGCAACGGTTGCACAATGGAAGGGGCAGTGCGGCTGCAGCACCGTTGTGCATATTACAAGTTGCCTGACAACCTCACCTTTCATGGCAGTGAGCCCGCCATGAAAAGGGTGGTGGAGAGTCAACTGCTGCTCCTGGGGTTGTATGTGGGGGGGTGCACAAAATTGCACCCAAGTTCCTGCACGGTGTGTCATGCATGCCGGACTGTGCAGGAACGTGCTGCAGCACTGTCATGGTGGCGTCTGCAGTGAAGGTGCACCTATGAGCCTTATTCACCCATTGCTTGGAGACCGCGCAGCACCACCCGCCCGTCCTGTATTACAGTTGTAATTCAGCAGGCGGGCACTCGAAGACGTCAGCATGATGGCCCTCCTGTGAGCGTAGCGGTGGCGGGCCGACAGGAAGACTGCCAAACTCGTACTAAGGCCCTGACCTTGAAACACAGCCTCTAGGATCGATTAATGGCACTTCCAATAACACACCTGGGGAAATAGTAATCAATAGATAACTAGTCATTATTGTTAAAATGGTATTATGCCCTTTGGTTTTACATTTTAATTTAATGAACACAGCCAAAATATGCTCCCACAAGCGCACCCCGTGCTGTTCCACCAATTGTTCACTTCCTGGCTATTCAATCTGAAAGAAACGCGATCTGTAGAAGCATTGTGTAGGTTACTGCTTCAAAATGTATGCACTATGAATGATCTGTTCTTTCTTAACAAATATGTCACAGATATTTGAACGGCATTTGAAAAATCTCAGCCTCCGGCTCTTCATTATCATAATGAGTCATTTGAAAACATCTTCTTCAGCTAAATTATATATTTTGTATTATTCCAGAAGTCCGAAGCAAGCCGCAGGCCCTTGGGCAACAGGAGTCATACACAATGCTCACTTTTTGTGTGTTATGTGGGGGAGCCATCTTTGGGATAGACTGCTGAGATTTTCGCCAGTTTCGTTGTGAGAAAGGACTGGTTACCAGGCCAAGCCCGGCATAGAGGAACTTTCAGAGTTTGATTCGACACTTCTTGTTACAAGGTGTCTATCAATGAAACAGTCTCTGACATTTCCCTTCAGAAGTTGTAATGTGTCCAAGTACCGTCGAAAGTGTAATAATAAACAGTTATTTTGTGGCCGATTGCAGGTTCCATAAATACTGCACACATCCGCTGATCACCACAAACCCAGGCAGGTACTGACCAGGGCTCGTCTATACTCATCAACGAACCGGATCTACCTCACACGTTTCTGCCTTCTGCTTCCGGGTCGACTGTAGCATCCTGCATGTGTTTAGATTTGTGTTCGTTTAAAGCTGAGTCATTCGGGCAAACGGCCCATAGGACGTAAAAACTGTTCTATTTTCTATTGCCACAAGACTGTACTTTTACAATAACCAGAATGAAGTTCCTAGAGGCGGTTTAATTTGCATGGTAAGCGCTTCATAAATAAAGTCACCTCTGAAAGTGGAGATAGGATTGTGCACCTCAAGAGCAGGAGCCGAGCCAGGGAATGCTTGGGGTGAGTGACAGCCCTGCTGACTCCTGGGACAGTGATCCTGTCTCTCGGAAAAGAAAAGGCAGGAAGGCAGCTGGCAGTGCCCTTCAGATGGCTTGCCAGCACCCTGGTGATGACACCGCCTTTCATTGGGTGCCCATTATCAGGTCTAGAATGGAATTGTTCAGCGCGAGCTAAGGTGCCCAGCTGTTGAACATGATGCCAGTCTGTGCTGCTGGCGCAGCTTTACAGGAGGCGAGCTTCTGCCCCCCCCTCACTCACTACTCTCTCCACCCCACCAGTAAACTATCCCTACCCTCTTACCTCTCCTCCTTACCACACACCTTCCTGCAGCGGAAGACGCTCTTCAGCCTTCGGGTGACAGAGGCAAGTCTAACTATAGAGTAACAGCGCGAGGCTGAAGGACCGGGAGGGCCGGGGCAGAATCAGCCATAGAGTTTGACAAGGTCTACCGTCTCAAGACTGTCAGGAAGGTTCACAGTTTCCGTATAGCCAAAACAACTACTCCCAAAAACACTCAGAGATGACCCCAGCGTGGTTCTGTCTGACGGTTTTGTTAGCTCTGTTTACTTTGGGTCTGTAGACATCTTTGGGGGCATATCAACAAGGGCTTTATCTCTGCTTTTTTGGCTTTAAAAGCCAAAAAAGCAGAGATAAAACTAGCACCCTATCAACAACAGGGTGCTAACACGCAAATTTGCATGTTAGCACCCTTTTACTCTACGCTTCCCCTTACATCTCTAATGAGATGCAAAGGGGCGTTCCAGAGTAAAATAATAGGAGAAATGTCGCTAAGCGACATTTCTCCTATTATCAAGAATGTCGCTAACCCTGTTAGAGACAAAAAAAGCAGCGCTAACCGCGGTTAACGCTGCTTTTTTACGTCTGCTAATTTTCAGACTTAGCCATGATATCCTATGGGAGGAGGATATCATGGCTAAGTTTGTCTGTCCCTATCAACAAGGTAACGTGTGATTATCGCTGGGTTTCCAGCGATAATCTCACGTTAGCCTGTTAGCGTGAGGATTTTTATCGCTATTGAGATAAGCGTTGCTAATAGCACGCTATCTCAGCGATAAAAATTCACGCTAGCCGGCGATAATTATCCTCACGCTAAGAGCGCTGAGCGATAATTATCGCCGGTTGTTGTTGATATGCCCCTTAGTTTCATCCATTTGTTCTGTTCAACTATCAGTCCCATAGCGCTCTGTCAACCACACCATTAATAGTACCTTTTCTATGTACCGCAGCCATCTTTGATGCGAATTAAAACTAAAAAGGTTTTCTATACCTGATTTAAGTACACTAAGCTGCTAGAGAGTACCAGTTTTCCATTCTATTTAAATATGTGTGATGGTTAACTTCTTTCAAATGTAACATTTTTATTTCAAGTACATGTGCTTAGACACAGCATATTTCCTTTTTTTCTCTTTGTGGCCTGTGTTTGCAATATAAAATATATATATATATATTCACTGAAAAAACCATAGGTTTCACACACGTTATAGTTAGGAATTAGCATTTAAAAAACCTTGCAAATTCACTGAAAAAACCATAGGTTTCACACATGTTATAGTTAGCGGAAATTTTACTGATAAAAAACCAATGAAATTCCCCCGTTATAGTTAGTGCAGGCAACTATAACTCACGCGACCGCAATCCTCTGCTGATGCTAATACTGTATTTAGACACTTATTTGCCCATGTCTTCTTCCATACATTTTTAGCTATACATATATTACAAATATTTTTTTTTCATAAAGACACATATGTCATCAGCAGAAGATTGCGGTCATATATATATGAGCAAGCCTGCAGTGCCAGTCGAAACGCGTTACTGAAAATAAACCAACTGGTGGTGGAAAAACCTCTTTGTGATTGCTTAATTGAACTTTGTGGAAGAAAAGTGAAAGACGGCGCACTCCGCCGGCAATCAGCGATCTGCCTGCCTGGGGCGGGGCGAGACAACTTGTTTTGGGATATATATATCAATTCCACAAGTTTGCCGGGACCAGAGCTATTAGCTTTGCCAATGCTTTTTATCTGGATTTTCACCATCCAATATCAGTTTCAAGAGCACGTATAAAAAAACTAGTACAGAATAGTACAGAAATTAAATATAAATATGTGACTCTTTTCTGAAAGTATTTTCGTACTTGTCGCTCAGAGCTTAAAATCTTTCACAGAACAGATGGCTCATGAAGATAACGAGATAAAAAGCGAGGATAAAAGGCATTGGAAAAGTCAGTCGGTCTGCCTATTGGGTTTGTCAATGTAGACCTATTGGTTTTGCCAATGCTTTTTTTTGGCTGATGTTGTTCAGCATTGGCAAAAGTCTCAACAACAAAAAAATCTATATGGTGACCCCAGCGTGAAGTCGTACACACATGTGTGCTTTAACATGCATGAATGCTCTTACATCATAATGCAGGAGCCATTTGGGGTTTTGTTTAAAAGTATAAGTCCGTCGAATCCCATCCATGTATTCTTTCAAAAAGGAAGTGAAAAAAATCATAATTATCAAGTTCTTGCCGTAAAGGCCTTGGCTCTGCTGCTTCATTTCTGCCCTCTTTTCTAATGCTCTGATTATCTATTATATGGTTGTACACCTGGGAATAGGTGTTAGCAGGCCATTACACATATTTGTATCACATATATGGTTTGTTATTCTCCCATTACCTGATCAGGAAGTACTTTGAATCCCATCCACCACCTCCTTCAATAAGGAATTAAAAAAAAGTTTCTGCCACATAGACCTTGACTTTTGTTGCCTCATTCTCCCTCTTTTTTTTTACAGTTTCATATAGCACGAACTAGACCCGAAGATTTCGGGCATCAGAGCACTTTACATAGCACCAGTTTCGTTACATGAGGACACATTCATCTTTGTGAGGCAAGGGGGGATTAAGTGATTTGCCCAGAATCACAGGATGTTGAGTAGGGGTGGGCGGAATTTGCGAAATTAACTTTCGCAAATTATCGCGAAAATATTTAAAATTATCGCAAACAAGCGGAAATATCACGAAGATGCGGAAGTTTTTTTCCGGCATGTTCGCGAGTTTTTCTGCATGGTTGCGGGTCGCCAACTTACCCATGTGGTTGCTTGCGGGCGCGGCCATCTTGTTTTGAGTTGTCTCGCGGTGCATGATCGCGAGAAGAAAGACGTGATCGCGCGACGCATGACGTCACTGCGGGCGCGAACTGTCGCGAGACAGCGCAAATGGCTAAAAACAATACAACATCTCATGGAGAACGCGACCGGATCAAGAAAACTTGTCGGCGAACGCAGGGATTCAGGTAAGGCGATTGCGCGCACGAGAATGAATTATTTTACAGCGCGAGCAAGAAACAAATTATCGCCAAGCTGCGGAAACCGGAATTTTTTACATTTTCGCGCTCTCCGCGGAACGCGAAAATGTCAAATTATCGCAATTTCCGCGAACGGAACGAAATTTTCGCCCAGACCTAATGTTGAGCGTCGTTGCTGAGATTTAAACCCAGTTCCCCAGCTTTGACGTCAACCGCTCTAGCCGTAAGGCTACATCCTATCCCCTTTTCTGATGCCTTGATCATCTATTACTTGCGTGTACCCTGGTGAATAACAGTGTTGGCAGGCTATGCACATATTGGTACTGTATATATTGATTGATCTTCTCCCATTACTGGATCCGTCCGACCTCAAATGTTAAGTCCTCTGAATAGTGCCGGGGTCATGTTCACGCCTCCCTCTTATTTTTAATTAATGTTCTTTTTCCACTATTGTATCATACCTACCCTAATTGTTAAGTGCTCTGATACCTGCCTGGGTCATGTTTGCGCTATACAAAACTTAATAAATAAATAAATAAAAAATAGGTATATTTAGTTCGAAGATAGGGCAGACGCACTTGGTGCAGCAAATTAAATGAATACTGCATGCCTCACAAAGCGAGCAACGCATGCACTGCAACGCTAGGCTCGACCTAAAAAATATAAAAGCAGTAGTTCGAAAGCAAATTGAAGATGAACAGCCCTCTAAAACGTTTATACAAATTAAATTTAAAAATGTGGTGGCAGAAACAGTGAATAGCATGTCAGCAACGGATGGGGTAAGGGGTGTTTAAAATCAGAGATGGGCAGCAAGGGATGAGGGAAGCAATGGGACATGGAATGAGAAACCAACACGGAGAGCACAGAGGGTCAGGGCGAGTGGAAAGAGCACACAGTGGAGAGGTGGAGAGAGCTAGAAAACACATGCACTCCCATGGAGTGTTAAAATAAAAAAGTAGTTCCCTGAATGTAAGTGGTGGAAGGACATAAGTAATCAGATCACAACATGATAGAAAAGAAATGCTCCAGAGACAGGACAAACAAAAATAGCCGAGGACAGCCATTGAAAAACAAGCAATAAGAATTAGACAAGAGAGTCATCTAATTAAGAACATGGGGCTGGCACACAGCCCTCTGCATATGTATATGTTAATGTATTGGAAACAAATGGTCTTTAAAAACATATAGCTAAAGCTGTCTGTAGGCAAGACCTAACAAGCATTTGCAATGCGATAGGTCTCGCATTTGCGAGAATTTGAGTCATTGGCATTTACAATGCAATAGTTTAAACTCTTGCAAATGAGAGACCTGTTGCATCGCAAATATTTTTTGTGTCAAAGCGCCCCATGCTGTACTTTCACATTAATGGAGGCTGCGCCCCTTTCTTTAGACACGGGGCGTGCCCGACATTAAAGTGAAACCGCGGCATGGGGGCTTTGCCCAAAAAAAAGCATCTGTTTGTCAAGTTGATGCTTTTTTGTGAAGGCGCCCCATGCCACACTTTCACTTTAATAGCGGCCGTGCACCTTTCTTTAGACGAGGCTTGTCTAAAGAAAGGGAAAAGGGGCGTGGCCTCCATAACTGTGAAAGTGCCGCATGGGCACTGGTCAATAAAAAGAAATAAATAAGTGCGGCTGCTATACTTAAAGTGGACCACGCTGCTAAAATAAATAAATAAAGATTTGCGGCCGCTATAGTTAAAGTGGACCGCTGTTAGTAATTAAAATAAAACCGGGTGGCATGCTGCGACATAGTGGGTGGAATAGGGGAAAATATTCGAACAAAATAGTGCTCACAGCCAAGATAAAGCAGACAAGTAAAAGGTCCAGTCGTTACGAGAGGTTACAAATGCAGACAAGGCGGTAACAAGCCTATTCAGGAATGAAAAGCAACGATTTTGCAAGGATGGTAACAGCAGCCATTTGAAAAGATGGGTGGAACATGGGCGGAGCTTCAAGCCCCTACCTCACTACAGCATGCCTCGCAGAGCAGCGCATGTGCGGCTCAGACTCGACCTACAAAGGGGTAGAGTTTGGGAAAAATTGAGGGTGAAAGACATAGGCAGAGAGCAGGTGGGTAGAGAGATGGGCAGGGGGGAGAGAATATGGCTTAAGGACCAGAGCTGTGTGCAGGAGGCAGAGTACGTGGGATTTGAAGATCGGAGTGCACATAGGGAATCAAGCAAGAGTACAATATGGGGTCAAAGGAGGAAAGGGGGAGACAGAAGGGTGGTGTACTTGGGACTAGAAGACACCTGGAGAGGAAGGCAGAAGGATAAGAGAGCTCATGAGAAAGGTGGTGGGGGTGAGTGCATGAGCACCAGAGGCCACATGGGGTGGACAGGAGCGTAGGGTACAAGGAGAAGAGACACAGAAATAAGGGAACCTAGGCTCCCAGTAGCCAAGGGCACTTGGGGATGAAACAGGTCTATAGGGACATAGCTACCTCATTCTTGATTCCCCTATGGAAATAGAAAGTCCATACCAGAACACAAAGCACATACCAGATGTGCAATATTTCTCTATCATCTGTCTGAGTGCATGACCTGACTCTTCCGCATGCTAGCGGAAGACATGCTTCTTTTCCTTTTCATGACTGCACAATGTATCCTCCCATGAACCTTTGTACAGATACTCCCAAGATTCCTCTGATTGGAGACTCGGGTCCGGGGCCTAAAGGGTGCTCCAGACAGGAGACTTCAGTTACTAATATGTTGCATTCTGGGAATTGTAGTCCTGGTTCACTTCTACTGAAGCAAGTGGTATCAACAAAATGGTTTCTAGAAGGAAGGCACAGGACATGATGTGTCTCAAGTCATCAGGTTATCTGGTAAACATATACAGAAAGGCCTTGCATGTTTTGAGCTCAGGTGGAGTTAGAGGAGCACAGACCTCACGTAAATGTGAGTGGCACCTCATACATTTGGATGTCAGTTTGAGCTCTCACTCAGGAAGGCTAGATGTCATTTTGCTGGGAAGTACTCGAGCATGAGCTCTGCGTGCATCTTTATTCAGAGCTCTGCTGTGTGCCGAGTGAATCCCTGGAGCTCCAGAAGTTTCTGGAAGGAACGCCACCTCTGGGGGCGCCCTTCTGAAGCCCTCCGTCAAACGGGGAGAGCTGCTTTGATACACCAGCAGGCTGCTCCACAAACACTGCCAGCCCTGCCTACCTTGGTATTCTAATAACTCGACATTGAAATGTTATCTTTCCTAAATGATGTCAACTCCTCGCCATTGGGGTTAAAGGTTGTGTGACATCACTTCCTGTGTTGTAAAATGCTAATTCGTTTTCACCCCTAAGAACTTGGAAAACGTAAGAACAAAGGGGTGCCTGGGAGAGAGAATATGAAGAGGGGGGTGAAACACAGCAGCAAGCCTGGACTGAGAAAGAGAAGGGAGGGAATGCAGGCAGGAAAGAGGACAGGGAAACAATGAAGGAGGGAGGGAATGCAGGCAGGAAAGAGGACAGGGAAACAATGAAGGAGGAGTGGGAGCCCCGGATTCAAGGCTGGGTCTGGAGGGCACGAACCTACTGGAGGCCATAACGCAGGGGTCAGGGTTGGGTTTGGGGGCCCTTTCAGGAGGTGTGAGAGCTCGGAGTGCTTCATGGCTAATGCGACAGGAGCTCTGATGGGTGCATGATACGCACATAATACAATGTATTTCTTCTGAAAACACCCTTCATTCTGGGAGGAATTCCGGGAGGAGACGCTGCGGGTAGTATGAAGCCGACCTAACGCAGAATAATGTAAATTTTAATGTAATTTTTTTAGTGGCGTCTGATAGTAACACGACATGTTGGTACACTTGGATCTACGGGAGTTCGTGTGTAGATTGGGGAGAAGGACTATATGTAAAATATGAATCTTATGCAGGCTGATAATTATATGAGCCGATATTTTTGTGGAATGCATAATGGAGTGGAGCGAAACATCGTCAAGACAAATCGATCTCTCATAAAACATTCGATTTTTTTTTTTTTTTTAAACACAATTTAGGTCTCATGGTTGAAACCCGTCATGACGACACAGTGAGTATTCAGTGGCTGGGTGGTGGTGGGGTCTGAGCTCGCGAAGGTGCAAACTAACAGTAAGTGCTATAGGTAGACTTAGCAGCACGATATGCGCGAGGGGCGGAGGTCACAGGGGTAGTGGAGGGGACAGCAGAACTAACTGTTCACCCCGGTGAGGCTGAGGCCGAGGCCTAAACCGCCACCATTTTAAGACTTAGGGCCAGATTCACAAGCCCCTTGCGCTACTTTTGCGTCACTTTCCCCATGTTAAATGTGACGCAAAAGTGGCGCAAGGGGCTTGTAAATCTGCCCCTTGGTGCGCGTGCCTCTTCATTGTCTTCTGTGAGACTGGAGCTCAGACATATATGTGCTGCATTTCAGAATTCTCACGGCCACCCAACTGGGAAAAGGACTGAGAATTATTGCATCCACTTGCGGCGGTGATGGGTTCCAAGAACAGAGGGGCAGATTTACAAGCCCCTTGCGCCACTTTTGCGTCACTTTTCCCATGTTAAAAGTGACGCAAAAGTGGCGTAAGGGACTTGTAAATCTGCCCCTTAGTTTTTATTTCCATGTCGGTTCCTCCATGGGCTTTTAAGCTCCCGTGTAGTTTTTCACCCCCGGCCTCCCGTTCAGCACCGTTTCCCCCGTGAGGATTGGCCACTTTGAAGGGTAACCGAGCTTGAAAGAATAACACACACAGCCAGCGTGAGTGCACGCGGGCTCACCGTCAGATGGGTGAGGTCAGCACGTGCCGTGTGCAGGGTCGGACAGCAATGACGTGCGCGGAGTTAGCATTTTGGAGGAAAAAATGAAAGTGCGATGCCAGCAATCTCCGATGACCTCATCTGCTGTGCTGACGGTGCATTCTCCATGTATTCCACTCATTCCTTTCAGGAACGTCACCCCCTCCAAATGTCGTCATTTTCTCATGATTTTTCAAATTTTATTGGGTAGCCTGCCCCCTAGATTACTTTTTGAGACGTGTACATTGGTTGCTCCTTAAGTATTTTGAGAAATATATTCCTCATATCTTATAAGGATGTTTACCCGCCTGAATGTCTATATAATTAATGTAAAGGACCAGTGCTTTCAAAAAGGTGGTGGGCCCTAAAATGGGCGGGGCTTGCGAAGCCTTCACACGAGGCAGTAGTGCTGGAGCAATTTTCAGGGTGGTGGTGCTGCCATTAATGTTATTTCAATGGAGTCAGAGGGATTGTGAAAAACCCAACACCATAACAAAGAACAGTGTAGCAAATGGCTGGGGAGAACTGGTGAAGTAGCACACTGTCTTTTACAGACGGTATATTTTCCTTTGAAATGGCCATTACATTTGCATAGACGTGCAGTTTTAATGGTAAAAAGATAATAGTGCAAAAATGATAATTGATGGAAATCTGTTTTAAGTGAATATTTATAATTTGTGCATCACCAAGTAAAGTGTTGTGATTCGGAATGATCCTATTAGAATCTTTGGTCCCATCACACTTCAGGATTTCAAAAAATAACTTCATTTCTGCTTCATAATTGCTGGTATAATTTGAAGTATGGGAATCGTTCATTTTCCAACATCTAAATGTTGTGTGTTAGAAGAAAAAACAGACATTAGACAGCTTTTCTACTCGTTTTCTGTACCCCAGCATGATTGTCACATACATCTCTTTTATAAAGTCCTCTTACTGTGCAGTCAGAGAAATAAAAGTAAACACCAATTTCGAACAAGCAGTACTTTGTCAGAAGGCACAGCCTGACATTTGACATTTGACCTTTGAATGCCCAGCAAGTGTGACAAGATAACCACAACATTTAAAAACTCCAGCATATCTCTGGGGGTGCTGCTGCAACCCCAGCACCCCTACTTCCAGCGCCTAAAACAAAAGGCGTTGCCTGTGCAATGAAGGTATTTGAGACAGTATCCTGTGTTTGACAGGTTCATGCATCGAATCTCACTGGGAACAAACAGCACAATGAAAATCAGCAGGATATTTTATTGGACAGTTTATACAGCACCTTTATTGAAGGGTGAGTTTCAAAGCAGGAGGCACTACATTATTTATGCAGCTGCAATGGAGTGATGTTTTATGCCCTGGAACATCAAGGCAAACAACAGTAGCCACCTGTCACTCTGGTGACACTGCCAGAGCGTATCTAGCATGTGACGGCAGGAAGTTAGGTTTTTTTCCTTCAACCAGCGAAAGGCAGAAACATAAGAGCCCTGTAGGGCCCTGGTTCACTGCCCAGGCTTTTTTGCTGCTTTGCCAGGTCCTGGCCCACTCAGAGCACTGTGCCTCACATCTACTCATGGTATAAAGCACTTCACCCCTCTATCTAATGCAAAAGGTCTCCCCTTAACGGGCATGCAGAGATCCTGTGAACCCCAAAGAAACAGAAGCTCTGAACAGTGTGAAGAAGGTCATTGCCAAAGCCTGCTGCTTGTTTTTATGTGTGTACTCGCACGAAGATTGATTCTCTTTTTCGCACCTTTTAGCTCGGTAGCAGCTGGTGTTGGGGAAGAGTGGAGGGGCAGGGGGGGGGGGGAGATGGAGGAGTCATTGGACGACACAATAAATAAATAAAACGTACCCTCAGCCGAATGTGTTGCGCTATTCTTCTCCTCTCCCCACAGGCACAGGCTCTCAGATCCCGCTGCAGCCAATCCTGGCCCTGCTCTAATGTCATGAGAGCAGCGTCAGGATTGGCCTGAGCGCCCTGAACTTGCAATCCTAGTGAGACAGAGAGCCTGTACCTGCTGTCTCCAATCCGGTAATGCAGCTCGGGTTGGAGACAGCTTCAGTGCGCATGACAGTTTGGCCGGCCTGAGACGGCCGGCCAAACCATCATGCGCAGTGACAACAGCGCCCATCACTCCTCCTGCAGCATGTCATCCCCCAAGGCGCGCCCCCAAAGACTCTGCAGGAATGGGGGAAAAACGATAATAAAATCATGTTTATTGTGGTTTTATTTGTCCGTTCCTCACTTTTGAGACAGCTGGTGTGTTGGGGGGGGGGGAGGGGTGATGCTCCTTCCCATAGCAGAGGAGCCACTGCTGCTTTAGCTCCAGAAATGTGCTAAATAAAAAGGAAAACAAGCCATGTCACAGCTTCTTTCTCATTTAGCGCTTGTGAGCTTTCAGGGAAAGCTTGCATGAAAGGAATCTGGAAAGAGAATCCTGCTTAGTGTCCATCAAATGTTTTTAAACATGGTTGACGTTTTCATCAGAGATGTCTTATACATTCTAAGGCCCCACAGAGTTAGCCCTGGACCCTTATTGGTTCAGGCTGGAAGTCCTTGTTCTGGAGCCAATGAAAGTGTACACAGACTTGGTCATTACTCTACAAGGCAGGTTTTCTCTCGCTTCAGTTAAGCTCGGTTGTATCTGGTAAACATCCTGTGGAAATCCATCAGGGTTTCTCCAGCATTCTGACTTTCGAACCTTTTCAGTGTGGAAAATCACAGTATTGTCTTGTTGGTCCCAGTCTGAGATGAGAGCTTGGAATGACGAGTTAGTACCACACTCCAGTGCTTCTGCATTTATCGGGTGTAGTAATACCACAGCAAAATACCGGCCCAGGAAAAATGAGGACGTAACCAATTCTGGCAGAATGATCTCTGAACTCAAGAATAACAAGCATTGGCATAGCCAATAGGTCTCGCCTTTGGGACCTTATAAGTGTTTAGCCATGCAACAGTTGCATAACTAAATACTTATAAGGTCCCAAAAGCGAGACCTATTTGCTATGCCAAGCGGCCGTGCGGCCGCGAAAGTGATCCCGATCAAACATCAAAGCGGCCGTGGGGCCGCAAAAGTGAAAGTAAGCTCGGTCAAGCACGGCGCGCGTGCTCGCGCACATGCACTGTAGCTCTAGGCTGGCCTGGTAGCACTTTTTGGAGCCCTCACAAAATGTCTCGCCAGACCAGCGCATGCGCTGGGTCAGGCGAGACCTAAAAAGCAGTCTATCCCTTCCACGACTGGAACGAATGCCTCACATAAGGTCTTCCCTTAATATGATTGGCCCGGTAAAGTGGTTGGATTTTACCCAATCCTAGAGCTTTCTGTCCCTGGGGTATCAATAACTCGGGGTGAGTTCCATTTCAAATTGAACCCTGAGGGTCCACTAAAAGTTGAGGAATTAGGAGAGAATTAGTAATCCCTGGTCTATTTTACCTGGTTATTTCTCAATGTCCCCCTATTTTCCATTCTTTTCATCTACAGGTGAAGTAGAGAGATCTGTGGTGTTCCTGCGGATCTCATCAGCATTAAGTGACACCTCGAAAGACTTCAAAAGTTGTCTTCAAGGTCTTCTGTTCCAAAGGAACTCTAACTGGTCTCATCGTCTAGTTACATTTTAGGTGACTAAGAGGCTTATTTAGTCTTAGGCAGATGGGATGCTCCATGAAAACGTGGAAAATCTCCCATCCGCATTATGTGTGCCACTGGCTATAATGCATGTGGTACACCATTTGTGACAGAGTATCCCGTCCGTCAAACTCTAAATAAGGCCCGACGTTGTTTATAAGAATGCTCTGAACTCACCTCTCTGCCAGCTCTCTTTAGAGCCCATGATTTTAAGCTGCCCCAGCATAGTGCGCTGCCCTTTGTTATTATGCGCTTTATGAACATAAGGCTTTGGTGGAAAGTGCACCTCTTGCTTCACTTGCTAGAACCATTTTACTGTAAAGCGCTCTGCCCCCCTACTAGGTTTAGTCGTCTACGCTACATAAAAACATTAAAAGAAACACCTCATAATAGTCTGCCTGCAGCGTCTGAAGCAGACTGGGAAACATTATAACGAGAGAATTTGAACTATGTAACACACTCTACACTAGAAAGCCCATAACATAATGCACATCTTTCTATGCTATTCCGATGGAGACAGACGCATAAACAGCCTGCTGCCCACACACCAGCCTTCATGTCCTCTGCTATGCTACCATACCCCGTACAGTTATTCAGTTAGTGAATATCTGTGAAGTGACTCAAACCTTTGCAAAGTACAAATGTTGAAGGGCACAGCGCCTACAATGATTCCAGTGCATGTGTTTCTGCTGTGGACACTGTGAAGCCCTTGTTCTAATGCATGCTTTTCGCCCACAGGCTGAAGTGCCAGGAGAGAGAGGCAGGCCAGGGTATTATTCATTATTACACAGTGTGTGAGCAGCCATTGTCATGTCTGTGCCAGGCATGACCTCCTTGCTCTGTTGTGCTGGCAGCTGTGGTCTAGGCATGTCTGTGGGTGTGGGCAGGCAGTGCCCTGCCATGTGTAGGAGTCGGTACAAAAGGGGGTGGTGATGGACTGAGCATCAGAACCAATCAAACACTCACACCCAGTCAACAGATCTGGGTTTGATCCATCACCGTTCTTTAGCCCACTCTGCCACCCCAGTTCAGACATGGCCATATGCAAATCAGTCTGACCCTGTGCCTCATGGGAACAGTCCAGCCCGAACTGCCGAGCCATGCCTTCCCTGGACCGGAAACAAGCTTCCTAGGACCGGTTTCTGGCATTTCAGCCGTCTTCAGCCAGGCTTGCTTGAATCCAGTGGCAAAGTGAGCAAGGGACTCACGTCTGAGCATACCCTGCCAACTTATGGCGAACAAAGCGGTACAAAAGGGGGTGGTGATGGACTGAGCATCAGAACCAATCAAACACTCACACCCAGTCAACAGATCTGGGTTTGATCCATCACCTTTCTTTAGCCCACTCTGCCACCCCAGTTCAGACATGGCCATATGCAAATCAGTCTGATCCTGTGCCTCATGGGAACAGTCCAGCCCGAACTGCCAAGCCATGCCTTCCCTGGACCGGAAACAAGCTTCCTAGGACCGGTTTCTAGCATTTCAGCCGTCTTCAGCCAGGCTTGCTTGAATCCAGTGGCAAAGTGAGCAAGGGACTCACGTCTGAGCATACCCTGCCAACTTATGGCGAACAAAGCGGTACAAAAGGGGGTGGTGATGGACGGAGCATCAGAACCAATCAAACACTCACACCCCGTCAACAGATCTGGGTTTGATCCATCACCGTTCTTTAGCCCACTCTGCCACCCCAGTTCAGACATGGCCATATGCAAATCAGTCTGACCCTGTGCCTCATGGGAACAGTCCAGCCCGAACTGCCAAGCCATGCCTTCCCTGGACCGGACACAAGCTTCCTAGGACCGGTTTCTGGCATTTCAGCCGTCTTCAGCCAGGCTTGCTTGAATCCAGTGGCAAAGTGAGCAAGGGACTCACGTCTGAGCATACCCTGCCAATTTATGGCGAACAAAGCCCCCTTTTGTACCACTTTGTTCAGGACAATGTGTAGGAGTCGGCACGCCTCCTTACTTCTTCATGCGCTGTTTTTTTTCTAGAACCAGAGGAGCATATTTTACACTCTTGTTTTGCATTCTCCCCCGAGGGTGCGGATGTGTTTGTATGCTGCTGAAGCGGTGACTCGGGGATTAGAACTCGGCTCTAATGACAGCTAACGATGGAGTCCAGTCCATTCTGGGATCCTCTAATTTCCCTGCAGCGGCTGGGGCTCAGTGATAAACTGGCAGTAGTTGGGGCTCTTTATTGCTCACCAGCAGCAGGAGTGGAATCACCAGGTATAGGCTACATGTTTCCTCAGAAGCTATATCCATCTCCCAGCAGCAGGCTGCTTCTCTGCAGTAGCAGGCTGTGGATCTTTGAGGCTCCCCAGCAGCTGGTTGAGGCCACCAGCAGCAAGTTACTTCTCCTCAGTAGCAGGTTCATCTCCACAGCAGCATGCTGTTTCTCTGCTGTAGCAGGCTAAGGATCTTTGAGGCTCCCGAGCAGCAGGTTGAGGCCACCAGCAGCAGGTTACATCTCCTCACTAGCAGGCTCGTCTACTCAGCAGCACCTGACTTTTCTGCAGTAGCAGGCTAAGGATCTTTGAGGGTCCTCAGCAGCAGGTTCTGGCCACCAGCAGCAGGTTACATCTCCTCAGTAACAGGTTCATCACCCCAGCAGCACGCTGCTTCTCTGTAGTAGGAGGCTGAGGATCTTTGAGGTTCCCCAGCAGCAGGTTGAGGCCACCAGCAGCAGGTTACATCTCCTCAGTAGCAGGTTAATCTCCACAGCAGCACACTGCTTCTCTGCATTAGAAAGCTGAGGATCTTTGAGGTTCCCTAGCAGCAGGTAGAGGCCACCAGCAGTAGGTTACGTCTCCTCAGCAGCAGGTTCCTCACCCCAGCAGCACACTGCTTCTCTGCAGTAGCAGGCTCCACCTCTGCATTAGCAGCATGCGGTTAACCACAACTTCCACCCTACATTGCTAAGTGCACCTGGGGCATCGACAGGGCGGCTTATTTAAAAGCTCCCTGTCAGAGGGTGTCAATGTGCTGCACTGTGAGTGGCGCTCGAATCGGTTTGATTGTTTCCTCCTCAGTTGTCCACATCCCCTGGTGCCCGAGGGGCCCTGGAGTGGTTTCATTCAGTTGCTGTTCCACGTTCCTGTGGGTTTGGTGGCAGGGCCGTGACTCACCAAAAGCCCCGGCACAGATACACCCCTGGGTGTGCGCACAAAGCGCCCACTGGGATGAGATGACAGCAAGGGTTTTTTCATTCCTCCTTAACAGGCAGGTTACGTTACGTGAAAGGCAAGGTATGCCCTGCAACAAAGAGCCATTATTTGTTACCAGCAAAATGAGGCGCGGTTGCTTAAAGTGTGGGAGGCGTGTGAGAGCTACGTCAGTGGCAGGCCCAGGTTCTCGCAAGCAACCTGTGTTGGGGTCAGGGCTTGATCTTAAATTGTTGACCCTCCCCCTTCCCTGGTCTAATTGTTTATTGTGTCAAGGGTCCATATTGGCTTTGCACTGTAGCACACAGATGTCACAGTGCTATATCGAAAGGCATCTTGCTATCCACCCCTCGCCTCCCAACTTAGGATGCCAAGCTATTACCAACATTAATGCTAGACACAGGGTGTAAGTTGTAGTGGCAATTATATAGGGCGTGCTCCTCAGCTGCTGGTGGTATTAAAGTTAGGATGGCTTGCGGGGGCTGCTTTCAGTCCAGTGAGTGAGGTATAAACAACGTCTTCTGTACTTCAGTGATGAACCCTTTACTATATATCACCGAGTTGTAGTCAAGTTCAAGAAGTTTAGTTTTCAGATCAATGATAGTTTCTTTCTACTCTCAGGCTTGGGTGAAGGGCACTTCAGAGTCAAGGGTCACGACCATCTGCCTGTAGTAAGAAGTTTGCTCCTTATCAAAGGATGTGATAGAACTGGGATCTCTTCAGGGCAAAACTGCTTTAACATTGACTTAGAGGTGGAACGAACCGCTAGTGTGCAGTCCTACACGGGAAGCTGAACATTTATAACACCTGTTGCGTGTATGTTCTAACAGTGACTAAGAGATGGATCCAGCCACTGGTTCTGCACAGCTGCACGGGAAGCTGAACGTTCATAACACCTGTTGTATGTATGTTCTAACAGTGACTAAGAGGTGGATCCAGCCACTGGTTCTGCACAGCTGCACGGGAAGGGAATATTTATAACACCTGTTGTATGTATGTTCTCACAGTGACTAAGAGGTGGATCGTGCACCTGGCTCTGTGCACCTACATGTGAAGGTGAATATTTATTACACCTGTTGTATGTATGTTCTAACAGTGACTGAGAGGTGGATTCAGCCGCTGGTTCTGCGCTCCTACATGTGAAGGTGAATATTTATTACACCTGTTGTATGTATATTCTAACAGTGACAAAGAGGTGGATCGTGCACCTGGTTCTGCGCTCCTACATGTGAAGGTGAATATTCATAACACCTGTTGTATGTATGTTCTAACAGTGACTGACGTGTATCATGCAGCTGGTTCTGCGCACCTACACAGGAAGGTGAATATTCATAACACCTGTTGTATGTATGTTCTAACAGTGTCTAAGAGGTGGAAGAGGTGGATCCAGCCACTGGTTCTGCACAACTGCACGGGAAGGTGAATATTGATAACACCTGTTGTGTGTATGTTCTAAAATTGACTGAGAGGTGGATCCAGCCACTGGTTTTGCTCAGCTACACGGGAAGGCGAATATTGCTAACACCTGTTGCGTGTATGTTCTGACAGTGACTGAGAGATGGATCGTGTCGCTGGTTCTGCGCACCTACATGTGAAGGTGAATATTTATTACACCTGTTGTATGTATGTTCTAGCAGTGACTGAGAGGTAGAACTTGCCGCTACTTGTGCGCATCTACATGGGAAGGTGAAAATTAATAACACCTGTTAAGTGTATGTTCTAACAGTGACTGAGAGGTGGATCGTGCAGCTGGGTCTGCGTTCCTACATGTGAAGGTGAATATTTATTACACCTGTTGTATGTATATTCTAACAGTGACAAAGAGGTGGATCGTGCACCTGGTTCTGCGCTCCTACACGTGAAGGTGAATATTCATAACACCTGTTGTATGTATGTTCTAACAGTGACTGACATGTATCATGCAGCTGGTTCTGCGCACCTACACAGGAAGGTGAATATTCATAACACCTATTGTATGTATGTTCTAACAGTGACTTAGAGGTGGATCGTGCACCTGGTTCTGCGCACCTACATGGGACGGTGAATATTTATTACACCTGTTGTATGTATGTTTTAACAGTGACTAAGAGGTGGATCCAGCCACTGGTTCTGCACAACTGCACGGGAAGGTGGATATTGATAACACCTGTTGTGTGTATGTTCTAAAATTGACTGAGAGGTGGATCCAGCCACTGGTTTTGCTCAGCTACACGGGAAGGCGAATATTGCTAACACCTGTTGCGTGTATGTTCTAACAGTGACTAAAAGGTGGATCCAGTTGCTGGTTCTGCGCTCCTACACAGGAAGGTGAATATTCATAACACCTGTTGCATGTATGTTCTAACATTGACTGAGAGGTGGATCATGCCACTGGTTCTACGCACCTACACCGGAAGGTGAATATTCATAACACATGTTGCATGTATGTTCTAACATTGACTGAGAGGTGTATCGTGCAGCTGGTTCTGCGCACCTACATGGGAAGTTGAATATTCATAACACCTGTTGCGTGTATGTTCTAACTTTGACTGAGAGGTGGATCATGCCGCTGGTTCTGTGCACCTAAACGGGAAGGTGAATATTGAAAACACCTGTTGCGTGTATGTTCTAACAGTGACTGAGAGGTGGATCTTTCCTCTAGTTGTGCGCACCTTCACGGGATGGTGAATATTTTTAACATCTGTTACGTGTATGTTCTAAAAGTGACTAAAAGGTGGATCCAGCCGCTGGTTATGCACTCCTACATGGGAAGGTGAATATTGATAATACCTGTTGCGTGTATGTTCTAACATTGACTGAGAGGTGGATCGCGCCGCTGGTTCTGCGCACCTACATGGGAAGGTGGATATTCATAACACCTGTTGCATGTATGTTGTACAGTGACTGAGAGGTGGATTGTGCTGCTTGTTCTGTGCACCTACACAGGAAGGTGAATATTTAGAACTCCTGTTGCGTGCATCTTTTAACAGTGACTGAGAGGTGGATCCAGCTGCTGGTTCTGCGCACCTGCATGGGATGGTATATATTGATATACACCTGTTGCGTGTATATTCTAGCAGTGACTGAGAGGTGTATCCAGCAGCTGGTTCGGCGCACCTACACGGGAACATGAATATTTATAGCGCCTGTTGCGTGTATGTTCTAACATTGACTGAGAGGTGGATCCAGGCGCTGGTTCTGAGCACCTACACAGGAAGGTGAAAATGTATTACACCTGTTTCGTGTATGTTCCAACAGTGATTGAGCGGTGGATCGTGCCACTGGTTCTGAACACCTACACAGGAAGGTGTATATTTATAGCACCTGTTGCATGTATGTTCTAACACTGACTGAAAGGTGGATTTAGCTGCCATTTGTGTGCACCTACATGAGAAGGCAAATATTTATAACACCTGGGCCATATTACACCTACGGGGCATTTTCCTGACTGCACCAGGCACGCCTTTAAAAAAGGTGCATCAGTCACAGTCAAGGAACATGCGCAGTATTAGGGTGAATGCGTAGCCCCCAGGGCAGCCGGGAACTCATGCTGCCCTGGGGGCAGCGCATTCATGTGAAAAATGGAGCAACTGCTTTGAAACCGCTCTGTTTTTTCACAGTGCAGGCGATAACGTGCCTGCACTTTGAAGGGGGATTAGAGATCCCCTTTCAGGCAGGGGCATTGAGTAACTGCACCCGCATGCAAAGGGATGTCAGGGGGGTACCTGGGACCCCATTTCCCACTGCAAGAGGGCTACAATCAGGGACCAGCGCTATCGGTATTGCAGAAGGGCTGCACAAGCATCTGCGGCTCCTTCTGTCATACCAAAGTGCTCCGGGGGCGTGCAAAACAGGGGCAAAAGCCCGTTGTGCAGCCAGGTCACTTGTATAATATGGCCCCTGTTTTATGTATGTTCTAACTTTGACTGAGAGGTGGAACCAGCTGCTGGTTGTGTGCAACTACACGAGAAGGTGAATATTTATAAAAACTATTGTGTGTATGTTCTAACAGTGACTTAGAGGCGGATCCAGCCGTTGGTTGTGTGCCCCTACATAGGACGGTGATTACTTATAACACCTGTTGCATGTATGTTCTTTTTATGTTCAAAATATTGTTTTGAATTTTATAATAAAACAAAGACAATACAAAAATAGCACTGAACGAGGTGCTCATAGAAGAAAATTTTGCACGAGTATTAATATAAAAACTGTACCTATACAATAACTATTATAGAAATATATGATATGCAACAGATAAAAAAATAAAAAGGGAGAATAAAAAAAATCATATTATCATCAACATAAATATAAAAAAGTCAGAGCTTCTTACAGTAATCTTAATTTCTTTATAGATCAAAGAATAAGAGCTCATAAATATACTCATTTCTACAAATAAAGCTATATAATGATCAATTGGATTCCAAAATAAATTACAATTAGAAGTGTTATGATCCACACCTAAAAAAAAAAGATTAGCACCTCTTCTAGTAAAAATGATCTATGACCATCATGTATGAAATGATAATAAATAAGCATCTTTCCAACTCGCTGTAATATATTTTAAGGCTGCGATAATGAAAAAAATGAGAGTTTACATTTCAAATCCGACATATTTATGGAAAGAGCAACAGATTAACAAGTCAACAAGCTAAACTAAAGAGTATCAGAGAAACTGAATATTTTTTTAAGACATCCCAAACCTCCCTCCAACACTTAGATATGAAATTACAATAATAAAGTTTATGCGTTCACGAACATGGATTTAATTTACAATGCCAACAATTAGAAGAAGATAAAAGTTTAGCATGAAATAACTTCAAGGTAGTTCATAGGCAATTAAATAGAATGAACAAATTTGATCCAAGGATAACGGTAACCATCCGGAAATATTGTTTAAATATATTTTCTTCTATATATCATAAGATAATGATAGGGATAATTAATTATTGCAAAAGGTAGATATCATATAAATATTGCTCCCTTGAAACAAATGTTTTTAATATAAATTAATGATAAAGCATGAGATGAAGTAGCTACCATTTGAATATAGATTCTGAATCAGAGTAACAGTTTAAGGAAAATTATTAGGAAAAGAATTTAAGATACAATTACATAAAAGTTCATATTTGGAAACATAAGGAGATTTTAAAAATGTAAGTTGCAGATCATCAAATGAAAAAAACGTGTTATTATGATATATATCTTTAAAATACAAAATACAAGCTTTAATTAGGGTTGCCAACATTTTGCATTTCTGAAAAGTTTTAACAGAGGATTATGCAATAACAATATATTTAAGGAATGTGATATAGTAGACTGAAAAAAACTAATGTAAATCATGTAATAATAACTTTGTAGATTTCAAAATAATAGATAAGTTAAGTAACGTTGAAGCATTAGACATAGTTAATAAAAACAGGAAAAGGACAAGGCGCTATCAACCCTTTTTCTATGAGAAGCCATGTAGAAGAATTATTAAGGTGAGTATGATTACACAAAGGGAACTTTGCTTTAATATAAATGCCTTATGATAATTTTTAAAAAATCTGGTAAACCAAAACCTCCATTGCATTTAGCAATTTTTTATTATTTATAACTTATACGAAGAGTTGTATTATTCCAGATAAACTTAGAAAAGAGTTTATCAACATTTTTATAAAACTGACCAGGGAATTGAATAGGAATCATAGCAAGGAGGTAAAATATTTGTTATGCTAATACAATTTTTATTGAATTCATTTCCCCCTACCATGGGAGATGCAGTGCAGACCATTTGCAAATTGTGTCATTAATATAATTTATAATAATATCACAATTTAATATGATTGTTTTTTTATGATATGGAAAAATAATATACCAAGATACTTAAGTGTATCCTTTTGCTAAATTATTTCCTACATGGGTAACATATCAAGAGTGCAATGAACATCTAGATGAAAAAAAACTGTTTTGCTAGTATTTAACGTATAACCTGAAATCTGTGAATATGAGGACATTCGATCAAATAAAGGAGGAAGGGAAGATTCAGGATTACTAATAAACAAAAGCACTTCATCAGCATAGGCTAAAGGTTTTATAATAAAATTGTTAATACTAATACCACCAATTTCTATACAGTTTCTTATAGCAGTGAGTAAAGGTTGAATAAAAAGAAGAAAAAATAAAGTAGTACCCCTAAAAAGGAAAAATTGATTAGAGATTTGACCATTAATGAAAAGTCGAGCAATAGGCAATAGGCTAGAATAAAGTGCTGATATCATACTTATGAATGAATCTCCAAAGTTAAATGCAAATAAGGCCCAAAATAGATATTGAGAATGATCTTTGTCAAAAGCTTTTTCAGCATCTAATGCCACCACTCCAGAAGGTGAGTATAAGGAATACCCTTTTTCAATAGCATGTAATAACACTCTAGTATTGTTTACAGAGTGTCTCTGTTTCATGAAACCAGATTGATCAGTATGTACAAGGGAATCCAAAACAGAGGTCAAACTGGTTGCGAGAATTTTAGCATAGAGTCTTGATTTATTAAGGAAATAGTGTGATAATTCAAACCAATAGTAGGATCTTTGTTAGGTTTTGGAAGAACTATAATCAGTGCCTCAGTAAAGACCCAGAAGTGGTTCCTGAGAAACTAAAATAGGAAAAAAAACTTGAATGAGGTATGAAATGTGAAGAAAATTCCTTGTAAACTTCAGCTGGAATGCCATCTGGGCCAGGAGATTTATGCAATTTAAGGGACTTGATATCCAAGTCATTCTCATCTACCGTAATAGGCGAATCTACAACATCTGTTTGGGATATTTTTGGTAAACCGCAATTGTGCAAGAAACAATCAATAAGGGACGCATCTCCAGGAGCAGGATTATTATCTGAGGTTGAATAAAAAAAAAATCAAAATTCATTATCTATATCTTTTAGGGATAATACAATATTTCCATTCAAACCATGAATTGCATTAATTTGACCTTTATCGTTTTTAATACGCAGATAATTTGCCCAAAATGTTCCAGATCTAGTGTTAAAACTGAATTTGGCTTTATTATTAGAAAGTTATATAACAGCCTTCTGCTTAGTATTGAATTTAATTCATAATGAAGTTTTTGTAATTGTATGTTATATTTGAGATTGTTGGATGTTATAAAGAGTATCTCAAATGTTGCCATTTGTTTGTCCAAATCTTCAAGTTTAGAGTTAAAAGATTAGTTTTCATGTGCCATAAGAGAAATGATTACCCCTCTGATATATGCCTTAAATGCTTCCCGTTGAGGTAAAATTGATGTGGAGCCTTCTGGATTAAAAGTAATATAATTATGAAATCTTGACAAAAGTTTTGGTTTAATATTTTCATTAAGGTCAATATTCGTATTCATACGCTATCCGGATTGAGCAAATTGAGTAGAGCTAAGTTGTAGAAGAACTCAAATGAGTGCATGATCTGAAATATCTATGTTATGTATAATCAGAGAAAAAACAGAACGATAATCGGAGAAGAAACAGAATGAATTCATTGATGGGAACTTAATAAATAATTGAATAAGAATTATGAGGATTTGAAGCGAATGTAAAATATTTCTCTTCTTTGTGATGTGACCTACCTACCCACAACAGACCCATAACTAGACACAAAAGATCTATAGCCTGATGGCTGAGATCTGTAGGCTGATAGAACACCTATATTGTGACAACACCATTAAACCCACCAATCAAAAAGAGGCTTACACACAACTCATTCACCAGGACACCAGACCTACTCTCTGGGATAAAAGAGATAAAGCATGAAACATTAGGTGTAATGAGTGAGATTACATATTTGGTTTGTTAGCAGATCTTCACAACAATCTGAAATGACATGAAGGTATAACCTAAAGCAAGAGCCTTCTAGTGTATTCAAGATACCTCCTAATGCCACTGCAGACCTCCAGCATACAATAACAGTTAGGTTCTAGACAATCAAAGTAATGGAGTAAAGTAAAGAATGGAGTGTAAAACATCTGTTATTGTCTGATGTATCAAAAAGATTTTTTACCTTTTATGTCCGCAATTTAGGACTTTTTTCCCCTAGATTTATTCTCACCGTGCTTTGCACATTTCTTTTTTTATTGAAATGTTTGTACCTTGCCCAATTGTAGAACAACTGGTACCTTTGTTGGCATGATCATGCAACCGGTTGTTCATTTGTTTTTAGGTCTCGCCTGACCCAGCGCATGCGCTGGTCTGGCGAGACTTATTGACAGGGCTCCAAAAAGTGCTACCAGGCCAGCCTAGAGCTACAGTGCATGTGCGCGGGCGCGCGCGCCGCGCTTTACCGCGATTACTTTCACTTTTGCGGCTGCACGGCCGCTTTGATGTTTGATCGCGATCACTTTCACTTTTGCGTTTGATCGCGATCGATATCACTTTCACTTTTGCGGCCGCTTGGCATAGCCAATAGGTCTTTTGGGACCTTATAAGTGTTTAGTTTTGCAACTGTTGCATGGCTAAACACTTATAAGGTTCCAAAGGCGAGACCTATTGGCTATGCCAATGCTTGTTTGGAGCTTCTGACAGGCGTTTCGCTTATGTGTGTGTATAACTGTTGCAGACTTTTTCAGAGACCTTCACTTTTTTGTGTTCCTCGAAAATGTATGTTCATCACAGTTTTCACATTTGCCTGTTTAGTTCCATTGGAATATTATTACTAAACATGGTTTGTTTCCGCCAGATGAATCTGCTGCGTCCCTTAAATCCCCATATGCACTGTTTTTTTCTGATATTTTTGGAAATTACATTCCCTTGTTGTCATTGACCAAAAACACTAGCCTGGTCCCTTTGTAAAGATTTTTTCCCCTTATATAGGAGTCAATTAAAATGTAAAAACACTATAAAGATTGCAAGAATTAACTCATGTACGAGCAAAGCTCATGCTATCAGTTACAAAACACGAATCTACAAAGGGATTATACAACAGTGCCATCAGATAGATACATGTTCTCAAGAGGGAATCAAGTATTTCATTTTCCAACCTATGATGGAATAAGCACGCTGATGAATGAAGGGTTATGGGCCACTGTAAGTCTCTCAGTGTGTTTTATATAGTACGCAATGGTTAACCCTTTACTAAGAAATGTAACTAACAGGACGTGCTACTATGGAGAAGTGTGGCTCAATGATTAGAGCGGCAGACCCTGATGCAGAGGTCTAGCCCGGGACCAGGGTTCAATTCCCCGCCTCGGCGGGTCTTGGGCTCAAAAAATTCCACGGACCTGATAATTCTTGCCTCAGTGCCTATTCCAATCATGGAGTCCCACTCTGCAACTCTGGGCAATAGCTTGCTTAATTTCCACAATGGCCCCCACAACGCTAAGGATGCCTGGCCTCCACCTTGGGGGTGCCCAGGAGTGGATGCCTCACAGGGAAAGCCAGGATGGGTTCCACAGCGGTATTCGTACAAGCGCCTTGAGACCCTTGCGGGTGAGTAGTGCGCTATACAAGTATCAATTTACATTACATTTACTATCTAATTTAATGGTACACAGTAGTAACGCTCTGCCTCTATGCGAGTTATTTTCTTGGGATATGGGATTCAAATTTGGGGTGAGCCCGCAAAGGTTCAGCACCAGATGATGTGTATTCCTGGTCCTCATTGGCTAATCAGACGGGCAGCCAGCTCAGATCATAGAGTCGCTGCCCTTGGATCGTAAACCATTACCTTATCAAGGAAACCTGCAACATATCCTTCTCCAAATAAAACTGGTGTGGTGTCAGTTATTCACCTGCAGACTTTTCCTTTGCATGCGTTTATTGTCTGTGCGCGCGCCTGGCTATGGAACATCTGCGCTATGTGGCTGCCTGCGTCATACGCAGGGCACCAATTGGGCAGGTAGCATCTTAGTGCAGCATTCCCCTGCCAGGCTGTACACCCTTCCATCCTCTTTACCCTTATCGTTGGGTGGTCGGGCTGCTGGGGGCACTTCTTAAGATTGGGAGAAAAAGGCCAAAACCCCTTTAGTGATGTCACTTCTGGGATTGGGGTTCCCCTTTCTATGCAGCTCAGCCGCTGGGGTCGTCCTACTCGGTACAACAAAGCCCACTCTACTATTTACCCTTATTGACATGTTTGAGATGACTTATGTAATGCAAGTGTTGTGGTTTTATTTTCTCTTGTTCTGCATTGCAGGCGGAGTCACAAGGCGATCTAAAGGCCTCGTCCACATTGTGCCAGTTATTATCTTGGCATGGGTACCATTAGAATCCAGCTCCCGGGTTAATGTGCCTGCAGCCCCCAATCAACCAGTCTCCCACAGTGCCTTCAGCAGAACTTGCTTGGGTAGCAGGAACCTCCTTGGTGTGTCACTTACACACCACACGTACCCCAGTCTAGATCGATGGGCTCCACCCTAGAGAATGATTCAGCGCAGTCTCTGACCAAAACGTGACCCCCCCCCCCCCCTCATTTCGTGTTGCAAAGCAGTTCAGGTGCCTGCTCTATGTCCGCACTAAACAATCCTCTCCCACACATAAGTACAGGCTGCAAAGAACTGGAGATCTAGTCACTGACGAGGGAACACAAAGGAGCACGCTGGGTGGGCGTGGCCCCGGCTGCGTTCAGTCTTCAGTCAGTGGGGGTGGCATGTGGTGGTGGGTTACGGTCTGATGGCCACTTTAATGACTGTGGAGCATTAAAACGTGGTTTCAAATCCCATCTTCTTCCCCTGACCACATTGTGTGATCCGGGCCAATCGTGGTTCGGTTTGGAAGCGTTTAGAAACAGGATAAATGACGCCCAGCGCTACAAATTCCTGCCACTTACAGTTGAAGCTGGAGGGGCGTGGCGACTTTCTCCTCCGCTGAAAGCGCTGGAGCAACATCGCTTTGTGGATTCGTGTGTGTTTCTTATTTTGCCCTCATAAACCCCTCACCTGTGGAAAGTGTTTTAAACAGGACCCGCCCGTTTCTACCTTTGAATGTGCCGAAGGGCATTGCGTAAAAGGCTTTTATTTCCGGGGCATGTTAAATGGAATGACTTCAACACCCCCACACAATAGCAAAGCGCACGTGAGCGGACCTCTTTCCTCAGACCCCAGGAGGCAGCACCCCCCAAATATTATTCCTTACTCCCAGCACCGCCACCTAAGCGTCAGAGTCGGTAAATGTGCACCGCGCAGGTAACTTGACGCCTCTGTTTGACTAGAAATGCTCGATTTATCACTGAATAGAATTTCCTGCTCTGTCAGCTCGCTGTATTTGTCTTTCAGTTTTACATACTGAGTACATAGGCAGGGGAAACGAGTGCATAAGGTCGCCCAAAAAGAGTGGAACCCATTTTTGAGAAATCCTTTTTTTTTTTTTTTTAACTTTGCGCTAGATTCTAAGCGCTACTTATTTTTCCACAACATGTAGAGGGGCGGTGAGACAGATTCTGTGCATTTCACAGCGCTTGGTTTAACACATTTTTCCTTCGTTCATAGTGCCACTTAAAAGGTGAGTCAGCTATTCATCTGCCCGACCGAACCCGTGACCTACAAGTTACACGTTACACACACACCTCGGCAGCGGGCGCTTAACTCAGTAAACCAAGTTAAAGTTTGAGCACAACCCGTCACCAAGATCCCAAGGCTGATTTGTGGAATGAGATTAGAAATCTGCGGGTTTCAAGGCAGTTTGTTGTTTCTGGGCTCTGGGTGCAAACGGAAGGTCGATGATCTCTGCAGAACCGACTCGGATGTTCATGGCAGCGAGGTCGATGACATAATGGTTTCGCTATAACACCTCAGGTCAGCTCCGCGCTCTGCATAATCTGTTGCGTGTCTCTGCTTTTCTGGTATTGTAGGATGACTCCCTCTGCAAACAGCACGTGTTCTACCAAAATAGGACCTTTTCAAACTCCATTGAACATACACATCTATGAGTAAAGCCTTCCACACAGTTTTAATGTGATTGACAGACGTCTAAATCAATATATATGTTACTGTACAGCTCGCATAAACATATTCTGGGCGCTATAGGGGAATCGGGAGATATCCTCCTGGCAGCTGGTGCCCGTGAACCCCGGAGAGGGCCGGGTAGAGGTAAGTTAGTTTCACGTGACGTTGTTAGAAGCACGGGTCCAGTCACCCCCTGGCACAGTTGGACCACTTTTTGACAGCCATTGGGCTGGTGCGCGCGTTTAATTGTAATGTCGAATATTTGGAAGGCGCTTTGGAGAATATAAGGCTACTTCGGAGCGCCGGGAGAGGCAGGAGGGATGGGAAAGATAAAGGCGGGGACTCGAAAGCGAGGATGGGGGTTTGATGAGGCCAGCTACCCCAAAACCGCTCTGGACTGAATGACAGCACTTAGCGGAGCGCCTGAAGGGTTCTTACGGGAAGGGAGGGAGTGGGAAAGGTAGAGAGGAGGTGAAAGCATTAAATGTTTCCCATTGAGGTAAAATTGATGTAGAGCCTTCTGGATTAAGAGTAATATAATCATGAAATCGTGACAAAAGTTTTGGTTTAATATTTTCATTAAGGTCAATATTCGTATTCATAAGCTATCCGGATTGAGCAAATTGAGTAGAGCTAAGTTGTAGAAGAACTCAAATGAGTGCATGATCTGATATACGGCATGGGGAGACGGGAGGGCCCTGTCAGGTAATGGTGCGAGCGAGCACTGTCTGGGGAATCCAGACAGGACTGGGTGAAACATCACAGTACGCCGGTTCAAAGATACCCGGGAATTCTGGTTTTAATGGGGCAACCTCCTGTGGGTCCCAGGCTTACAAGACGCAGCACCTGAGTGAATGAAAGGTAAGGTGACAGGGCCCCTTAGACCCAGTCTAGTGCTGACTACATGCCAGAACGAGTGTGTGAGTGAATGAATAAATGCAATAAAGCAGTGCGCCCAGATGGCATCACAGCCTTTGGGCTAAGTATATACAGACTATTTGCCCAGACAGTTGTTAGTAGGGTGGTGCAGCCACCCACCCATGGGCGGCGTCTCTGAGGGCCACTTGGCCCGGGGCAGAGTCACTGTCATGTTGAGTTCCGCCTGACTCGGCCCCGGCGCCCTTTCAAAGACAGCCCTGGCATGCATTCTCCCCTCTCCCCATCAGCTCTGTCGGCACTACGGGCATGTTTAGCTATTTATATGGTAAATTAAAATAGACGCACACAAACAGATACTGTCAGCAATTGAGAAACGCGCAGCAGAGCGCACGGACATGAGGACACGTATAGGAAAATCAATGAGTAAGGAAGGTATTTCCCCTGGTGGAGCCCGTCCGCGCTGAAGAAGACACAGAGGACGAGGCATGTCTAGACAGGGTACGTCAGAGCAGCTCGGTGGGTTGAGAGCCGGAAGCAGAGCTCTGCCAAACCCGCTGACTCCTAGTGGCCAGCCCTTGGTCTCTCCAGGGTCGATTACATCGGCTAAACATTTTTCTTTTGTTTAAAGCGCAAAGATGCACTTATGTGGATGTGGGTGAGCTGTTCCTGCCGGTCAGATCCCGTTCGCCCCAGTGTCGCCATTACTACGGAGGCGTGCGGTGCATTCACGTTACGGAAAGCGGGAAAGGGTCAGTCCCATTTCCAGAGAGGCAGTTTACCTGTGGCACCCACACTGCCACACAACCCCAGTGGGACTCCCCTGTAGCTTCAAGCTTAAGGGACTGAGCCACCCGTGCCCAGTGAACTCACCCAGAGCACCAGGAGACCCCACCACCCCCTCCCACGGGGCTCAGCACAGCAATTAAAGAACTCACTCGCGCTCTCCCATATGACTCATCCACAGCCTCGGGAAAACTCATCCGCCCCAGCACAGCATCAACAGAACTCATCCACCCACCCACTCCCACGGAACCCACCCACAGCCTCGGAAAAAGCCACCCACCCACTCCCACGGGACTCGCCCAAAGCACCAGGGGACCTCACCCACCCACTCCCACGGAACTCACTCACAGCTTAGGGAAGACTCGTCCACCCACTCCCACTCAGCATCGGGACTCACCCACACAGTCCCATGGGACTCACCCAAAGCACCAGGGGACCTCGCCCACCCACTCCCACGGAACTCACTCACAACTTAGGGAAGACTCGTCCACCCACTCCCACTCAGCATCGGGACTCACCCACACAGTCCCATGGGACTCACCCAAAGCACCAGGGGACCTCACCCACCCACTCCCACGGAACTCACTCACAGCTTAGGGAAGACTCGTCCACCCACTCCCACTCAGCATCGGTACTCACCCAAACAGTCCCATGGGACTCACCCAAAGCACCAGGGTACCTCACCCACCCACTCCCACTCAGCATCGGGACTCACCCACACAGTCCTATGGGACTCACCCACAGCAACAGGAGACTCCATCCACCCTCTCCATTGGACTCACCCACGCACCAGAACGTATCCTCCTGCTCGTAAGGGACTGGGACTCACCCAAAAGTACCACTAGAACTCATCCTCCCACTCCCAAGGTACTCACCCACAGCTCCGATAGAACTCGACCACCCATTCCTATTGGTCTCACCACAGCACCAGTACATATCTACCCCCTCCCACGGGACTCACCCATAGCATCTGGAGAACTCACCCACCCATTTCCATGACTCACCAACTGCACCGCCGACTCACATGGGAGTCACCTGGAGAACTCACTCGCCCACAGTAACAGGGCGCTTCGTCGTCGCCCACATACGGGCTCATAGGATAATTCACCCACTGCCATTGCACCCACTACTGTTCACACAGGACTGGCGCCCCCGAAGGCTCACCCAACACCCCTCCTCCACCCAGGGGGATCGCCCCGCTCCCGAGTGCACTCACCTAGCGCCTTGAGTAGCTCATCGAAGTTCTCAGAGTGCTTCATCTTCCATTTCCCGTTGAAGTTCGGCATGTTTTCAGGATGGGGCAGGAGCTGTGGGAGACCGAGTGCTGGTGGCAGGTGCGCCTGGGGAGGGACCGTCTAAGGCTGGCTTCTTGTGCCCTGTGGCGGGGTCTGTGTGCTCAGCACCCCGAAATCCCTCTGTGAGCCCCCTTTTAATCAACCGAGCTCCAGCCCCCGTCAGCGGTAGGGCGAGGTCCGGGACCCGTGCCTCTGCGGTGTGGGAGCCGCTCCCCTCTTCTGATCCCCGCGCTGCGGCTCTACACTCGCCCGGTCTGTGTGCTGCCTGCAGCCGTCCCCTCCCGTGCCCGCTGGCTGCTTCCTGGGAGAAGGCGACTCAGCGTGAATGTTATACCCTTTACCGCACACCAAGCGCCATGTGTCTTTTTATTCCTCGCCGAGCCCCGGCCTCCCTCCTCGAGTCCCTGCCCCCTCTGGGAGGAGCCCGCCAACAAAACCTTTCTCCATCCCACCTGTGGAGTTTGATTCTCCCCCACCCCCCTTGTTGTCCCCCTCTGCACCCTCTCCCCACCGAAAAGAAAATCTATCTATTTTAAGGTGACACTTAAGACTGCGGGTGGCTGCTGTGTCGGCAGATCGCCCTGCTTCCTGCGGCGCCTGGTAAATAAATGTCTTTTCTTCCTGGTGAATGCCTCGCCTCCCCGGATTCCTTCTCCCCCCGTCTCCTGATGCTGATGGGGTTTATTCACTGCTGTCATTTCTGCAGTTAATCTGCCCTCAAGACTTGGCCAGACCTGCCCCTGGGTGGCCAGATGGGGTCGGTCTGACTGGGGGCTAATGGCCGGTAGGAACGCAGCTTGACGACCGACTCCTTCCCAACCCAACAGACTTGCTGAGGTTATGGTGACCCACTGGCAGGAGACTGGCTCTGGTCTAGCCCTGCAAGCACTTTTTTCAGCATTAACTCGTAGTCACTACATTCTCCTACAGCACTGTCAGTTTTCGGGGGTTAGCTCTGTTAGCGCCTAAAAGCAGCACTATTCAGCATTCGGCGCTAAAGACGTCGCAAATCAATAGGTACATCCATAAATAGGAAAGCACCATTGTCGAGGCACGTGGCTTTTCGCTCGACTGAATAAAATATTTATTCAATTAGCACACGAATGAATGAGTGAATGGAACCTTTATGTTGAAGGCAGTGAAGCGATTCACCTGTAGTCGTCCCTGCTAAAGAAGATAAGCCTTGGTGGTAAGAGGTGGGGCGGGCACAGAAGAAGTGTGGAGTTAACCCTCTTTAGTCTCAGCAAAGAGGCCAAATACCGTATGTCTGACAATCTGCGCTGCTCCTAATGCTTCCTGGCTTAGTTTGGTGCAGTGAGCTTGTGAAGCGGAGGCCGAGGGCCTAGAGGTGACTCGGTTAACAGCATGACCCCCACACCGCGGCTAGAGGCGGAAGGCTCGACACCTAAACACGGAAGTGAATCGGCTAACACCAGTTCAACCCTGTGACTCGTGATACCTCAGTTTCCACTAGTGCCCAAAAGGCTGCTTACATGTCATTCCTTTGGCATTCATGCCCAGATAAGAGGAATTTGACCGAATTCTGTTCCCACTGCTGTATGGAAAGGGGCGGGGGTACCAGTTGCGCCGCGCTAAAGGGATTCAATAACAAGGCGCGTAGCGCTTCTGATCGGGCAGTGTGTGCTGCCCAAACACCGGGCTGTGTATCGTGTAGATAACTTGTCTCTGCCCATCTCGTTCCTCTTTTCACTTTTCTGATATCGTTTTTATCACTTTTGCTGTAATACCCAACCACACACTCTCTGTTCTGCCAGACTTTATTTCACGGATTTCTGCACGTTCCCACGCCTCTATTTTCTTCCCTTGTGCCGTCCTTTCGCTGTCTCCATTCTCGCCTACTTCTTTCTATAATTCCAGTTCAAATTCCCCAACTTTTACTAGTTTCTCCTTGTGACTTTTATCTCTCCCACCGCCCACAGCTCCTCCTCTTCCCTACCCCTTTCTCTTTCATCTCCCTTTTCGGCTTTACATCTCATCCTTTCTTCTCTCTTCTGTCATAGCTCCCCTCTCTTTCACCCTACTTCTTCATTTCTCTACACTTCCTTTTCATTTGTTTAACTCCTGTCTCACATTTTATTCTCTCTTCTTGTTTCTTTCCTCTTTCCGTGTCCTCCCACCTCGCTTCTCACCCACCCCTACTTCATTCCCCCTTTCCTTTCTCTTCCGTTTTCTCTTCTTACCTCACCTCATCACTCCTCTTAGTCTCTTTCATGTATTACCTATTCCCTTAAATCCCTTTATCTTTCCTGTATCCCCGTTCCATTTTATTCACATCATCTCTTTTCCCTCCCCTTGCCTCTCTCTGTTTTAGTTCCACGATTTGTCACTAGTAGCCCCTCATGTCGCATCATTTCCTTCCAAATTGTTCTCTTCTTTCCATCCACACTTTCCTTAACCTAACTCCCAATCTAATTTCTTTCCTGTAGGCGTTATCCTGTCTTCTCTCCTTTCATCTTGCAGAACTTTTTCTGTCAACTCTTTTTTCATTTTTTCTCCATCCCTGGCACCCTTCTACCCAACTCTTGCCTCCCGAACTCCCACAACCTCGTGTAATTTCCTTGTGCACAGAAGTGATCTGGTCTCGCCCGTGTTAGAGGGGTTTTCGCGTAGAAATCGACTGAAAGCCCAGTGTCATTCACAATCACGTGTCAGACTTCAGTGCCTGGAGGCGTTTCATATGTAGGCGCTATAGCAATGTGTTCAGACGCTGCTTTATTTCTGCAGTGTTTGTTTATAAAGTGTTAAATGTAGAGTCCGACTCATTTTCTCAGGAGCTGGGGAATTCCCAGTCCGACTGAACTGCTTCCTTCCCAGTGGCTATAATATACTCACTATCCGATTTGACCGCCAGCTCTTTTGGACAGTTAGGTGCTGTATGTACAAGCTGTCACAAGGGCCTCTGGAAGGAATTATGCGGCAATGAACGACCAAAATAAGCCTTACAGCTAAGTCAATCAATTAGCAGACTCCTGCAGCACATCATGTGACAATATACACTTGCTATTTTGTCATTGAATTAAAGATGCAGATTACACAGTAGATTATAGACAATGAGGCAATGCAGTAAATTCACAACTATACGGTAAACACCGCAGATTCAAAATCGCATAATTCCAGTGGCCCTGACTATAGCACGACTTGCAGGAATTGGTAGCTGATAGCAGGAGGATAATGGATGTCTGCACTCGTAAGAAAGTACGTCTTGTTTTTTATTAAATAAAATAACACATTTATGAGAGACATAACATGCTCAAAACCTTTTCTTATTGGATATAATTTCTCCCGCCCCCTTTCTTTTTATCTTCAATCATCTCTCGCTTTCCCTTGCTTTCGCTCCCTATGCCCCTCTCCCCCCCCCCCTCTCTGTTTCTCCTCCCCTCTTTCTTACTGCTATAGATCCGGTTGTCAGCCCTCTTGCACCCAGTTCTTTCTTTCTGCCTCTCTTCCCTCTGTGCGCTATCACGCCATTTTCCAAGCGCCTGGGTGCCCGTGTCACACAGGCTTTTTGGTTCTTGATTGTGAAAGCAGAGGCGGACACCGAGAAGCCCCTAAACCGGAGCACCCAGAGAGGCCTGGAGAATGAGGTGCCAGGGCGAGCATGGGTGCAGGAGGTAGGATCCACAGCTGCTGGGCTCGGCTCTCTTTAGGCTCGAGGCACTAAGGGGAGCTCAGGCCGAGTCAGTGGTGGACATCTGACTGGAACCATGCTCAAGCCGTCATTGGCTCGCGCACCACTACCCCCAGAGAGGGGAAGGCCTTGGTTGAGTGTTGGAATCTGACAAGTGCAGAGTACACCCGGGTCAGCTTCGGATCAGCCAGCCAGGCTAGGTAGTGTTTAAATCTGGGTGACAATTTACGAACGTGTTTTGTCCATAAAGATAAGATACATTATTCAGAAAAGGATACTTACCTGGTGTAATCTATTTACACCTACACAATTGTATGCTAAGCGTCTGTCCAATTACACAGGAGTAACTTTACGCTAGGGGCTGGGCGTAGGCTTTTCAACGTGTGGTTAGCCTTCTGAGTTGGTGCACACCAAGGGGCAGATTTATGAGCTCATTGCGCCACTTTTGCGTCACTTTTAACATGGCAAAAGTGACGCAAAAGTGGCGCAAGGGGCTCATAAATCTGCTCCCAAGAATAGTAAGTTTGCAAAATTCACAAAGTCTCTCTGACCCGTCTCACCCTGGAAATGGTTAGAAATTTGCTCCTGCAAAGGACAGAAGTAAATCTCTTTTTGGGAGGGAAGGGGGCCAAACCCTCCTAAACTTGGTAGGCATGTAGGGAAAGGACCTTTTTCTTTGGGGAAAAAAAAGTTTCCCGGTGGAGAAGAAAAAATGTGCAATTGCACATATGGTGGTGGCTGCTATCAATGTGGGTTTGTATTTGTACACACAGTTCCAAAGTGTAGGAAACCCAACATTGGAAAAAGTAATATTAGATTCGGATTCCCAGAAATGTAACTGAAAAACTGTGACTGACACAGGTTACCAGACATCGGAGTGAGAATGTCTGCAAATCCAAAAAGTACGAAAGTACATTCAAATGAGAGAGGAAATCTCAAAACTTACCTTTGACCTCTTACTTCTGAATTGGGCCCAGGAGACCCTATTAAAAAAAGCAATTTCAGATGCATTGCCAGAAGTGATTATTTTGGGAGAGGGGGCACTCTAAAAGCTACAGATAAAATCGGTGGGACCACCTGGAATTAATAGTTTTGAAGACTGTGTGTGCGTGTATGTAAATATATATCAATATATTTATATATATTACAGAGTGGTGATGCACCCGTTTGACAAATCTCTGCAAAACTTTCCAGACCTATTGCCTCTGTTACATTGATGAGGGTTGGAAAATGTTGTTTGGTCAATGGGGTGCGAAGAAGAAAAGGGGGGGGGGGGGGGAAACAGGTTTGACTCCAATGCATTTTACATAGACTTTTTGTGTTTGCCGTAGCAGCAAAACGGCTGAACTGATTGCAATGACATTTCACAGCAATGCATGTAGATCATCCTTTTTGCTACTGCAAATCATGTTCAGGGCTGGAATGGGAACGCAAACCCGCCCTGGTAATTGAGTTGGACCGGCTCGGAAAGGGCGGGGGGGGGATTTCGGGGGTGTGCGTGGAAAAAAACTGCAGCTGCTTTTGTTACTGGGGGCCGATATTGTAGCTGTGCTGCAAAACCCCGGCCCGGTAACAAAAACGGCCCCCAGGAGTCAAAAACTGGCCCCACCCTGGCACCCCACTGGGGTAACACTCGGTGCCCGCTATGGCCAGACCGGCCCTGGTCTTGTTATGAAGTGGTAATGAAGTTGCAAGGGCCACAAACTTAGTGATATCTGTGTAATACAATACTACTAAAAGTAGCAAGGAAGCCCAAAAAAATAAACTAGACTGCATATGTATAGTAACCCTGGGCGTAGTTTGCATAGTAGCGCTACGCGTAGCTACGCAAAGTGCACTTCGCACTACGCGAGATACGCGTAGCGCTACGTGAACTGCGTAGTACGCTGTTCGCGATGATTGCACAGTGCCGGATGCTTGTCCGCACTGTGCAATCATTGCAAACGGCATCTAGCACAGTGCAAGCGGTCGTTTTCTACCGATCGAGTATCCCTTTGTTTCCCACGCTAGGCGGAACACTGTCCCCTGGGTTTGTTGTGGTCCGGGTCAATTTATTCCCGATGAAGTGAAAACACTGTTCTCTGATCATTTTTGTTTAAATGGGCCCCATAGGTTCGGGGGTGAGACAGTGTGGCCGTCCTCATCCACTTCAATCTGGTCCCTTCCGTCCTGGAAAGCTGCCAACCCAATGGGGGTGCAGGTGGGCTGCAACATGTAGACCATTTTTTACATTCTTATGCCGATCCCAGGTAATCTATGGTTGCTACTCCACTATACAGTATTCCACTCTACGATATTCCACTCTATGCTATCCCACTCTTACCCATTCCCCTCTACAACACTCCACTCTATGCTATTCCACTTTATGCCACTCCACTGTGTGCTACTTCACTCTACACCACTCCAGTGTATGGTACTCTACTCTATGCCATTTGATTCTATGCTATTCCATTGGATACCACTCCAATGTGCGCCACTCCACTGTATGATATTATACTCTACCCCACTCCACTGTATGCCACTACAGTCTACACCACTCCACTCTACGCCAGTCCACTGTACACTACTCCACTTTATGCTATTACACTGTAAGGCACTCCACTCTACGGTATTACACTGTACACAACTACACTCTATGGCAGTCCACTCTGCTACTACACTATATGCAACTCGACTCTACAACATATCAGTGAACTTCCCTTCACTGTATGCCACTCCACTAAATGCTGCGCCACTGTATGCTATTAATTCTATGCCACTTCACTGTATGCTACTCCACTTTGCGCTATTCCACCTTATGCCACTGCACTATACTCTATGCCACTCGATGCTACTCCTGTATACTCTATGCCACTCGATGCTCCTCCCATGTACTCCTCTCTACTCCAATTCATTCTATACTAGTCCATTCAACGCCACTCCACACTATGCCACTTTACTGTATGCTATTCCTCTCTACCCCCCTCCACTGTATGCCACTCCAGTCTACGCCACTCCCCTCCACTGTTCAGCAATCTATTGTACGCTATTCCACTCTGCGCTATTCCACTCTACGATATTCTACTCTACGCTGCTCCACTGAACTTCACTCTATGCTATTCCAGTGTAAGCCTCTCCACTCTAGGCAAATTCAGTCTGCACAACTCTACTGTATGGTGTTCGACTGTACCCCACTCCACTGTATGCCACTCCATTCTATGCTATTCCATTGAATGTCACTCCACTGTATGCCATTGCACTGTATGGTATTACACTATACACTATTGCACTCAATGCCACTCCACTGTGCAACACTCCACTCTACAGCACTCTACTGTATGCAACTCCAGTCTACTCTGCTCCACTGTACACCACTCCACTGTATGCTACTCCACTATATGCTATTCCACTATATGCCACTGCACTGTACACTACTCCACTCTACATCACTCCACTGTACTCTCCTCCACTTTGTATAACTCCTATATACAGAACTCTACTACACCCTTTGCCACTTTATTCAACTCTACTCCACTCTATCCCCATACACTCCACTGTCTGAATTTGTACTTGACTCCATGCCCATACGCTCTATTGTCCAACACTCTACTCCAGCTTCCAACACTGTACAACACAGCACTCTACTCTACAGTTTCCTCGACTCTACGCTATGCCACTTCAATATACGCCCTTCCACTCTACGTTAATCCACTATAACATATTGCAATGGTTCCCAAACTGTGGTCTGGAGACCCCTGGGGGTCTGCAAAGCGTCTTCAGGGGTCCGCGACTACTAAGAAAACTAAATAATATTAACAGATTAATAAAGTGTATATAAATAAAGAAGCAAAATGTACAATTGAACATTTTTAAATGTACTGTAAATGTGAAAGAATCTGAAATTGGAGACTAAAAATTAAATTAGTATCCTCAGATTGATTAGTGGGAGCAGTGCAAGTGCATCAAACAGAATATAGTATGGATGAGGAGTGGCCTCAGTTGAATATAGAAAAGCTGCAGCCTTTATATTAAAATTACAATTTGGATAAAAAAAAATATTTATATGTGTTCGTGACTTAAATAAAACGTGTCATTATTTGTGTATTTGTTTGAATATTTTTTCTGTAGTTTTTGTATATTGTTTTGCAGTTTTAATAATCAACAATGCTTAGGCTGGCACCACTGGTTAGTAGTCATGACTCAGTGAGGGATCCCCGGATTCCAATAACGCTGGTGGGCGGGGTTGTTCCCAGGGTTACAGTAATGAATAATTGGGGGTCCCCAGAAGAAAAAATGTAAATAACCGGTGCCCTACTCCACTCTGCTCCACACCACTGTACACCATTCCGCTCTGCACTATTCCACTCCACTCTTCTACACTCAACTATATGGTATTCCCCTGTACTCTATACTACTCTATGCTATTCCACTTAATGGTAATCCACTCTGTGCCCAGGGCTTTAAGTGGGCCGGGTCTCACCGGGCCTGAGCGTGGGCAGTTTTTTTAACGGGGCCTCGAAACGGGTCTCTATGGGGCTTTGTTTTGTGCCCTGGCACAGGCGGTCCGTTTTTTTCTCTGGACTGCAGTGACAGCAGGCACATCGATGTGTGCGTGGTGAGCCTTGTAGAGAAAGGGAAATCCTTTAAAGAGAGTCATTTTCTCTCTGGATTTCCCTTCCCTTATTGAAACTCAGGAGCAGCAACATTGACGTGGTGTCACCTGGGCTTTAAGTAGAAGTTTTTTCAATATTATATACAAGCCATAGTTGCTACTTTTTTTATCTTATGAAACTAACAATCATTGACAAAGCCAATAGTCCTGACTTGTAGGTATGATGTGACTTGCTGTATCATATATCTGGATGCAATGACAGGAACAGCAAAATACAAGTCGGGCGGCACACTGTGCTAAACACAGATTTTTAGCTTACGTGCTTTTAAGCAACACCCTTAATTACATTGCCCACACCCCTTTTAGAGACCCTCCAGTTTATTCATCCCACTTAAAGCCCTGTCTATGCCACTACAGTGTACACCACTCCACTCTATACCGCTCCCATGTATATCCCTCTACTCCAATCTACATCACTCCACTCTTTAAAAGTCTACTTATTACACTTAACGGCACTCTGTGACACTCTACTCTACTCTATCCCTGTACACTTCACTGTCCAATTCAATAGTCAACTCTTTACCCATACATTCAATTGCACAACACTTTACTTCAATTTTACAACACTTTCCTATACTCTATAACACAGCACTCCACTCTATTTTACAAGACCCAACTCCAGTTTATAATAGCTTACTACCTATTCTGCGCCACTCTACTCCATGCCACTCTAGACGTCAACACGCCAATATACTCTATTATATTTACTCCACACTGTTACACCACTCCACTCCACTCTACAACACTGTATAAGACTTTACCTCACTCTACTCTACTGTGCAATAATCCACTCTACACCACTCCACTATTTGACACTCTACGGTACTCTATGCAACTACACTCTACAACACTCTACTGCACTGTATGCCACACTTCAACACTTTAAAAGACTGTACTATAGTGTATGCCGCTGTACAGCACTCTACTTCACTCTATACCACTCTACGATAATCTAGTCCACTATACATTACTGTACGCAGCTCTGCAAACAACTGCACCCCTCTTCACTCCACTCCACTCTACGACAGAGTACTCCATTCTAGGATACTCTAGTCCACTATACAACAATGTACGCAACTCTTTGTATGCCACCACACCCCGCTTTACTCCACTCTACTCTATGACATAGTAGTCCCCTTTACATTACTACACACCACTCCACTTTATGCCATTGTACTTTATAACACTGTTTGCAAATCCAACTCTACCACACTGTACAACACTGTACTGTACTGTACACCACTCTGCTCTTCAGAACTGAACTAGACTGTATGCCACTCTACTCTACTGTAGTCTACAATGCTTTCCAATACTGTACAACATTGCCACTACACTCTACTGTACAACATGGTATTCCAGTTTATGACAGTTTACTCGACTGTAGCCTGTGCCACTCCACTCTACTGCACTCTACACCACACCACCATAGCCTACAAAATGCTATTCCATTCCATGACACTTTGCTCCACTCTACACAACCCCACTCCAGTGTACTCCATTCCACTATACTCCACTCAATTACATTTTATACAACTCTACAATACTGTACCATAATCCGCTGTACCCCGCTACACTGTCCGACACTCTACTCCACTCTATGCATCTCCACTCTACAACACTGTACTGCACTTTATGCCACTCTACTACACTCTGTGGCCATCCACTCTACACCACTGTACTACACTGATGACACTCCAATTCTCTCAATGATACACCACTCTGCTATATGACATGGCGCTCTACTCTATTATACTCTCCTCCACTGTACTCTACGGCACTCCACTCGACAACACTGTGTGAAACTTTACTTCACTCTACGCTACTGGGCAATAATCCACTCTACACCGCTTCACTATTTGACACGCTACTGTACTCTATGAAACTCCACTCTACAACACTCTACTACACTATATGCCACACTGAACTCTAAGGCACTCTGCTCGACGATACTCCACTCTACAACACCCTACTTCACCCTACTCCTCTCTAAAACTTTGCCCCCTGACAGTCTACAACACCCCACTCTGTTACACAACACGCCAGGACACTGTACAATTTGCCATTTTAGCCTACGATACTTGACTCCACTATAAGAAAGACCATGCCATTATACTATATAACACTTAATTATACTGTATGAAATGCCACTCCTCTCTACTTCACTTCACTCTATTTCACTCTACAACACTCTACTCCACTGTATGTACACCACTCCACATAATAAAACTCCACTCAACCACACTGGACTCTAAGATTTGAAACACATTTTTATTAAAAATTAAAAAAAACGTTGAAATTCAATATAAAAACCAAAGGTTACAGGGACATTATAGTTAGGCTCAGATTTCACTCATACACAACCAGTGAAATTCAGTAGTTATAGTCCCCATCCACAGAACCACTCACACATCCACTCAAACCCTCATACAATCTCTTGTATGACCACTCCCACTCCCATACAACCCATCACATGCCCATTAACAGACCCATACCAGTACTCACACACCCACTCACTCCTCCATAGAGGCACTCACTCACCCACTTAATCACTCGCACAGCCACTCACACAACCATTCATTTACCCATACAACCATTCATACAACCAGTCACTCACCTGTACAGCAACTCACATAGCCACACACTCAGCCTTCCAGCTACTAACACACCCACTTATTTACCACCAATAGTCACTCACACACCCAATCACTCACCCATACAGCTTCTCAACACAGCCACTCACTTACCAATACAAGCACTCACACTTTCACTCACACACCCACTGATCCAGCGGGTTACCAGCCTCAGGTACTCAAACACCATATACTCACCTGGGCCCATAAACACACATTCACATTGGCTAGTAAATACCGCTGGGGCTCAATTTTTATAAATGCCTTTTTATGAGATTAGTTACCTGTCAGTTTTTAACTAATCTTTCACTGATCAAAATGTTCTTTCCTCTGGTCAATGGACCTATTAGTTGGAACTAGTTGATGGTGAAATGAAATAGAATTTATATTTCTTATTATTTTTTAAATAACCACAGACTCGGGAGAAGTTTAAATGTTTATCTACTTAATTCATGTGAGCCAAAACAAGAATACAGTACAAACTCCGTTTCTCCAAGGAGGAAAAGTCAAATAATATACTCATCAGTCACCTATATTAGGATGACGTATCACAATGACAGTGCTTCAGAAAGGAGAGGATAGAGAGAGCAGTATATTGACATACTACACAGAAGTATATTTACCTAGGATGGTATGGAAACCAACCCCTTGGCCAAGGAGTTGGAAGGGTCCCCTGGTAAAGAGCAGTTGACAAAGACTTCAGGACGGGTTTCAGGACAGGATTCAGGACAGGATAGATGACCTCTTCTAGATAGGACGCCTGCGTCGCACACCTCTCTGACACTATCTTCCTCCTTGATTCTTCCGTGATCTTCTTCTAATTGCCTTAGTTCCCTCCTCGATTCTTCCGCGATCTTCTTCTAATTAATTGGCTTAAATTCTAAGTCTGCAAGTCAACTCTTCTTCAGCATTCGTTCAGCTCTCGGGCAGCATCCCGGTCTCTCAGCATCTCAGCATCGCTTCATGTGTTCTAACTCACTAAACGACCTCAATTATACCTTTCATTACTCATGTTCCACCCATTAATGTTTCAACTTTATGAAACTCCTAATTCTGATTGGACAGGCAAGGGGGCATGATCATCACACCATGCTAAGTTTTAATAATTTTCTTTGGTTCTTTGTTTAATGTTCCCGCCCATTAATTCTTATTCCCAAGCTTTATTTCCCACCCGTATTCACATCTTTATCAGACAAATGTATACATTCCATATTTGTTTCCATTCAGCTTTCAGGATGCCCATCAGGTTCCCAGGCCATGTAGCAATGATGGCCTTGGACGGGTTTCAACTACTACATCACGGCTTCTCGGCTTGTTATTACTGCGCCTGCATAAAAGTTATGTGTAGCACAGGCTCCTCTCTCTCTCAGAAGTCCAAATACGAATTAGTAGAGAGGTCAAAAAGGAACATATTAATTACAAAATAAAATGATTTCACTGTATACCACCTATCTCTACTCTAATCCCATTTACTAATAAAAGCTCTCCCCGCATTAGCATTTAATAAACAGCTTGTTTTAGTTTCAGCAAAGCAGATGCTTAGCATATGAGCTTTCAAGCTGCCATCTTTAGAGCAACTGCGCAGGTGCAGAAATTTCCCTCCAAGCGAAAGAATGCCATTCTGCGTAGATGCAGTTGACGCATGCGCAGTACAGTTTCCGGCGTTAGCAGCCATTTTAAGTTTCACTCGGGTTACTTGTTAGTAAAACACGTAAGCAAGCTTCATCTTGCTAAAATGTGTAATGTGGTGCATATTAATTTACAAATTACATATTTAGTACAGAGTTACGAGTTACATGAGAGGATTGCATCCAAGCAAGTCTCTTTTATACGAGTCCTTGCTCCATCAACACCCACACAACCACTTACATACCCATTCACACATCCATACAAGCAGTCACACATCTGCTCACTCACCCACACAGCCATTCACACAGACACTTACTTTCAAATACTGTCACTCACACACCAACTTACTTAACCAAACACCCACCCAAACAGCCACTCACTCACCCATGCAGTCACTACATACCCACTTATCCACTCATACAGCCACTCACACCACCACTCATACACCCATACAGTTACTGACACACCCACTCACTAACCAATACCGCCACTCACACAGCATTTCACTAACCTACACAGCTAATCACACACCCACGTATACACCCATATAGCCACTTATACACCCATACACACAAGGATACATACAGTCACACAGTGACTCACTTAATATATGTTAGAAGTAGTATCACCCATTAGTAGTGCACCTAGTACGCTAATTTAACTTTTGTAGAAGGTTAGTGTATGTTTCACACCCATAAACTCTTAAAAACCCTTGCACTCACTTGATGATGTCATCAGTGATGTCATTTGGGATGCCATCAGTGACGTCACTGACCATGTCATGAGTGATATAATATGTGAGGTCATAAGCAGTGCATTGCAGGGTGTAAGCTATAGTTAGGTCAAGTAACTATTACTGCTGAATTTCGCTGTTTTAGTAGGGTGAAATCTGAGCCTAACTATAACTGTAACTGTAACCTTTGTTTTTTCCAGTGAATTGCTAAGGTTTTTTAAAAATTCTACTTCCCTATTTCCTAACTATAACATCCCTGTAAGCTTTGTTTGTTAAGGGAATACATATAGGAGCACTTTAAACAGACCGGTTTACTATAATAGGTGCAATACTAACAAGTTGTATCACAGTTTTCAAAATGTGGTAACAATGCCCACTAGGGCAGGACACATGAAGCCTCGGTTCTACACCAGAGGCAAGGTATAATTAAATGAGCATAACAGCATTCACAATGCACAGTATATTAGACATGTATGTTATTGGGTTGTGACATAGCTTCCGTATATTAGGATGAGATAGCCCACTGGCTGAAACACCAATGAATGAATAGACATGTGCAATATATGGACCAGGGTTCAAGCCCGATAGTTTTACTCTTATCAATTTTAACCAAGAGTGAAAATTTAAAGAACAGTTGGCAATTGAAGAATTTTAATTATTTTTAATGCTATGAACTGTTTTACTCTGTTTCATATTGTGAATGTTTGCAAATGTTTTCTAACAACTTGCACTGACATTGTCTTATTGAACTACGAGTCTGTTTACACTTTTTATTGAATGGTAATTTGCACGTGACACGTAACTTCACGATGTTAAAAATGGTGGCAAAACTTTATGCAAACTGTTAGTGAGCAAGCCTGCAGGGCAGGCGAAACGCGTCTAGCAATTTCAGCTGACAAATAAAAGAACTTTTTGCGCAAAGACACGGAGTCTGCATTCCTGTTGGGAAGGGAAATGTTTTTGAATATTATCGGACCGTGCTTGGGAGGCCCGTTCGCCGACGCGCCCTCTGCTTTGGAGGTGGCGGGCAATCCTAAGCAAACGGAGGAATAATATATATATATATATATATATATATATATATATATATATATATATATATATATATATATATATATATATATATGTATATATATATATTATATATATAATATATATATCTTTTTTTTCACAAACTTCAAAGTAGCACGTGTTTCGTTGTTGTTTGGAGCTAACGCTAAAGGAGTGCCCTCCGGCTGTGACAATGGACATGAACGAAGTTTTGATGGAAGGGCCACGTTGAGAGGCCCGCCTCAACTTGGAGAATGAACTCTTTAACAGCCAGGATTTGCAGGAGGAATTTTCCTATGCACTTCGTGCTTGATGTATTCAGCTTGAAAGGCGAATTATGAGCTGGAAAAAAAAAACTCGGTTGGACGGCTGGAATCGAAACTCATAATCCGGTTCAAAACCAAACTACCGCTTGGATTTAATGGGGACGAGGAAATGTATGTGCATCTGTAATGGAAATCATAATTGCACTAACCCTGAAGAATAACATTGGAACATTATCCCCAATCAAGAAAGTTGCGCTCCTGTATTAAAAATGGCTAATAATGTGGGAAAATAAGAAGAATGGCCGAATAATAGTTGTTCAGATGATTAACTGTAGTCAGTTTCTTTTCCTTTTTCTTTTTTCCCTTTTTGATGTTTTGGAGCAGATCTCTGTGGAATACCGAAGGGGAGGTCTGGTATAAGAAGAACCCGTTATGACACTAGGGCACTTAGCCTACACAGTACTAGTGGACACTTAGTCCTACAAAGAACACATTTCAAACCCGCAATTAATATAATGTTCGTCTGTGTGTGCAGAGGCCTCGAGGATGACGGTATTGCCTCTACAGTAGAGTGACAATATCACAATGGGTGAGGGCTTTACTAAGCCTATTTCACAAACATCATGGGTTGGTGTGGACAATTACACTAGCCACCAATGGCAACGGTGTCACAGCATATAACAGGGATCCACATGAGATCGCCCAAGGCTTCAAAAGAATTAAAAGAAAAAATGTTAGAACAATTGTAAATAAAAATTAGAATATAAACAAACATGTAGAAATATAAACTACCAGTCCCACAATGCCTCACTGCGGGCGGATATGGTGATCTCGTATAAATAGCAGAAAGTGAAAATGGACTCTGTTAACTACCATGATCAAGAACTTGATGTTCGAAACGCGTAGGAGGAGGAGAGTGATGGCCAATTAAAGAGTTATATTAGCCAAGAAGAGTGCTGCGTACTTTTTCAAGTTTGTGAAAATATTATTGCGAGAATTGGCCCTGTTCTCACTGCAAGCACCAGCTGTTCAGTGTTCCCCCGCTAAGGACTGTTTTGTGGATCTATATATATATATATATATATATATATATATTCATTGAAAAAAACATAGGTTTCAGAGACGTTATAGTTAGAAATTAGCATTTAAAAAACCTTAGAAATTCACAGAAAAAACCATAGGTTTCAGGGGTGTTATAGTTAGCTGGCCATTTCACTCGTACAAAACCATAGAAATTCCTCCGTTATAGTTAGTTCTGCTAACTATAACTTGCGCGCCTGCAATGCACTGCTGATGATGTCACATATTGCATCATTCATGACATGATCAGTGACATCACTGATGACATCACTGGTGACATCTCAAATTACATCACTGATGACATCACTGATGACATCATCCAGTGAATGTGGTTTAGTTTGAAATTTAAATATGTATTATATATATATATATACCAATCTGTATTGAAGATTGAGTGGATATATAACTGTCTGGATGGAGGATTTAGTAGCTGTCTGACTGTCTGTTTAAGTGAGTAATTAAAATTGTCTCACTTAATACAAAGGGTTAGTATAAACTATGTGAATGTGTGCATTGCTGTCTCTATTGTTGTATAACATGCTGCATCAGTTGGTCACTAACTACATGAGTGTGTATATTAGTTATTGATTAGTTGTGTGAGTATTTGTATGGGTCACTGAGTGTGTGTGTGGTTGGATGGGGTGTGTATAACTCTATGCATAGATGTGTGAATGGTTGATTGACTAGGTGTATAGGTTTAAGAGTGCATGTGCAAACAGTTGTTTGGGTGACTGAGTGTATTTATTTGTGTGTTGGTGAGCGAATATATGTTTTAGTTGTACATCTTCAACAAAGTAAAAAAATAAAAGGCATTGTATGTGAGAGTTGGTGTATATAAATAAGTATGTGTAAGAGTCAGTGATTGTGAGAGTAACTATATGAATGAGTGTATAATTGTGATTTTTTAACTTATTAACTATGAGTTACTATGTGTTTGAATAAATGAGGTGTTGTTGGATAATTGTGTAAGTGAGTAAATGTAAGTGTGATTAATTTTTTTTATGAGTGAGTAGGATGACTGCATAACCGACTAAGATGACTGCTGATGTGTCAATGTCTATATATGTATATAAGTGCATTTGATAGTGTTCTATTAATTAGTGACTGCATGTATAAATGATTCTGTTGTTGAATGGGTAGTTGTGTGTGTAGACTTAGGAATCAGTGAGTGGGTATGTAGTAACTGGTATTGGTGTGTCAATGGTTTCAAATAAGGTACTCTGTATTTTACAGTGAGTGATGAAAGGTTATACTAGTGTATGATGAGGTGTATCAGATTGTCACGTGGATGATGTCATCAGTGATGTCATCAGTGATGTAATTTGAGATGTCATAAGTGATGTCACTGACCATGTCATGAATGATGCAATATGTGACATCATCAGCAGTGCATTGCGGGCGCGCAAGTTATAGTTAGCAGAACTAACTATAACGGAGGAATTTCTATAGTTTTGTACGAGTGAAATGGCCAGCTAACTATAACACCCCTGAAACCTATGGTTTTTTTCTGTGAATTTCCAAGGTTTTTAAATGCTAATTTGTAACTATAACGTCTCTGAAAGCTATGGTTTTTTCAGTGAATTTCAAAGTTTTTCAAAATGCTAATTTCTAACTATAACGTCTCTGAAACCTATGTTTTTTTTCAGTGAATTTCAAAGGTTTTTTAAATGCTAATTTTTAACTTTGATAGTAGTTATACCTATTTTTTGTACTGATTTTCTACAGTTTTTTAACTGTTTATAAATATTTTATTCATTAAAAACATTATATATTTTTCTGAAAATTGCAAAAAATAAAAATAAAAAATTCAAACTCAAATATTGATTAGTTTTTTGTTTTAATTTTTAATTTTAATATATTTATATTATTTTCTTTTTTTTTTTAAATCCAACTTTTTTTCGGAGTCGCGCCCTCAAATTGTACATATCACGGTGGGTGCGCGGTTTCTAGCCGCCATTTTTAAAAAGTCGTGAAGGATCCGCGTCGGTGTGCGACGGCTGCGTGTTTTTCAGTTACATCATATACATTTAATATTACGTGATGTGCGCGATTGGTATGCGATCAGTCCGCGACTCCTGCTCCCGCGCATTCGCGACACATGCGCATTACGGTACGAGTTGCTTGCGCGGTGGCGGGTCCCGCGTGACGTCATATACGTGCTGGGGCGCACTGGGTGCGCGACTCCTACAAAAAAATGTATGTTCCAAAATGATATGTATGTGTCTTTAATATACATATTAAGGCAAGAGATTATCTAAGATATTCAGAAAAATAATATGTTTGTATTTATAATAAACTTATAATATTTTTATATATATTTTCGCGAAGTCGGGTGCGTGCATTGTGAGTGCAGAGAACCAGATCAGCAGAGCTGCTGTAGAGCCAGAGAAACCAGGTCAGCAGAGCCATTGTAGCGCCAGAGAACCAGGTCAGCAGAGCTGCTCTAGAGCCTAAGAAGCAGGTCAGCAGAGCTGCTCTAGAACCAGAGACCCAGGTCATCAGAGCTGCTCTAGAGCCAGAGACCCAGGTCAGCAGAGCTGCTCTAGATGCCGAGAACCAGGTCAGCAGAGCTGCTGTAGAGCCAGAGAAACGAGGTCAGCAGAGCTGCTTTAGAGGGAGAGAACCAGGTCAGCAGAACTGCTTTAGAGCCAGAGAACCAGGTCAGCAGAGCTGCTCTAGAGCCTGAGAACCAGGTCAGCAGAGCTGCTTTAGAGCCATAGCACCAGGTCAGCAGAACTGCTCTAGAGGCAGAGAACCAGATCAGCAGAACTGCTTTAGTGCTAGAGAACCAGGTCAGCAGAGCTCTTAAGAGGGAGAGAACCAATTCAGCAGAGCTGCTTTAGAGCCAGAGAACGGGGTCAGCAGAGCTGCTCTAGAGCCAGAGAACCAGGTCAGCAGAGCTGCTTTAGAACCATAGAACCAGGTCAGCAAAGCTGCTTTAGAGCCAGAGAACCAGGTCAGCAGAGCTGCTCTAGAGCCAGAGAAACCAGGTCAGCAGAGCTGCTTTAGAGCCAAGGGACCAGGCCAGCAGAGCTGCTCTAGAGCCAGAGAACCAGGTTAGCAGAACTGCTTTAGAGCCATAGAACCGGGTCAGCAGAGCTGTTGTAGAGCCAGAGAACCAGGTCAGCATAGCTGCTCTAAAGCCTAAGAACTGGGCCAGCAGAGCTGCTCTAGAGCCAGAGAACCAGGTCAGCAGAGCTGCTTTAGAGCCAGAGAACCAGGTCAGCAGAGCTGCTCTAGAAGCAGAGAACCAGGTCAGCAGAGCTGCTCTAAAGCCTAAGAACTAGGTCAGCAGAGCTGCTCTAGAGCCAGAGAACCAGGTAAGCAGAGCTGCTTTAGAGCCATAGAACCAGGTCAGCCGAGCTGCTTTAGAGCCAGAGAACCAGGTCAGCAGAGCTGCTCTAGAGCCTAAGAACCAGGTCAGCAGAGCTGCTTTAGAGCGAGAGAACCAGGTCAGCAGAGCTGCTTTAGTGGGAGAGAACCAGGTCAGCAGAACTGCTCTAGAGCCAAGGGACCAGGCCAGCAGAGCTGCTCTAGAGCCAGAGAACCAGGTCAGCAGAGCTGCTTTAGAGCCAGAGAACCAGGTCAGCAGAGCTGTTGTAGAGCCAGAGAACCAGGTCAGCAGTGCTGATCTAGAGCCTAAGCACTAGGTCAGCACAGCTGCTCTAGAGCCAGAGAACCAGGTCAGCAGAGCTGTTGTAGAGCCAGAGAAACCAGGTCAGAAGAGTTGCTTTAGAGTGAGAGAACCAGGTCAGCAGAGCTACTTTAGAGCCAGAGAACCAGGCCACCAGAGCTGCTCTAGAGCCAGAGAACCAGGTCAGCAGAGCTGCTTTAGAGCCTGTAGAGCCAGAGAACCAAGTCAGCAGAGCTGCTTTAGAGCTATAGAACCAGGTCAGCAGAGCTGCTTTAGAGTCAGAGAACCAGGTCAGCAGAGTTGCTCTAGAGCCAGAGACCCAGGTCAGCAGTGCTGCTCTAGAGGCCGAGAACCAGGTCAGCAGAGCTGCTGTAGAGCCAGAGAACCAGGTCAGCAGAGCTGCTGTAGAGCCAGAGAAACCAGTTCAGTAGAGCTGCTTTAGAGGGAGAGAACCAGGTCAGCAGAGCTGCTCTAGAGCCTGAGAACCAGGTCAGCAGAGCTGCTTTAGAGCCATAGAACCAGGTCAGCAGAGCTGCTCTAGAGGCAGAGAACCAGATCAGCAGAACTGCTTTAGTGCCAGAGAACCAGGTCAGCAGAGCTCTTAAGAGGGAGAGAACCAATTCAGCAGAGTTGCTTTAGAGCCAGAGAACGAGGTCAGCAGAGCTGCTCTAGAGCCAGAGAACCAGGTCAGCAGAGCTGCTTTAGAACCATAGAACCAGGTCAGCAGAGCTGCTTTAGAGCCAGAGAACCAGGTCAGCAGAGCTGCTCTAGAGGCAGAGAACCAGGTCAGCAGAGCTGCTTCAGAGGGAGAGAACCAGGTCAGCAAAGCTGCTTTAGAGCCATAGAACCAGGTCAGCAGAGCTGCTGTAGAGCCAGAGAAACCAGGTCAGTAGAGCTGCTTTAGAGCGAGAGGACCAGGTCAGCAGAGCTCCTATAGTGGGAGAGAACCAGGTCAGCAGAACTGCTCTAGAGCCAAGGGACCAGGCCAGCAGAGCTGCTCTAGAGCCAGAGGAACCAGGTCAGCAGAGCTGCTTTAGAGCCAAGGGACCAGGCCAGCAGAGCTGCTCTAGAGCCAGAGAACCAGGTTAGCAGAACTGCTTTAGAGCCATAGAACCGGGTCAGCAGAGCTGCTTTAGAGCCAGAGAACCAGGTCAGCAGAGCTGCTCTAGAGCCAGAGAAACCAGGTCAGCAGAGCTCCTTTAGAGCCAAGGGACCAGGCCAGCAGAGCTGCTCTAGAGCCAGAGAACCAGGTTAGCAGAACTGCTTTAGAGCCATAGAACCGGGTCAGCAGAGCTGCATTAGAGCCAGAGAACCAGGTCAGCAGAGCTGTTGTAGAGCCAGAGAACCAGGTCAGCAGAGCTGCTCTAAAGCCTAAGAAGTAGGTCAGCAGAGCTGCTCTAGAGCCAGAGAACCAGGTCAGCAGAGCTGCTTTAGAGCCAGAGAACCAGGTCAGCAGAGCTGCTCTAGAGCCAGAGAACCAGGTAAGCAGAGCTGCTTTAGAGCCATAGAACCAGGTCAGCCGAGCTGCTTTAGAGCCAGAGAACCAGGTCAGCAGAGCTGCTCTAGAGCCTAAGAACCAGGTCAGCAGAGCTGCTTTAGAGCGAGAGAACCAGGTCAGCAGAGCTGCTTTAGTGGGAGAGAACCAGGTCAGCAGAACTGCTCTAGAGCCAAGGGACCAGGCCAGCAGAGCTGCTCTAGAGCCAGAGAACCAGGTCAGCAGAGCTAGTTTAGAGCCAGAGAACCAGGTCAGCAGAGCTGTTGTAGAGCCAGAGAACCAGGTCAGCAGAGCTGCTCTAGAGCCTAAGAACTAGGTCAGCTCAGCTGCTCTAGAGCCAGAGAACCAGGTCAGCAGAGCTGTTGTAGAGCCAGAGAAACCAGGTCAGAAGAGTTGCTTTAGAGGGAGAGAACCAGGTCAGCAGAGCTGCTTTAGAGCCAGAGAACCAGGCCACCAGAGCTGCTTTAGAGCCAGAGAACCAGGTCAGCAGAGCTGCTTTAGAGCCTGTAGAGCCAGAGAACCAAGTCAGCAGAGCTGCGTTAGAGCCATAGAACCAGGTCAGCAGAGCTGCTTTAGAGTCAGAGAACCAGGTCAGCAGGGTTGCTCTAGAGCCAGAGTCCCAGGTCAGCAGAGCTGCTCTAGAGGCCGAGAACCAGGTCAGCAGAGCTGCTGTAGAGCCAGAGAACCAGGTCAGCAGAGCTGCTGTAGAGCCAGAGAAACCAGGCCAGTAGAGCTGCTTTTGAGGGAGAGAACCAGGTCAGCAGAGCTGCTCTAGAGCCTGAGAACCAGGTCAGCAGAGCTGCTTTAGAGCCATAGAACCAGGTCAGCAGAGCTGCTCTAGAGGCAGAGAACCAGATCAGCAGAACTGCTTTAGTGCCAGAGAACCAGGTCAGCAGAGCTCTTAAGAGGGAGAGAACCAATTCAGCAGAGCTGCTTTAGAGCCAGAGAACGAAGTCAGCAGAGCTGCTCTAGAGCCAGAGAACCAGGTCAGCAGAGCTGCTTTAGAACCATAGAACCAGGTCAGCAGAGCTGCTTTAGAGCCAGAGAACCAGGTCAGCAGAGCTGCTCTAGAGGCAGAGAACCAGGTCAGCAGAGCTGCTTTAGAGGGAGAGAACCAGGTCAGCAAAGCTGCTTTAGAGCCAGAGAACCAGGTCAGCAGAGCTGCTCTAGAGCCTAAGAACCAGGTCAGCAGAGCTGCTTTAGAGCGAGAGAACCAGGTCAGCAGAGCTGCTTTAGTGGGAGAGAACCAGGTCAGCAGAACTGCTCTAGAGCCAAGGGACCAGGCCAGCAGAGCTGCTCTAGAGCCAGAGAACCCGGTCAGCAGAGCTAGTTTAGAGCCAGAGAACCAGGTCAGCAGAGCTGTTGTAGAGCCAGAGAACCAGGTCAGCAGAGCTGCTCTAGAGCCTAAGAACTAGGTCAGCTCAGCTGCTCTAGAGCCAGAGAACCAGGTCAGCAGAGCTGTTGTAGAGCCAGAGAAACCAGGTCAGAAGAGTTGCTTTAGAGGGAGAGAACCAGGTCAGCAGAGCTGCTTTAGAGCCAGAGAACCAGGCCACCAGAGCTGCTTTAGAGCCAGAGAACCAGGTCAGCAGAGCTGCTTTAGAGCCTGTAGAGCCAGAGAACCAAGTCAGCAGAGCTGCGTTAGAGCCATAGAACCAGGTCAGCAGAGCTGCTTTAGAGTCAGAGAACCAGGTCAGCAGAGTTGCTCTAGAGCCAGAGTCCCAGGTCAGCAGAGCTGCTCTAGAGGCCGAGAACCAGGTCAGCAGAGCTGCTGTAGAGCCAGAGAACCAGGTCAGCAGAGCTGCTGTAGAGCCAGAGAAACCAGGCCAGTAGAGCTGCTTTTGAGGGAGAGAACCAGGTCAGCAGAGCTGCTCTAGAGCCTGAGAACCAGGTCAGCAGAGCTGCTTTAGAGCCATAGAACCAGGTCAGCAGAGCTGCTCTAGAGGCAGAGAACCAGATCAGCAGAACTGCTTTAGTGCCAGAGAACCAGGTCAGCAGAGCTCTTAAGAGGGAGAGAACCAATTCAGCAGAGCTGCTTTAGAGCCAGAGAACGAAGTCAGCAGAGCTGCTCTAGAGCCAGAGAACCAGGTCAGCAGAGCTGCTTTAGAACCATAGAACCAGGTCAGCAGAGCTGCTTTAGAGCCAGAGAACCAGGTCAGCAGAGCTGCTCTAGAGGCAGAGAACCAGGTCAGCAGAGCTGCTTTAGAGGGAGAGAACCAGGTCAGCAAAGCTGCTTTAGAGCCAGAGAACCAGGTCAGCAGAGCTGCTCTAGAGCCAGAGAAACCAGGTCAGCAGAGCTGCTTTAGAGCCAAGGGACCAGGCCAGCAGAGCTGCTCTAGAGCCAGAGAACCAGGTTAGCAGAACTGCTTTAGAGCCATAGAACCGGGTCAGCAGAGCTGCTTTAGAGCCAGAGAACCAGGTCAGCAGAGCTGTTGTAGAGACAGAGAACCAGGTCAGCAGAGCTGCTCTAAAGCCTAAGAACTAGGTCAGCAGAGCTGCTCCAGAGCCAGAGAACCAGGTCAGCAGAGCTGCTTTAGAGCCAGAGAACCAGGTCAGCAGAGCTGCTCTAGAGCCAGAGAACCAGGTAAGCAGAGCTGCTTTAGAGCCATAGAACCAGGTCAGCCGAGCTGCTTTAGATTCAGAGAACCAGGTCAGCAGAGCTGCTCTAGAGCCTAAGAACCAGGTCATCAGAGCTGCTTTAGAGCCATAGAACCAGGTCAGCAGAGCTGCTGTAGAGCCAGAGAAACCAGGTAAGCAGAGCTGCTGTAGAGCCAGAGAACCAGGTAAGCAGAGCTGCTTTAGAGCCATAGAACCAGGTCAGCCGAGCTGCTTTAGATTCAGAGAACCAGGTCAGCAGAGCTGCTCTAGAGCCTAAGAACCAGGTCATCAGAGCTGCTTTAGAGCGAGAGGACCAGGTCAGCAGAGCTGCTTTAGTGGGAGAGAACCAGGTCAGCAGAACTGCTCTAGAGCCAAGGGACCAGGCCAGCAGAGCTGCTCTAGAGCCAGAGAACCAGGTCAGCAGAACTGCTTTAGAGTCACAGAACTGGGTCTGCAGAGCTGCTTTAGAGCCAGAGAACCAGGTCAGCAGAGCTGTTGTAGAGCCAGAGAACCAGGTCAGCAGAGCTGCTCTAGAGCCTAAGAACTAGGTCAGCACAGCTGCTAAAGAGCCAGAGAACCAGGTCAGCAGAGCTGCTTTAGAGCCTGTAGAGCCAGAGAACCAAGTCAGCAGAGCTGCTTTAGAGCCATAGAACCAGGTCAGCAGAGCTGCTTTAGAGTCAGAGAACCAGGTCAGCAGAGCTGCTCTAGAGCCAGAGACCCAGGTCAGCAGAGCTGCTCTAGAGGCCGAGAACCAGGTCAGCAGAGCTGCTGTAGAGCCAGAGAACCAGGTCAGCAGAGCTGCTGTAGAGCCAGAGAAACCAGGTCAGCAGAGCTGCTCTAGAGCCTGAGAACCAGGTCAGCAGAGCTGCTTTAGAGCCATAGAACCAGGTCAGCAGAGCTGCTCTAGAGGCAGAGAACCAGATCAGCAGAACTGCTTTAGTGCCAGAGAACCAGGTCAGCAGAGCTCTTAAGAGGGAGAGAACCAATTCAGCAGAGCTGCTTTAGAGCCAGAGAACGAGGTCAGCAGAGCTGCTCTAGAGGCAGAGAACCAGGTCAGCAGAGCTGCTTTAGAGGGAGAGAACCAGGTCAGCAAAGCTGCTTTAGAGCCAGAGAACCAGGCCAGCAGAGCTGCTCTAGAGCCAGAGAAACCAGGTCAGCAGAGCTGCTTTAGAGCCAAGGGACCAGACCAGCAGAGCTGCTCTAGAGCCAGAGAACCAGGTTAGCAGAACTGCTTTAGAGCCATAGAACCGGGTCAGCAGAGCTGCTTTAGAGCCAGAGAACCAGGTCAGCAGAGCTGTTGTAGAGACAGAGAACCAGGTCAGCAGAGCTGCTCTAAAGCCTAAGAACTAGGTCAGCAGAGCTGCTCCAGAGCCAGAGAACCAGGTCAGCAGAGCTGCTTTAGAGCCAGAGAACCAGGTCAGCAGAGCTGCTCTAGAGCCAGAGAACCAGGTAAGCAGAGCTGCTTTAGAGCCATAGAACCAGGTCAGCCGAGCTGCTTTAGATTCAGAGAACCAGGTCAGCAGAGCTGCTCTAGAGCCTAAGAACCAGGTCAGCAGAGCTGCTTTAGAGCCATAGAACCAGGTCAGCAGAGCTGCTGTAGAGCCAGAGAAACCAGGTCAGTAGAGCTGCTTTAGAGCGAGAGGACCAGGTCAGCAGAGCTGCTTTAGTGGGAGAGAACCAGGTCAGCAGAACTGCTCTAGAGCCAAGGGACCAGGCCAGCAGAGCTGCTCTAGAGCCAGAGAACCAGGTCAGCAGAACTGCTTTAGAGTCACAGAACTGGGTCTGCAGAGCTGCTTTAGAGCCAGAGAACCAGGTCAGCAGAGCTGTTGTAGAGCCAGAGAACCAGGTCAGCAGAGCTGCTCTAGAGCCAGAGAACCAGGTCAGCAGAGCTGCTTTAGAGCCTGTAGAGCCAGAGAACCAAGTCAGCAGAGCTGCTTTAGAGCCATAGAACCAGGTCAGCAGAGCTGCTTTAGAGTCAGAGAACCAGGTCAGCAGAGCTGCTCTAGAGCCAGAGACCCAGGTCAGCAGAGCTGCTCTAGAGGCCGAGAACCAGGTCAGCAGAGCTGCTGTAGAGCCAGAGAACCAGGTCAGCAGAGCTGCTGTAGAGCCAGAGAAACCAGGTCAGTAGAGCTGCTTTAGAGGGAGAGAACCAGGTCAGCAGAGCTGCTCTAGAGGGAGAGAACCAGGTCAGCAGAGCTGCTCTAGAGCCAGAGAACCATGTCAGCAGAACTGCTCTGTAGCCTAATAACTAGGTCAGCAGCGCTGCTCTAGAGCCAGAGAACCAGGTCAGCAGGCCTGCTGTAGAGCCTGAGAAACCAGATCAGCAGAGCTGCTTTAGAGGGAGAGAACCAGGTCAGCAGAGCTGCTTTAGAGCCAGAGAACCAGGTCAGCAGAGCTGCTCTAGCTGACACTGACTGACTGACACTGACTGATTGACACTGACTGACACTGATTGACTGACACTGACACTGACTGACACTGAAAATGACAGACACTGATTGACTGACAATGACTGACACTGATTGACTGACACTGACTGACTGACACTGACTGACACTGATTGACTGACACTGATTGACTGACACTGACTGACTGACTAACACTGACTGACAGACACTGACACTGACTGACTGACACTGACTGACTGACACTGACTGACACCGACTGACACTGACTGACTTCTCTCTACTACCCTACTACTCACTCTCTACTACTCTACTACTCTCTCTCTACTACACAACTACTCTCTACTACTCACTCTCTACTACTCACTCTCTACTACTCTCTACTACTCACTCTCTACTACTCACTCTCCACCTCACTCTCTACTACTCACTCTCTACTACTCTCACTACTCTCTCTCTACTACTCACTCTCTACTCCTCTCTACTATTCACTCTCTACTACTCGCTCTCTACTACACTATACTACTCTCTCTACTACTCATTCTCTACTACTCGCTCGCTACTACTCTCTACTACTCACTCTCTACTACTCACTCTCTACTACTCACTCTCTACTACTCTCTACTACTACTCTCTACTACTCACTCTCTACTACTTACTGTACTATTCTCTACTACTCACTCTACTACTCTCTACTACTCTCTACCACTCACTCTCTACTTCTCTACTACTTACTCCCTACTACTCTCTCTCTACTACTCACTGCTACTCACTCTCTACTACTCTCTCTCTACTACTCACGCTCTACTATTCACTCTCTACTACTCACTCTCTACTACTCTACTACTCTCTACTACTCTCTCTACTACTCACTCTCTACTACTCACTCTCCACTACTCTCTACCACTCACTCTCGACTACTCTACTACTCACTCTCTACTACTCTCTCTCTACTACTCACTCTCTACTACTCACTCTACTACTCTCTACTACTCACTCTCTACTACTCACTCTCTACTGCTCACTCTCCACTACTCACTCTCTACTGCTCGCTCTCAACTACTGTTTACTACTCACTCTACTATTCACTCTCTACTACTCTACAACTCTCTCTACTTCTCACTCTCTACTACTCTCTCTACTAATCACTCTCTACTACTCACTCTCTACTACACACTCTCTACTACTTGCTCTATACTACTCGCTCTCTACTACTCTCTACTACTCACTCTCTACTACTCTCTACTACTCACTCTCTACTATGGCTCTACTCTCTACTACTCACTCTCTACTACTCACTCTGTACTACTCTACTACTCTCTGCTACTCTCTCTCTACTACTCACTCTCTACTACTCACTCTCTACTACTCTCTACTACTCACTCTCTACTACTCTCTACTACTCACTCTCTACTACTCGCTCTCAACTACTCTTTACTCCTCACTCTACTACTCACTCTCTACTACTCTACTACTCTCTACTACTACTCACTACTACTCACTTTCTACTACACAATCTCTACTACTTGCTCTATACTACTCGATCTCTACTAGTCTCTACTACTCACTCTACTACTCACTCTCTACTAGTCTCTGCTACTCACTCGACTACTCACTCTCTACTACTTTCTACTACTCACTCTCTACTACTCCACTACTCTCTACTACTCACTCTCTACTACTCTCTCTCTACTACACACTCTCTACTACTCACTCTCTACTACTCACTCTCTACTACTCACTCTACTACTCACTGTACTTCTCACTCTCTACTACTCACTCTCTACTACTCTCTACTTCTCACTCTCTACTACTCTCTCTACTACTCTCTACTACTCACTCTACTACTCACTCTCTACTACTCTCTACTACTCTCTCTCTGCTACTCACTCTCTACTACTCACTCTCTACTACTCTCTACAACTCACTCTACTACTCACTCTCTACTACTCACTCTCTACTACTCTCTACTACTCACTCTACTACTCACTCTCATTAATCTCCACCTCACTAAATTCCTCGAGGAGAATCTTCTACTGGACTCCACCCAAACAGGATTCCGTCCTAAACATGGCACATAAACGGCTCTTCTAGCCGTGACGGAAGAATCCAGGAGGATCTTGGACCGAGGGGGGTCAGTGGCAGTGGTCCTCCTCGATCTAAGCGCCGCGTTCGATACGGTGTGCCATAAAACCCTGCTATCTCGACTAGCCGATCTGGGAGTCTCAGGTGACGCTCTTGACTGGTTGGGTTCCTTTTTGAGCGGAAGGACCTTTCAAGTCTTTGACGGCGACTCCTGCTCTACTAGCAGACCTCTAAATTGCGGGGTACCCCAAGGTTCCTCCTTGAGCCCCACGCTGTTCAACGTGTACATGAGGCCGCTGGCTGAGGTCGTCCGACAATACGGCATCAAGATCATCTCGTATGCGGACGACACTCAGCTGGTGGTCTCTCTGGCACGGAAGAACAGCGGGCTCCCCCAATCCAATCTGGCAGCCTGCATGGAGGATGTTAGAAGATGGATGACAGCATCCTCATTAAAACTCAACGCCGAAAAGACCGAGATTATGCTCCTCGGCCCCCCTACTCCCACTTCCATTGACCAGCTATGGCCCGCCAGTCTGGGCTCACCTCCATCTCCGAAGGAGGACATTAAAAGTCTGGGAGTCTGGCTGGACAAAACCCTCACCTTTAATACTCAGGCAACTAAAACAGCAGCAACCTGCTTCGGGATCATCCGCATGCTGAGAAAGATCCTGCCGATTCTGCCCTTGGAAGCTAGGCAGGTTGTTCTTCAGGGCCTCATCCAGTCCTGGCTCGACTCTGGCAACGCTCTCTACTTGGGAGCCCCTGAGTACGTGCTGCAGAAACTTCAGCGTACGCAGAACTGTGCAGCTCGCACGCTGCTTCAGATCCCTCGCAGAGAATCGGCTAAGTCAGGGATCAGGTCACTCCACTGGCTCCCTGTCAGGGAAAGAATAAAATTCAAAACCCTGTGCATATCGCATCAAGCCTTCCACAGAGCTGGTCCTGAGATTAATCACACACTTCTCACCCCCTATTGCCCCGGTAAACCACTTCGATCTACGAACGCATTTCTTGCTGCAGTTCCCAGAGTTAAAAGGTCCAGAGCAGGAGGCAGGTCCTTCACGCTTAACGCTGCTAAATTATGGAACTCCCTTCCCTTCTCACTAAGGTCCAACCCTACTCTCTCATCCTTCCGTAAAGAGTTAAAAACTTTCCTCTTCAGAAATTAGGTCCCCTCCTGGATCTCTCCCCCTGTCCCTCAGAGCTCTATTCCCTCTACTCAGCGCTTGGACGCCCTTGGACAGCAGCCGCGCTATACAAAACCCCTTCACTTCACATCACTTCACTTCACTCTACTTCTCACCCTCTACTACTCACTCTACTACTCACTCGCTACTACTCACTCTCTACTACTCTCTCCTACTCACTCTACTACTCACTCTACTTCTCACTCTCTACTACTCACTCTCTACTACACTCTACTTCTCAATCTACTACTCACTCTCTACTACTCTCTACTACTCGCTCTACTACTCACTCTCTACTACTCACTCTCTACTATGCCTCTACTCTCTACTACTCACTCTCTACTACTCACTCTGTACTACTCTACTACTCTCTGCTACTCTCTCTCTACTACTCACTCTCTACTACTCACTCTCTACTACTCTCTACTACTCACTTTCTACTACTCTCTACTACTCACTCTCTACTACTCGCTCTCAACTACTCTTTACTCCTCACTCTACTACTCACTCTCTACTACTCTACTACTCTCTACTACTCTCTCTACTTCTCACTCTCTACTACTACTCACTACTACTCACTCTCTACTACTCTCTACTACTCACTCTCTACTACACACTCTCTACTACTTGCTCTCTACTACTCGCTCTATACTACTCTCTACCTCTCACTCTACTACTCACTCTTTACTAGTCTCTACTACTCACTCGACTACTCACTCTCTACTACTCTCTACTACTCACTCTTTACTACTCCACTACTCTCTACTACTCACTCTCTCCTACTCTCTCCTACTCTCTCTCTACTACTCACTCTCTACTACTCACTCTCTACTACTCACTCTCTACTACGCTCTACTACTCACTCTACTACTCACTCTACTTCTCACTCTCTACTACTCACTCTCTACTACTCTCTACTTCTCACTCTCTACTGCTCTCTCTACTACTCTACTACTCACTCTCTACTATTCTCTCTCTGCTACTCACTCTCTACTACTCACTCTCTACTACTCTCTACAACTCACTCTACTACTCACTCTCTACTACTCACTCTCTACTACTCTCTACTACTCACTCTCTACTACCCACTCTCTACTACTCTCTACTACTCACTCTCTACTACTCTCTCTACTACTCCCTACTACTCACTCTCTATTACTCACTCTACTACTCACTCTACTACTCACTCTCTACTACTCTCTACTACTCACTCTACTACTCACTCTACTTCTCACATTCTACTACACACTCTCTACTACTCTCTACTTCTCACTCTCTACTACTCTCTCTCTACTACTCTCTACTACTCACTGTACTACTCACTCTACTTCTCACTCTCTACTACTCACTCTCTACTTCTCACTCTCTACTACTCTCACTCTACTACTCACTCTACTACTCTCTACTACTCTCTCTCTGCTACCCACTCTCTACTACTCACTCTCTACTACTCTCTACTACTCACTCTCTACTACTCTCTCTCTACTGCTCTCTACTACTCTCTCTACTATTCTCTCTCTGCTACTCACTCTCTACTACTCACTCTCTACTGCTCTCTACTACTACTCTCTACTACTCACTCTCTACTACTCACTCTACTATTCTCTACTACTCACTCTACTACTCTCTACCACTCACTCTCTACTTCTCTACAACTTACTCTCTACTACTCTCTCTCTACTACTCACTGCTACTCACTCTCTACTACTCTCTCTCTACTACTCATGCTCTACTATTCACTCTCTACTACTCACTCTCTACTGCTCTACTACTCTCTACTACTCTCTCTACTACTCACTCTCTACTACTCTCTACTACTCACTCTACTATTCTCTACTACTCTCTACCACTCACTCTCTACTACTCTACTACTCACTCTCTACTACTCTCTCTCTACTACTCACACTCTCTACTACTCACTCTACTACTCTCTACTACTCTCTCTCTACTACTCACTCTCTACTACTCAATCTCTACTACTGTTTACTACTCACTCTACTACTCACTCTCTACTACTCTACTACTCTCTACTACTCTCTCTACTTCTCACTCTCTACTACTACTCACTACTACTCACTCTACTACTCTCTACTACTCACTTTCTACTACACACTTTCTACTACTTGCTCTATACTACTCACTCTCTACTACTCTCTACTACTCACTCTACTACTCACTCTCTACTACTCTCTACTACTCGCTCTACTACTCACTCTCTACTACTCTCTACTACTCACTCTCTACTATGCCTCTACTCTCTACTACTCACTCTCTACTATTCACTCTGTACTACTCTACTACTCTCTGCTACTCTCTCTCTACTACCCACTCTCTACTACTCACTCTCTACTGCTCTCTACTACTCACTCTCTACTACTCTCTACTACTCACTCTCTACTACTCGCTCTCAACTACTCTTTACTCCTCACTCTACTACTCACTCTCTACTACTCTACTACTCTCTACTACTCTCTCTACTTCTCACTCTCTACTACTACTCACTACTACTCACTCTCTACTACTCACTCTCTACTACACACTTTCTACTACTTGCTCTCTACTACTCGCTCTATACTACTCTCTACTACTCACTCTACTACTCACTCTCTACTAGTCTCTACTACTCACTCGACTACTCACTCTCTACTACTCTCTACTACTCACTCTTTACTACTCCACAACTCTCTACTACTCACTCTCTACTACTCTCTCTCTACTACTCACTCTCTACTACTCACTCTCTACTACTCACTCTCTACTACGCTCTACTACTCACTCTACTACTCACTCTACTTCTCACTCTCTACTACTCACTCTCTACTACTCTCTACTTCTCACTCTCTACTACTCTCTCTACTACTCTACTACTCACTCTCTACTACTCTCTCTGCTACTCACTCTCTACTACTCACTCTCTACTACTCTCTACAACTAACTCTACTACTCACTCTCTACTACTCACTCTCTACTACTCTCTACTACTCACTCTCTACTACCCACTCTCTACTACTCACTCTCTACTACTCTCTCTACTACTCCCTACTACTCACTCTCTATTACTCACTCTACTACTCACTCTACTACTCACTCTCTACTACTCTCTACTACTCACTCTACTACTCACTCTACTTCTCACTCTCTACTACTCACTCTCTACTACTCTCTACTTCTCACTCTCTACTACTCTCTCTCTACTACTCACTGTACTACTCACTCTACTTCTCACTCTCTACTACTCACTCTCTACTACTCTCTACTTCTCACTCTCTACTACTCTCTCTCTACTACGCTCTACTACGCACTCTCTACTACTCTCTCTACTGCTCTCTACTACTCTCTCTACTATTCTCTCTCTGCTACTCACTCTCTACTACTCACTCTACTATTCTCTACTACTCACTCTACTACTCTCTACCACTCACTCTCTACTTCTCTACTACTTACTCTCTACTACTCTCTCTCTACTACTCACTGCTACTCACTCTCTACTACTCTCTCTCTACTACTCACGCTCTACTATTCACTCTCTACTGCTCTACTACTCTCTCTACTACTCACTCTCTACTAATCTCTACTACTCACTCTACTACTCTCTACTACTCTCTACCACTCACTCTCTACTACTCTACTACTCACTCTCTACTACTCTCTCTCTACTACTCACACTCTCTACTACTCACTCTACTACTCTCTACTACTCTCTCTCTACTACTCACTCTCTACTACTCGCTCTCTACTACTCTTTACTGCTCACTCTCCTCTACTCACTCTCAACTACTGTTTACTACTCACTCTACTACTCACTCTCTACTACTCTACTACTCTCTACTACTCTCTCTACTTCTCACTCTCTACTACTACTCACTACTACTCACTCTACTACTCTCTACTACTCACTTTCTACTACACACTCTCTACTACTTGCTCTATACTACTCACTCTCTACTACTCTCTACTACTCACTCTACTACTCACTCTCTACTACTCTCTACTACTCGCTGTACTACTCACTCTCTACTACTCTCTACTACTCACTCTCTACTATGCCTCTACTCTCTACTACTCACTCTCTACTACTCACTTTGTACTACTCTACTACTCTCTGCTACTCTCTCTCTACTACCCACTCTCTACTACTCACTCTCTACTACTCTCTACTACTCACTCTCTACTACTCTCTACTACTCACTCTCTACTACTCGCTCTCAACTACTCTTTACTCCTCACTCTACTACTCACTCTCTACTAGTCTACTACTCTCTACTACTCTCTCTACTTCTCACTCTCTACTACTACTCACTACTACTCACTCTCTACTACTCTCTACTACTCACTCTCTACTACACACTCTCTACTACTTGCTCTCTACTACTCACTCTCTACTTCTCTCTACTACTCACTCTACTACTCACTCTCTACTAGTCTCTACTACTCACTCAACTACTCACTCTCTACTACTCTCTTCGACTCACTCTCTACTACTCCCCTACTCTCTACTACTCACTCTCTACTACTCTCTACTACTCACTTTCTACTACTCTCTCTCTACTTCTCACTCTCTACTACTCAGTCTCTACTACTCTCTACTTCTCACTCTCTACTACTCTCTACTACTCTCTACTACTCACTCTACTACTCGCTCTCTACTACTCTCTCTCTGCTACTCACTCTCTACTACTCACTCTCTACTGCCCTCTCTCTACTACTCACTCTCTACTACTCTCTCTACTACTCACTCTCTACTACTCTCTCTCTACTGCTCTCTACTACTCTCTCTACTATTCTCTGTCTGCTACTCACTCTCTACTACTCACTCTCTACTGCTCTCTACTACTACTCTCTACTACTCACTCTCTACTACTCACTCTACTATTCTCTACTACTCACTCTACTACTCTCTACCACTCACTCTCTACTTCTCTACAACTTACTCTCTACTACTCTCTCTCTACTACTCACTGCTACTCACTCTCTACTACTCTCTCTCTACTACTCACGCTCTACTATTCACTCTCTACTACTCACTCTCTACTGCTCTACTACTCTCTACTACTCTCTCTACTACTCACTCTCTACTACTCTCTACTACTCACTCTACTATTCTCTACTACTCTCTACCACTCACCCTCTACTACTCTACTACTCACTCTCTACTACTCTCTCTCTACTACTCACACTCTCTACTACTCACTCTACTACTCTCTACTACTCTCTCTCTACTACTCACTCTCTACTACCCAATCTCTACTACTGTTTACTACTCACTCTACTACTCACTCTCTACTACTCTACTACTCTCTACTACTCACTCTTTACTACTCCACTACTCTCTACTACTCACTCTCTACTACTCTCTACTACTCTCTCTCTACTACTCACTCTCTACTACTCACTCTCTACTACTCACTCTCTACTACGCTCTACTACTCACTCTACTACTCACTCTACTTCTCACTCTCTACTACTCACTCTCTACTACTCTCTACTTCTCACTCTCTACTGCTCTCTACTACTCTACTACTCACTCTCTACTATTCTCTCTCTGCTACTCACTCTCTACTACTCACTCTCTACTACTCTCTACAACTCACTCTACTACTCACTCTCTACTACTCACTCTCTACTACTCTCTACTACTCACTCTCTACTACCCACTCTCTACTACTCTCTACTACTCACTCTCTACTACTCTCTCTACTACTCCCTACTACTCACTCTCTATTACTCACTCTACTACTCACTCTACTACTCACTCTCTACTACTCTCTACTACTCACTCTACTACTCACTCTACTTCTCACATTCTACTACACACTCTCTACTACTCTCTACTTCTCACTCTCTACTACTCTCTCTCTACTACTCTCTACTACTCACTGTACTACTCACTCTACTTCTCACTCTCTACTACTCACTCTCTACTACTCTCTACTTCTCACTCTCTACTACTCTCACTCTACTACTCACTCTACTACTCTCTACTACTCTCTCTGCTACCCACTCTCTACTACTCACTCTCTACTACTCTCTACTACTCACTCTCTACTACTCTCTCTCTACTGCTCTCTACTACTCTCTCTACTATTCTCTCTCTGCTACTCACTCTCTACTACTCACTCTCTACTGCTCTCTACTACTACTCTCTACTACTCACTCTCTACTACTCACTCTACTATTCTCTACTACTCACTCTGCTACTCTCTACCACTCACTCTCTACTTCTCTACAACTTACTCTCTACTACTCTCTCTCTACTACTCACTGCTACTCACTCTCTACTACTCTCTCTCTACTACTCACGCTCTACTATTCACTCTCTACTACTCACTCTCTACTGCTCTACTACTCTCTACTACTCTCTCTACTACTCACTCTCTACTACTCTCTACTACTCACTCTACTATTCTCTACTACTCTCTACCACTCACTCTCTACTACTCTACTACTCACTCTCTACTACTCTCTCTCTACTACTCACACTCTCTACTACTCACTCTACTACTCTCTACTACTCTCTCTCTACTACTCACTCTCTACTACTCAATCTCTACTACTGTTTACTACTCACTCTACTACTCACTCTCTACTACTCTACTACTCTCTACTACTCTCTCTACTTCTCACTCTCTACTACTACTCACTACTACTCACTCTACTACTCTCTACTACTCACTTTCTACTACACACTTTCTACTACTTGCTCTATACTACTCACTCTCTACTACTCTCTACTACTCACTCTACTACTCACTCTCTACTACTCTCTACTACTCGCTCTACTACTCACTCTCTACTACTCTCTACTACTCACTCTCTACTATGCCTCTACTCTCTACTACTCACTCTCTACTATTCACTCTGTACTACTCTACTACTCTCTGCTACTCTCTCTCTACTACCCACTCTCTACTACTCACTCTCTACTGCTCTCTACTACTCACTCTCTACTACTCTCTACTACTCACTCTCTACTACTCGCTCTCAACTACTCTTTACTCCTCACTCTACTACTCACTCTCTACTACTCTACTACTCTCTACTACTCTCTCTACTTCTCACTCTCTACTACTACTCACTACTACTCACTCTCTACTACTCACTCTCTACTACACACTTTCTACTACTTGCTCTCTACTACTCGCTCTATACTACTCTCTACTACTCACTCTACTACTCACTCTCTACTAGTCTCTACTACTCACTCGACTACTCACTCTCTACTACTCTCTACTACTCACTCTTTACTACTCCACAACTCTCTACTACTCACTCTCTACTACTCTCTCTCTACTACTCACTCTCTACTACTCACTCTCTACTACTCACTCTCTACTACGCTCTACTACTCACTCTACTACTCACTCTACTTCTCACTCTCTACTACTCACTCTCTACTACTCTCTACTTCTCACTCTCTACTACTCTCTCTACTACTCTACTACTCACTCTCTACTACTCTCTCTGCTACTCACTCTCTACTACTCACTCTCTACTACTCTCTACAACTAACTCTACTACTCACTCTCTACTACTCACTCTCTACTACTCTCTACTACTCACTCTCTACTACCCACTCTCTACTACTCTCTACTACTCACTCTCTACTACTCTCTCTACTACTCCCTACTACTCACTCTCTATTACTCACTCTACTACTCACTCTACTACTCACTCTCTACTACTCTCTACTACTCACTCTACTACTCACTCTACTTCTCACTCTCTACTACTCACTCTCTACTACTCTCTACTTCTCACTCTCTACTACTCTCTCTCTACTACTCACTGTACTACTCACTCTACTTCTCACTCTCTACTACTCACTCTCTACTACTCTCTACTTCTCACTCTCTACTACTCTCTCTCTACTACGCTCTACTACGCACTCTCTACTACTCTCTCTACTGCTCTCTACTACTCTCTCTACTATTCTCTCTCTGCTACTCACTCTCTACTACTCACTCTCTACTACTCTCTACTACTACTCTCTACTACTCACTCTCTACTACTCACTCTACTATTCTCTACTACTCACTCTACTACTCTCTACCACTCACTCTCTACTTCTCTACTACTTACTCTCTACTACTCTCTCTCTACTACTCACTGCTACTCACTCTCTACTACTCTCTCTCTACTACTCACGCTCTACTATTCACTCTCTACTGCTCTACTACTCTCTCTACTACTCACTCTCTACTAATCTCTACTACTCACTCTACTACTCTCTACTACTCTCTACCACTCACTCTCTACTACTCTACTACTCACTCTCTACTACTCTCTCTCTACTACTCACACTCTCTACTACTCACTCTACTACTCTCTACTACTCTCTCTCTACTACTCACTCTCTACTACTCGCTCTCTACTACTCTCTACTGCTCACTCTCCTCTACTCACTCTCAACTACTGTTTACTACTCACTCTACTACTCACTCTCTACTACTCTACTACTCTCTACTACTCTCTCTACTTCTCACTCTCTACTACTACTCACTACTACACTACTACTCACTCTACTACTCTCTACTACTCACTTTCTACTACACACTCTCTACTACTTGCTCTATACTACTCACTCTCTACTACTCTCTACTACTCACTCTACTACTCACTCTCTACTATGCCTCTACTCTCTACTACTCACTCTCTACTACTCACTTTGTACTACTCTACTACTCTCTGCTACTCTCTCTCTACTACCCACTCTCTACTACTCACTCTCTACTACTCTCTACTACTCACTCTCTACTACTCTCTACTACTCACTCTCTACTACTCGCTCTCAACTACTCTTTACTCCTCACTCTACTACTCACTCTCTACTAGTCTACTACTCTCTACTACTCTCTCTACTTCTCACTCTCTACTACTACTCACTACTACTCACTCTCTACTACTCTCTACTACTCACTCTCTACTACACACTCTCTACTTCTCTCTACTACTCACTCTACTACTCACTCTCTACTAGTCTCTACTACTCACTCGACTACTCACTCTCTACTACTCTCTTCGACTCACTCTCTACTACTCCCCTACTCTCTACTACTCACTCTCTACTACTCTCTACTACTCACTTTCTACTACTCTCTCTCTACTTCTCACTCTCTACTACTCAGTCTCTACTACTCTCTACTTCTCACTCTCTACTACTCTCTACTACTCACTCTACTACTTGCTCTCTACTACTCTCTCTCTGCTACTCACTCTCTACTACTCACTCTCTACTGCCCTCTCTCTACTACTCACTCTCTACTACTCTCTCTACTACTCACTCTCTACTACTCTCTCTCTACTGCTCTCTACTACTCTCTCTACTATTCTCTCTCTGCTACTCACTCTTTACTACTCACTCTCTACTGCTCTCTACTACTACTCTCTACTACTCACTCTCTACTACTCACTCTACTATTCTCTACTACTCACTCTACTACTCTCTACCACTCACTCTCTACTTCTCTACAACTTACTCTCTACTACTCTCTCTCTACTACTCACTGCTACTCACTCTCTACTACTCTCTCTCTACTACTCACGCTCTACTATTCACTCTCTACTACTCACTCTCTACTACTCTACTACTCTCTACTACTCTCTCTACTACTCACTCTCTACTACTCTCTACTACTCACTCTACTATTCTCTACTACTCTCTACCACTCACTCTCTACTACTCTACTACTCACTCTCTACTACTCTCTCTCTACTACTCACACTCTCTACTACTCACTCTACTACTCTCTACTACTCTCTCTCTACTACTCACTCTCTACTACTCAATCTCTACTACTGTTTACTACTCACTCTACTACTCACTCTCTACTACTCTACTACTCTCTACTACTCTCTCTACTTCTCACTCTCTACTACTACTCACTACTACTCACTCTACTGCTCTCTACTACTCACTTTCTACTACACACTTTCTACTACTTGCTCTATACTACTCACTCTCTACTACTCTCTACTACTCACTCTACTACTCACTCTCTACTACTCTCTACTACTCGCTCTACTACTCACTCTCTACTACTCTCTACTACTCACTCTCTACTATGCCTCTACTCTCTACTACTCACTCTCTACTATTCACTCTGTACTACTCTACTACTCTCTGCTACTCTCTCTCTACTACCCACTCTCTACTACTCACTCTCTACTGCTCTCTACTACTCACTCTCTACTACTCTCTACTACTCACTCTCTACTACTCGCTCTCAACTACTCTTTACTCCTCACTCTACTACTCACTCTCTACTACTCTACTACTCTCTACTACTCTCTCTACTTCTCACTCTCTACTACTACTCACTACTACTCACCCTCTACTACTCACTCTCTACTACACACTTTCTACTACTTGCTCTCTACTACTCGCTCTATACTACTCTCTACTACTCATTCTACTACTCACTCTCTACTAGTCTCTACTACTCACTCGACTACTCACTCTCTACTACTCTCTACTACTCACTCTTTACTACTCCACAACTCTCTACTACTCACTCTCTACTACTCTCTCTCTACTACTCACTCTCTACTACTCACTCTCTACTACTCACTCTCTACTACGCTCTACTACTCACTCTACTACTCACTCTACTTCTCACTCTACTTCTCACTCTCTACTACTGACTCTCTACTACTCTCTACTTCTCACTCTCTACTACTCTCTCTACTACTCTACTACTCACTCTCTACTACTCTCTCTGCTACTCACTCTCTACTACTCACTCTCTACTACTCTCTACAACTAACTCTACTACTCACTCTCTACTACTCACTCTCTACTACTCTCTACTACTCACTCTCTACTACCCACTCTCTACTACTCTCTACTACTCACTCTCTACTACTCTCTCTACTACTCCCTACTACTCACTCTCTATTACTCACTCTACTACTCACTCTACTACTCACTCTCTACTACTCTCTACTACTCACTCTACTACTCACTCTACTTCTCACTCTCTACTACTCACTCTCTACTACTCTCTACTTCTCACTCTCTACTACTCTCTCTCTACTACTCACTGTACTACTCACTCTACTTCTCACTCTCTACTACTCACTCTCTACTACTCTCTACTTCTCACTCTCTACTACTCTCTCTCTACTACGCTCTACTACGCACTCTCTACTACTCTCTCTACTGCTCTCTACTACTCTCTCTACTATTCTCTCTCTGCTACTCACTCTCTACTACTCACTCTCTACTACTCTCTACTACTACTCTCTACTACTCACTCTCTACTACTCACTCTACTATTCTCTACTACTCACTCTACTACTCTCTACCACTCACTCTCTACTTCTCTACTACTTACTCTCTACTACTCTCTCTCTACTACTCACTGCTACTCACTCTCTACTACTCTCTCTCTACTACTCACGCTCTACTATTCACTCTCTACTGCTCTACTACTCTCTCTACTACTCACTCTCTACTAATCTCTACTACTCACTCTACTACTCTCTACTACTCTCTACCACTCACTCTCTACTACTCTACTACTCATTCTCTACTACTCTCTCTCTACTACTCACACTCTCTACTACTCACTCTACTACTCTCTACTACTCTCTCTCTACTACTCACTCTCTACTACTCGCTCTCTACTACTCTCTACTGCTCACTCTCCTCTACTCACTCTTAACTACTGTTTACTACTCACTCTACTACTCACTCTCTACTACTCTACTACTCTCTACTACTCTCTCTACTTCTCACTCTCTACTACTACTCACTACTACTCACTCTACTACTCTCTACTACTCACTTTCTACTACACACTCTCTACTACTTGCTCTATACTACTCACTCTCTACTACTCTCTACTACTCACTCTACTACTCACTCTCTACTACTCTCTACTACTCGCTGTACTACTCACTCTCTACTACTCTCTACTACTCACTCTCTACTATGCCTCTACTCTCTACTACTCACTCTCTACTACTCACTTTGTACTACTCTACTACTCTCTGCTACTCTCTCTCTACTACCCACTCTCTACTACTCACTCTCTACTACTCTCTACTACTCACTCTCTACTACTCTCTACTACTCACTCTCTACTACTCGCTCTCAACTACTCTTTACTCCTCACTCTACTACTCACTCTCTACTAGTCTACTACTCTCTACTACTCTCTCTACTTCTCACTCTCTACTACTACTCACTACTACTCACTCTCTACTACTCTCTACTACTCACTCTCTACTACACACTCTCTACTACTTGCTCTCTACTACTCACTCTCTACTTCTCTCTACTACTCACTCTACTACTCACTCTCTACTAGTCTCTACTACTCACTCGACTACTCACTCTCTACTACTCTCTTCGACTCACTCTCTACTACTCCCCTACTCTCTACTACTCACTCTCTACTACTCTCTACTACTCACTTTCTACTACTCTCTCTCTACTTCTCACTCTCTACTACTCAGTCTCTACTACTCTCTACTTCTCACTCTCTACTACTCTCTACTACTCTCTACTACTCACTCTACTACTCGCTCTCTACTACTCTCTCCCTGCTACTCACTCTCTACTACTCACTCTCTACTGCCCTCTCTCTACTACTCACTCTCTACTACTCTCTCTACTACTCTGTACTTCTCACTCTCTACTACTCACTCTACTACTCACTCTACTACTCACTCTCTACTACTCTCTCTACTACTCTCTACTACTCACTCTCTACTACTCACTCTACTACTCACTCTACTACTCACTCTCTACTACTCACTCTCTACTACTCTCTACTACTCACTCTACTACTCACTCTACTTCTCACTCTCTACTACTCACTCTCTACTTCTCTCTACTTCTCACTCTCTACTACTCTCTCTCTACTACTCTCTACTACTCACTCTACTACTCACTCTCTACTACTCTCTACTACTCTCTCTCTCTGCTACTCACTTTCTACTACTCACTCTCTACAACTCACTCTCTACTACTCACTCTCTACTACTCACTATCTACTACTCTCTACTACTCACTCTCTACTACCCACTCTCTACTACTCTCTACTACTCACTCTCTACTACTCTCTCTCTACTACTCTCTACTACTCACTCTACTACTCACTCTACTTCTCACTCTCTACTACTCACTCTCTACTACTCTCTACTTCTCACTTTCTACTACTCTTTTTCTACTACTCTCTACTACTCACTCTACTACTCACTCTATACTACTCTCTACTACTCTCTCTCTGCTACTTACTCTCTACTACTCACTCTCTACTACTCTCTACAACTCACTCTCTACTACTCACTCTCTACTACTCACTCTCTACCACTCTCTATTACTCACTCTCTACTACCCACTCTCTACTACTCTCTACGACTCACTCTCTACTACTCTCTCTCTACTACTCTCTACTACTCACTCTCTACTACTCACTCTACTTCTCACTCTACTACTCACTGTCTACTACTCACTCTCTACTACTCTCTACTACTCACTCTCTACTACTCTCTCTCTACTGCTCTCTACTACTCACTCTACTACTCACTCTCTACTACCCTCTACTACTCTCTCTCTGCTACTCACTCTCTACTACTCACTCTCTACTACTCTCTACTATTCACTCTACTACTCACTCTCTAAAACTCTCTACTACTCTCTCTCTACTACCCACTCTCTACTACTCTCTACTACTCACTCTCTACTACTCATTCTACTACTCTCGACTACTCACTCTGCTACTCTCTACTCTCTATTACTCATCCTCTACTCTCTACCTCTCTCTTTACTACTCTCTACCTCTCTTCCTCTATACCTCTATCTCTCTACCTCTACCTCTCTACCTCTACCTCTCTACCTCTACACCTCTACCTCTCTATCTCTCTCTACCTCTCTCTACACGCACACATTTGCACACATATATATGCATATTTATGCATATGCATTCATATATATGTATGTGTATATATATACATACATATATAAACATATATATAATCTGCATATCTATATAAATACAAATATAAATGCATGCATACATATACATATATGCATACATATGCATATTATGTACTGGAAAGTTTGAAAAACACTAATAAAAGCAAAGCTAAAAAGCCACCTAATTACAAACAGAATTGCTTTAACTTAAACGAGGGCGAGACCTATTGCATTTTCAATGCTTGTTTACTTTGGTTCCATCAAGAAGGCATTCAGATGTGTCACACATTTGCCATAAATTCAGAATGTTAGCACTCTAGTTGCTCATTAGATCACTGTAGTAAAGCTACTGCTCACCAGGGAAGTCTGCTGCTGGTATTAAAAGTGCATGTTTCAGTCTGCATGTCAGAATTGTTTTATGAAATAGAAGAGGATTTGAGAAGTCACTCAAAATGTGCCCTAATTTTTTTTTCTGCAGCACTAATCATACTTTCTATGGCAAAATAAACCCCCGGGGGCCAAGTCCCGGGGGCAATATGGATTTATAATGGGGGGCCCAGAGGGGCCCCCAGCCCTGGGGACCGCCACTCCCCGGGGCTTATGTTGATGTATGCGGGGGGGCTCATGGCCCCCCCGCAGCCCCGAGGACCACCACCCCCGGGGCTTTTTAAAAAAAAAACCCTGTGTGGGGGGGGCTCGAGCCCCCCCAGATACCCCGGGGACCGCCACCTCCCCGGGGCACTGAATATGTAAAATAGGGGGTCCGTTACAGACCCCCAAGCCCCGGGGACCACCACCCCCCGGGGCTTTAACTTAAGTGGGGGGGCCGCGAGGCCCCCCCCCCCTGGAGCCAATGATGGCCCTGGGGACCGCCACCCCCCCAGGGCCGGCTCCTGCAGTGTCCCGGGGTGCCCACCCCCGGGACACTGCAGTTTGCTATGGCAGGGTGGGAGCCTCGCGGCTCCCACCCTGCCATAGCAAACTGCTTTGGTATTTGGAAACCTGCTCTCTATCTTCCAAATACCAAAGACGATTGCTTTTCCACACGGGGAGCAGCATGTTAGCTGCTCCCCATGTGGAAAAGCAATGCTGGCTCCCGCAGGACGCGGGGAGCCGGCGGGGCCGTGGGGGGATTGGGGACCACCCCACGGCCCCCAAAGGAGGCCAGGCCCCGGGAGATGGGGTCCCCGGGGCCATAAGTGACCCGGGAAGGGGGCCACGCGGCCCCCCTCCCCAAAATAAAAAGATAAAATATAAAAAAAAATGGCCCTGGGGGATGGGGTCCCCGGGGCCATAGGTGGCACTGGAGGGGGGCTGTGCAGTCCCCCTCCATAAAAAAAATAATTTTTTTAAAAAAGGGCCATGCCCCGGGGATGGGGTCCCCGGGGCAAATTACGGCCTGGGGAGGGGAGCCACGTGGCCCCCTTCCCGTTAAAAAAAAAAAAAAATCTAAATTGGGGGCAGGCCCTGAGGGATGGGGTCCCCAGGGCCAAAAAAAAAAGAAAAAGAAGGGGGGCTACACAGCCCCCCTTCTTAGAAACAAACCCCCCCCCCAAAAACGGGATCGGGAGGAGGCCACGCCCCCTCCTTTCATCACTCTGCAAACGCACCCCCTGGCGCGTTTGTAGAGGGGGAACGAATTCCCCTTCAATATTGGGGGTCCCTGGGGGCCAACTAGCCCACCAGGAACCTCCAGTATGCGCCAGGGGGCTGCGTTGCAGAGAGGTGTAATGAGGCCACGCCCCTTTTTACACCTCTCTGCAACGCAGCTCCCTGGCACTTACTGGAGGTACCTGGTGGGCTAGTTGGCCGCCAGGGGACCTCAGGATTCAAGGGGACTTAATCTCCCAACTTAAAATGCGCCACGGGGTGCGTTTCCACAGTGGTGAAGGTAGGGGGCGGGGCCTGAGGTGATACTGTGCAAACTCGCCCTGTGGCGCGTTGTAAGTTGGGCTATTCATTCCTCTTCAATCCAGAGGTCCCCTAGGGGACAATTAGCCCATCAGGTACCTCCACTAAGCGCCATGGAGCTGAGTTGCAGAGTGTTGTAAAACGGGGTGTGGCCTCTGAACACCTCTCTGCAAGGCAGCTCCCTGGCGCATACTGGAGGTACCTGGTGGGCTAGTTGGCCGCCAGGGGACCTAAGGATTCAAGGGGACTTAATCTCCCAACTTAAAACGCGCCACGGGGCGCGTTCGCACAGTAGTGAAGGTAGGGGGCGGGGCACTGTGGCGCTTTTTAAGTTGGGGAATTAATTCCTCTTCAATCCTGAGGGACCCTGGGGACCAACTAGCCCACCAGGTACCTCCAGTAAGCGCCACGGAGCTGTGTTGCAGAGCGTTGTAAAAAGGGGCGTGGCCTCTGAATACCGCTCTGCAATGTAGCTCCCTGGCGCATACTGGAGGTACCTGGTGGGCTAGTTGGCCCCCAGGGGACCTCAGGATTGAAGAGGAATTAATTCCCCAACTTAAAACGCGCCACAGGGCGTGTTTGCACACGTCACCTCAGGCCCCTCCCCCTTCCTTCACCATTGTACAAATATTCCTCTAAAATCAGCCGAACTACGAATTCCGATTTATTCACCTGTTATCAGGAGAGAACCCAGGGCTGCATCTTTTAGCCCAGCACTGACCCTGAAAAGTAATTCTCAGCATACTTACCAGTAATTTGTATTTCCTTCCATAAGAATCCATTGTGTGGTTTTCACCAGCAAATTTTCAGTGTCCATTTTTGAAACGTACAAATATTCCTCTAAAATCAGCCGAACTATGAATTCCGATTTACTCACCTGTTATCAGGAGAGAACCCAGGGCTGCATCTTTTAGCCCAGCACTGACCCTGAAAAGTAATTCTAAGCGTACTTACCAGTAACTTGTATTTCCTTCCATAGGAATCCATTGTGTGGTTTTCACCAGAAAATTTTCTAAGTGTTATTCCTAAAAAATCGTCTGTATGACTTAAACACATTCTTTCAACTGTTTACAGGAGGTTGGCCAGTGCTGGATCCAGGATCCACCACTGAGTAAGAAAAAGTAACGATAACACTACTTACCTGCTAAGTGAATTTTCTGCCATAGGATAACATTGGTGATTCTATGGGAAAAAGTTTCTAAGTGTCAACTTTTAAAATACAGTAATATTCCTTAAAAATCACTACTGTAACCAAAGCGCTTTTACTCAACTGTTTACAGGAGATGTCCAAGGACTGAATCTAGGATCCAGTCTTGTGGTTAGAAAAGTAATCCATAAAGTAACTAATTGCATTTAACTAGAAATTCACATTGAGCTCAATGTTGCTTTGTGTTTGAAATTGTGTTGCCCATTGCAACAACTGTAACTACTGTACTTAAAAGTCTGTTGCCTATTTGCCAAGTATTTAAACTAAAGTAATTCATTCTGAGAAAGTATATTTTGTATTGTAGTGTATAATGTAATTATAATGTAATTAAAAAACCATATATCTAAAAATAAATAGTTTACAAAATGTAGTAAATCAGTATCAAAAAAATCAGTATAACAATTAATACATTCAAAATTGTCATTTAGAAAACCTTTGAAATTCACTGAAAAAACCACAGATTTCAGGCCTGAGATAGTTAGGAATTAGCATTTAAAAAACCTTTGAAATTCAATGAAAAAACCATAGGTTTCAGGGGCGTTATAGTTAGGAATTGGCATTTAAAAAACCTTAGAAATTCACTGAAAAAACCATAGGTTTCAGTGGCATTATAGTTAGCCGGACATTTCCCTCGTACAAATCCCTAGAAATTCCCCTATTATAGTTAGTTCAGCTAACTATAACTCACGCCCCCGCAATGCACTGCTGATGACGTCACATATTACATCACTTATGACATGGTCAGTGACATCACTGATGACATCACTGATGACATCTGAAATGACATCACTGATGACATCACTGATGACGTCATCCATATGATAAAGTAGTGCTTCTTCCCTTTGATATACTCAATCAAACTTTCAGACGTCCATTCTCAAAACCATAGATACTCCAATACCAATAACTACATACCCACTCATTGACTCTTAGATCTACACATACATCCACTCATTCACCTGTACAGTCACTCATACTTACAGTCACTCAGTACAGGACTATCATATGCATTTATACACCTACATAGACACTCACACACCACCAATCATCCATAGAGGTACTCTCACACCTAGTCAGTCATGCAAATAATTAATCACACTCCCATTTACTCACCTATGCAGTTATACACACACAAGTTTACTTACTCATAAAAATAGTACCACATTCTTACGCTCTTATACAATCACTGATACAAGCACACACTCATCCATACAGCCACTCTCACAATCACACACTCTCACATATACCCACTTATATACTCTTACACACATATATACTGCCTTTCACATATGTAGTTACTCACACATGTACCACTGAGATATACATTCAATCACTAACACACCCATACATACACTCACCCAACCATACAGTCCATCACAGATGCACTCTTAAAACCATGCACCCATAGAATCACCCACTCACACATGTATGCACAGAGTCACACACACCCCACCCACACAAACACTCAGGCACCCAGACAGATACTCAGACAACCAATCAATAACCCATAGAGACACTCATATAGCTATTCACAAAACCATGCAGCCGCTTATACACCAACAGACAGACAGATACAAACATTCACACAGTTTAGTCACTAGTCTGCAGTAAGATACGTTTAATGACTCACTTATACAGTCAGTCGCGCACCTACTAAATCATCCATTCACACACTTATACACCCACTCATTCTTCCATGGGTTTTTCCCTATATATATATTAAACATATTTAAAATTTACAGAAACACACACTCACTGGATGATGTCATCAGTGATGTCATTTCAGATGTCATCAGTAATGTCATCAGTGATGTCACTGACCATGTCATGAGTGATGTAATATGTGACGTCATCAGCAGTGCATTGCGGGGGCGCGAGTTATAGTTAGCTGAACTAACTATAATAGGGGAATTTCTAGGGTTTTGTACGAGGGAAATGTCCAGCTAACTATAACGCCCCTGAAACCTATGGTTTTTTCAGTGAATTTCTAAGGTTTTTTTAAATGCCAATTCCTAACTATAACGCCCCTGAAACCTATGGTTTTTTCAGTGAATATATATATATATATATATAAAACTTAAGAAACCACGGTACTCCAGTGCATGAGCACCGAAACGCATAGATGCTTCTTCTGTAAATAAAAGAATATGGAATATATCAGCACTGGAGTGCCGTGGTTTCTTAATTACTGTTGACAAGAAACCAGAGATTTCGATTTACTTCGCAGTGCATGGCGGAGAGCTGCAATCCGAGCACCGCCGGTGGTTTGGCAGCTCTGAGGCAGCGCGCCAAAGCAAGAGGTTATATATATATATATATATATATATATATATATATATATATATATATATATATATACTACATACTGACGGTCGACAGTATGTAGTAATAGTTAGGATGTAGTTTCCATATGAAGAGCTTTTTTTCATTTGCCAATAACTTTGGCGTCATTTGACGGATCTTCATGACATTTTCAAAACTAATTCGCCATTTACTTTAGCTGCTGTATTGAAAAATTTGTGGTGATACGTCAAGCCGGGGCAGAGCAAAAAGGGGATCCCAAAATGCTTTTTCTCCATGTTATTTCCATTGGAAACTTAAGCCACAGCTACAGCCCGAACGGCTGAACGTTATTACAACTTTGCCAGAAAGGTAGCTCTTGGTCCAGAAAACGACCTTTTTGTTAAATGGTGTAAATCTGTTCTATAGTTTCAGAGATATCTTAAGAAATTTCAAATTGTATATCTGGGGACACGGAGGATACGCGGCCCCTCCCGATCTCGTGCCTGAGATCTGATTGGCTGCCAACAGAGCATGTGTCTGTTTCCCTACCCGCAGTCAAGCATGCAGAGGAACAGACACATTGCTTTGGGATTCAGGGAGCTGCATGTTAGCCGAAAATGACCCGGGAAGGGGGCCACTTGGCCTCACTCTCTTTATATGATACATCATTTAAAAAAAGAAATGCTGGGCCCTGGGGCATGGGGTCCCTGAGGCCCAAATTGGCCTGGGAGGGGAGCTGCGCAGCCCCCTCCCTTTTTTCATAATGGGCAGGCTTCGGGTATGGGGTCCCCGGGGCCCAAAACAGTCCAGATAAAGAAAAAAGACGGCAGATCGCTGGAGGCCCCACCCCCTTTTTCCACCTCTCTGCAAACGCACCTCCTGATGCGCTGCTGGTTGAAGGATGAAGTCCCCGTGGCTGCTAAGGGTACTTAGGGGACAACAAGACCTCTTGTTACCTCCAGTAAGCCCCATACAGTGGTATTGCTGAAAAGAGAAAGTGCATTTTTGGCGCATGCACTCCTTCCCTTAATTAGTATATTCGTTTTTGCTTTTACTGCAAGATAAATGCATGCAAAACAACACTGTGAATCAACCCTCTACACAGCATATCAAAGATACTGAAAAAAGGGTACAACTGTAGTGCACCCAGCTACTGCACTGCGAGAGTAAGAAAAACGATCCTGTGAAGTGAACCTCATAATCCAAGTTAAACAAATTCATCCATAGTGTACCATTCAGTGTATCATCCTTTTGTAATCCATAACTTTACTGCTTATAGAATCACTCCGGAGACATCTATATTGGACCAAAATAATTTATTCTCATTTTCAAATGCCTCCTGCGGCCCATCCAAGCTTTAACATTGGCACGTGCGGTCAGTTGATTTCGTAACAGCCTCTTTAAAAATATGCATTTTAAACCCAACAGTTCCTCGTCAGGGGTCACTGTGAATAAATGAGAAAAAACTGCTAAACCAACCACTTGTGAACAAAAGTAAATGAAATCAAACACATTCGGTAACTGTCAGTGCTAATATCACCCCTTGGCCCTTCTCGATGTTTTCCTGCTAGAGCCAGACCCCAAAATCCCCTCGTGAATACATGTACAACTGAAAATGCACCAAGTTACTAGACAATGAATTCAGGGATCCCTTCAAAATATTTCTGCAGAAATCTAAAATAAGCCCTTTTTCATAATAAAAACATGACCTACACATGGCATATGCAACAAACAAAAATGTCCCCATACTATAATCAAACGTGACCAGTCTTTTAATCTTTGCTCGTCATCCTGTTAGTGCATGAATCTCCAGCCTCCCACCACCCCATGAATTCCCATCAAACAAAATACTACATTAACTCGTCCTTTAGTATTTTGCTACGTGATTGGCAAAATTGGATGTACAGGCGGATTTTGTTTGACTACAAAGCGCACGCACTGGTTACAGCAGGTCATGGGTTTTGTTTCATTTTGCCAATCACGTAGTGGCATTGGAGACACGTGTGGGAACGCTTTATAGGCACGAGTTCAGTGGGAGGCAGAAAAGTAATGTTGCTGGAAACGAGGGAAGGCACGACAATGTCAGACTGCCAGTAACGCTTTTTCGAGGTATATGGGTTTAATTTTGTTAATGAGGCAATACTAAAGGACGGGTTTATGTAGTATTTTGTTTGATGGGAATTCATGGGGTGGTGGGAGGCTGGAGATTCATGCACTAACAGGATGACAAGCAAAGATTAAAAGACTGGTCACGTTTTGATTATAGTACGGGGACATTTTTGTTTCTTGCATATGCCATGTGTAGGTCGTGTTTTTATTAGGAAAAAGGGCTTAATTTAGATTCCTGGAGAAAAATGTTGAAGGGATTGCTGAATTCATTGTCTAGTAACTTGATGCATTTTCAGTTGTACATGTATTCACGAGGGGATTTTGGGGTGTGGCTCTAGGAGGAAAACATCGAGAAGGGCCAAGGGGTGATATTAGCAATGACAGTTAGCGAATGTGTTTGATTTCATTTACTTTTGTTCACGAGTGGTTGGTTTAGCAGTTTTTTCTAATTTATTCACAGTGACCCCTGACGAAGAACTGTTGGGTTTGAAATGCATTGGGTTGTTAAAGAGGCTGTTACGAAATCGACTGACCGCACGTGCCAATGTTAAAGCTTGGATGGGCCACAGAAGGCATTTGAAAATGAGAATAAAGTATTTTGGTCCAATATAGATGTCTCCGGAGTGATTCTGTAAGCAGTGAAGTTATGAATTACAAAAGGATGATACACTGAATGGTACACTATGGATGAATTTGGTGAACTTGGATTATGAGGTTCACTTCACAGGATCATTTTCCTTACTCTCGCAGTGCAGCAGCTGGGTGCACTCCAGTTGCACCCTTTTAGCAGTATTGCTGAAAAGAGGTCAGAGTCCACGCCCCCTTTCTCCACCACTCTGCAAAGGCCCCTCTCCGTGCACTGCTGGTGTGGGGATGAGGTCCCCTTGCATTGTGAGGGCCTCAGGACTAAAGTGGACTTCTTCCTCAAACAGCAGTTCGCCAGGAGGCACGCTTGCAGAGTGGTGGACAAAGGGGACATGGCCTCTGATGACCCCTCAGCAGTCGAGCTGTATGAGTCTTAATGGGTGTAAAATAAGGGCTAGTTGGCACCCAAGGGCCCTCAAGAGCCAAGGGGACTTTATTCCCTAACTAGTAGTGCTCCAGGAGGTGTGTTTGCAGAGTGGTGGAGGAAAGGGGCATGGCCACCGAAAACCTCTCAGCAAACCCACTGTGTGGGACTTGCTAGAGGTAACAGGAGGGGTAGTTGGCCCCGGAGGACCCTTGGCAGCCAAGGGGACTTCATCCCCCTACTAGTAGTATGCCAGGAGGCATGTTTGCAGAGTGGTGGAGAAAGGGGTCTGGGCTCCTACCAGGTCTCAGCTAGCCTGCTGAGTGGGACTTACTGGAGGTAACAGGAGGGATAGTTGGCCCCCAACGACGTCCTTGAGGGCCAACTACCCCCTCTGTTAATCTCCAATAAGTCACACACAGCAGGAGTGCTAAGAGGTCTTTGGAGGCCCAGCCCCCTTTCACCACCACTCTGCAAATACGACTACCAGTTCAAAAACCATAGAAATTCACTGAAAAAAAAAAATGTTACATGGAGGTGATAGTTAGGAATCAGCGTTTAAAAAACTTTAGAAATTCACCTAAAAACCCAAATGTTACAGGGATGCTATAGTTAGGAAATGGAATTAAAAAAAAAACCTTAGAAATTCACTGAAAAAAACAAAGGTTACAGAGACATCACAGTTAGGCTCAGATTTCACTCGTACAAAACCAGAGAAATTCAGACGATTGAACTATAATTCACGCCCCGCAATGCACTGCTTATGACCTTACATATTACATCCCTGATGACATCTCAAATTACATCACTGATGAGATCATCCACAGAATCTCTGACGTACCCACTCATACCCCCAAATAACCTTTCTTACACCCACTCCAACTTCCACACTACCATTCTCAAACCCATTCACACAACCATACCAGTACTTACAGAGCCACTCACTGAATTATAGATCAACACTCACGTCCACTCACTCACCCATACAGCCACTCATACATTCACTCACTAATACTGCCACTGACATATCCACACATACACCCATACAGCCAGTCACACACTGAGTCAGTCATCCATAGAGCTACTCACACACCTACTCACTCACCATCACCCATACAATTACATAAACACTCTCTCACTTACTCATACAGATACTAACATGTACTCACTCACCTATACAGTCACTGATGCAAGCATACACTCAACCATACAGTGACTCTCACATTCATTCACTCACTCACCCATGCAGTCACACATAACCCATCACTCACCTATACTGCCTTTCACATAACCAGTTACTTACCCATATACCACTGACACATGGACTCACTCACAGACACAACCAATCACATACTCACTCACCCACACAGCCTCTTAAACACACACCCACTAACCCATACCACTGACTCACCCAGTCCCTCATCCATACAGGCAGTTGCACACCCCCTTACCCAACCACAGAGACACTCAGAAACCCATTGAGGTACTCAAACAACCAATCACTCATCCATACAGAATCTCATGTACCCACTCACACACTCATACAGCCACTTAGACACCTACTGACAGACAGAGACAGACATTCACACAACCAGTCACTCACCCATGCATTTACTGAGACACCTAATCACTCACTTAGACAGTTAGTCATGCACCCACTGAAACATCCAATCAGGCACTCATACACCCACTAATTCACCAATTCACTTTGATATATATATTTAGCACTCATAAACATTTAAAAACACCCACAGTCACTGGATGATGTCATAATTTATATCATCAGTGATGTCATTTGAGATGGCAACAGTGATGTCATTAGTGATGTCACTGTCCATGTCATGAGTGATGTAATATGTGAAGTCAGAGTCAGTGCATTGCGAGTGCATGAGTTATAGTCAGCACACTAACTGTAACCCCTGTATTTTGTCTGATTTTGTACAAATGAAAAGTCAGTCTAACCATAACGTCCCTGTAACCTTTGTTTTTTCTGTGAATTTCTAATTTTTTAAAATTCCATTTCCTAACTATAACGTCCCTGTAAGCTTTGTTTTTTTCAGTGAGTTTTCAAGGTTTTTAAATTGCTAATTCCTAACTCTAATGTCCCTGTACCCTTCGATTTTTTTCTGTGAATTTCTATGGTTTTTAGGTTTCAACTGCACAGCGCTTGCGAAATCTATTGTTTTTAATATAAACTTAAAAAGGGCTTACATCCCATCCCCTCTCTTTCCTGGCTTTTCATAGGTTCCTGTGCTTGCCACTTACTTTTTGTCCATTTCTATTGGCTGTAGTATATTTTCCTGCATTTGCCAATGCTTGTTCCTCGTCTACTTATTTTATAAGTTTCCCATCACCGATAAACTCTTAACATCCACTTTGGTGGAACTATTTTTGCATAAAGTTCTGCCTCTTTCTGCTTTTTCGTCTCGCAGCAGATTTATATGGCGCCACTTATCACTGGGAGATATTAAGTGAATTTCCCAGAATCACAGGATGTTGCACCTCCGAATACTCAAACTGGGATCCCCAGCTCTTGAGTCAGCAGCTCTGGCCACTGCACCACATCCTCTTCACTCTTGTGATGCTTGTAAGGGATCTCTTTCCTTCGTCACCGACAGTGATTGAGAAAAACAGCTTACTATTCATTACATAGGCGAAACCAATGCATTTCTAATGTTTGTTTATATTGAACTCAATACTGTTGTTTAGCCTCTTCTTAATTGCTATATATCCACTTAACGAATCATAGTAGCATTTCAAAATCTTCACAGAATCTCACACTTTTGATTAAGCGGGGAGCTACAATCACATCCCCAAATCCGCTATTCTGAAGTCTTAAATGTAACCGCTTAACTGCTGCTCTTTCTATAGCATATCTACTCGGGAAACATGCTTACTGTTTCAAATGTCAACAAGCACATAAGTAAGCAGTCCTGCAGTAAGCACTGCTTCTCATTAGAATATGTATTGTACATATTTTCACTGTATTTGGCGTTCATATGCAGTACTTAAGACCTAGCCACAAGAGGGTGAATGTATATTATTTATTTTGTGAAGATCTGTATAGAGCGAACATGGACCAAGGGCGCTTTACTTGCCAGCCAGGACAAATAACTTTTTAAAGGCACAGGAAGATTTAGTGATTTGCCCTGGATCACAAGATGCTGAGCCGAGGCTGGGACTTAAACCCTGTCCGCAGTTCCAAAGCCTGTAGCTCTGGCTGTTAGGCTGCTTCTCCTTCCTCTGTGTGGTTACAGAGTACACAACAGCGTCACATATCTCAAGGATGTTGGATTATTTGGGAAAAGGAGTGGGCCTAGGGAGAGAGTGAAGGTGTCACTTCACTTATACCTCTGTAAGGGGATGGATGACTGGTGGTTATAGGAGCTGAGCTCAAGAGAACAAACTGAACCTCAAGTTTAAATCCAGATTCCTCAGCTAACAGGCTTGCCACAGCAGTCCATTCCAAACCAACATTTACTTTCCTGCCAGTTTGAGCAAGTGGTGTGAAGTAAAGCATTTCAAATGTCATTCTAGCTGTGGCGCAAGGTCATCACTGTTTATCAATTGGGATTGGTTTCCCTTCTCTGAAATGCATTCTGTAGCCTCAGACTTCTCTTGCATGGGGAAAGAGGCATTAGCTACCACCCCTCCCTTCTTGGTTGGTGAACATTTATCTCGGTTAGTCTGTGGTCAAGCCCGATATTCCGCCCTGCTTGCTGCACGGCATCCGTAGGAAATGATACGATTGTGTTTTTAAACAGTTGATATTGGATACAAAAGTGTGAGCCACTGAGCACACAAATAATGCAGGGAAAACAATATTATTTACTCCGCGCGATCGCTTTGCTCTAAAGCTGTTTCATGGTTAAATAGAGACATTTCTGTATATTTAGATTTTCTGTTGGGCACCATGAACAATAAGTTGTCACCCAAGAGAGTTTGAGGTAGGAGAAGTAACACATAGATATAAGCCATGGAAGATCTTGCAAGCCACCACATATGGCTGTCTATGCCTTGAATGTCTGCAGTAATGGAAACGCCTTAAGATCAGAATACAACATGCATGTATTCATGTTAGGGATTGATTTGTTTACATCATATAAAAGTGTTTTGTTTCACGCTGTGTGCTAAGTATTGGGCTCAAAGCACTGAGAACAAGTTCAACACAACATAAACAATCTAGCACCTCCCAGGGAATAATCGTGTGGGAAGATGTATGTGAGAAGCAACATTTTCAGATTTCAATTGTTACTAGTTCGTGCTTAAATTACACAGTAAGTTGTTTCAGGTGAATTGGTCGGTTTGGGGTTATGAGTTTTACACATTCCTGGGCCAGAGACCATTTTTATTATGATGTTGCAGTTGTTTTTGTTGTTGTTTTTGTAAAAAAAAAAAAAATATTGGGGATATTGTGAAGCTCAAAAAGCGTCCCCCTAGGGGAGACGTCCCATCAGTGCACAGTGTTGCTCTCCAGATGAGTGGAGTAATCCCATTCGAAAATATTTCAAACCATCTGTGATCAATCAATCAGAATGTATTGTTTCTTCCTCATAAATTCTTGTTTAGATGAGTAAACTTCATGTCAGTTCCATGAAATGAACATATTTTGCATACTATGCATTAATGTTGGGGTTCCAATTAATCAAACCCAATGCATTTCGGGCTCTAATGGGCCCTTCGTCAGGGGAACTGCTCAAAATCTGAAAAAAGTACAAAACATAGCTGAGTTGCCATCATTGGATTAACCAAAAATGCATGTTAGGCACTGTTTTTAAACATCGTATAAAATGTCAACATGCACAACACTGTTAAACTTGATCCAACGTAAACTACGTGTGTAAATGAAACGGTAGTGGTTAGTATAAAAGGGGAATAATCCTAAAGCTGACGTGTTGGAGTGCAACATGCTAATAAAAATTAAAATAGGTGATGTCCGCTTGACATGCTGTTGCAGATTAGAAATTCGAGTGGAAAATTAGTGGAATGTACCATGAAATCCCCGTGCCGATTAAAGGTAAAAGACGAATAAGAAAGTGCACGCATGTGTGAAACAAGCATTTGCAATGCAATAGGTCTCGCATTGGTGAAAGTTAGAGCTATTGGCGTTGTAAATGGCAATGTTTTTCCTTTTACACTAGCCTTGGAAGCCCATGTAAGTGTCACTGAAGCATAATTCACACTACACATGTGAAAAAACAGTATATTTGACTAACCAGATAGTCAACAGTTTGAAAGCCTGCGTTTAATTTCAACAGATACAAACAGACTTCTCTTTGTGTTCCTGCATGAAGGAAACTGAATACATATGTTGCCTTTGCATGGGGTTGCGATTAGGTACACGCATAAAGGGGGGAGGGAGAAAACCTTCAGAGGTGTCAGCTGGGCTGACTGCTTGGAAGCAGTGCTGTGCACGGCGCCCTCTAACCTTGTATGCCGCCAGCTCTGAACGCCCCAGAGTTGAGCTGTGATGCAGTAAGACACTGCCTCTGCCTTGAGCTCAGCTGCCTGCTCATTTTGTTCGCAAGGCACCTATAAGTATGGAGTGGAGGGGACTGCAGAGACGCGGTATGTAATAACAGTCCGCTGCCCAGTGTAAGTGACTGCTGAGAGGGAGAGGGACAGGCTGCAGGCGGTGATGCGGAGAGGGTTGTCGTTGGTTTCTTATACCGACGACACCCAATTAGTTATCGCCTTCTCCAAGAATTATAAACAAAATCTTATTAAATTCAATGAGGATTTATTGCCGGTCGTAATTGGCTGACAACAAATTGTCTGCAGCTAAATGCCAGTAAGTCCGAAATTTTGCTGTTTGGAAGAGATAGCGATATGTGATCAGATTAATGGTGGCCAGACCAACTAAAACCAGCTCCTTTGCCAAAAGTGGCAGTCAAGAACTTGGGCTTCTGGATGGATAGAGGTCTCTCTTTTGACACCCAATCCAAAGTAGTCGCAGGGACATGCTTTGGGCTTCTGAGAGGGCTAAAACCTCTATTGGGCTTTTTTGAGACCAAAGTCCGGCAGATTATCGTACAGGCCACAATCTTATCCAGATTGGATTATGGGAATTCCCTTTATTTAGGTGCCAACAAATCCTGCATTCAGCGCCTGCAGAGAATACAAAATGCAGCAGCTCGCACCTTACTAGCGCTACCAAAAACCTGCTCCGTGTCCAGATCTCTAACCAAATTACACTGGCTACCGGTGGAGAAAAGCATTCAGTTTGAGACTCTATGTATCGCCCACAAAATGTTGACTAAACAAGCCCCCCCGGTCCTATCAAACTTGTTAACATCATATGTCCCGAACCGGTGCCTATGGTCAGCTGACCAAGGGCTGGTATATACCCCTAGAGTTTTAAGAGCCAGAGTGGGTGGTCGTTCTTTTAAAGTTCTGGCTGCCAAACTATGGAACTCTCTTCCTACTGGTATCAGAGGGCTCCAAGATCATCTAGCCTTCCGGAAAGCCATGACCTCGCTTTTCCCAGCGTAACTCTCTCTTCCTTTCCCAGGCTGTCACTACTTACCGGTATGCTGTTTTGCGTAGCGCTGGGACGCCCCGTTGCTGGGGCAGCCATGCGCAATACAAATCTGTTAATAATAATAATAATAATTACATTTAAAGAAATTATCTTGACGTTTGTTGTCCTTGAAGTGTGTTCTGTGGAGATGTAGAAGTGAAAGCACGTTGTCCAAGAAGTGGCCACTGTACTGAGCCAAAACACTGCATTGTGCCGTGCGGGTCAGGGCTACTTCGACACACCCCTACGAGTCTCGAGCCCACCATATTGGCTGTGCGATGCGAGAGTTTTGTGAAATCAGAGGAAGTAAATTAACTGAAAATATAGTTGAAATGTTAACCTCTATTTAAATAGTTAAAAAGCCTCTAGGGTTACGAGTCTCACAAAGATTGGCTGCTGTGACAAGGGAGCAGCGCTCAGGAGTCAGCGGCAAGGGAAGTGGTTGAGGATGGAGGAGGGGTGGGGAAATGAAAGGCTTGGTTAGGAGAGCAACAGTGATTGGGGGACGGGAGAAGAACCAGCTGTCAGTGGAGCGCGTTCGGAAAGGCAATAAATTGGTTTGCTAGTGTTCAATAAAGAGTTGTAAATACGCTGTAGTGGGTTGTGAAAAAAAGCTGCATCATTCATGAACAGTTAAAGGCGCACTTAAATTGAAGGCGTAATGCCATGGTATATGTTAATGCATGGCGCTCACCTCTGCCACGCCTTACATTTAAATTGAAAGCGGCGTCATGGGGACAATTTAAAGATGCACTGCTTTGCTGCTCCTTAAATTTAAAGTGAAAGCAGCGCCGTGAAGAAATTAAAATAATCACGGTCAAGCACAAAACAAGCGCGGCCGCGAAAGTGAAAGCGACCGGCTATTAATTAGTAACCTGATCCACAACCAGCTGCCAGCCTGCGCGTTCCTGCTCACTTCCGAGACCCAAAGGCCATGGTAGTGAACTTTTAGAGGAAAGACGGGACATGCACCCGTCTTTGGCCATTTGCGTACTTTCATTATTGAAAGCCACACGCAAAGGCCAATGGAATCTGTGGAAGGGTTCCAACCCACACGGAAAAGTCTCTGGGAAGTCTGGAGTGATTCCAAGAGGCCCTCTCCTAGGGCAACGCATGCGCGCTGTGCTAGGCTCGATTGAAAAAACCAGCGTACAACCAAAAAGTCGAGAATCAAAATACTAGCCATCTATAGAAGACGCGCACGCCAGGACGTACTTGGAGGCCAACTACCCCTCCTGTTACCTCCAGTAATTCCCACACAACAGGAATTCTGAGACCTGGTAGGAGGCCATGCCCCCTTTCTCCACCACTCTAAAAACGCACCTCCTGGCGCTCTATTAGTAGGGGATAAAGTTCCCTTGGCTATTGTGGGTCATTGGGAACCAACTACCCCCCACTGTTGCCTCCAGCAAGTCCCACACAGTGGGTTTGCAGAGAGGCTTTTGGTGGCCCTGGCCCTTCTATCCACCACTCTGCAAATGTGCCTCCTGGTGCACTACTAGTTGGGGGATGAAGTCCCCTTGGCTCTTGATGGTCCATGGGGGCCAACTAGCCCTCCTGTTACCGCCAGTAAAGACCCACACAGCTGGATTGCTGAGATGTCATCAGAGGTCATGCCCCCTTTATCCACCAGTCTGCAAACGCACCCCTTGGCGCACTGCTGCTTGGAAGAAGAAGTCAATTTTTGTCCTGAGGCCCTCAGGAGGCAAGGGGACCTCATCCCCCCTCACCAGCAGCTCACTGAGAGGTGAGTTTGCAGAGTGGTGGAGAAAGGGGGGGTGTCCTCCGACGACCTCACAGCAATCCTACTGTGTGGGGCTTACTGGAGGTAACAGGAGGTCTTGTTGGCCCCTAAGGACCCTCAGCAGCCAAGGAGACTTCATCCCCCAACCAGCAGCGCGCCCGGAGGCATGTTTGCAGAGTGGTGGAGAAAGGGGGTGGGGCCTCTGGTGAGTTGCCAACTTTGTTTTGTATTCCTATTTTTTAGGGAATGGGGCCGCATGGCCCCCCCCTTCCATGGACCATTTTGGGCCCCATCCACTGGGGCCTGCCCCTTCTTTTTGTTTATTTTTATAAAAAACAGGAGGGGGCCATTTTGACCCCGGGGACCCTATCCCCGGGGCCCGGCCTTTCTTTATTTTATTATGTTCTTTTTTTTTAATGAAGGAAGGGGGCTGTGTAGTTCCTCTTCCCTGGGCTAATTTTGGGCCTGCCCCTTATTTTATATTTTTATTTTAACATGGGAGGGGGGCTGGTCGACTCCCATCCTCAGGCCAATTTTGGGCTGGGGACCCCATCTCCCAGGGCCAGGCCTTTATATATGTTTTACAAAAAGGGGAGGGGGCCACGCTGCCCCTCCCCAGGCTGATTTCAGCCCCAGGAACGCCATCCCTCGGGCCAGGCCTTTCATATTGTTTTTTTTAATTGGGAAGGGGGCAGCACTGACCCCTCCCTGGGCTAACTTCAGCCCTGGGGACCCCTTACCTGGGGCCTGGCCTCTCTGTTGGGGACCGCGGGAGAGCCTCAAGGCCCCCACTGTCCCTGCCATCTACCTGCCTCCTGTGGTAGCTGGCATTGCTTTGGGATCCAGGGAGCTGCTGACATGCAGCTCCCTGGGTCCCAAAGCGATGTGTCTGTTTCCCTGCTTGCTTCACAGCGGGCAGGGAAACAGACACCTGCCCCGCTTTCAGCAAGCGAAAGCATTTTTGCTCTCGCTTGCTGAAAACAGAGAGTTTGCTATGGCTTGGCGAAGCCATAGCAAACTGCAATGTCCTGGAGGTGGGCACCCTGGGCTTTGGCCCACTCGGGTGCTTTAAAAAAAAAGACTAGTGGGAGACCGCATATCTTTTTTAAAAAGTGTTGCTGTGGATTTGCGGATCCACCCATGAGTCGGCAGCAACATTAAAAGTGTCGACACCCAGTCAAATTTTAGTAAGATCCGCAAATCCACTGCAAGGACTCGCGTCCAAGATATCTCTATTTTTTTAAGTTAGATATCTCAAAATCTACTGAACGGATTTGCACAAAATTAGAAAAAGCACGCTTTCTGAACCAACATCTTGATTTCTGTCAAATTTTGTGTAATTCCATTCAGCAATTCGGGCTGCAGTGGTGTTCAAAGAATGAAAAAAAAACATAGACTTAACATGGGGCAAATGCGTTTTGGGTCGCCCCTTTTTTCTTGGCCCCAGCTTAACGGATCACCCTGAAACTTTCAACAAAGCAGCTGAACCACAATAAAAATGTTTTGTGAAAATTTGGTGGCGTTTCGTCAAGCGGCGCCAAACTTACTGAGATAACCAAAGGTTACAGAAATGCTATAGTTAGGAAATACATGTAAAGAACCTAATCCTGGGCCACGAACTCCGCTCCACTGGTGGAGTTTGCTGATTTTTGCATACTTCGCGTTCCACGTAGAACGTGAAGTTCCTGCAAAACGTCTGACTCGGAAGCGGAGCGGAATTCAGCCCCAGACACTCCCGCCTTCCACCCCCCCTCAATAAATATGTATCACATAAAAATTACAATTAAGGTAAATAAAAGCGCATTTACCTTTATCGCAGTGTCTCCCGGCTACCCCCCTCCTCCTTGCCGTAATCCCCTACTTCAGCCGTACATCATGGTAGGACTGCACATGCGCGCGCATGCGCAGTCCTATGATGATGTACGTCTGGCGTAGGGGATACTGCAGGACCACGGCGAGGAGGAGGAGGGCAGCCCGGAGACTCCGTGATAAAGGTAAGTATGCTTATATTTACCTTAATTGTAATTTTTATATGATAAATATTTATTGAGGGGGTGGGAGGTGCGAAGTCTTTGCCCAACTCCGTAAAGCTCTGCATAGAGCAACTCCGCCTGCTCCGCCCGGGGGTTAAAAAAAACCTCCGAAATTCTCTGAAAAAAGCAAAGCTTACATGGACATTATAGTTAGGCTCAGATTTGACTATTACATAACCAGTGAAATTCAGCATTTAAAGTTACCTAAGCTAAGTATAACTTACATGCCCACAATGCACTGCTTATGACCTCACATTCTATATCACTCATGACATGGTTAGTGACATAACTGATGACGTCGCAAAGGTTCACTGATGCCATAACTGATGACATCATCCAGTGATTGTGAGTGTTTTCTAAATGTTGTGTAAAGTTATTTACTATGATATTAAAAAAGTTAAATGAGTATAGTCGGTGTATTACTAATGAGTGATAGTATTTGTAACACATATGTGAGTGGCTATGTGACTGTGTGTGTCCATGTGTGAGTGGTTGTTTGGGTGAGTAAATGGCTGTGTGAGTGGCTGGATGGGTGAGTGAGTAACTGTGGCTGTGTGTGTTAGTGAGTGGGTGTGTCAGTGGTCTATGGGTAAGTGAGTGGACATGTGAGAGGCTGTATAGGTGAGTATAGGTGAGTGAAGGGGTGTGCGAGTGGCTGTATGGATGAGTGAGTGGGTGTATAAGTGGTATATGGGTGAGCGAGTGGGTGTATGAGTAACTGTATGGGTGAGTGAGTGGCTGTATGAGTGACTTTATGGGTGACCACATGAGTGTGTGAGTAGTTATTTGGGTGACTGACTCAGTGTGTGAGTTGCTGTATGGTTGTATGAATGGGTGTGTTAATGTCTGTATAACTGGATATGTGAGTGGCTATGTTGGTGAGTGAGTGGGTGCATGATTGGCTGTATGGATGAGTTAGAGGTTGTGTGGCTGGCTGTATGAGTGATTATATGTATGGGTGGCACTATGAATCAGTGGGTGAGTATTTGTATGGGTCTGTGAATGGGCATGTGAGTGATTATAGGGGAGTGGGTGTATGAGAGGTTGTATAGGGATATGAGTGGGTATGTAAGTGGTTCTATGGATGATGTCCCCAATGATGTCATTTGATATATTATCAGTGATGTCACTGACCATGTAATGAGTGATGTGATATGTGAGGTCATAAACAGTGCATTGAGATTGTATACGTTATAGTTAGCTCAAGTAACTATAACTGCTGATTTTCACTGGCTTTGTATGAGTAAGTTTTGAGCCTAACTATAATGTCCCTGTGCCTCAAGGAAATTGACGGAAAACTCGACTCCATGGCCCAGCTGTTGGATGGCATGTCGCACAGGGTCGACAAACATGAGGAGCGTATCACGGCGGTGGAAGCGCGAATTGCTGAATGCGAAGAGAGTCACGGAGACACCCAGGAGAAGTTACTCCGCATGGACAGGGTCCTGGAGGTGATACGTGGGCGCAACGAAGATTTGGAAGCTCGCTCCCGCCGGAATAATGTAAGAATTATTGGGGTTGCGGAATCCACTAACATTGGAAATATGGAACAATTTGTGGAAGGAATGTTCCGTGAACTGTTTGGGGAGGGCCTGTCGGCCATGTTCTTGGTTGAACGCGCACATCGCACGTTGGGGCCGCGGCCTGATCCGGGAGCTCCGCCGCAGCCAATCCTGGCCTGGGTTCTCAACTACCTGGACAGAGATACTATCCTGAGGTTGGCACGTGAAAAGGGGGAGCTAACTTTTCAAAATATGGTCATCTCATTGTTTCCGGATTTTACGCAGGCAGTGCAGGCCGCTCGGCGCGAATTCATACCGGCAAAAAAAATCTTCCAGAAGGTGGGGACTAAGTATGCGATGCTGTACCCGGCCATGCTGCGGATCCACCATAAAGGGAAGCCAATGGTATTTACTGCGGCGGCGGACGCGATCAAATTTGCGAGACAGGCGGAACATTCGCAGCGTGAGCGGCGAGATGACCAAGAGAATCCGCCGATGGGACAGCTAAGTGACATTGAATAGCACGACACAACACCACGCGGGCCCATGCTGGGTCGCTAGGCAACGTTACTGTAGGGCGCGCGCCCTGTGCCCAACAATGAGTGTCCCTGGGACCTGCAGAGGGGGATGGGTCCGTCCCTGAGCTGAGGGACTGGTTTGCTCTTGCATGATTAACGTTACTGGTACCCTGCGGAGAACTGTGGTGGGAGACATGCAGGGACTCCCAGGCTGTAATTTGAGTTACTGCGTTAAGTATTAGGCGGAAATGTCCGGCCACCCGGTCGTTTATAGACTGGGGAGTGAGCCGGTAACCCCACGCCCCTGTGGGATGATTCCCGAGATACTATTGCAAGACAGTTCCAGTTGGGGGGGGTGGCGGGAGGTGATGGTATCTCAACCTGATTGGGGGGTTGGAGTGGGTGGGGGAGGGTTGGGGTTATTGTTGGCTGGTTCTACTTCACTACACTTTCTGGCTACACCACTACATGACGATGCGGTCCAGACACGAGCAGACTTACTATGGTTGCTGATTCATAGGAATGGGGGGCGGGGTGCCCGCGGGTGGGCCCTTCTACTGGGATCATCGGTGACCACACACCTACATGAGACAGGCACACACAAGCCGCCCTGACCGCGTTACGCTGCCTTACATGGAATATCCGTGGTCTTAACGATCACCGAAAAATACGCTTGACCCAGGCCCATCTGACACGACACCAAATCGATATATGTTTCCTACAGGAAACCCACTTGACTCGCACCGCAGGGGACAAGCTTAGAAATGCGCGATGGGGCGAGATACACACATCGGGTTGCTCCAACTACTCCCGTGGAGTGGCTATTCTTATCCGTAAAGGCCTTCCCTGGCAGACGTTTAAGGTGCACGCTGATTCTGAAGGGCGGTACATCTTACTACTTGGACAGCTCTTTAATATGCCGATCACATTAGTTAATGTATATGGCCCCAACTCGGATGACCCTGGCTTTTTCTGGAACGTCTGGCACCTGGCGCAATCCCTGGGTGGGGGGGCTTGCTTGTGGGGTGGAGATTTCAATGCCGTACTTTCACTGGAGCTAGATAGGGAAGGGGCGGCTCTCACGCATCATCCGCTAGCTGCTGGCCTCATGCGTGGCCTAATGGCAGATTACACTCTACTAGACTCGTGGCGCGTATTGCATCCCGCGGTTAGGGAAGGCACCTGCTTCACCCCGCACAGGGGAGCCTGGTCCCGCTTGGACTACTGGCTCTTGACCCCGCAGGTACATGCATGGGTCTCTGCAGTCACTCACAGGGCGCATACCCTCTCCGATCACTCTCCTGTCGAACTCACTCTGAATGTCCCCAAGCCATACATCGCGCCCTTCACGTGGCGGCTACCACCACATGCCCTGTCGGATCAGGTGTTTCGGGAAGATATACATCAGCAAATACTAGATTACTTTGAGCTGAATGAGGGATCCGTGGCTTCATTGGGCACTCTGTGGGACGCATTTAAAGTAGTGATAAGGGGCCACTGCATTGCGGGGCAGGCCAAGGTCCTAAAGACTATCAGGGGTTCGCTAGGTAAATTGGAGGATCGCCTGCATTCTTTAGAGGTACAGTACTGTTCGGACCCCTCGGCTACCACCTTGGCCGAAACTCGCACAACGGTAACTGAATATCAGACGGAGGCTGACAGGGAACTTAAGTTCCTGTCTAAGCATGCTGTGGCCCGTAGATATGGGGAGGGGGACCGCCCGGGTAGAACACTCGCCCTGCTCCTGCGCGCACAACGACCCTCTCCCTTCATATCCTCAGTGGTGACACAGGGAGGTGATAGCGTATATACCCCCCCGGAAATCCTGGATACGTTTCGGACCTTTTACAGAGACCTCTACAGGGCGCGGGAGGCTCACGCGCCGGCGGAGCTTGCTGAATATTTTGATACTGTACAGCTTATATGGTTCAATGCGCACCAAAGAGGCTACTTCGATCGGCCCTTTGAGGCGGAGGATGTGCGGGAGGCCATAGGCTCCTTGGCGGCCGGAAAGGCGCCGGGTCCGGACGGACTGCCGGCACAGTTCTACAAGGAGTACGCAGATCTCCTGGTCTCCCGGCTGTTGGCAATGTATGCGGAGGCGGTCGAGTCGGGTATGCTCCCGGGGTCACTTAGAGAGGCTGTCATCATCACCCTCCTGAAACCGGACAAGGATGTCCAACAATGCGACTCCTACCGGCCACTGTCATTAATTAACACTGACGCAAAGATTTTTGCAAAAATGCTGGCCACTCGGCTACAGCCGGTGTTGCCCCTCATGATCCGTCCGGATCAGTCGGGATTTGTGCCGGGCAGATCGACCTCTCACAACCTCCGTACCCTCTTTGGAGTACTACACTATTTGGCCCCACATGTTAAGGCTGCGGCGGTGCTGCTGGACGCCACCAAAGCGTTCGACTCCCTGGAGTGGGGGTTCTTGTTTCCGCTGCTGCAGCGCATGGGTGTGAGTGAAGCCTTTATTGGCTACATTAGACTGCTTTATACCGGCATCACTGCTAGGGTGAGAGTTAACGGGCTCGTCTCTGCGCCCTTTGCAATTCGGAGGGGTACTAGGCAGGGATGTCCCCTGTCGCCCCTGCTCTTTGCTATCGCCACAGAGCCTTTGGCTTCTCGCATCAGGCAGCATCATGCGGCTAGGGGCATTGGTTTCTCGTCGAGGGCATTGACGATATCACTGTATGCTGATGATATTACGTTATATGTCACTGATCCTCAGACGAACCTCTCCCCTCTGACAGGAGAACTGATGAAATATGGTCGATTATCGGGAGTGAATATAAATTGGGAAAAGTCGGTAATTCTGCCCCTGACGTCCGGGACTCCCCGCTTTACCCCGGATTGCCCGCTGAAATGGGCCACTGGCCCGGTGCGATATTTGGGGATCTGGATAAGCACGGATAAACAGCAAATATGGATGGAGAATTATGGGCGGGTAATGGGCTGGGTGGAGGAGAGGGTCGACCGCTGGAAGCACTTGCCCCTTTCGCTGGCGGGCAGAATTGCTGTGGCAAAAATGGTGATCCTGCCCAAACTCCTATACTTGTTTGGGAATATCCCACTACCCCTGACTGCACATTTTTTGCGGCAGTTACGCTCGCGGATGGTGGAGCTGGCCTGGGGGGGTAAACAACCGAGGGTGGCATGGGAGACCCTTACTCTCCCGCAGCGACAGGGAGGCCTGGCCGTGCCGGACTTCTCCTTATATGCCTACTGTGCGCAGGCACAATTCCTGCATTACTGGGCGCATCCCACACCGTTTCAACCACATGTGGCGATAGAGACTGATAGAGTGGCCCCGCTGCCGCTAAATGTGGCACTTTACGTGCCACACACCCGGAGATGCACGGACATCGACCCGGTGCACGCACTCAGGTGGGCATGGGATGGGCTGCGGCGGAGGGCCGGACTGGACCTTCTTTATGCCCACTCTGTGCCCCTGCGCGGGAATCCGATGTGGCCGCCGCTGCGCAGTATGCAGACCGGGGAGCGAGCTGAGGAGCTGGGCCTCCGCACTGGGGGCGATTTGTTTCCGGGGGACACCTTCCTCACGCCGGAGCAGATGTGTAATGCAGAGGCTCCGACGATACTGGACACGCTTCTTTACTATCAGCTCCGTCACTCGTGCCGGAGGTTATCTCCCGCGTTCCCGGCGCCGCCGCCGGCTCTGCTTGCCTTGGAAAATGTACTATCTGTGGAGTCCGGGCGCAAACTTATATCCCGCTTGTATATGCAAATGCAGACTAGCCACCCCGTGGTTCTTCCGGTGGCGCAGGACATGTGGGCGACGGAACTGGGTACGGATATTTCGGATCTACATTGGGACTTGTGCTGTAAGAATCTTGAGATTTTGTCCCCCAACTACAGGCTACGCCTGATCCACTTCAAATATATACACATGACGTACCGCACCCCTAGCCGGTTACACCGAATGGGTTTAAGAGACACGGATGATTGTTGGCGCTGCTACACTCATGGCGCCACCTTTCTGCATATGGCATGGAACTGTCCCACATTGGCGTCATTCTGGGCGAGGGTGGTAGAGATTATATGCGAAATCACTGGCCTACAGATCCCATGCACACCACAGGCTGCGCTGCTTGGCATTTTGCACATGGTTAAGCCCACACACTGCAAGCTACCAGCGCTGCTATTGTTACTAGCTAGAAGACAAGTTGCGATGCACTGGGGAGTTGTTACGTCACCTAGCATTCGAGCGTGGGTCACAAGCGCAGTCTACTGCCAGACACAACTTGCCCTGTACTGGGAGCTTATGCCGCTGCGTTCACGACCCAAGGACATTTGGGGGCCCTTCACACAATGGTTGGAGCACGCTACACTGCAGGCGCTGTAGCTCGATACTATTCCCTAAGGCGGACGGGAGATGGCGGTGACTACACTTCTCAGGGGGACATGTTGGTTGATGCTGCGGTTGGAGGTGACACATGCGGGCAGGGTGGGACGTTCGGCTGCTGAGTGCCACGCAACTGATCATGTAGCACTGAGTTCGTATAATGGTACCCATCGTGTGGTGATCTGTTTGGTGTGGAGGTGTATCGTCATAGTTTGTCATATGTACACAAAAGTGAGTGATGTTGTTTTAAGTTTGTTTTTGAAAACTGCAAATAAAAAGAATTTAAAAAAAAAAAAAAAACTATAATGTCCCTGTAACCTTTAGTTATTTTCAGTGAATTTCTAAGGTTTTTTAATTCTATTTCCTAACACTTCATCCCTGAAACCTTTGTATTTTTCTGTGACTTTCTAAGTTTTTTTTAAAGGTTGTTTCCTAACTATAACGTCCCTGTAACCTTTGGTATTTTAAGTGAATTTCCACATTTTTAAAATGTTATTTCCTAACTGTAACAAGTAACCTTTGAGAGTGTGTTTGTTAGTGTGTGCATGAGTGTCTCAGTGGGTGTGTGAGGGAGTATGTGAGTGTCTCAATGGGTGAGTGAGTGGGTGTGTGAATGTCTGTATGGGTCTGGGAGTGGCTATATAAGTGTCTCACTGAGTGTCTGAGTAGGTCTGTGAGTAGGTGTGAGTGTCTGAGTGGGTTTGCAATTGCCTCCATGAGTGTGTGAGTCAGTCTGTGAGTGAGTGCATTAGTGTCTCAGTGGGTCTGTGTGAGGGTAGTTTAGTCCCTGAGTGGGTCTGTGAGTGGGTGTGTGAGCCTCTGAGAGGGTCTGTGAGTGGCTGTGTGAGTGGATGTATGGGTCTGTGAGTGGGTGCAAGAGTGTCTGAGTGGGTCTGTGGGTGGGTATATGTGTCTGAGTGGGTCTATGAGTGGGTGCTTGAGTGCCTGAATAGATCTGTAAGTGGCTATGTGAGTGGCTGTGTGGGTCTGTGAGTGGGTGTGTGAGTGTGTAAGTAGATCTATCAGTGGGTGTGTGAGTGCCTGGGTGTGTGAGTGGGTGTCTAAGTGTCTGTGTGGATGTGGCAGTTGCAGTGTGACTGTGAGTGACTTGGCCACAAACGAGCCACACCAGCCCTTTTATCCAACAAGAGACCACAGTTTTGCACAAAATATCTACCCAAATGGATTTATTTCTACTGGTTAATTGGTTAATTACTAAGTGCTGCCTCCTTGGTTAAATTTCCAGTATGTATTTTACACTACAGCTGCATAATGGAGCATGAGTAAATGTCACCAGTGACCTTGTGTGCATTTTGGCAATGTTATTGTTCCTGGTGCATCGTTATCCAGAAATATGTGATGACATGAATCCTCCTATAGAGAAGATGACAAGACTTCAAAAAAGTAAATCTCCACCGAACAAGGGTCCTTCCTCTTAGCTTTACGAAGTAAGTGCTTCTTTACTTGGTGCAGATGTCCTCATATTCCTCTGCATCAAGAACTCCTCACCAAAATTGGTGGGAAACGCGCTGGGGTGCTATTCTTGAGCTGTCCATCATCCTGGCAAAAAGCAGGAAGCCTTTGGATACTACTGAGGTAGGCGTGGGCAAACAGGAAAGCATCCAGGTGCTTTCCCCCTGCAGTTCAGTGTGTGGGCTGATTTATTTTGCCTGTTTGTGGGCTTGCTTGGTCTGGTAGTCTGGGTTTAACTGGTGATTTTAAGATATTGCAACACACTTTGCCTGCAGCATCATTAAATACATGGAGTTTGATAAACACCTACAGTGTGTGAAGTGGCAGACGCCAGCTAAGAGCTTTCTTTTTCCTTGTCTCACACACCACCAGTACTCTCCTCGAAGAGTAGGTGTCAACATGTGACAAGTCAGAATGTGGGCTGATTTCTTTGCCCATTTATCAGACTGTTGAGTCTGGTCTTGTGGGTTTGCTGTGCCTTTTCCATTATATTTCCACAAGCCTTGTGTTGTAGCAAGTATAAATACACAGTCTCCCATAACTTGGAAAACGCCTATATTGTGTATCTTGACAAGTTCAAAATTCCAGAGCCTGCCCTCTTAACTGTGAACTGCAGTCACGCAGTCTGTCTCTGGTTAGTGCTCTTCCATTTATGATACTTTTCAGTAGTTTCAAGATCTTCTTAGAGTTCCTGTTGGTCAAATGTCTGCAATTTCGGATATTTATATGTTTCCATCGTCTTCATTGCTTGATTTTGCCCCGAAAAACTGTCACTCATAGTTGTTGAAATGTCACTCATAATTACACTGATATTATGAAAATGTCACCAATAGCAATCTGAAACCTAGTCAGCTATGGAGGGGCCTCGGGCCCGCCTCCCTGGGCCGATTTAATCCCCGGGAACCCAAACCCCCAGGGCCCAGCTTTATTCAATGGAGAGGGGGCCGTGCGCCCTCCTGGGGCGATTCGGCCCTGGGAACCCCATCCTCCGGGGCCCGGCCTTGAAATGCAGGGTGCCCTGGAGCCTAACCAGGGCAGCCAATGCGCACCGTTGAGAACCACGGGGGGAGCCTGAATGCCCCGCGGTCCCTGACGGCTCCCTGCCTTCTGCAGGAGCTGGCATCGTTCTTATACACAGGGAGCTAATAAACATGCAGCTCCCTGTATGCGAGAGCAATTCGTTCATCTGTTTCTAGTGGGCAGGGAAACAGACCAAAACTCAGCTCTCAGCAAGCAGGAGCAGTTTCACAATGTTTGTGGTTGCTCTGACTTGGCAGGACCTGTGAAAGCTCCCACCAAGTCAGTGCAAACAACTTAGCCCTGGTGATGTCATCAGTAATTTCACTGGCCATGTCATGAGTGATGTAATATGTGAGGTCATAAGCAGTGCATTGCAGGGTTGTAAGTTATAGTTAGCTCAGGTAACTATAACTGCCGAATTTCACTGGTTTTGTACGAGTGAAATTTGAGTCTAACTATAACATTCCTGAACCTTTGGTTTTTTGAGTGAATTTCTAAGGTTTTTTAATTCTATGTGTTAACTATAACGACCATGTAACCTTTGTTTTTTTTAGTGAATTTCTAAGGTTTTTCACAATCTAGTTCCTAACTATAACGTCCCTGTAACCTTTGGTTTTTTAAGTGAATTTCCATGTTTTTTAATTAGTAGTCATGTTTGCAGATTGGTGGAAAAAGGGGGCTGGGCCTCCAACCAGGTCTCAGGAATTCTGCTATGTCTGACTTACTGGAGGTCACAGGAGACCTTCTGGGCCCCCAAGAACCCTCAACATCCAAGAGGACTTCATCCCCCAAATAGCAGTGCAACAGGAGGTGCATTTGCAGAGTGGTGGAGAAAGGGGGCATGGCCTCTGAAGTCCTCTCAACAATTACGCTCTGTGGGACTTACTGGAGGTAACATGAGCGCTTGTTGGCCCCGAAGGACCCACAGCATCCAATAGGACTTAATCCCCCACCAGCATAGTGCAGAGAGCCGCATTTGTAGAGTGGTGGAGAAAGGGGAAATGGCCTCCGAACACCTTTCAGCAATCCCACTTTGTGGGACTTACTGGAGGGAACAGGAGGTCTTGGTGACCCATAAGGACCCTCAGCATCCATGGGGACTTCATTCCCCCACCAGCAGTGCGCCAAGAGGCGCTTTTGCAGAGTGGTGGAGAAATTGGGTATAGCCTCCAAACACCTCTCAGCAATTCTACTGTGTGGGACTTACTGGAGGAAACAGAAGGTGTTATTCACCTCCAAGGACTCTCAGCAGCCAAGGGTACTTCATCCCCCAACCAGAAGTGCCAGGAGGCACAATTGTAGAGTGGTGGAGAAGGGGGAGTGGCCTCCAAACACCTCTCAGCAATCCCACTGTGTGGGGCTTACTGGAGGTAACAGGAGGTGTTGTTGGCCCCCAAGGACCTTCAGCAGTCAAGGGGACTTCCTCCCCCACCCATCAGTGCACCAGGATGCACGATTGCAAAGTGGTGCAGGAAGGGTAACTTTTTCTTTTTCTATTTTTTAAAATTATAAGGGAACCTGAGCTGAAATGTAGCCCAGGGGACCCCGTCACCTGGGGCCAATTATTTTTAGAATGAGGAGGTGGGCCACACTACCCCCTTCCCTGGGCCTATTATGGCTCCGGGGACCCAATCCCCGAGGGCCCGGGTTTTTCTTTTTTAATATTTTTTTGGATAAAGGAAGGGAACTGCTTGGGCCCCCTTCCCTGGACCTATTTTGGCCCAGGGAACCCCATCCCCTGAGTCCTGCGCTTCATTTATTTTTTAAACATGGGAGAGGGTCGCCGGCCGGTTTTTGCCCTGGGGACCCCTTCCCCTTGTGCCTGGCCACAATACTGGGTACCCATGTCCCACACAGGGCACCCAGTTTCTCACATTGGGGGCCACGGGGAAGCAATTATGCTCTGCTTTGAGTAAGCAAGAGCATTTTACATGGGTGGTGGACCCCTGGACAATCTATGGATCCTGAAAGGAGGCTGCACGGCCCAGCTCCATTACAGGACACAGTCCTGGGAAGGTGGTGGTCCCTGGGGCTGCGGGGGCCATGCAGTATCCCGCTTTAATTTTTAGCATTTGTGCCGGGGAGGTGGCAGCCCCTGGGGATGCACGGGGCTTGATCCCTCCCGCAATAATATCTTTAGCCCTGTGGAGGTGGTCATCCCAAAGGGTGGAGGGGGTGCCGTGAGGTCAATCCCCGCATAAATTATGAAAAATGCCCCAGGAAGGTGGTGGTCCCCGGGGCTTTAGGGATCTTAGGAGGGGGCCCCATGCACCCTCCTCCTACATATTTGAACATGCCCCCGGGACCTGGCCCACGAAGAGACTGATTAGCAACAAAACTTGGGAGACCACGCTTTATATAAAAAAAAATTTTTTAGCGGGATTTAAAAAAATATATTTTTCTGGCCCATGAGGTCTAGGGGCTCAGGGTGTTTCTACCCTGCCCCCTTTAAATGTTCCGAGGTGTGGGTAGCCAATCAGATCTTAGCAGGAGATCTTGGTGGGGTCATGAGCCCTCCACGTCCCCAAATATATATCTGAAAAACCTTTAAAGAACTCTGCAACTACTGAACGGATTTACACAAAATCACAAAAAGTCACTTTGCTGAACCAACAGCTACCTTTTTGCCAAATTTGGTGTAATTCTGTTTAGCAGTTTGGGCTGTAGTCGTTTCTAAAGTTCCTATGAAAATTAACATGGGGAAGACACTTTTTGCCCCCCCCTTCTTTTTGCCCCCCCCCCCGCTTGATGGACCACTGCGAAAGATTCAAGAATGCAGCTGAAGTGAGCAGCAAACACATTATGAAAATTCCACGAGGATTTACCAAAAGATGCCAAAGTTATTGGGAAAACAAAAAATCTGCTTCCTATGGAAACTACCTCCTGATTAAAACTACCCACTGGAGACTGCCAGTAGGTAATATAGACAGACAGATAGATAGATAGATAGATAGATAGACAGACAGACAGACAGACAGACAGACAGACAGACAGACAGACAGACAGACAGACAGACAGATAGATAGATAGATAGATAGATAGATAGATAGATAGATAGATAGATAGACAGACAGACAGACAGACAGACAGACAGACAGACAGACAGACAGACAGACAGACAGACAGACAGACAGACAGACAGACAGACAGACAGACAGATAGATAGATAGATAGATAGATAGATAGATAGATAGATAGATAGATAGATAGATAGATAGATAGAAATGATCAGTCGACTGAAAGCAAAGAAGTATCCCAGTAAGGTCCTTAGGCAAGCTGTTGAAAAGGCAGACCTGAAAAGTAGAGAGGAGACCCTTACACAAAAACCTAGAACAGAACAGGATCCCCAAAGTGAACCAATCCGAGTTATCATGAAGTTCTCTAACCAGGCTACTGCCCTGAGGAAGATTCTCAAAAGCAGGTGGGCTAATCTCACATACAATACTACACTAGCGACCAAAATTGGCAGTACACCGAACATTACCTTTCAACGCATCCTCTCTATCAAAGACATGCTGGTTCACAGCCACCTAGCATCTAAGGTCCAATTTGGCTCCATCAGAGCAAGGGTTTTCGGAAATGCGGCCATTGCAAGGTCTGTAAACATAGCACCAATGTCTCAGAAATCCCTCTTAAAAGAGTGAAAGGGAAAGTATGCATAAAAAAACTGATTACATGCAAAACTGACTTTGTGATCTGTGGTATCACATGTCCTTTTGACATGTGGTACATAGGTTCCACAACATTCCCAGTCAAAAAACGAATTTTGGAACACTGGAGGGCAATCACCAATGCTGTGTTACAACACAGCTAGACATTTCTGTGATTACTACAATGGGGACTGGACGAAGGCCAAATACTTTGGGATTGATACCATACCCAAACACCCAAGGGTAGGAGATAAAATATCTGCATTGCGCAGATTGGAATCCAGATATATTATTCAAGCTGGTTGCCTGTTCCCCCTTGGGATGAATATTGACAAAGAGTTACACACACATTTAGGAAGGTAGGATGTCTCTCGGACCTTGGAACCTGTATGTATTGTATATCTGTTTAGAGATACATTTTAAGCTGTAGAATTTTAAATCCCTTTTTTTCATTCTGTCTATGCATGTTCTATTACTAGTTTTTGTAAGCACCAGCAACCAGCTATTCAAATGTACAAAAATGCACACTGTAAATCTATTTGTTTCAATAGCCGTTTACTTTGTCTTTTACAGAAACAAAGGAATGCATAAGTACACGTCCTTTTTATGGTCATCACAATAGGGAGTTAAAATGCACGAAGGAGGCAATCCCCATGTGGCAACACCTTTACTTCTTAATAGCAGGATAATAGTCCTGACGAGTCCCACTAATATGTTATCTAATCGTCTGATTGGGTTCTGGATTACAGTACCAATGATACTGAATGGAATTATCCCTCTGTTTGCTTTTAAATATAAACAATTGTGACAATAACCGTACCTATTGGGCATTAGACCCATCAAACATTTTTGTAAACAAATAAGAACCCTATGAATGAGGAGAATTTGAGTGTTAGGAGGCGGTAAAACTATTGCTGGATTTTGGTGACCATCGCCGATGGCCATTTACTCTAAACAATTTGAACTATGGTACTATACCTTTATTTGTCTATGAATTGTGGAGTAATTGGTGATATAGACCACGAGGTGATCAGTTACTGGTTTATTAGTGAAATCATGACACGTGAGAAAATATAACACTTTGTGGAGACAATATATTGATTACATGTTAAAATCATTATCTGAATGAATACTGCGACAAAAATACACTCGTTTTTACTTATGTGTGTTATTAATGTGACTGTATATGCTTTGTAACAAACATGCAAAAAGTTACTTTTTTTTTATTTACTAAGAAAGGTGCCATTAACCTTTTCAATAGTATTTTCGTTATGCCTATATGTGCGTCATGTGGACGCCCTATAAATGTTGAATATTTTGTTTTCATGGTCATGTGACCAAGACCGAAGGAGGTCGAAACGAGTTCTCTGTTTCTTTTGCCATTAAACTAATTTGAAAAATGAGTCTGTTGGTGCAGCTGATTCCTTTTTGTGGAGGCGGAGAGGAGCTCGATTGCAAAATACATACATAATGACCTAATTTCTATAGGAATACCATTTTTTGATTTGGCTATAACTTTGCCGTCGTTTGACCAATCTTCATGAAATTTTCTAAAACAAGTGTCCGAGTAGGTTCTGTGTGTCATCAAAAGTTTAGGGGTGATCTGCGCAGTGGGAACTGAGAAATTGGGGCACGAATTAAGGGAGCATTTGTAATGTTAGTTCCCATATGAGCCTTTAGCATAGCTACAGCCCGAACTTCTGAACAGACTTACACCAAATTTGGCAGTTAAGTATATGTTGGTTCAAGGAAGTGCCTTTTGCTTATTTGTTCTAAATCTGTTCAGTAGTTGTTGAAAAATTTAAGTTGAAAATTATAGTGATATCTCTGGCCGCAAAGCCTTTATGAACAAAGACAAGCTCGTGCAGGAAAATGCACTGCTCTGATTGGCTGCTAACACTTCAACCAGGAAGTGTTGGCAGCCATCTCCGGACTCGGCTTCACCAAGTCACAAAAGAAAAGTGATAATAAAGAAATGGGGCAGGGTAGGAATACCCTGACCCCCAAGCCATGATATATCGCCACGGCATAAAAGCTTTTTAAAAAAGATTTGCCCCAAAATCGCGATATATTCGCAAATTTGTGGCAGAATTATATATTTTTTTAAAAACAAACGTGGTCTCCATCGCTTGCTTTTAAATAACCCCCGGGTGGGCCAGGTTCCGGGGCAAGTAATAAATATAGGAGAGGGATCCATGGGGCCCCCCTCCTATGGTTAATTGAAGCCCCAGGGCCACATGAACCCCCCTGCCCCAGGGACCGCCACCTCCCTTGGGCTAATTTCAATAATATAGGGGGGCCTCGTGGAACCCCCTTGCCCCGGGGACTGCTACCCCCCCAGGGCTAAAATAAATACCAAAGCCTGAGGGGGCTCCGGGTCCCCCACGCAGCCCTGGGGACCACCACTTCCTTCGTGCAAATTTGAATAAAGGAGGAGGCCCCCCTCCTGGAACCCTACACGGGCCCCAGGGCCGGCACCAGCAATGGACCGAAGTGCCCACCCGGGACATAGCAAACAAGGTGCTCCGCTTTGAGCAAATGAGAGCATTTTTCTCTTGCTTGCTCAAAGCAGAGCCCACTTTACTCTTACACACAGGGAGCTGCATGTCAACAGCTCCCTAGGTGTAAAAGCAATGCCAGCTCCTGCAGGAGGCGGTGAGCCGGCGGGGACAGCTGGGGCCTTCAGGCTCCTCCTGCGGTCCTCAACAAAGAGGCCTGGCACCAGGAAATGGGGTGTCCGGTGCCAAAAATGGCCAGGGAAGGGAGGACAGGCGGCCCCCTTCCTAAAACATAACAAAAAATGTAAAAAGCTTCTCCGGCAACTCGCCGGAGGACCCGCCCCCATTCCCCACTACGCTGCAAACTTGACTTCTGGTGTGCTCCTGCTTAGGGGATGAAGTCCCCTTGGCTGCTGAGGGTCCTCAGGGGCCAAGAAAACCTCCTGTTACCTCCAGTAAGCCCAACACAGTGGGATTGCTTAGAGGTGGTAGGAGACCATGCCCCCTTTCTCCGCCACCCTGCAAATGCTCCTCTCGGTGCACTGCTGGTGGAGGGATGAGGTCCTCTCTGGCTCAGTCTACCACTTTAACCACAATTTTACTTCTTAAATGTTGTTACCTGTGGTTGCTGTTTGTGCTGTGTCTGGCTCTTTGTTTGTTCCGAGCTTCCCCAGACTCTGTTTGCCCTCACCGAATTCATTATTTACATTATATACAAATAACAGCATTTACAAAGTAGAATTCTGAGCCTCTTCCACACTCCTATAAGTAAGAATTGTTATTAACTCTGAAAAGTGCTTTAATCCCTTTTTTATTGCACTACATCATGTGCATTTTGAATGTGTGACCATTGATAAAACCATGGAAGAGCTTTGACAATATTCCATGTTGACCTAGTGTCTTTCTATACTGTAGTGGTATCGAAGTTTGGATGTATATGACACAAGAGTGACCAGATCCTGCCTGGTGTTAGATTGAGTGTTATACTTATTTTTGGTTCTATACTTCCCAAGGGGAAATCTTATTTTTATTATTATTGTCCATAGCCTCTTCAGGAGGCGTGCAGTGATTCCTATGTAGAGTGTGTTCCCGTAGTCCAGCGTGCTGGTGATGCGGGCCTGCGCGGCAGTCCATCTGGTGTTGACTGGGAGCCACCTGAAGATTCTGCGAGGCATGCGTACGGTGTGGAAGCAGGTGGGTGAGACTGTGTTTACCTGTTTCTTCATAGATAGCTTGCTGTCCAAGATGATGCCTAGGTTGCAGGCATGGTCTTCCAGGGTGGGGGATGGGCCGAGTCCTTCACGATGTTTGCCAAACGTCTTGCCTTGTTTTAGCGTTTTCGCCTCCATCTTTTTCTCTACCTCTGCCTGCTTGTATTTCATGGCTTCTTTTCAAGACCCGAAATTCTTCTAAAGAAGTAAGTAGAATATTGGCAAGTGTATTTGGTGGTCCTGTTTCACTTATATCCGATCTGTCTGAATGAGAAGTTATCTTAGTTCACATCTGTTCCTGATTACGTTTTTCTTGACCCACGATTTTCAAAGTACAGAATATGCTGTTCTCTCAATTGTTCTGTTCTTTCCTGATAGTAATGAGTTTTTTTTAGAAACTGAATTCTGCCTGATTCGTATTCGTTTCTATCTCTTGTAAATTTCAGTAGATGTTATTTCTTCCACAAATTTGTCTAATCGTTTTGACACGTTTCTCAGATATGTATCGATTTAACTTTGATTTTCAAATTTTGTCACTTCTGATTTGATCATAACAATTTCTTTCGCCAGTTCCCTGTGATCAATGTATGCATAATATATTAAAATCGTGCACTGTCAGAGTAATTTGCTAAATTCACTTCCCATTCTTCTAACAGTGCCGGATCAGGTTTCTCAAAGGTTTTAATTATATGCGCTCTCTATCCTCTAGAAACCCGGTTTCATTGCTGTCACTTTCAGCCGCCATATTAGAGTGCAATTGCTCAGTCAGTCTAATAGCACTCACACATTGCCTACATGCCAATAATGACGGCCTTTGTCGGGGTAGCGCCCTGGGCAGAAAGAAATATGGCACCTTCACTACTGCTGGTGATGAAAATAAGGTAACAGAGATCCTCGTAAGTGTTAGTGTTCATTGGTACGTTCCTGGCTGATTACATCAGAGTTGTGGCTGGCCTCTTTATCAGAAATATCTCCGCACCTCCCCCACCTCACCAAAATCATTCAGATGGACTCTTCACGCCGGTGCCAAGTTGTTTGTTGGGAGGGTTCAATACTCGGTGGCAGCGAGGGTGAGAGAGAAATGGGAAGGCAAGGAGGAAGCTGATGGGCTGTTAAAAACAGACAGCGCCATACACCCTCTAAAAATCAGCGCCCTGGGCCTGGGTCCAGCTCGCCCATGCCAAAAGCCGACCCTGCATGAGGAGATTTGGAAGAAAAAAATCAGGGGAATGTATTTTTCTTATTGGTTTCTATGGTAGCAGAGAACATTTTGGGCACGAGACACCTAAGAAAGCAATGTTTGGCTTCAAACATGGGGAGTCCGAGTCTCCCGCCTGAATCTGGTCACTTGGCTTGTATGGCAGTGGTAGTAAACCTCTATGCTTCTTAGAGGAACTCCTGCCAGAAATATGCCGCATGCACCAGCCGGAGAGAGCGGCCTGTTGAGCGTTCCCCGCCCAGATCCCAACTGCCCCTCAACTCATCAGCACTCAAACTGTTAATGGGATTGCCAAGATCCCAGATCCCAGCGGTCTTTTCGTTCAGAGCAATCATCCCATCTTGGTGGTTACCCGGTAAAGTGCCCTAGCTCTTCCAAACGACTTTTGAGAGCTATGCTGCGGCGACCACACAGATGGATGAAGGCAGGAGCACCCTAGAAATCACTATTATTATATCACAATATTCTTCAGGGAAAATGACGCCGTCTACTCCAGTGCGATTCACACTTCTTCCGTCTAAAACAGGTAGCTCTTGCCAGTGGCGGCTCCTCCGCTATGGCGGAGGAGTGTTGCCCCACGGCTTTTAAGCAGTGCGTAGTAGAAACATAAAATGATAATAACTACATTATTATCATTTTATGCTTTGTGCTGCTTTGCTTGGGTCTGCTCTGCTCTCAGGGTAGGGGAGGAGGGGTTTGCCCACTCCTAAGTGCGCAATGACTGGTTGGTCGGCTCTCTCGGGCCGCCCAGCACACTTTCCCCATTCTCCCTGCAGGCTGCATTACAGCCTGCGTGGAGAACATGCTCAGGCCCCTATTCCCTGATTAAGCGTCGATCACAGGCCGCTCAAAACCCATCACATTGCAGCGTTGTGATTGGTAAGGGGAGCCTGGGTGCTTACCAATCACAACGCTGCATGACAGCATTTTGATTGGTCTGGGGAGGCTGCTGTGCTTCCTGTTCCCCGAGTTCCACAAGAAGAGCAGGGGCAGAGACGCAGGACCCGGCAACAAGGTAAGTTTATTTCTTTTTTTATATTCGTCCCCACCACCACCACGTGCGACCCTGCGTCTGCTCCACCAACCGCGAACCATGCCGGCCGCCACTGGTCATCGCTGGCTATAAACACCCACCAACAACAGGGGAGAGGATGTGGTCCGTCGGCTAGACTGCCGACTTTGGTGCTGGAAACCAGAGTTCAGCCTTGGGGTCGCGTCCACATCCTGTGATTCTGGGCAAATCACTTAATCTCCCCGTGCCTGAATGTGTAACGTAACCAGTGCTCATGTAAAGTGCTCCAATACCTTCGGGTCGAGTTTGCGCTATATAAAATCTGCAACAACAAAAAAATAAAAAAACGGAACGGACACAGATGACTAGAGGCGACACTTTTCACAGTATGTACTATACATTAATAATATGTTAAAAGAAAAAACTAAAGATAAAGTACAACATCCTGGAAAAAGGAAATACTCGCAGGGAATGCAAAAGTAAATAATATGTGAAATGTTAACAAGCAGAACTTTGCTGTTCCCATGCTGAGTGGGCACTGGCAGTGTCTGTTTTTTCCATCTGCAGCAATTGCCCGGTGGTAGGACCCAGAACAATTAAAGATGGACTCTGGCCCCATCTGCACCCCCTAGTGACGCCATTAGTTAATTTCACCCAGAAACAAGTGTACAGTCAAATAAAGGCAACCGTTAAGTCACAAAAGGAGATCTAGCAGGTTCAGCCCTTTTAGTGAAAGGGTTTAACCTGCTAGATCTCCTTTTGTGATGCGGCCCGTGCAGTTAAGAGCGGTGGAGCGGTGGCGGAATTTCAACAGGCGACGACGTGGGTAAATTAATTATTTATTTAATTTTCCCTCGTGGTCGTCTGTCGAATCCCCCCCAACCTGGCCCCACCACTCTTACCCTCACGGGCCGTCGCTTTTACTTCTGTTTAGTCGCACATCATGGCCGTATACAATTATGGAGGAGTAAATCCTACATATGTGGAGGGAAGTAAGCGTTCCAATTCCCTGTTAGCCATGTGAGTCTGTGAACATCCATAAATTCCTAAATTTGTGGGAAACCTTCTCTTGGACCTATTTCCACAGTGGAAATTGTGATAAATTAGATCCTGTAAAGGGAAGGATTAAATGTCTTTTCATAGTAGGAAGGGTAGTGTAACCCCTTCAGCTCGTGCAGGGTGATAGAAGCCCTTCCCCTTTGTGAATGGGTGTAAAAATATTTTTTAAGAGCAGGCAGTAGATCCAGGGACCACAGCCTGCCCCTAAAAAATGAAACTGAATAGTTTAATTGTTCCTTTTTAAATGCATCCCCTTTACCTTTAAGGAAAACGGGCTGCTTAATTGAAAAAGCAGTTCCAGACATGGTGGTCTGCTGTCCCCTATGATTTTTGCGATTCCTAGAGGGTCGCAAATTGCGACCTATCTCATTAATATTCATGAGGTAGGTCATTTGCGACCTCTTAGGAATCGCAGAAAGTGTACTACACACTTTCATGCATGACGTTTTGCGATTCCCTAATTGCGAATCGCAAAGAGTCGCAAATCGGAAACCGCAAAACATGTTTTTGATACATCTGGCCCTTAACCTCCAGGTGCAACGGTTCTCTTATCTGAGAAAACCAGAATAGGTTGCAAACAGAGTTTGTGTAAATATTAATGCTTTTACAGATTGGAACTTTTTTTTTAAGTGTAACCAGCTGGAGAATCTTTCTGAGTATGTCTTAAATATTACATTGTGTTCTATTTTTATATAATTTACAAAGCAGTACAATATATTTATTCTTGGTTGCCTGTTAAACAACTCTCTGAAGTGACCAGCTGTGGGACCAGATCCGTGTATGTTAAGTTGGAAACCCAGCAGATACTTGAAAATGACAAATTAAACAAATATTTGTCTTCCTGTCCCAAAAGAAGAGGTTGTTTGTAGTGACATGCGTTGCAAGAAAATTATTGCCATTAATCAAAGTCCTGGGGCTTTTTATTATGCACTACCGCCGTATACAGAAACCTCCAAAGCTAAATAAATGCCAGAACAGTTTATGGGCAAATAAAAATGTTATATGTGCTTCACTGCAAGCTGAAGTACCTTAGACATAACCAACAGATGAAATACATGCTAGTGGGGTTGGCTCCATTTCGTGGCGCCTTGGTATTATTATGTTCATCACAAACCCTTAAAAAGTTACTTTTAGGAACGAATGCACCTTTTCATATTCATTCTGGGCCAGAATTTTAACATGGCTCAATTTTCGAGCCAGAATTCGGTGCTTAATTGGTGAAAATAAATAAAAAAGAATCGACTGCAGGAGCCCTTGTTCTTTCTGGGCATTCCCACTGCTGGTGCTGTCGAACACAGGGTTGCAGAATCCCAAGGCCTCCTAGTCTTGATTGCACATTACGCCTCTTTCTTCCACTGCTCTCCATTACTTGCCTCTTTATCTCTCTCCCAGTGGTTCTTTTACATCTAGGCTTTCTCCCTTTGTTGCTGTTATACTTTATTTCTCTAGCTCTCTTTTTGACCTTTTCCCTCTCTCGCTCTAGGCCAAAGTCTGGTGATGAAAAATAGTTTCTGCAATCTAAAAATTAATCTCTGTGCTCATCACCAGCAACCACCAGCTCAAATTAAGCCCAGCCAGTATCATCCATTTCCACATTGACCACACTGACCGCAATGAAGATGAATTCCTTGGTGCCATCACTCTATGTGATTTCACACAGGCTTTCACTGAGTTGGAGCCGGACTTCAAAGCCCACTGCCCATAGTGCTGTGATCTGTGAAGGAGGGTCCTGGCTCTTCAAAACCAACGCTATTTTCCAGCAGTGTGGAACGCGCTTTCACTGAGTTGGGGCAGGACTTCAAAGCCCACACTGCCCATAGTGCTGTAAGCTCTGAAGGCGGGGCCAGGTCCATCAAAACCAATGCATTGTACCTAAAGCGCAGGACACGTTTTCACTGAGTTGGGGCAGGACTTCAAAGCCCACACTGCCCATAGTACTGCGAAGGTGGGATCAAGCCCTTTAAAACTACACTTCTTGCTTGCAGCGCGGGGCGCACATTCACTGAGTTGGGGCAGGACTTCAAAGCCCACACTGCCCATAGTACTGCGAAGGTGGGAGCAGGCTCTTTAAAACCACGCTTCTTGCTTGCAGCGCAGGGCGCACTTTCACTGAGTTGGGGCGAGTCTAACAACCCTGGGCTGAGTGTCACGGACAGTGTGTTTTTCTCTACCTGACCCTGGTGCTGAGATTAGCCCTCCACGTTTCCTGCCGCCGCCGCAGCCACGTTCTCCCGCGGCCGCTGTGTGCAGGACTACACTACCCAGAAGCCTTGGCGGCGGAAGTCCGCTCCCATCACCACCGCGCACGGACGCGCATAAATTCGAACAGAGCCCCGGCAGAGCGGGCGAGTCTAACAACCCTGGGCTGAGTGTCACGGACAGTGTGTTTTTCTCTACCTGATCCTGGTGCTGAGATTAGTCCTCCACGTTTCCTGCCGCCGCCGCAGCCACGTTCTCCCGCGGCCGCTGTGTGCAGGACTACACTACCCAGAAGCCTTGGCGGCGGAAGTCCGCTCCCATCACCACCGCGCACGGACGCGCATAAATTCGAACAGAGCCCCGGCAGAGCGGGCGAGTCTAACAACCCTGGGCTGAGTGTCACGGTCAGTGTGTTTTTCTCTACCTGACCCTGGTGCTGAGATTAGTCCTCCACGTTTCCTGCCGCCGCCGCAGCCACGTTCTCCCGCGGCCGCTGTGTGCAGGACTACACTACCCAGAAGCCTTGGCGGCGGAAGTCCGCTCCCATCACCACCGCGCACGGACGCGCATAAATTCGAACAGAGCCCCCGTGCCGCGGGACGCGCGCGGGCGACGCCGGGAGAAGCCCGGGACAAGGGCGGGCCGTCTGTGGCCGTCCGGGGCCGGAGGAGGCCGGGCTGGGCTATCCCTCTAACTTCGTGTGTGAGAGTACCATCGTTCGGTCCTCCTGTTGAGTTAACGTACAATATTACCTCTATGTTGATGGTAATTGGGAGCATTGCCACGCTCGTATAGCTACTAAGGAGGCTGACTATAATTGTTGCAGTATTTTGTGTGCACTGGTGTTTACATAGGTTGTTCCCATTTAATTTTTGGTCTGGCACGCTTGTACTCATTTTTATGATCTCTTACTCTCGTTATGGCAAAAAATAACATCAAAGTTGCGGCTAAAGGGGGCTCGGGGACCTTGGATGCTTTCCTGAAGAAAGCGGAATCTGTTGTTGCCAGAGAAATCGAAATTGTAGAGAGGAGACTTTCTTTGGAACCAGTTTTATTGCCTAATTCTGGATCAAAATTGGATGTACTTGCTGCTGACATTGACGTGAGGCTGGCTAGTTGTCCATCTGTTGTAGAGCCCACATCAGAAGTTACTGATGCTGTTGCTCCACCTGTATTAGATCATACTGGTGGCTCTCTTCTCTCACCTCGAGCTACTCGCTCTGGCCAATCTCGAGTATCATGGGCTCCACTACTAACTTAAACAAGGGTAAAAGAAAAGCGACTAAGGGCCCTAATGGAACTCGTCAAAAAGTAAAACAATGCAGGAATGAAAAGCCTGCTATTGACCTAGTTCCCCAGGACTGTACGTTGGCCCCCCTGGCACAGGGGAATAAGACTCTTGGGTTAAATGCTAATACTGCTCAGGTTTCTGTCATTTCTGCTGGTTTTAATTTGATTGAAATTTTAAAGCTTATGGATGAGCAATTGAAGGTTTCTCTGTCGCCGGTTTTGAATAGACTTGATAAAATTGACGATAGACTTACTTTGATTGAGCGGCATATAGCTGGTCAGGAAACATCATTATCAAACCGTAATCTACTGGAGAGACCCATCTTATCTGGAGCTATTTCCAGAGTATCCGACCTAGCCGATTCTATGATATCCACTGTTGTAGGCGCTACTAATCCACCCGCAGTGGTCGCTGAACCATCTGGGGGTGTTATTGCGAGACCTCGGGATATGTTAAGGAGAATAAGTTTGCCCCCTACACAGGTATTCAAGGAATTCCCCCTGCATTTGCCACCAGAGGCTTGTCCTTATACTGTCATCCTGGCAAACGTTCCAGCTCCCACTGATGGGAAGGAAGAGAATTGGTCCTCCTTGAGGAACAAAGCCCTACATTTTTTATCTGGAAAGACTGTTTTGGGGAGTCACCTTTTTGAGTGTTTTAAAATGGTAAGAAGGGTCCCCTGGGTTGGGAAGTTAAATAAGACACTTAAGTGTGACTGTGTTGTGGTGAGTTTCAGCTCCCCTGAATTGGTAGCCAACATTTTTAGACAGGCAGGGACGTCTAGATTACATGAGGATTATGTGAACATCCTCCCATTGGGGTTTTTTTATCCACCTCATTTACAGAGATGGAGTGGGAACAGTGGTTCTATTGTTCAACCTGTCCCTGCGACTAGGACTTTGGCCCTTAGTAACAGATACGAGGCCCTTAGCTCTCTGGATATAAATGACTGACTTTATGTAGTTCATACCCAGTCTCTGGATATTGAATCCAGTTGGTCGTGTATGGAAGAAGAGGGAAACGTGATGCCTGTTAATTATAATACCGTTCTTTATGGTTCTGGTGATTGTCCCGCTACCCGAAAAACTTATCGGGATAACGGTACTATCCGGCCGATAATTAAGTGCACTCAAGATGATCAGGCCAAGGTTCCCGCTGGCATATTCAATCATGTGCCTGTTGGGCCCCTTGTCAGCGAGGAGGTAGTGGACCCCTTTTCCCAACCATTGTTCTTGGGAAATAGTGTGGTACAAGTTAATGGTCCTGAGGGGGCAAACTTATCAGTAAATAAGGTCACAACTTTGTCATGGAATATAGCTTGGTTGAGAGCAAAAAGAGAGGATATATGTTGGAAGTCATTTCTCTCTACCTTTCACATAATTGCACTGCAAGAGACGTGGGAGGCTAGAGATTCTTTTTATTTGGACGGGTTTGAGTCATTTATTAAATATGCTGTGTCCTCATCCTCGGGGAGACCTAGGGGTGGTCTCTTGTTGTTATTCAGTCTTAAGTTGATGTATAGCACTGAACTTGTTGAGACTAGTTCACCCAATATATTGGCGGTTAAAGTTGCAGGTGATAATCTTCCGTCAACATTGGTTGTGAATTTTTATAACTCATATACGAGGACGGAGGAATTGGAGCATTTAAAGGCCTTATCCTCCTTTTTGGATGATTTTGATGCAAACAATGTTACACCTTATTATTTGTTATTGTTTGGCGATTTTAATATTCACATAAGCCAATCTAATTGTTCTGGAAATTTTAATCAGGTCTATTGCCCGCAGGAGGAAGCCCATTTTGATCATTCAAAGGGGGGGACGTTTCTAGACAGTATTGTATCTGCCTTCAATTTATTTGTGCCAATGGAGAATTTATTATTTCCTGTTCCCACATTTACTGGTCAGGGCCACAACAGTATTATTGATCATATATTAATTTCCTGTACTTTGAAGGATCGGATAGGTCCTTTTTGTGTCATTCCAAATGCCCTAAGTGATCACAATCCCCTATCTTTGGAATTAAATATTAATGCGGTGATTAGGCCTAATTATAGGACTATAATTTCTAATTCAAACATAGTCCCTATTAAACAGGGAACATGCCTGAGATGGGATGTTATCACTCCGATTGATTTTCTAGATAAATTATATCACAGTAATTTGGAGGATTTTAATATCTGCATAGCAACAGAATCTAAACCAGGGGATATTCTTGGTGCCTTTGAGAGAATAACCAGCCAGATTATGGATAATCTAACCCTCATCGGGAAACCAAGACCTAAGAAGCATAAAAACTGGTTTGATCAGGCATGTAGTAGTGCGCACTCCGCTCTTTTACTGGCCTTAAAAGATGGTGCGAAAGATACCAGCAGGATTGCGGAGGCAAGAAGATCCTTCAAAAAAACACTAAAGGCAAGGAAAATTTGTCTAAAAAATATGGCGTGGGAAGAATTGTCAGACGCTAGTGTCTTAAAAAGTAGTTCCCAATTCTGGAAAGTAATTAATAGCCCACTTTTTAATGAATTGGAAAATACTATTAATGATTGTCTTATTTCCCCAGACAAATGGGTGTCTCATTTTAGTGGGCTTTATTCTGAAATTCCAGAACAGAATCCAGTAAATTTTGGGGATATGAATCAGTCATCGAAAATTAATTTCAATGAGGCTGAAGTTCGAGACGCCATTGAGTCAATGGCAAAGGGCAAAGCACCTGGCCCCGATGGCGTACCCGCAGATTTGTACAAGGCAGATTCAAAGTACTGGGCGAAACTTTTAACCTCAGTTTTTAATGCGGCACCACAGGAGGGTGTTCCCCGTTCTTGGGGTAAGGCCGTGATAGTACCAATATTTAAAAAAGGTGCTAGAGAGGATCCGGTTTGCTATCGGCCTATTTCTCTTCTAGATTCTGCCATGAAAATAATGGGCAAAGTTGTCCTAGCAAGGTTAACAACTTGGTTGGAGGACAACTCCATTATTTCGGACCTCCAATATGGGTTCAGAAAGGGAAGGAGCACGGTGGGTCAATGCCTTAATTTGCATTTTATTATTGGGAAGTATACGATTGCGAAGTAGGGGGTCTTACATTTAGCATTTATGGACCTGTCTACTGCTTTTGATTTGGTTAATCGACAAAAATTATGGGCTTCCCTGGCACATATGGGTCTTGACCCTGTGCTGATTTCCTTTTTAGCACTCATACACGAAGATACTACTGCGGCGGTCCGTTATAATAAGGATGGGAATCTATCTGAAGCCTGGCAGGTGAAGCGTGGGGCAAGACAGGGGTGCATTCTTGCGCCCCTGCTTTTCTCGCTTTATATCAACAACCTGGGGGAAGTTTTGTCCTCATCTAGTAAAGACATACCAAGAGCAGGTACTAAGTTGATTCCCGCTTTGTTGTATGCGGATGATACGGTCTTGCTGGCAAGAACTGCGAGAGGCCTTCAAGCCCTTTTAAATGGTTTTAACGATTTTATGGTCTCCTTGGACTTAGTAATACATTTTAAAAAATCACATTCAATGACAATAGGAGATGGAGCTGCAAAAAAGGTCAAATTCTTCTGCAACGCGCAGGAGCTTACCAAAGTGCAGACCTTTCCATATTTAGGGGTCACCTTTGATGACAGAGGATCATGGGTCACGCAACGTGCTCAGAAACAGAACATTCTCACTAGGGCAACCGGAGCCTTGTTGGGTTTTGCAAAACGGTTGGGCTGCAAACCCTTGCCCGCGATTTTGAAGATATATAATGCTAAGTGCGTGCCTATGGCCCTGTATGGCAGTGAGGTCTGGGGCTATACGTCGCCAGTTGAGATTCAATTAATTGAGAATGCCTTTTATCGGAAACTATTGTCATTACCCGTTTCTACTTCGATCTTTAATATCCATGAAGACTTGGGGGCTGAGTACTTAATGGATCAGATTTCTGTTGCCCCATTAATGGGTTGGTTAAGGGTTTGGGCGCAGCACCCTCCAAGCCTAAACCAGCTCATTATACAAGATTGTCTGGTTCTTGACAAAGCCTTGTGTATTCCTTGGCTGCGTTATATTAAATCTAAACTGGAGACTCTTGGCTATTTAGAATTATTTGATAGACCATGCGAGTTGTCTAAATCAGAAATAAAAGATTTTAAGTCTCAGTTCATGTGCAGGGCAAAGTTGTTGAGAGAAGGCGAGGAAGTGTGTAAACCATCTGTTAGGAGATTTGTCATGTTAAGTATGGGCAATGTGATTCAGCCATACTTGACCTATATAAATAATCCATTTCACTTGTTTTTATTGATTAGGTTCAAACATGGCATGCTACCTTGGCTCCTAGCTCACCCGAAGGGCTTTTTTAAAGAGGGCACCTTGGGCCTTTGTCCTTGTGATAATGCCTCTGAACAAAATACGCTGCATATGATTTTTTTCTGTAAATTTTACATTTTGCAACGTAAAAAATTTATTTGCCCCATTTTTAAGAACTGTCACTTTGAGAAAGTGAGGCCCGCGTTGGTATACTTGCAAATGCTGGGTTCTCCTTTTGTCTGTTTTGGAGTTGCCAGCTACCTTACTGGGGCTATTAGAAGTAGAAACCGAATGTAGTTTAATATATCTTACCCCCATTTTTAGTACGTTTGATAGTCTGAGACTGGGCCTTTTTTTCTTTCTTTTTTGAAACTATAAAATAGTTTTATAATTTCTGGCTTGTCTTACTTTTTAATGTCAATGTTCGCCAAACATGTTTTATGTATAATTGTAAATTGTGTATTGTTTGAAATTCCTTTGTAAATTATTCTCAAGTGTAACTATTTGCAAATGAAATTTTGTGTATGCTTTGATGGTTTTAATTATTAACCGAATAAAGCTATTGTTGACTGACTGACTGACTGAGTTGGGGTAGGACTTCAAAGCCATACGTCCTAACTCTTTTTTATTCACAAATACAGCGACTTCTCATGTAGGATTTGTAACCACATGGAATAATCCAATACAAAGTCCTCAAATTTGTTGAGGATGTCTGTGGTGTCTCTGACAAAAGAAGGGAGATTTATCACTTGGGGTTTCAAAAAAGAGTTGACAAATTGGAACAGGCGTTCAGTGAGGGAACAAATTCCTGAGTAGGGCGTCTAGGAGGGAAACGTCTTTCCTTGTGAAACTTAGGTAAAAGGTACAAGCAGTGGAACATTGGGCAGTCTATTTTCAGAAATTGAAACTCAGAGTCAGACAGTAAATCAATCTCTTTCCAATGTGTCAGTTTCTCATTAATGAGGGGTATAGTGGTGATGTAGGGATTCTGTTGTAGTTCCTTGTAGCAAGTCATGTTAGCTAATCATCTGTAGACCTCTCCTTCGTAATCAATTCTGTTCATTAAAACCATGTTCGCCCTCTTGCCCTTTGCCCAACGTTATGTGATGTAGCTTGGTATAGCTACATCACAAAACGTTGAATACGTCTATTTTGTAGTTTAGTATTTTTGGATTTGTGACTTTAGTGGACACATATTCGCTGATTACTCTTCTCTATATTTTCTGGCAAGATCTTGGGTCTACAGGTTCCCACCTTGTGTGTTTTTCAAGGGTTATTTTTCCTTATCTTGACACGAAGATCACTAGAGCACTATGTCACTTGTATTTCCATTTTTGGGCTCCACATACTGTACATACTCATCCACTCGTAGGGTTTCAGTGGCTTTGTCACTTTTCTTGTTTGTGTTTCCTTGTCCATGTTCTTCCTTTTTATAGTTATCCATATTGGTGGATGGTTTGTCATTCCCTTTCTACAGTCTGTCTGTTTCATCATTTTGCACTCATGATGCTTATGTGTGTATGTACTATTGTTGTAATGATATCCAATCAATAGTAATACATGTATTGTATTGAGTCTCTGGATTTACTGACATGGTTCTCAATGTTTTTAATATGTTTTGGTTTCAATGTGATAAGGTGGTTGTTCTTAATGATGTTTTTAAGTTAGAGTTTATTGACTTATGTATGTAATCACATTATACGCTATGTATTATATGTTTTAAGAATATCAATATCTATATGTCTTTTACATGATTGCAGCCTTGAGGAAGCCCTTGAATAGGTGCAATGCATCTGTGAATATATCTTATTTAACTCCAGAAACAGTGTTTGCTTTGTTGCCTCTGATTTAATATTTAAAGATTTTTATTTATGGTCAATTGGTAGCTGGCCATTCGAGGTGGGTATTGCTGGATATTGCTTAGTAGTTCGGGTGGTGTGGCACTGGGGACCCTGGCTGCCAGTGTTTGTTCAGAATTCAAAGCCCACACTGCCTATAGTGGTGGGATCTATAGAGGTGAGGTCAGGGCCTTCAAAAACAACGCTTCTTGCCCACAACGCAGGATGCACATGGGACGTGCCCGCACATGTGCCAGGGTGAAGACCTGGCCAAGAGGTGGCCCGTCTTCACGTGTCATCGGCTGGAAGAGGTTGGGCTGTGTCACGCCCCTGGTTGCAAGTTGGGCATGTAAGGCTTCCTAATATCAAGAGAGCTCAGTACATCACAAATAACGTTGTTGCAGTGACAAGGTCTACGGTCTCGCTTTAGCAATCTTAAGTATACCTCTAACCAAGGTGTGAGTGAGCTGAGTCCTGTGGAGAGAGTCACTGACGATAATGGGGAAAAAAAAGGTTGTTGAGGCCCGATGGGAATTACACCATTGGAAAAATCTGTGAAACAGCTCTCTAAGAGCAATACAATAAGAGAAATAAACAGTCTAATTGATGACGTTGGGATAATTATGAATCCATCTATTATATCTAGTTGTCCCTCCTAGAAAGAAATCAATAGCAAAAATATTTGCGAAGAAGTCAGGCAAGCCACACAACATATCTAGCCTGCAGAGAAGGCCTCCCTCTGTTGTTACAAATGGAAGCGTTATAACGGAGCCTCTTCAAATTGCGACATTGCGCGAAGCAGCTACCACCTTGGTTACTTGTGAACTTGCCGTGGTTTTCGAAAATCGATATGCTATATTGGCTGAGCTGGAACCTGCTATGTTGCGTAATCCTACTAATGTAAATAGCTAGCATCTTACTAACAATTATATTCAACAAACTGCATTAAACTGTGACACACCTCCAGGTTGTGAATGACCTTATGATAGAGCTAGCAGAACTTGGGGCACAGGTCAAGTCAATAACTACCCAACTGACAGCACTTACACCTTGTTAACAACAGCTGGTTCCCCTAAATTATCAACCTACCTTCTTATCGCAACGTGGGAGCGATGATAGTCAAGGTGCAATAGACAAGCATTGCCTCCAGCTTTCTGATGGAAAAGGCTATTCAGGATCTCTGAGGCCGGTTCAATAGGCCATTTCTCCACACAGGAAATCTCTTAGTATTGGCGAAAGTTGGGCTGCATATAGGAACCCATTCTTTTCTGCTCATGAAAGAATTTATTCATCTGAGAAGGGGAAAAAGATTACTTTCCCTCATTTGCCTGAACCAGCTGCCTGATTTCCATCTGAACAAGGGATTAATACTAGGCAACAATTAAGTCCCATGCCCTTTGCCTGAAAACACCAACGCTTCAGCTCTCTTGTGAGTATGTTTTTGGTTAGGGAGAAGTTATTTACATGCACAACATGGCCAGACTTTCACGTGGGACCAGAAAAGGTAGAGACTCATTCATCAACAAAGTGGTCCATTGGATCTGAGACTTTCCCAAATGTACTTCAGTAATCTTCGCAAATGTACTTCAGTAATCCACTCAGATATTGTGAGGGCCACATGCTACTCAGTACCTGGCGGCAAATATGAATACATTGAAACATTATTGCCATCATAAGCCCTGGCTGATGGGCTAGTAGCTTTTGAGGACCAGTCTTGATGTCCTGTCGGACGTAGAACCCATCCATGGCAAGGAACGAATGTCACAAGCTAAAAATACTAACACTCAAGACCTTCCAGAGGAACCATGCTCAGTTGTGGAAAGACTGGATTGACTTTGCACGCTGTAATCCCATAGGCTTTCACCATTATTTCTCTCTAAAATTTATGATGAGTGGCATATATTTTCCTGGCATACCGCTGCCCTTAAATCTAAACTGTTAGATCCGAGCTGGAGGCACCTTTTTGATTAATTTTACATTTGTCGATTTCAGGAGACCTTGAGCGCGGACCCAGTTTAAAGGTCCGGCTTTACTAGCTTTTGCATTGAAGCTGTTTTGCAGAATAGATGGAGACCAGTTGGTGGGTTAATTATCTGGGTGAATACTGCATTTAATTGTTGAACCAGGAGTGTTCTATCATTTCCCCTAATATTCTTGGGTTATCGATCAAGTCCCCTGATAGTAAGAACCTCTGGATTTTTAATGTTTACAACAGGAATATGGTCAGAATAAGGAGTCTAGTACACTTACTTGCCTTGAATCTTATATTGATTGTGGCTCTTAATTGGGGGCTGTGATAGTGGCAGGTGACTTCAAGGTCATCTTTTAAGCCATTCGATAATTCAAAACTGGCCATTACAGAGGAGGACGATGCCATATGAGGTATTCCACAACTAGACCCTGCTCCAGTAAATAGATGACCAGCTCTTTCTACCTAACTGCTGGGGAAGACAATGAATTTAGGTTTTAGAGCCTGTAACAGGTGTTCCCCCCGACATGGTAGGTCCTCACACTTTCAAGAGGTTAAATCAATCAAGTAGAATAGATTACATTATGCTAGCTCTTCAACTTTGGCCACATGTGATGAACATGAAGATCCTCAAGAGATTTGGCAGCTACTACAACACCCTAATCTGATGATGGAAGGGTACCTGTCAATCACTTTCTATGTTCATAATTCTACACATCTTGGAGAATTAAGTCTCTCGAAGAACAATCAAGCTTTAAAGTAGACCTATTTAAAAGGTCAACTAAGTGTAATGTCCCAAATCTATAGGAATCTGGCAGATACCATTAAGCAAATGGGAAACAGAGGAGCAACTTCTCACTGAAGCATCACCAAGACTTATTTGATTATCCCCGTAAGTCCTTCACCAGGACCGTACCACCATCCCCAGCACAGGCGCTAGTAGTGTCGCTTCCAAAACCTGGAAGGGACAAATCAGATATGTCTGGATACCGCCCATTGTCCTTATTAGCGACAGAATATAAGATATTGAGCAAAATACTAGCGAATAGGCTCCTTCCATACTTACATAAACATAAACTTATACACACAGATCAATGCGGATTCGTAACAGCCTGTAGCACATCCCCAAACATCTGGAGATTGCACCACATTATGGCAACAACCCCGGAACATTACCAAAATGCAGGCTGCATCACGCTAGACCTACGACAAGCGTTTGACAAGCTAACTTGGGACTATATGTTTAAGGCAATAGGGAAGTTTGGTCTACACCCAGAGTATCTCAAATCGTTACATTTACTGTACGCAGCCCCCATGGCCAGCATCCGTACGGGTGGACATATCTCAAGTGAATACTCGTTATTCAGGGGCATACGGCAGGGATGCCCATTGTCGCCACTACTATTCATACTAGCGCTGGAGCCCCTAGCACTTAGGTTGCATCTAGAGGCCCAGCACCGTGGAGTCCTGATAGGTGACGTAACACATCTGATCTCTCCCTATGCAGACGACATAATAATATACTTGTGAGACGTTATAGGAGCCATAGATCATATCCCTGACATCTTCAAAAGGTTTGAGCAAATACCGGGCCTTGCCATTAATGCAGCGAAAACCAATGCCTTCTTCTTTCAAGAGGATACACATCCAGAGGTCATTGATTTTGGGGAAATGTTCCCTCCCAGTGGCGCAGTCCACTTTCAAATACCTTGGTATACAAAAATACCGGTCACATACGGATATGCTAGAGGGCAACCTTACCAGAGCAATCAGGTCAATACGCTCAAGTGTCACCTTTTGGATCACGCTACCACTTTCTGCAACGGGCCGAGCGGCCATATCAAAAATGGTGGTTCTCCCACGACTCTTGTACTACTTCTCTAATTTACCGATAATAGTACCATCAGCCACATTAAGAACCCTAGACACTATACTCTCAGACCTTATATGGGGAACCGGAAGGCGCAGGATAAGTCTCAAGAAGCTACAATTGGGCACCAGTAGAGGAGGATTGGGTGTACCTGACCTCAGAGCCTATTATCATGCGAGCCAATTGCAGTGCCTGTCCTTCTGGACAGCTGGCCGCAATCTGCAGGAGATAGGATACACGAAGCGTGACATTGACCAGGGTACCTTTCACACATTGTTACTACCACAAAGTAAAATTACCCCGAATCTACCACCCCTAATGCGTACAGCACTCCAGTGCTGGAAAGCGGTGTTACAATACACATCCTATTGTCACCCCTACGCCGGGAATCCCATTAACTAGCGGAGGGCTCACAAAGCGTAGGTTGGGAGCCTGGTTGGAGGAAGGAGTTAGCACAGTGGGTGACTTATTCAATAACGGGCTACTGATGGACCACGAGAACTTTGTGAGAGAAACCGGAGTGCCAAATCATTTATTTTTGATACATGCCGCACTAGTGCAATACAGAAAAAAGCATTGGGCCCCTCAGAGACAAGAACCTCCAACCCACGAATTGGTTAAGACCCTATATTACATGGGAAGAGGGAGACATCTTATAAAATGGCTATACGTGGAAATACGGGCACACACCGCAATAGAGCTCACAGAACTACATGTTACATGGGTGGAGGATATAGGGTGGGAGCTCTCAGACAAGGAATGGGGTGGTCTTTTAGAATACCCCAAGCAAGTGTCCAGAAATGCAAAGTTTAAATTCATACAAACTATGTTACTCCATAGAGCTTACCTTACACCGCGTAGGCTACAACGGATGTTCCCACAAACACAACACCAATACCCTTGATGTCATCTGGAAGAGGCAGACTTAGTTCACATGATATGGGCATGCCCTCGGTTGAAACGTTTTTGGGTGTCAGTTAGACTTCACATAGTGGCAGTCACACAGTTAAATGTGGGCAACACAGTTGAAGAATGTATCCTAGGCCTATATAAGCGCTCGACCAAACAAAAGGTACAGCTTAGATTCATGGATCTCGCCCTAATATAACAAAAAGGGCTATCACTATGTGATAGAAGTCAATGAAACCCCCTACCGTGCACATTTGGCATAGTGAAATGCTCCAATGGGGTAGAGCTGAGAGCGTCGCGATAAGGCCGGAGGAAGGTAAGGGTCTGCGGAAAAATCCGATATCCATGGAATGGGATGCTATGCTAGAAGCCCTTAAAGGAGCAGAATTATAACCTGGAGATAGCACCCTGAACTTGTAACAACCCGCAGCATATTTGCAACAAATGTGAGATACAGTGAAGGACAGATTCAGTTAACTGATGCACACTATAAAGTTATAGAACACACAACTATAGAGTAGGCCACAAGAATATGTACATAAATGATGGTAATGCCATAACAAGAGCGGGAGGAGGGAGGGGATTGGATGGGATAAGTTAGCAAATAACCATGTTCATCATTTTGTTTTTTCTAATATAGGGTTAATTAGGAACGTACAGTTCTTGGCTGATGCATGACAAAGATTTTAGTGCTGATACAGATATTAAAATGTAATGTGAAATGTATTTCAATGCTGAACACCATGCAATGCAACACTGTCTTAGGTGTCTGATTCCTATTGCATGGCTAGCTAAATCGACTGTTTAATGGGCAATCAATAAAAATGTGTTTAAAAAAAGTCCTTCACCAGGCTACGTAAAGGACTATCTAAAAAACAGACCCACTCCGCCTTGGTACAATAAACAATGCAGTCTAGCTAAGGGAGCCTTAATTAAATCTATTAAAGCCAAAGATCGGGAACAAATAAAATAGATAAGGAGAAATTATAAGTTAGCAGTGTGTAAAGATAGATCTCATTGGGAGACTGAAGTTTGGAACGATCTGATGATCGCAGCCAGAAAAGGGGACAATAAATTATTTGGGAACCTAGTAGCTCATGGTGGCTGTCACTCATTCCCAAAGTAGATTTATACCTTCAGCCTCAAGTCTCAGAGGAGTATTTTCAGGGTTTATATTTGGAAACTGACAAGGTGCCAAGCGCGTCTTTAGATATAGTATAACCCCAGACTAATGAAATGAAAAGCGCTTTAGTTATTACACTTAAGGACTCCCTCGATGCCCTTGCTTCGATAGTTCCTGGGAAGGCTTGCATACCAGGAGACCTGTAAGCTGAAGGACCTCTTTTATGATGCCCATATCTCAACCTGCTCATAAGTTGTATTTTGATGGGTGGTGAGCTACCTAAATCCTGCCACGATGCAGTATTTATTTATTTCGAATTTTGTATATCGCGAACTTGACCCAAGGGTATCAGAGCACTTTACAGAGATATCACAGCAGCAATTACATGAGTTACAAGAGCAGTATATATAAATACATAATAACAGTATATAATAGTAGAATGCAGTAGAAGGTAGGATATGTGGACGAAGTAGTTCAGAGGTCGTTAAAGTAAGATGATGCGTAGTTGGGAAGAGTAGACGCACAAAGCTAGCACAGCAGCAATTACATGAGTTACATATGGAGTAAATAAAAATGCATATCAACAATATATAACAGAAGAATACAATATACAATAGGATATGTACACAAAATACTTCAGAGGCAGGTATGGTAGGGTATTTCTGAACTGGGAAGAGGGAGAGTAGAAGCACAGTTTTTTCCCTGAGGTAGAGGTGCTCATATTTATTTGGAGGGTGTGAGGTAATAGCCCCAGGACAGTGAGATGCTTTAAGGGGGAGTGTTTAGGTATTTATTGAGACAAAGAAGTTTTCATTTTTTCTGAAGTGAGGGAATAATCAATTGTCACACAGGCGAGACACGTGCAGGTAAGAGTGGTGGGGCGGGGAGCAGGGTGGGCGGGAGTCGACAGACAACAGCAGGGGAAACTTAAATAAAATCAGCTCAAGGTAAGGGTTTTTCTTTTTTTAATTTGAGTTATCATCATCTGTCGACTCCCCTCCACCCCTCCCTGTCCCACCGCTCCTACCTGCAGGGGCCTCACGTGTTGTCACGTAACTCCTGTGGAATAGAGTTCCAGATTTTAGGAGCATTTCCAGAGCAGGAGCTGTTTTTCTGTCTTTAACTTGGGTGGAATCTGGAGTAGGGTGTTCGAGCGTCTGAGAGGTCTCATTTGGCTGGCCTTTAACTGTTTGTTTGGGAGGTAGATTGGTTTGTCAATGTAGAGAGCTTTGTGGGTTATGCAGGCAATTTTGAGTGTACATCTTGCCTCAATTGAAAGCCTGTTGAGTTTCCTGACAGTGGGAGTGATGTGGTCAAAACAACTCTCCCCCAACAGTAGTGTAACTTTCACAGGTATGAGGTGTATTTTTTGGGGCGCCAGTGATCGTATACCGTAGTTCAACTTGAAGAAGACTAAGGATTGCCTCTCCGTGTTAAGGGAGGGAGATGAAGGGTTTGACTTTTTTAAGGTGCTTCAGCGTGTAGATGGACTATTGGCTGAGGCATGAATATGCTCTTTCATGTTCAGGTTTCTGTCAAGTGTAATTCCTAGCAATTCGACAGAGTTGGAGATGGATAGCTTGCAGTTAAATGCTGCAGTGAGGTTATCAAGCCAGGTAACTAAGGGAAAGGACTTTTCTTTCGGATGTATGAAGAGGAGTTCAGTGTAGTTGGGTTTGAGCTTAAGGTGGTTGTTGGTCAACGAGGATTGTACCGTGGAGAGATTGCTGTTTAAAGTGAGTCTTAAGACTGAGGTCCACACTCGCCTAAGTATAATATTGGACCAGGCTTTGAAACCTCTGGAAATGCCTGGCTCAACCATGCAAATTCTGGTAAAACTCATTTCCTCAGTTCTTTGCAGCCCATTTTTACCAAGACGTTGCCATCTGGAGGAATGAAGACGAAATCTAGGGACTAGGGTCCTTCACAGCTCTTTAAGTCTTCCACCATCTCGTGCAGGTGTGCTCTCCTCAGGCCACTCACTGCACACCATCTGAAGAACACATTCCGTAATCACTGCCAGCTTTGGTGTACAGAGCTGTTGCAACAAGCACGCTGCCCACCACACAAAGGGATACCTGATAATCCATATGATATTTTGAAGACATGACTACTACAAGAAAGAAAAGGAAGTGTGACCCACAGGCAAGAAGACTGTTACAAAAGTTAAGGGCATACAAAGCGTTTGAAGAAAGAGGAAGACCAGTGGCTTATGTGTTTCACTTTGTCTCGACTAAGCCCTGCTTAAGTTGCTACAGTGGCTGCACCTATTTTAAAGGAAAGGAATGAGAATTTTGATTGGTGAATATCGCTTGCCTATATGGTTCAGCAAAAAACGCTGAGAACTGGTAGCGTGAAAGGCATTCCACTTTCCAGTGACTGATTGAGGGGTGGGGCATTGTAAATTTGGGCGGTTATCTAAATAAGCTCTCATGTTCACCAATGGGCAGATTGGAATCACTATGGCCGCATAAAGTTCAATTAATCTTCTCTTCCCAAACGGATCCATTTATGTATGACCTGTGTAATTTCATGGCTAACTTATCTTTGTAAACAAGCACATGGTGGTATTTCAGACCATTTACGTGATCCTGCTTAGATATTCCTGAGATCTCACTAATTCTAAAAGCCCCATCAAAGGTGACAGAGCCAGTAGCAGCGAACAATTTCACCTCACAGAGTGGGCTGCTAACCTTGTGGAGCTGTGATAACATTTACATAAATGTTTGTACGTCTAGCGGTCCCCTGAAATGTTTCCAGGTGCCATCAACCTGGCCCTACCTGCCAATGCTTTATTCATCAGGAAGCTGTTTCCTAATTCTTGGGTCCCGGTCAATTTTGTGAAGAAGCCTACCGCTGTCACTTGCGCTCTGGTGTGTGAAACTGCCCTGCCCTGTTCACAAATCGCTTCTATGTAAAGACATAGTGAACTGAAAGAAAACATATTGCAAAAAAGACCTGTAATTTAAAAAAGCTTTTACATAAGGCACCGTGTGTGCTTAGCGGGAGTTGTAGCCACTAGATCAGGCAATGTGGTGAAACAATCCTCCACAGTTCTCCTGGAAACTCTGACATCTGCTCTGCTGCCTCTGGATGGAAGATCTGGAAATCCTGTAGCTTGGAGTAGGACAAGACATCAGTAGTATTATTAGAAATCACCAGTACACGTCCAGATGTAAGCATTACATTAGGCTTCAAGTAAAGGAGCACCAGCTGTTTCAAGAGCTTCAATATCTGCCTGCACAAGGCACCCTGTTTTTAATGGCCTCAACTACCACCATAGTGTCAGACCAAAAGATGACACTCCTATTTCTGAATTCTGTAAACCTGATAAGGTAATTAATTGATTTGATTGATTGATTGATAGGCTTTATTTCGATATATAAAATATCTTAAAAGCAATTCAACAGTTAAGGTAATTATAATGGGGAAGAGCTCCAGGAAAGCAATGTTTTTTGTTGCCCTGGATGCAGGCCAAGATTAAGGCCAATCCGCTCTACACCTTTGGTGTTTAAATACAGGTCCATAACCAATGCGGCCCACTGCATTTGTATACAAGCCCAGGGCCTGGTTAAAAATGAGAGGAGAAGGCCAAATCACTGCACCATTGAATTGTGCTAGAGAAGTCCACCAAATACGCAAGTCTTTCTTGACTCCCACTGGGGGCCTGGTGTAATGGTGTCTGAGTGAGACCTAACACTGGCCAGGCAATTGCCCTGGAGAAGACAAGGCCATGGAAATAATGCACAGCACCATGTTTCGTTGTCGCACGAATACCAGGAGCTTGTGAAGAGTTACTTTTTTGTGTGACAATACTGTATCAGTTGACAGACTGAAACCCTGATGTTCTCTAGAGGGATGTGATATTCACCCACTACTGAGTCAGTCTCAAAAAAAGGGCCCCCTGTCTCTTCTCAGCAACTAGGGGAATGTCCAAATCGTGCAGGTGGGCAATGGCGGCATCTAACATTATTATGTTAGGACTCCATTTCAATATGGCTGCCGCTTGAGCAATCTATCATTTAACCCCTTTTCGCTTTCTCTTTTCACGTTCCGGTTATTAGCGTGTTCCTTTTCACTCTTTACTATCCACTACATCTGTTGGTGTTAGACTACACGCGTATATGCTGTTCGTCTTTCGGACGTTTGAAACTCTTGATTACTCAATTTACAGGTATGCTCTGTTTTTAAATGCATGTCATTGGGCTTCTTATAGTGTATCACATAATTTCTTGTCTTTTCACAAGCGGTTTTCTATAACGGGTTGTTACGAAGTTCTTATCGTTTTTAATATCGTTTTACACACACTCTCGTTACAGGATTAACTAATCATTCTTTGGTTGTTTTTTCTTTTAATAAGACACATTTCGGGATTCCTCTGTGGGTCTCCGTTTTCCCTACCGCCAACCACGTTTTCTTTACTTTTACCGTCACTTCATTTCGGATCTTTTTCATATTGGTGGACTTTTGTTCATTTATTGATGTCCATATACCCGAGTAGGTCGTTAAAACTCTCCTTTTGGATTCTTTTAGGACTTCTCCTGATGAAGGGTCGTGCGTGACCCGAAATGCATTGAGCGCATTTAAAAGTCCTGTGTTGAACCTTTGTGTTTATCTACAATCCCGTGAATGTAACGAGGAATTCAACATTGATAAAACATTTGTTAATAAATTCGTATATTGGAACTTTCTTTGAAACTCAGCACTACTTTTTGACACACACTGCAACTTTGTTGCTTTTTGGCTGTGCTTAGAGGGACACTACTCATTTGGATTAGTGCAAATTTTCATTTATTCTTGCGTCCTGGTTTAGGAGACGCTTTCCTCTACAGCACGCCCCAACTGGTGTAAAATCAATTCAACAATTGGTGTGCGTGGTCTTTTCACATTGGGCATCTAAGGCGTGCCTGCATTCGCTGGAACTTGCTGAGCTCATGAAAAGGAAATCACATAGGTAACGAAGGATATTCTGGAATGAAGTTTTTCGTGTAAATTTCCACTCTTGTGCCGAATGAAACTGCTCAAAGTGCATGAGAGTTTGCAACCCACCCGCATGTACTTGTCATAATATTATTCATTCCTGAATTGAAAGCCGAGCAAGTGATACTCATCAGGTTAGACAGGTAAAACCCTAAAGGCTGACTCTCGACTGCTTCGAGGAGGGCCCAGCCCGCAAGTCGCACAGTCTCCACAGGGTATGGTCAGCAGAGGCATAGCTTGGTAAGTAAGGCGGGGGGTGAGCTTCTGATTTTCTGACAATCACACTAGCATATCATGTTGATCATTATATTGGAAGGGGCGGGGGGCTTAAGGCCCGGTGGAAAAGGAAAGGAGTAAGGATTAAGAGGGGTACTTAAAACAAATCACTGTGTAAAATAATAGTGTTTTAAGACCTTCAAAACAGAAATGAGTGTGTGTGTGTTTTTGTCAGAGTAATTATTTAGAAATCCCAGGTGAAATCAAACAGACATCCAACCATACCAGACAGAAAATTCCTGTACGCAACTATTTATTAAATAATACATTTATTAGGGGTTATTAGGGGGGTGTAACACCCCAAGCATTCCCCTTGAAGCTTCCCACCTGATGGTTGACAGATGCCTACTTGACTGAACAGAGCTGAGGATCTATGGCTTCATTTACTGATGCTCCCCTTAGGGAAGAAGGATTATGTACAAGTCTAAATTGGGCATGATGCCCAATGTAAAGCAAACAAAACCTTGTACGGGCAGTTCTTCGTACGCGCCCACATTTCTTCCCATTACAGACTCCTTGTTCAGTTTTCTGGTGACATTCGGGTGGGCCAAAGTTGAGACTGCATTCTTGCAATGCGTGACGGGTGATACCCCTGGTGCTTGAATCCTAAACCACTCAGAAAAAAACACATGATACAAAACTTTAGCCACTTTGTTACCTGGATATAAATTAAGCACAGGCAGCAACCGATTTAGTTGCACAGGTGTGCATAAAGGAACGTTAGAGGATGATTTGTTGGATCCTTCCTTTTTTTGTTCGATTTTTTAACGCACCTGAATTCAGAGTGAGAGGCAAGCCACAGAAGTAGTACACATGCTTGAATTTACACAACACAGCAAGGCAGACTTTCTGTTGAAGGCCTAGCAGGACCCTTTCTTACCCTTCTGGAGTGTTGCTGACGAAAAGGATACTCCTTCAGTGAATTCCTATACTGAATCCATCCATACATTCACTTCCATCTGATTTCATCTAATATCTGGGTCCTTCACCTTTGCCCATCTACTATCTCGACCATAATACCCCACACTGTGCCTCCATGATCATGGTGCGCCTTATGAATCTTATTAGCATAGAAAATCATGGAGCCTGTACCTCAGGTTTATCTTTAAGCATTACACTCATTCGTGATATTCTTACCTACCGCAGGTTTCTTGTTCGTCAAAGAATCCTTTCCCTTTTTTCTCTGTTGCTTCAGATCCCTCCTTCTCTTTTGCCTCAAGATCCCTTCTCGTAGAGTGAATGAGAGATAATACCTAAACAGAATTCCCTTTTCATACTGTTTCGTTAACCTCAGCTAGTACATGTTTATATGAGTGGTACATGAGTACACAAGTGAGTTTCTTGTTCCTTGAAGTATCCTTTCCCTTTTTTTTAGGTCTCGCTGAGTCAGCGTGCATGCGCTGCTTGGAGAGACTTTAGTAAGAGAGGGCTTCAAAAAATGCTACCGCCGGCTACAGCTTGCAGTGCATGTGCGCGGGCGCGCGCAAGCTGTGGCCGGCAGTAGCATTTTCCCCCCCAGCTTTTTAGCCAGCTTGCTAGAATGTACAACAAGCACGCGCGCTTGCGCGCGCATCCCTTGCGTGTTTTAGCGCGTCATCGCGATCACTTTCACAGCGATCGTGATTGCGATGACTTTCTTGGCCAATGCTTGTTTAAGCTTGCTTTTAGCCAAGATTGATTCTATTGAGTAGGATCCGTTCAGACGCTTAATTCGTCTCGTCCGTCCCCATTTCCTCAAATAGAACCACGATAAACGTTTCGTCATATATGCTGCCATTCAAATTAACGGACAAAAGTGGAAGAGAAGCACAATAAATTAATTTGGCATTTACACGTTTTTGATTGAAGTAACGGTCCAACGCGGTGCTATTAAGCCCCCTTGAATATGGCTAAGTGCCCCTTGTAGCCCTGCTTCGATCAGTGGCCTTGCTATTTAATACTGTGGAGATACAAGAATACCAATAGCCCCCAGATAACTGTCCTGAAGAGACCCCACATCCAGAGCGGGTTGAAACGTCGTCGACACTGACCAAGAGAGGGCAAGAAAGATTCATCATATTGTTAAATGCCTCTCATTGTTGTTTTTATGACCTTTGATTTAATATTCATGTAATCCTCACTCCTTAGGCTATGATCACCTCACTGGGTTCCAATGCTTCACAGTAAATACTTCTCCAGGTTTCTCCAGTATTAATTTAATTAATGAATATCTATGCTAATTAATTTCTGCAGTTTTCAATTTAATTAAAAAGTGTTTTTTGATTCAATCGGTTGTGAGTACTTCTTTACTCTTTATTGGCAAATGTGGCAAATGAAATAAGTTCCTTGTGGACATTGTTCTTGCTTTTAGCCAAGCTGACAGCAGAGGCAATCCAGCCTCACCCTAAACTCCTGCTGTGGCTCTAAAGGGGCTTGTGGCAGGGACTGTTCATTCACGGGAAGATGGTCACCGTGCATTGCCTGGGAGTCCGAGTATTGGGAACACACTGGTCACTTTAAGGGAGGTGTGTGCACACCCAGAGCCGAGACAAAACCGCTCATCCTAAAACAGAAGTGGTGTATGGTGAGAAATCCCTGATGTTACCCGGGGTCTTCAGCGCACATCATTAATACCTGTTCACAGGTTAACTGCAGGCAACGTGCCTGCTGCAAGCCAGACAGACGATGCAGAGAGCTCGCTTTCTCTGTCCAACAACTGAGAAGGAGCCTACGAATTTAGTCATAAGTTTATGGGACTGCTCATAATTTAGGCCTTTGAAATCGAAAAATATATTAAGAATAAAACACTCTGTGCGCTGTTCTTAAGTACTGGTATTGCCTAAATCCTTTGCTTGCATGTGGCAACCGGAAATATGCCCATAAGGATGAGGAGACGTAACACAATGACTCCACTTACTCCTTCTGCTCCTCTGTCGGGAGTTCATTCACCACTTCCTGCACAAACTAATTATCCCTCTCTATCTTCCTTTCTATCTAGTCTGTAAAGCTCTCACCCCTATCTATTCACCATGCCACATAATGCCACTACACAAATACACTGTCCAACACACAATTCAACATCACACAATTCCACAACGAACAATTCCACAACTAACAATTCCAATACTACCCACATAATTCCACTCCACACCACATGCATCCACTCCACTCTAAACCAAAAAACATGGGTAAAGGCATTGTCATTTACAATTCCAATAGCTCTAACTCTCGCAAAAGGTCACCAGAATCATAACAAGCATTGGCATAGCCAATAGGTCTCGCCTTTGGGACCTTATACGTGTTTAGCCATGCAACAGTTGATGTTGTTGCACCAAGGATATTGTACTGCATAACTAAATACTTATAATGTCCCAAAGGCGAGACCTATTGGCTATGCCAATGCTTGTTCTCTTTTGCTTCACATATCTCCTTCTCTTTTGCCTCAAGATCTCTCCTCTTAGAGCATGGATACTCAAAGTATGGGCGCATGTTACTTTCCTGACCTTTAATTGTGGCCCCTTGGTGAACAGCAGCACTGGGCTGCTGTTCACCTGACAGAGCCATAACATGCAGAAAGCTGCTAAACAAACTGGTTTCCTTTATTTACACATTAACTAAAGTAACGGTAAAGAAGAAAAGAGGGTGTCCTGGGCAACTTATCCTTAGGAACAACTTTAGTTTTAAAGACATTTTGCACTAAACATGTAAAAATATGATACACTGTTTTGAAGTTTGCGGAGAGTTTATTTTAGTATAACGCATGAGCGTTGCTTTGACTTTAATTCTGGGTGCATGTGAATAGAGCGTTGGTGGCAGACAGAAGTCACGCAAAGGCTTGGTTTGTTGTCCACGCCATGCATCTGCTTTGCGTCCCTCTACACCAGTGTTCTTCAATCTGTGGGGCGCGCCCCCCAGGGGGGGCGCGCCACCATTCCAGGGGGGGCGCGCACTCCACACGAAAATCTGATGGCTATTCGGCCGTAACGGAGGTTTTGAAAACAGCGGGATGGCAACCCTCACACCTTCAGCCCTTAATGAGCTGTTAAGAGGTGCTTGAAGGTGACTGAGAGGGAGGGGCTGCAGCTTCAGGCGCAGGGGCATCTATTCAGATGCAAACAGCCCTGAATGCGTCTCTGCAATTTAGAGGGGCCTCACACATTCCCTTTCTGCCCAGGGCCCCAAACATCCTAGAACCGGCCCTGATTACCCCGAGGCAGCAGTGGTTCTCTTCACAGAGCGTAATTACTGTCACTAAATTGGAAGCAAACATCGGTTCTGCAAACATGCCGTCTATAATTGGAATACAATAAAGAAATGGCACAATCGCACCCACACTGATTAAACAAAGTATGGAGGACAATCAGTTAAATCAGTTATCTTGGAGTATCTCCTTTAAGTACTGTACATCACAGTGGGGGATGGCAAAACTAACATTTTGGAAAGAGAGCCTGTCTTCTCGTTGTCTTGTCCAGGAGGGGGTGAGGAGCCCTACCCCTCCCTGGAATACTTGAAAACTGCATGCCCACCCCTGTGCCCACCCTGGTGGATCCTGTCCAAGTCCTGGAATGGCTCCTGCAGCGAGGGTGAAGTTCTTGATGGGCCTCTTCTCAAAAAGGCTCAGCTCAAAATTAATATGAAAATGTGGGCGAGTGAGTAAGTGAAGGGATGGGTGGATGGCTGGATGAATTAGTGAAAGGGTGAATGGATGAATGAAAGATTTAATAGATGGAGAATGCGAGAGGATGGATGGATTGATGAGTGAGTGGAAGGATGGATGAGAGAAAAGGTAAATAGCTGAATGTATGGGTGGAAGGGTAGCTGGATGGGTAAAAGGGTGGATGGATGAGTGAAAGGATGGATGAGTGAAAGGATGGATGAGTGAAAAGGTGGATGTAAGGATGGATGAGTAAGTGAAAGGGAGGGTAGATGGACAAAAGGATGAATAGATGAGTGAAGGAGTGAAAGGATAGATGGATGAGAGAAAGGATGGATGAGTGATAGGGTCAATGGATGGATTAATGAGTGGATGAGTAGATGGGTGGGTGGGTGGATGGATGGAAGGAAGGATGGCTAAGTGAAAGGGTCGATGGAGAGGGAAAGGGAGGATGGATGGAAGGATGAGTGACTGGGTGGATGGATGAGTAAGTGAAAGGATGGCTGGATGGGTGAAAGGGTAAATGGCTGGATGGGTGAGTGAATGGATGGGTAGAAGAGTGAATGGATGAGTGTACAGATGGATAGGGTGATAGGGTGAAAGGGTGGATGGATGGATGATGGATGAGTGAAAGGATGGATGAAGGAATGGTTGAGTGAAATGATAGATGGAAGGATACGTGATGGATAGGTTTGCAAATGGTTGAATATGTTTGAATTTGGCTGGGCTTACTTATATACTATGGCGTGACCTCCTCTGATGTGTCTGTAAAACGTACCTATTGTCCTGAAGTTTTGTCCTGAATTTTGACCTTCTGTCCTGAATTTGTGTCCTGAATTTTGACCCTTTGTCCTGAATTTTTACACTCACCGTTGGCAGTAGCAAAAATCCATCCACAGATTGACCGTCTCTGTGGTGAAAAACAGGCACACCCGTCACATTAATGTTGGTGTTATTATCAATCTGTCATGTGTAAAACAAAGCATCCTAGTAAAAACTATTTGCGCACATTTTATCTTGGAACATTTTGTTTGTTTTGAGCTGTGTAATAAGCCTGTCATTAACCACACCCACTCACAAATCTACAGTTCACTAAACTCCCATTGCGTTGAACATTATTTGCCGGATATGGCCCGGGATATGCGGGTGGCAGTCAATTATGTAGTGTACAAGATTCCAGAAATTTCTGTCAGGTGGTGGGGGGGCCCGACATTTCAAAAAATTCATTTGGGGGGGCTCAACCTACAAAAGTTTGAAGACCTCTGGTCTGCTCTACACTCACATTTCATCACCTCGACGCTCACCCTGCTGGCAGCAGTGCGACCCTCGGCATGCCACAAACAGTACTTTGCGGCCCTCTGAGAAATGTTTGAGTATCCATGTCTTAGACCGAATTAGAGATAATACCTAAACAGAATCACCTTTTCAGATCATTTCTTGAACCTCAGCTGGTACATGAGTGGCAGGCTTTCCTGGCTTGAACAGTATAGTCTCTTGCCTTGAACACTAACCTGCTTGAAACTCATTGTCACCCCTCCTAGCACACCCCCAACTTATTTTTGTTTGCCCTCAATTATAGTTGACATCCTGGTCCCTGATATCATCCCTTTACCTTCAAGCAGAATCATTTTGACCCTGTCCCTTTTTGCCCTCTCTCTGCTGCCAACATTGTGACCTGCCTTCGTAAGTCAACAATAGCAACACTGCTATATGGTACTCTTGGTGAAGTAAATGCATGACTAGTGGAAGACTTGGTGTTACACTTACCCAACTGGGAGCCAAACTGTGCTACAGACGACAAGATGCCAGATGTTGTAGCAGGGATTCCCCATTACCGTCCCCACCTGTGATGACCTATGAAGAGCATTAGCCAGTGGCTGCTTGCCCACCCCCTGAGTGGGTATGGCAGGTGTCCCAGCTCCCCAGGAACAATCTCCACTTTTCTACCCCACTTTGTCTTGTATGTTTGGTGCCAGGTCTTTGAGTGATTGTCTAATCTCAGCCAGCACATACTGCGCCTCATCTGATTCACGCCATGTTTATTCCACCTACTAAAATACACTATGGAGCAATTGATCAGCCCACTTTAGCCACTGGCTAGCTTCACTGTGAGTGACAGTATTCTGCTCTTTCACAAGGAGCCCATCTGCACAGTGACTATTTCCCTTAAAGGCTATTGCCGTAATGTCTGCTTCCTGGGATCAGAAAAATATGTTTCAATTCAAGCCTTTTTAGGTCTCGCCTGAGACAGCGCTTTAGCGCTGCCCTCGCGAGAGCTTTTGTAAATGGGGGATCTGGAAGTGCAAACGAGTGCTTTCAGGCCTCCAAATACAGTGCATGTGCGCCGGGCACGCGCACCATTTGGAGGCCTGAAAGCACTCGTTTGCTTTCACTTTCGCGGGCCGCACGGCCGCTTTGATGTGATCGCGATTGCGATCACTTTCACACAGTGCGTGCTTATCTTATCTCCTTTCCTATCCCTGCGTCTTTTCTTTCTCTCACACAGTGCATGCTTATCTTATCTCCTTTCCTATCCCTGCGTCTTTTCTTTCTCTCCGCTTCACTTCCTTTTCTCCTCTTCTCTTAGCTTCTCTCCTTTAAATCCTTCTACGCGCCTCTTCCTTTGCCCATGTGCTTTGCCCCAACTCTTCCTACATTGCCTTTGCGCTAGTCTGCTTTCTCTCTGCCAGCTCCTTGTTCTTCCATCTTTCCTTTCACCATTCTCCATCACACTCCTCAGTGTTACACTGTCACAGCGTAGAATGCTGTATTATTCCGTCCTCATTTATAGGTGCTTGATGCACATAATAGTCACACGTTTGTATATTAATCATGCGGTCTGAGTGCACGCGGAAAAGGCGGAGACATGTTCCATTAAGTGCAAACCGTTTTGGGTGCATTTAATGAAAGTCCTTGTTTGCGGCTCTTTAAACTTCTGTGATCTTGCCGAGGTGCACACGGACATGCCCCGTTCATCACCCTGTCCAGAGCGGGATTACTCTGCCATGTGTGGTTTTTGGCATTAGGCATGGATGCCTGCCCGGGACTTTTAACCGGCAGGGGGGAGCGGCGCTTCTCCAGTGTCCTCTGTGCTTTCTATGGGGGTGGAATCCATGCTCTAAAGCCACCCGTTGGCTGCGGGTGCTACAGCCTTCCGTGAATGTGCCAGCCATGAGTGTCTCACTCTACTCAGTTTAACTAAAGATGGCGGGCTCCGGTCTACAGGTGCGGTCTCCTGTGCTTGTCTGCTCTGTTCGTGTGAGTTGAGGTTAGTAAATAGTTGTGATTGTGTGTTGCAGAGCAGCCGACCTTTGTATTTCAAATAAACAGGCAAGCAGCCCCCATGGCTCCCAGGGGGGCCCGATCGTCAGTTCTTGCAGATACATTAGATATAATCTCGATTCTTGTGTTTGTTGTTTTGTTCGCTGTTGTAAAGTATATTAAAGTGTTTTTGTAGGCAGGAAGAGACGCACAGAAGGTTAAACAATTGCTCCTGGTTTTGAGCGCGTTTCTCCCGTTTAGGTGATACATGTGAAATTTAATTGGAATTTCTTAGGGAAGAGACGAAAACCAGGGGTTTGACTTTGGGGCCCTTAATACCATTCTGTTCGCAACTGAAGATCAGACATTTTGTAACTCATGTGGTAGAAAGGTGGTCATAAAAAAAGTGTCATGGACGAGTGGTATAATTCAATGTGGGTTAAAGGGCCCTTGGACAAGTGAGTGGACTAGAGTCATCTTCAAAGTTTCCAGACGGTCGCGGAAATTGTTGGCACTAAAAGTGAAGCATAGATTTGTGACATTGACCCCTGAGTTTCTGATATTCTCTAGTTTCCTTTATCAATAGTGTACAACCACCCCTTGCAAGCAGCGAGTTCCCAGTTATGTGGAACTACATAGATCATTATTTTTTGCACTGGGCTGTTCCAGTTTTCTCTTGTTACCCCGTGGTGCATTCATTCTCACTGAATATCAAGTAAACAATTTGTTTGAAGTTAGGAAGACAAGCAGGCTCTTCGGTCTTATAGACTATAGTTTTTAGGTTGAGCCTAACGGCAGCGCACATGCACCACTCGCTCTGTGAGGCATGCTGTATTAGGGTATGCACTGGAAGCCCCACCCACTCTCCCCCCATATTTGTCATTGGCTTGTGTCATTGTCCTTTGAAAATGCTGGCCTCTGATTCGTACCTAGGCTTGTTAGTCCTGCCTTGGTACCACCTTGTCTGCATTTATTATCGCCCATAACGACTGGACTTTTTACTTGGCTTGTTACACGGTCTCCGGTATTTAGTGGGTGAGCACTATTTTCGTTATTGGTCTTTCCTTATTTGTTTGGTTTTTTAAACATAAATAAAACGCATTGTCATTTACTATGCCAATACCTTAAACTTGTGTAAATGCGAGACCTATTGCATTGCAAATGCTTGTTTTTAAATGTTGGGTAGACTCCTTCAACAGTAAAGATTTTGAGCAGCAATGCAGAAGAAAACAAACTCTGACAAAGAGAAACAGGCAGATGACCAACACCATTGCTATGTGCTTTGCCAATGCTAGTGCTATCATTTCATTTTATTGTACAGTACTGTGATTACTTGATTTGACCACTGATCACAGGACCCTCATCAGTGACCTAGAGAGCAAGAGACAGAGCGAAGGGATAGAATCAGGGCCGGAGAGGGAACAGCAACCAGCCTTGGAAGATTGAAGCTCGTTCGGCCCTGGGAGTGTGTGGGGGGGGGGGCAGGGGTGCTAGTAAAAAGCACTGCTCCTGCTTTTGTTACAGGGGGCCGATATTGCAGCTGTGTTGCAAAACCACCTCTAGTGACAAAACGGGCACCCACGGCCACAAAACTGGCCACCACCCCTCCTGTCCACCGGGGAAACGCCCAGTGCCCGCTACAGCCAGTCTGCGCTGGATAGGATGGGGGTAACGACCAGAGCTGCCCACCACTTTGGAACATGGAAATCAGGTTCCAGTCTCAGCGTCAGCTCAACATCCAGTGTTTCTAGAGAAATCACTTGATCTCCCATGCCTCAAAATCAAAAATGAATGTGTCCTTGTGTAATGCAACTGGTGCTCATGTAAAGAGCCCACGTAAGGTGTGTTGAGTTCCCCATAAGAAAAAAAGGCACAACCAGAGTCCACAAGGGTCCTTTAGACTCCAGTGTAAATAGTATTTTGGACAATAAGCCAGAAACATTTCATTATTTGCACTCATTTTAAGTACCACGGTAACCTTCCTGAAGGTGCGGAGATTTGACCCTATCTAAGATAGGGCAAATTGACCTATCTACGTGCAAACATGTGTGGCACTACCATGAGAAGAAGACTGATGACACTTGCACTGGTAAAGTGATTAGAAGCTGGCGGCAGATGCCTGCTGAGTCCCATTTCCCAATGGAAAATGCCTAGTGGAAGCCAGTGCTGTTTTCGTCTCCCAGTTCAGATCCTGTTTCCATGAGCTGCAGATTTTTTGCGAGTTAATATCGCCCCAGGGCAAGTTCCTTATTGCACCTTGTGGGATTAACCGGGGTGATTTTTCCACCGAACTTTGAGTTTTGGAGTTGGAGTAGAGAATAAGATAGGAACAGAGGGCCTCATTTCTGAAAAGTGACGCATCGCTGCATGAAAACAGCAATGCATCACTTTTCATTGCGTCCTCCTTGCGACATGCTAGATGCGTCATAGTTACAGTATGATGCATGCATCATGTCGCAAGGAGTTACAGATACGTCAATATTTCTGACGTATCTGTAGGTGCACAAATGACGCATTGCTGGAGTGTATCACAAAAGTGACGCAACTCCAGCAATGGGTCATTTCACATGGGCAAGTGCCATTTCAAATGTGCCTTCGTCAGTCGTATGCCTGCTGTGAGGCAGGTGTAAGATATTGATGCATTTGCGTCCTAGAAGTGGCGCAGTGAAATCTCATAGATTTCACTGCGTCACTTCTACGAGACTTACTTGCATCGGAACGCCCACCCTGCATACATTATACCTGGCACAGGTATAATGCGGCGCAGGGGTTTACAAAATGACGCATCTACCTAGATGCGTCACTTTGTAAATATGATGCAACGTAGCGCATTTGTTACGTTGCTGGTGCGTCACAAAAAGTTACACACCGGCGGCGCAAAAGTGACGCAAGGGCTCATAAATAAGCCCCAGAGTGTTATCGTCCCTAAAATCTGAACCTTTCCACGGTTACTGGCCTTTTCTCTGCAAATTTCTACAGGCCTCGAGGAATTTGTTTAGGGAGCACCCCAGAATGCAGAAGTTCCACAGCACTCGGAATCGGAAATTGGGCACAAAAAAGCTTGTCCATTTCGTTCAAATCCCCAGAACAATTAGAAATGGATCCCAGCGTCATTTCTACATGAATGGACTCTGGGGAAGTTGCAAGGACCGGATACTTCTCAACTACTTCTAATACCGGCCTGTCGAGAGGTGGGCAGGCCTCTGCTTATTGTACCCCGAAAGGACTTTCTTTGCGAAAGACTGGTGTGATTGAGGCTGAGGCAGTCAGTCCCATGCCAGGCAGAGCTTTTGATGTATGTGACACAGAGGCTTAGCAACCAATAGTGCACCGAAGTGATGTGGCATTAAGGCACAGGGGTGCGAGGAGCCCAGTGCACCCCATTTATGTGGATGTCTTTTATTAACTCACCTTGTGCAAGGGAGCAATATTCCCTGGTAGCATCTCCCCACATCCTTTCTAATCTACTAAATCATGCATGTGACTGAATACCACAGACCCATAAACAAGGCCACTGGAATCATGTGATTCTGCGGCCACGGCATTTTCCTCACAATTATAGATATTGCGCATTTGCCACATATCCCATCATCTGCCACATAATCTGCAGATTTTAACAAAAACATTTTGCTTCTAGCTCAAATGGAACAAAAGTTACAAAAAAGTGGAAACGTGTTCCCACGCGCAGTGAAAGGCGGTTCGCAAAAGTTGACTGGTTATCTTTCAGTTGCGTATTGCTTTATTTGGTTGTTAAACTGTCACTAATTAGCTGAGATCTTTGCCCAGACAGTGTTACCATGAATAAACCTAAAATAATGAAGTTTACTATTACAAAATGTGCCTCATTTTTCTGACAATTTGCCTTTTGTTGCCACATCATTTAGCCAACCCTTGCGCATAATTTGGTCCTATCATGCTGCATAATTCCAGTGGCCCAGCCCATGAGCCCTTAAGAGCACTAACGTGTCTGCTGATCTCCCTGTTGAAACCTCTGCCCATGTTCTCAAGTGGCGTAACAAAACTTGAGGGGTCCCTCCCTGCAAAGTGCATGCAGGGGAACCCCCACGCTCTGGACCACTCAGGGACCTCCCAGTGGTGGAGGTGCCCCCCCAGAGCTCAAGGGTTCCCAAGCACAGCAGGGGCTGAGGGGTCTTTTTATGCCACTGTCCCAAGGCCTTGTCCCATCTCCTTTGGTAACTGACGCATACATGTCAATAAACCGATTCAGACGGGAGACTTATTTATTATAGGCGTGTCCCGCCTAAAATTGCCCCTGCTTCAACATAAGCCAATGCAGAAAATACATTGCCCCGTTTTGTTTTTTCAAAATCACCCAATTTCCCGTTTGAAAATGTTGCCCTGTATGCAGACGTGTTCTGCTCTTGAAGGCTGGTCCTCTCCCCCACCCACAATGGCCGCCACCCCACACCCCTGGAATCAGTGCAGGGCATATGAAGGAAGAGAGGGTGTGATTTTTTGGCGCGCTTTTGATTCTTCGTTCCTTGTCGGTCATTATTGCCACGTTAGAGGGGGCCCTTTCCAAATATCCTTTATTTCTCACCGAGGGCAGCTGGGAGCCACAAGGCGGTCGTACAGGCTGCACTTTCCCAGCTGCCTCGCCTATTCATGCATAAACAGACAGACACCGCCTAACAAAAACCCCAGCATGGCGGGGGGAATAACCGCCCTTAATTATGATTTCATTTGCCCAGCCAGGCTGTAGTCTCCTAGGCAATCGCGTGCCACCTGCTGACAAGAAGCAAGGCTGGGGCTCAGGGGAAGCGGTAGACAGAGGCCAGGACCCATCACAGCCTGAAATTCAATTTTCTGTAAAATAAAGGCCGTTTACTTCTAGGGGACGAAAGCCGAAGTCAACCACATCCGAAATGCGACACCAGCTCCCCCTCCCGAGTAAGCCTGGAACCGCGTCTCCAATTGCGGCAAGATAGAAGTCGCTTTTGGGGTCAGGTAGGGTGACGAACTGGCATTGGTACAAATTCAGGGTGGTGAGTGTAAAAATTCAGGACAAAGGGTCAAAATTCAGGACACAAATTCAGGACAGGAGGTCAAAATTCAGGACAAAACTTCAGGACAATAGGTACGTTTTACAGACACATCAGAGGAGGTTGCACAATAGTATATAAGTAAGCCCAGCCATATCCAAACATATTCAACCATTTGCAAACCTATCCATCATGTATCCTTCCATCTGTCATTTCACTCATCCATCCCTTCATCCATCCTTTCACTCATCTATCCATTATCCATCCATAGAGCCACCCTTTCACCCTATCCATCTGTACTCCTCCATCCACTCTTCTACCCATCCATTCACTCATCCATCCAGCCATTTACCTTTTCACCCATCCAGCCATCCTTTCACTTACTCATCCATCCATCCCCCCAGTCAGTCATCTTTCCACCCATCCACCCTTTCAGTCATCCATCCATCCTCCCTTTCTCTCTCCATCGACCCTTTCACTTAGTCATCCTTCCATCCATCCACCCACCCATCCATTTACTCATCCACTCATGAATCCATCCATTGACCCTATCACTCATCCATTTATCCTTTCACTTCTTCACTCATCTATTCATCCTTTTGCCCATCTACCCTACCTTTCACTCACCCATCCTTACATCCACCCTTTCACTCATCCGTCCATCCATTCACCCTTGCACTTATCAATTCATCAATCCATACATCATTTCACTCACCCATCCACCCACTCACTCATCATCCACCTGTTCACTCATTCATCCTTTCACTCATCCATCCTTTCACTCATCCATCCACCCTTTTACCCATCCAGCTACCCTTTTACCCATCCAGCTACCCTTCCACCCATACATCCAGCTATTTACCTTTTCTCTCATCCATCCTTCCACTCACTCATCAATCCATCCATCCTCTCTCATTAGCCATCTATTCAATCTTTCATTCATCCATTCACCCTTTCACTAATTCATCCAGCCATCCACCCATCCCTTCACTTACTCACTCGCCCACCTTTTCATATTAATTTTGAGCTGAGCCTTTTTGAGAAAAGGCCCATCAAGAACTTCACCCTCGCTGTAGGAGCCATTCCAGGATTGAGACAGAAACCACCCAGGGCGGAGACAGGATCCACCACAGGGGGGGGGACAGGAGCCATCACAGGCGGGGGGGGGGGGAGCAGGATCCACCACAGGGGGGACATGAGCCATCACACGTGGGGGGGACAGGAGCCACCACATGGGGGGACAGGAGCACTCACTGGGCGGGGGGCAGGAGCCATCACGCCATCACAGGAGGGGGAACAGGATCCACCAGGGTGGGCACAGGGGTGGGCCTGCAGTATTCTAGTATCATCTTGGTCTCTTCCAGGGTGGGGGTAGGGCTCCTCACCCCCTCCTGGACAAGACAACGAGAAGACAGGCTCTCTTTCGAAAATGTTAGTTTTGCCATCCCCACTGTGATGTACAGTACTTAGAGGAGATACTCCAAGAGAACTGATTTAACTGATTGCCCTCCATACTTTGTTAATCAGTGTGGGTGCGATTGTGCCATTTCTTTATTTTATTACATTATAGACTGCATGTTTGCAGAACCGAGGTTTGCTTACAATGTAGTAACAGTAATTAAGCTATGTGAAGAGAACCACGTGCTGCGGGGTAATCAGGGCCGGTTCTAGGATGTTTGGGGCCCTGGGCAGGAAGGGAATGTGTGAGGCCCCTCTAAATTGCAGAGACATGAGGCATTCAGGGCTGTTTGCATCTGAGTAGATGCCCCTCTGCCTGAAGCCGCAGCCCCTCCCTCTCAGTCACCTTCAAGCACCTCTTAACAGCTCATGGAGGGCGGAAGGTGTGAGGGTCGCCATCCCACTGTGCCTCTCCAATGCTGCTGGGGATCTGAGCTTCAGACCTGCATCAGAGTCTGTGACACCCGACCTCAACAGCATCAGAGTCAAGCAGGGAGGTGGGTGGAAGTTGTGTCGTCTTTAGGGTGGTGCGATCGGTGCCCGGTTAAAATTACGGACAAATGGCGTCCGTTAAACAATCCTTCACGGACAACGGACAGACGGCCGAAATTACGGACTGTCCGTGAAATTTCCGGACGGTTGGTCACCCTAGGGTCAGGCCCACACCAAACTATCCATGTATAGAATGCTGCTTTTCTGCCCCTTCTGGCTAGGGTGACCAACTGGCATGGGCGCAAATTCAGGACAGTGAGTGTAAAATTTCGGGACAAAGGGTCAAAATTTAGGACATAAATTCAGGAGAGGAGTTCAAAATTCAGGACAAAACTTCGGGACAAAAAGTACATTTTTCAGACACATCAGAGGAGGTCGCGCAATGGTATATAAGTAAGCCCATCCATATCCAAACATATTCAACTATTTGCAAACCTGTCCATCATTTATCACTCCATCCATTCACCCTTTCACTCTATCCATCCGTACATTCATCCATCCACTCTTCCACTCATCCATCCATTCACTCATCCATCCAGCCATTTACCCTTTCATCCATCCAGCCATCCTTTCAGTTACTCATCCATCCACCTAGTCACTCATCCTTCCACCCATTCACCCTTTCAGTCATCCATCCATCCTCCCTTTCTTTCCCCATCAACTCTTTCACTTAGCCATCCTTCCTTCTATCCATCTACTCATCCACTCATGAATCCATCTATTGACCCTATCACTCATCCATCCTTTCTCTCATCCATCCACCCTTTCAATCCTTCACTCATCTATCGATCCTTTTGTCTATCTTCCCTCCCTTTCACTCACTTACTCATCCATCCTTACATCCACCCTTTCACTCATCCGTCCATCCATTCACCCTTTCGCTTATCAATTTATTAATCCATCCATCTTTTCACTCATTCATCCACCCATTCACTCACTCATCCATCCATCCTTTCACTCATCCATCCCCCCTTTTACCCATCCATCTACCCTTCAACCCATACATCCATCAATTTAGCTTTTCTCTCATCCATCCTTCCACTCACTCACTCATCCATCCATCCATTCACCCTTCCATTAATTCATTCACCCTTTCACTAATCCATCCACCCATCCCTTCACTTACTCACTTGCCCACCTTTTCATATTAATTATGAGCTGAGCATTTGTCTGCAGAGTTGCATACAGAAGAGGCCCATCAAGAATTCCCCCCTTGCAGTAGTTCCTAAAGCAAGGGGTGGGGTGGGGGTAGGGTTCACTACGCCCCTGCACATAGGCAATCTCAAAAAGTGAAAGTCATGTGATATGCAAGATGTACAGTGCCAGGACGTGAGGTGACTGACACAGTGTTGTTTCCAGGGTATTGAGTGGGATGCACAAACTGGGGGTTCTCTCCAAAGGGGGTGTTTGATGTAATAAAGGGCGTGGCTTAAAACATCTATGCAAAAAATCTGTGCATAGTATAGTGTACCGTCGACTGGTATTTTGCCTCTTCTGTCATTGTATTCAGATATATAAGACATCAAGTAACGTTACACCTACAACAAGCCAGAACTATTGGCTTTGTCAATGGTTGTTAGTTGCATAAAATAAAAAAGCAGCAATCATGGCTTTGTTGAATATAATATTGAAAATGCATCAGTTCTAAAATGCTGACACTGTGAAAGAACTCTAGCCCCTTCTTTTTAACTGCTTTCACAGGCTTCTTTTGATGAACTGGATTTTTCTGCCCTAGACCAAGGCTGAAAGAGGCCAAGCTTTAACAACCCAGACTGGCCCATTGTCATTCTGTATGTGTCAATCAGCCGCATACAGAAAGATAATGGGCAGGGTGGGCGCTCTTGTGCTCCGAGGATGAGTGCGAGGCTGCCCCATCAGAAAGTTGAGGCTTCATGCAGGAGAACAGTGCTGTTTCCTGCAATGCCCAAAATTACGGAAAAAAGGCATCCGTAAAAGGGATCATCATAGACAACGGACGTGAGATCCAAATTATGGACAGTCCATGAAAGTTACAGACGGTTGGTCACCCTACTTCTCGCCCACTGCTTGTTAAAGGGTAGAATGGCTACTCCCTGCTGTCTTTCCTGTCAAACCTTTGTTGGAGGACATAAAGACCTCTTTCCTTCATGCCTCTCTTTCACCATGTGGGATATATACTGCTGCCCCTATAATATCCACTGTTCTCGCACACACCTATCACAGAGGTCGTTATCAGCACCAAACCTCAATATTTCTCGGTTGCCCCAAAAGAAGTCCATCGGCGACTGATTGTACCCTCACTAAGTTCTCATGCGCTTCCCTTTCTGCGGTACTGCATTCACTACTGACACCTCGTATAGATATGTATGTTCTGCCCCTCTTACTCCCTCCTTATCATAGTGGTCATAAAAGCTCTTCTATAACTCTTGCATATGACTCAGAATGATTGCAGGGCTGCTGCTACCAGTCCCGGTTCCAGGAATTTTCATCTGGAAGAGCCAAGGGTGTCAATGGGTGGGCCACGGTGGGCCCAATTTTTGGTCCTTCTGGAGGTAGCCTATAAATCCTAGATTACATCATATCTACTTTCAAATAGGCACCACAATATAAACGGTAGATTGTGTGTATATACAGAGCATATAGAGGGTAGAGTAGTGGTAAATTGAGTCATTTTAGGGTTTAGGGGTGGGTAGTGGTACAGGGATGTAAGCATCTTGTCGGTTGCAGTCTTAGTTTGCTTCTATCAAATTAATTAGACAAACTCCGAATACCAATGATTTGTGAGTTTGTAGTGTATGACTGGAAACAATTTCCCTGTTAACAAGGAGGGAAGTTGTCATCCTACACCCAGGCGAATGCTTCTCGTACCTCCAGAAAGCTTCCCAAATGGAATAAAGCCTAGACAGAACTGCTGGAATTGGGATTGAAATCACCAACTCTCCAGGCTGCAATCCTCCTGTCCTGTGCACAAGAGTTTCGGGATGTCATATCACGTGGAACCCTAGTTCTACTATCTCAGACAGCTGAGTAAGAGGAGTAAGGAAGATAAGCGAGAGTAAGTTAACGTATCATAAAATAAATCTACAAGATCTGGTGGGAGACTCAAAAAGTGATGATGTACAGAAGAAAATACTCAAGATCAAACATTGAGGGTCCAAAAGAAGTTAGTGAACCCAAAGTAACAGCAGTCTACCTCCAAAGAACCCCTATCTCATGAGAGTCAGGACGCTATTTAATCATAATTTTAAGATGAGACCCTTCAACAAGATGTCACCTTTCATCTCAGAAAGAATGGAAGCTCGTTGTGGGCAGCGTAGCGCACAACCTTCAGATTCAAGGTAGCTCAGTCTGGGTTAATCTCTCATTTAGTCTATTAGTGCAACTACACAGAACACTTTGCAGTGATCTTGGCTGTGGAGTAGAGCCAACAGCAACTCATCAACACATGCTCCAAGTCTGCAACTGGATCTCAGGGTCGCCTACATCCACTTTAAAGTGTTTCCCTCTTTCACAAGAGTTGGTTGAGGAGATCAAACCCTATGCCCCTAAGCAGGAGCTAGGCTCCTTCTCCCAAATTGAAGCAACCACCCCCAGTATACAATTACAAACAGATGGTGGCCACTGATAATGCAATAAATGATCTGTGCATTTCCACCAATCAAAGTCTAAATAGCTGATTAAAATGTTTCTGTTCCACTTATGCCAGTATGTTGAACTTTTCATTGATAAACTCCAATTATCCTTTTGTAATTTACATTTGAGAGCTGTGTCCCAAAGCACTTTAATACCTCATATTTCTACACTGGTTACAGCATACAATAGAATGCTCAGGGGTGTAAAAAGCAAAAGACACACAATTAATGGATGGAATGCAGAACAAATAAAAAACATTCACCCTCAGTCAAGAGAGCTGCGTTAAATCCATCATTCTTTTGCTCACCATGCCACCCCAGTTTAGACCTGGCCATATGCAAATCAGTTTGGTGGAGAAGTGTGGCTCAATGATTGGAGCGGCAGACCCTGATGCAGAGGTCTAGCCCGGGACCAGGGTTCATTCCCCGCCTCGGCGGGCCTTGGGCTAAAAAATTCCACAGACCTGATGATTCTCGCCTCGGTGCCTATTCCAATCATGGAGTCCCACTCTGCAACTCTGGGCAATAGCTTGCTTAATCTCCACAACAGCCCCCACAACGCTAAGGATGCCTGGCCTCCACCTTGGGGATGCCCAGGAGTGGACGCCTCGCAGGGAAAGCCAGGATGGGTTCCACAGCGGTATTCGTATAAGCGCCTTGAGACCCTTGCGGGTGAGTAGTGTGCTATACAAGTATCAATTTACATTTTACAGTTTAGACCTGGCCATATGCAAATCAGTCTTGACCCTGTGCTTCATGGGAACAGTCGAGCCCGAACTGCAAGCCAGGTCCTCCCTAGACCAGAAGCAAGCATCCTAGGACCGGTTTCGGGGTTTCACCCCTCTTCAGCCAGGATAGCTTGATTTCAGTGGCACAGTGAGCCCAGGACCCACGTCTGGACATACCTGGTGCACTTAGGGCAAGAAAACAAAAGGCACACAATTGATGGATGGAATGTAGAACAAATGAAAACATTCACCCCCAGTCAAGAGATCTGGGTTAAATCCATCATTCTTTTGCTCACCATGCCACCCCAGTTTAGACCTGGCCATATGCAAATCAGTCTTGACCCTGTGCCTCTTGGGAACACTCCAGCCCGAACTGCCAAGCCAGGTCCTCCCTAGACCGAAACAAGCATCCTAGGACCGGTTTTGGGGTTTCACCCCTTTTCAGCCAGGATAGCTTGATTCCAGTGGCACAGTGAGCCCAGGACCCACGTCTGGGCATACCTGGTGCACGTAGGGTGAGAAAGCAAAAGACACACAATTGATGGATGGAATGCAGAAAAAATCTAAACATTCACCCCCAGTCAAGAGATCTGGGTTGCATTCATCATTCTTTTGCTCACCATGCCACCCCAGTTTAGACCTGGCCATATGCAAATCAGTCTTGACCCTGTGCCTCATGGGAACAGTCCAGCCCGAACTGCCAGCCAGGTCCTCCCTAGACCGGAAACAAGCATCCTAGGACTGTTGTGGGGTTTCACCCCTCTTCAGCCAGGATAGCTGGATTCCAGTGGCACAGTGAGCCCCGGACCCATGTCTGGGCATACATGGCGCACTTAGGGAGAGAAAGCAAAAGACACACAATAGATGGATGGAATGCAGAACAAATCGAAATATTCACCCCCAGTCAAGAGATCTAGGTTAAATCCATCATTCTTTTGCTTACCATGCCACCCCAGTTTAGACCTGGCCATATGCAAATCAGTCTTGACCTTGTGCCTCATGGGAACAGTCCAGCCCGAACTGCCAAGGCAGGTGCTCCCTAGATCGGAAACAAGCATCCTAGGACCGGTTTTGGGGTTTCACCCCTCTTCAGTCAGGATAGCTTGATTCCAGTGGCACAGTGAGTCCAGGACCCACGTCTGGGCATACCTGGCGCACTTAGGGTGAGAAAGCAAAAGACACACAATTGATGGATGGAATGCAGAACAAATCAAAATATTCACCCCCAGTCAAGAGATCTGGGTTAAATCCATCATTCTTTTGCTCACCATGCCACCCCAGTTTAGACCTGGCCATATGCAAATCAGTCTTGACCCTGTGCCTCATGGGAACAGTTGAGCCCGAACTGCCAAGCCAGGACCTCCCTAGATGGGAAACAAGCATCCTAGGACCGGTTTCGGTGTTTCACCCCTCTTCAGCCGGGATAGCTTGATTTCAGTGGCACAGTGAGCCCAGGACCCACGTCTGGGCATACCTGGTGCACTTAGGGCAAGAAAACAAAAGACACACAATTGATGGATGGAATGTAGAACAAATGAAAACATTCACCCCCAGTCAAGAGATCTGGGTTAAATCCATCATTCTTTTGCTCACCATGCCACCCCAGTTTAGACCTGGCCATATGCAAATCAGTCTTGACCCTGTGCCTCTTGGGAACACTCCAGCCCGAACTGCCAAGCCAGGTCTTCCCTAGACCGAAACAAGCATCCTAGGACCGGTTTTGGGGTTTCACCCCTTTTCAGCCAGGATAGCTTGATTCCAGTGGCACAGTGAGCCCAGGACCCACGTCTGGGCATACCTGGCGCACGTAGGGTGAGAAAGCAAAAGACACACAATTGATGGATGGAATGCAGAAAAAATCTAAACATTCACCCCCAGTCAAGAGATCTGGGTTACATTCATCATTCTTTTGCTCACCATGCCACCCCAGTTTAGACCTGGCCATATGCAAATCAGTCTTGACCCTGTGCCTCATGGGAACAGTCCAGCCCGAACTGCCAGCCAGGTCCTCCCTAGACCGGAAACAAGCATCCTAGGACTGTTGTGGGGTTTCACCCCTCTTCAGCCAGGATAGCTGGATTCCAGTGGCACAGTGAGCCCCGGACCCATGTCTGGGCATACATGGCGCAGTTAGGGAGAGAAAGCAAAAGACACACAATAGATGGATGGAATGCAGAACAAATCGAAACATTCACCCCCAGTCAAGAGATCTAGGTTAAATCCATCATTCTTTTGCTTACCATGCCACCCCAGTTTAGACCTGGCCATATGCAAATCAGTCTTGACCTTGTGCCTCATGGGAACAGTCCAGCCCGAACTGCCAAGGCAGGTGCTCCCTAGATCGGAAACAAGCATCCTAGGACCGGTTTTGGGGTTTCACCCCTCTTCAGTCAGGATAGCTTGATTCCAGTGGCACAGTGAGTCCAGGACCCACGTCTGGGCATACCTGGCGCACTTAGGGTGAGAAAGCAAAAGACACACAATTGATGGATGGAATGCAGAACAAATCAAAATATTCACCCCCAGTCAAGAGATCTGGGTTAAATCCATCATTCTTTTGCTCACCATGCCACCCCAGTTTAGACCTGGCCATATGCAAATCAGTCTTGACCCTGTGCCTCATGGGAACAGTTGAGCCCGAACTGCCAAGCCAGGACCTCCCTAGATCGGAAACAAGCATCCTAGGACCGGTTTCGGTGTTTCACCCCTCTTCAGCCGGGATAGCTTGATTCCAGTGGCACAGTGAGTCCAGAACCCATGTCTGGGCATACCTGGCGCACTTAGAGTGATAAAGCAAAAGACACACAATTGATGGATGGAGTGCAGAACAAATCGAAACATTCACCCCCAGTCAAGAGATCTGGGTTGCATTCATCATTCTTTTGCTCACCATGCCACCCCAGTTTAGACCTGGCCATATGCAAATCAGTCTTGACCCTGTGCCTCATGGGAACAGTCCAGCCCGAACTGCCAGCCAGGTCCTCCCTAGACCGGAAACAAGCATCCTAGGACTGTTGTGGGGTTTCACCCCTCTTCAGCCAGGATAGCTGGATTCCAGTGGCACAGTGAGCCCCGGACCCATGTCTGGGCATACATGGCGCACTTAGGGAGAGAAAGCAAAAGACACACAATAGATGGATGGAATGCAGAACAAATCGAAATATTCACCCCCAGTCAAGAGATCTAGGTTAAATCCATCATTCTTTTGCTTACCATGCCACCCCAGTTTAGACCTGGCCATATGCAAATCAGTCTTGACCTTGTGCCTCATGGGAACAGTCCAGCCCGAACTGCCAAGGCAGGTGCTCCCTAGATCGGAAACAAGCATCCTAGGACCGGTTTTGGGGTTTCACCCCTCTTCAGTCAGGATAGCTTGATTCCAGTGGCACAGTGAGTCCAGGACCCACGTCTGGGCATACCTGGCGCACTTAGGGTGAGAAAGCAAAAGACACACAATTGATGGATGGAATGCAGAACAAATCAAAATATTCACCCCCAGTCAAGAGATCTGGGTTAAATCCATCATTCTTTTGCTCACCATGCCACCCCAGTTTAAACCTGGCCATATGCAAATCAGTCTTGACCTTGTGCCTCATGGGAACAGTTGAGCCCGAACTGCCAAGCCAGGACCTCCCTAGATGGGAAACAAGCATCCTAGGACCGGTTTCGGTGTTTCACCCCTCTTCAGCCGGGATAGCTTGATTTCAGTGGCACAGTGAGCCCAGGACCCACGTCTGGGCATACCTGGTGCACTTAGGGCAAGAAAACAAAAGACACACAGGATGCTTGTTTCCAATCCAGGGAGGAGCTGGCCTGGCAGTTCGGGCTGGACTGTTCCCATTGGGCGCAGGGTCAAGACCGATTTGCATTTGGCTGGGTCCAAACTGGAATGGCATGGTGAGCAAAAAAATTAGGCCCAGATCTCTGTACTGGGGTGAATGTATGACATTGTTCTGCATTCTGTCCATAAATTGTTGTTTTTGCATTTGTCACCCCGAGTGGGGCGGGTATGCCCAGATGTGGGTCCTGTGCTCTCCATGACACTGGAGTCAAGCTATCCTGGCTGATGAGGGCTGAAAGCCCAAAACCGGTCCTAGGATGCTTGTTTCCAGTCCAGGGAGGACCTGGTCTGGTAGTTCGGGCTGGACTGTTCCCATTGGGCGCAAGGTCAAGACTGGTTTACAGATGGCTGGGTCCAAACTGGAATGGCATGGGGAGCACAAACAAACAATGGATTTAGGCCCAGATCTCTGTACTGGGGTGAATGTATGACATTGTTCTGCATTCTGTCCATCAATTGTTGTTTTTGCAGGGGTGTAAAAAGGCCTCTTCAGCCTATTGGTGTAGCCTCTCAACCCTGTAGGGGGCCCCTCAATGCTTCAGAGGGCCCCAATATTCCCAGGGCCAATTATTATCTGTGAGATATGGGCAGCTCAGGGACTCCATCATTCTTCCAGGGGGCACCATCATTTCAGGTTATGCCATTGGAAATGATCTGGCTCCATCAGGGTCCAGGACATCCCACCACACCAATCTGCGGACCCCACTCCGGTCTTAAGAAAGGTGCACTGTGTTCTCACGTCACAAGACCTCCAATAGTTGAGGAAGAAGTTACAGCATTTGGCTATAATCTTAAACTCGAAACACAAATGTCAAAAGCCTCACCTCCAACAGCCTTCATCTTTGACTGCTTTCAGTGGTGTAGTCAGTGTGTCATAGGCCCTAGTGCAAGAAATAAAATGAGTCCCTTGTGAACTGTGAAATACAGTAATACTCAGGTTTCAGTAGCCCCCTCGGGCCTCTGGGCCCTGGTGCCACTGGATCTTGCTGCACCCTGGTATCTCTTGTCTTCTGCTGGGTGATGGTGAATAGCGTGAGAGAGTGCACCATGAGTGGTACGAGTGTAGGGTAAAAACTTTGCTAATGTCAGTGTCGAGTGAGCTGCATGAATGCAATAAAAGAGGAGGGCCATGTCAGTGTCAGGTGAGAGTACTGCATGCAGAGTGAGTGGAGTGCGTGCATGGTGGTGTGAGCTGTGTAAATGAAGTGTAATTGATGTGCCTGTGTGTGAGTGCCGGGTGAGTGGCAAGAGTGAACGCTGAGCCATGAGAGTGACTAGTGAGTACATAGTGAGAAGAGTTAATGCAGGGTGAGTGATGGGTGTTTCCCTATGAGTTCCAGCAGACTATTGTGCTTATGTGCAGGTAGGGTGAACAGAGTGCCTTTGAAAGTGTAGGCGAGAGGAGTGTCCGTGTTAGTGCAGGGTGAGAGGAGGGAGTGCAGGGTGAGTGGTGTGAGTCCAGGGTGAGTGATGTGCTTGTTTGAGTGGTGAGAGTGCAGGGTGAATGGTGTGCCCATGAGAGGGTGATGGATTATCTGTGGGAGTGCTTATGTGAGTGCACGGTGTGCAATGTTCCAGTGTGAGAGTAAGATGAGAGGAGTGACTGCAGGGTGAGTGATGTGACCATATGAGTTTGGGTACAGGTGAAATTGCAGAGTGGGAGAAATTAATACGTAGTGAGTGATGTGCTTGTTTGAGTGAGATTGCATGGTGAACAGCGAGAGTGACAAGTGAGTGAAGTGTCACATGAGTGCAGGGTGAATAGTGTGCTTGTGTGACTGCAGGGTGTGTGCAAGGTGAACAGTGTGAGAGCATGGTGAGTGGTGAGAGTGCAGTGTGATTGCTGGGAGTGCAGGGTGAGTGGTGTGCTCATGTGACTGCAGGGTAAGTGGAGGGAGAATGGCAAGAGTTTGTGACGAGTTGTGTGAGTGCAGTGTGATCGTTATGAGTGCAAGGTGAGTGGTGAGCTCATGTGAGTGCAGGGTGAGAACAGGATGAACAATCTGAGTGCAGGGTAACAGCGTGAGTGCATGGTGAGCAGTGTGAGTGCAGTGTGATCACTGTGAGTGCAGAGTGAGAGTGAGCGATGAGAATGAAAAGTGAGTTGCCTGAATGCAGGAAGTTTGCGGAGACACTTAGAGTAACTCAGCATGTTATAGACGTTGTCGAATAGAGTTTCAGATATAAGTTAAACTATTGCTATTATGGCATCAATCAAGGATGGTGGGTGGAGGAAATAAATAATTTGCTGATCTTGCAACAAATACAATTTCGTGATTAGGGTTGCCAGCTGACCAGATTTCTACTGGCACCATAGGTATTTTGATGTCCCGGCCAGTACTAAAAACACCTAAAGCCGTATTTTTGCCCTTATCTGTGCATACCTCAAACAGCAAATAGAAATAGAAAGTACATTGAATGTGTTCTAGAGCTGCATTAATGATCCATGAATAATAATTAATGAAAACTAAGACAGAAAAGTCATGTTGTAAATTAATACATACAATTTTACTTACAGCCCTATTTAGTATCACAGCCAGGCCTTCGCAGAATCTTTAAGCAACAAATGGCACATATTTTTCTCTTGGATAGGTGGCAACCCTACTCTTCATATGCCTTTTCTTGATCTGCTTTCTCCCTGTGTTGCAGCTAAAGTAAAATGCAGATGTAAGGAATAGGCAGAGTGGGGACCCAAGGTGTACTGGAACCCGTGAAAAAAACAGAGCCTCGTTAACCGGTTTGCAAAGGCATGTAAATGGTCTTTTAAAGACCTGTGAAAAACTCGGGTGTGGCTGACATAGGACCCAGAAAGGGGGAGGCAAAGTTCACAAGATAACTTGGACTAGAAAGTGCACAGCTGATTAGGGCATAAAAGCCTTTGATTATAATCAATACATTTGACTGCAGTTTATATGTTTTTCCCATAAATGAATTTAATCTTCATTGTTTACTCATGTTTCTTTTCATATGAATATGTGTGTTTATATTACATCACACAATGAATTCATTATTGGTTTAGCAAGAAAAAAATTAATTCTATACACAATACATGTGCAATTTCTAATTCCATACAAGTATCAACAAAAGGTTAATATGAGTCCAATGCATTTCAGGATGGTGGTCCCTTCATCAGGGGCATAACCTGTGAAAGAACAAATTATTGAGTGTAAATATATACATAACAGATGCAATAGATAGCGTAAGTGGTTAGCTCACAACAAACAATGTATATAACAGTGGTTTCTCCTTATAAAACTGTTTACATGCTTATGTGATTTTTAACTGGTGTCTCTTAAAAGCATATGAAGGACATGCGTTCTTTTATAGACCGAATGCGTTAGAATCACGGTGAACGCGTGCAGTCTTGCAGTGTGGGTTCAACACTGTAACCCGTGCTCAATACCAGAGTAGGCCAATGCATGAATAGAAAGTTGAAAATGTTGGGAATGCACCCGTCACCTTGATAACGGTAACACACTAAAAGTACTTTCTTGTCGCCATAGATATGCCACCAAGCAAGGGGTACCGCAGGGCTCGGCTTTGAGCCCTACCCTCTCAATCTGTATGTTCAACCACTGGCTAAGGTGGCTAAGAACAGAGGGCTCACGGTAGTATCGTATGCAGACGATACTCAGTTGGTAGGCTCACTCTCCGATGACATTACTCGGGACGCTTGTAAGTTCCGTAGCGATCTTGAGGCTGTCTCAGAGTGGATGATTGCCAACTGTCTCCAGCTCAACGCCAGCAAGTCTGAGGTGCTGCTGGTGGGGAGAGACTCGGAGCTGTGGAGTGAACACTGGTGGCCTGCCACGCCGGGGCCGGCATCTGCCCCTAAGCAGGTGGTAAAAAAATCTAGGGGTTGGTTTGATAACGCCCTTTGCTTTCATGCCCAAACCAAGAAGGTGGCAGGAACTTGTTTTGGGCTATTGCGGGGGCTCAAGCCTCTGCTGGGCTTTTTTGCTCCCCCAATTAGACAGGTTATCGTCCAGGCCTTGATTTTGTCAAGACTGGACTATGCCAGATCCCTCAATCTGGGGGTTAACCAGTCTGAGATTGTCAGACTACAAAGGGTTCAGAATGCAGCAGCTCGAGCTCTTCTCGGCTTGCCGAGGAGGTCCTACTTCTAATGCCATCCGTTGCCTCCACTGGTTGCCTGTGGCCAAGCGTCTAGAGTTCAAGGCCCTTTGCATTACTTTTAAAAATTGTCATTTTTCATCTCCACCTATTCTGGCCAATTTGCACACTTTCTACATCCCCTCCCGCCAACTTTGCTCTATGGGACAGGATCTTGTGGCTGTCTCCAGGGTGAGTAGGGTGCGTGCTGGAGGGCGCTCCTTCCGTGTGTTAGCCTCAAAACTCTGGAATGCGCTCCCAATTTCTATCCGCAGTATAAAGTCCTATTTGCCTTTCCATAAAGCTGTGAAAACATTCCTCTTTCCTCGCATATAAGATGTCTTGTTACTACAAGCTGTACAGTTTCCTGTTGTCAGCGCCGGGATGCCCCTTCGCTGGGGCAGCCGTGCGCTTTATAAGTCACCATAACATAACATACAATGAAGTATCCAAACTTCAGACAGCAAAACAAAGTGTTCACTAGTTTCTGGATAAAAAGGTCAATGTCAGACTCATTAGACAATACGGAAAGAGGGCAAAAATCACGCTCATCAAACGTTTAAATACCTCAATGAAATTTCTGTCGCCGTACTCAACTATGTGCGATCACTGTTCTCTGTCAAATAAGATGAGACGAGTATCAACACACCTAATAGTTTAAAACACTTTTGCTGCCACATTCGTTCATCTACCGCGTGGTTCTTACCTAAAATTTTAAACGCGGATGCCGGAAATGTCCTCCATAACAGCTGGTCGCTTGTATGCCGCACATCCTGCCTTATGAGCAACTTGTTGTGAGAACGTGCCGCAAATTCAACCGCGGAGAAATTTTGGGCGCGATCTTAGAGTGACATACCCGCCACTAACAACACATTACTGAACAAAATCGAAAACGATACACATCCATAACTAACGCAGCAGGTGGTGAAAGTCAATATCCCATGATCAAATTGTGAGTACACGACGACCCTATTCCACCGTATCCAGCCTGGAACAGTACACTCGCTTAAGTCGCGAGTAGTCAAATAACATGCCTAACTTTATTGAAACCTAGTGCCAGTGTACCTCGTATTACCGAACGGAGTTGCACAAATAAACGATTGGGGAGATGTTCAAAACAGTGTCCTTGCATACTGAAACCAACATGTATTCGAGTGTTGTTATCTGTAACAAGTTATCATGTCAATGTACTGTGAGAAGTTATTTATGTGAACATTGAGTTATAACTAGCTGTTTAAAGCGATAGCAAGAATTCACATTAGTCTTAACAGGTTACGCATCACAAGGAAACACAACAGAAATCTTGACAATCAGCAAAACTCAATGCAATACTTATGTCAACAATTCTAACTGATATGAATATACATAACAATGTGGTAGACTGAGAATGTGTGTATATCACTCTGAGTGTGAGTGAAGATTTAAATGAGAACGCAATTCAAGAGATTATAACTATTAAAAATCACACGATCTTGTGTGTGCAAATAGTGGGTTGTCTGCAAAGATGCCATGGAAATAAGGTTCTTCTATTAGCGGTTCTTAATCTTTTGGGATGGTGTGGAATATCGAGAAATAAAAGCTACTCTGTTTGTGGCAGTCTTTGTTTTTTTTTTGCAGTAGTGTCTCCCTTTGGTAAGATTTAACGCGTTCTGCATGTTTCTCAAGCTGTTTTTCAGGGTTTGAATTTGAAAGAAATTCTGACATCAAAAAAACTTGAGATGCATGAAAGGAAACCTGGCACGAAAAAGTGCTTAAACTGTATCCACTGTAACAACGTAATTGAGGGTGATACTTTATTACACCCTAGAACAGGAGAACGTATTAAACTCAGAGACTCGACAGACTGCAACACCACAAATGTGGTTTACTCTGTAAAATGTCCTTGCGGTCTCTTATATATCGAAAGACTGAAAGAAAAATGAAGGTCTGACTGACAGAACATAAGAGAAAAATTGGAAACAAAAGCACTACCTCAAGTTTAGCTACTCACTGGATACAATTTCGGCACACGATCGCCAAACTTAAATTTCATATCATTGAAAAAGTAGCTATTGTTGAAGGGTTAGATCATACCAAAAGACTTTTGCAGAAGAGAGAAGCAGTTTGGATCAAAAAGACAAATTTGTAAATGCCGTTAGGGCTTATTGATAAATTTGAAATGTCTTGTTTCCTTTGAATCATTAGAATCTCTTGAATTGTGTTCTCATTTAAATCTTCACTTACACTCAGAGTGATATACACACATTCTGAGTCCGAGGTTCTACCACATTGTTATGTATATTCATACCAATTACAATTGTTGACATAAGGATTACATTGAGTTTTGCTGATTGTCAAGATTTCTGTTGTATTTCCTTGTGATGCATGTAACCTGTTAAGACTAATGTGAATTCTTACTATTGCTTTAAACAGCTAGTTATAACTCAATGTTCACATAAATAACTTCTCACAGTACATTGACATGATAACTTTTTACACATAACAACACTCGAATACACGCTGGTTTCAGTATGCAGGACCAATGTTTTGAACATCTCCCCAGTCGTTTATTTGTGCAACTCCGTTCGGTAATACGAGGTACTCTGGCACTAGGTTTCAATAAAGTTGGCCATGTTATTTGACTACTCGCAACTTAAGTGAGTGTACTGTTCCAGGCTGGATACGGTGGAATAGGGTTGTTGTGTACTCACTATTTGATCATGGGATATTGACTTTCACCACCCGCTGCGTTAGTTATGGATGTGTATCGTTTTCGATTTTGATCGGTAATGTGTAGTTAATGGTGGGTTTGCCACTCTAAGATGGGGCCCAAAGTTTCTCTGTGGTTGAATTTGGGGCATGTTCTGGCGACAAGTTGCTTATAAAGCAGGATGTCCGGCATACAAGCGACCAGCTGTTATGGAGGACATTTCCGGCATTGGCGTTTGAAGTTTTAGGTATGAATCACGTGGTACGATGAGCGAATGTGGCAGCGAAAGGGTTTTAAACTATTAGGTGTGTTGATACTCGTCTCATCTTATTTGACAGAGAACAGTGATCGCACATAGTTGAGTACGGCGACAGCAATTTCATTGAGGTATTTAAACGTTTGATGAGCGTGACGTTTGCCCTTTTTCCGTATTGTCTAGCCAGTCTGACATTGACCTTTTTATCCAGAAACTAGTGAACACTCTGTTTCGCTGTCTGAAGGTAGGATACTTCATATTATCTATGGCGACAAGAAGGTACTTTTAGTGTGTTACCATTATCAAGGTGACGGGTGCTTTCCCAATGTTTTCCACTTTCTATTCATGCATGGGCCTACTCTGGTATTGAGCACGGGTTACAGTGTTGAACGCACACTACAAGACTGCATGTGTTCACCGTGATTCTAACGCATTCGGTCTATAAAGGAACACATGTCCTTCATATGCTTTTAAGAGACACCAGTTAAACATCACAGAAGCATGTAAACAGTTTTATAAGGAGAAACCACTGTTATATTCAATGTTTGTTGCGAGCTAACCACTTTGCGCTATCTATTGCATCTGTTATGTATATATTTACACTCAAAAAATTGTTCTTTCACAGCTTATACCCCAGGCGAAGGGACCACCATCCCGAAATGCATTGGGCTCATATTAACCTTTTATTGATACTTGTAAGGAATTAGAAATTGTACATGTATTGTGTATACAATTGATTTTTTTCTTGTTAAACCAGTAATGAATTCATTGTGTGATGTAATATATACACACATATACATATGAACAGAAACATGAGTAAACAATGAAGATTACATTCATTTATGGGAAAAGCATATAAACTGCAGTCAAATGTATTGATTATAATCAGAGGCTTTTACACCCTAATCAGCTGTGCACTCAGAGACGTTTTAAGGCATGGGCAAAGGGGGCTCTGGCCCAGGGTCCCCACCTTTCTAGGGGCCCCATCATTAAGAACCCAGGACAGTCCCAGGGGCATAACGCAAAAATTATAGGGCCACCTACACAATATGAAAAGGGGGCTCCCAGGTCTCCAATATCTCGTAAATATTTAGAGGCTTTGCACTGAATGGAGGCCCCCTGAAGGACTGGGGTCCCCTTAAAGGTTTTTTGAGCAAACAACGAGGGTTGTTGATTATCAAACTAGAGATGCTGAGGGCTTTTAAGATCTGAATATGGATAATAAATTCGGAATTGTTCTGAGCAGGGGGACCCCAAATAATGTTTGGCCCAGGGCCCCCAAAATCCTTAAGATGTCCCTGTGTGCACTCTCTAGTCCAAGTTATCTTGTGAACCTGGCCTCCCCCTTTCTGTTTATCTCATATGCCAGGCAGGCACTAAAGGAGGGTAGCACGCTCATCAAACTATTTTGAATATGTTTTGATAAACATCTTTCACAATCGGAGTGCGCAATCACTTTATCTCATTCCTTCTGATATAGCACCCAGACACTGCCTAGCCAAGCCCACAACGTGGAGCCCAATGACACAGAGATAGAGGAATTACACATGTGCATTTTACAATTGGTTCTGTGCTGTGACTGCGAGGGCCAAGGGTTATGTTTGGGTGGGCCTGTCCACCATCTTCAACTGGGCCTGGATGCTACCCAAGCTTCACTTCTCACACACACACTATTTGGTGATGGCTTAATTGCACTCCATGGTCCCCAGCTCTGGAATGAGCTCACATATGAAATGTCCTACCTTCCAAATCCAAAAGTCCTTTTATGAAGTCACCAGGATTTAGCTATATTTCTGCTTTATACCGCCTCTGTCCCATCATGAGTTTATTGAAGCACTATGAGGCGCCATCCATCCGGCCACATACTAATACCGTATCATCAGTCAGGCTATGTTTGGGAAATAATGTAGTAGGAGGTCATGGAGGAATGAGTCAGTGCTCTATTTGAATAGTTTTTCCTGGTTTGTCTGACAGAATATCGAGGGAAAAAATCTTGTGTGGACAGAATACAGCGTCAAAAAAATCGAGGACCAAAATATTCGGAAGGTAAGTGCAATGAGGTAAGTATAGAAGTACTAGTCTTAAATCCATGTATTTTGAAGATACATATATCATCAAGGTACATACATATGGGGTTAGGTATAGTAAAACTTTGCTTTTCTATAGAAACTTAACTTCAAGATATTCCTTAAAATAGTCCTTAATATTCTTGACTCAATATTATTCCAACACATTTTTCTGATATCTTTTGTTCATACACTATTTTCCTGTCCTCAATGATTCTTTCAAAGTCCACAAGTGTATACATTTCAGGGAGATTTGGATGAATATTATTAAACCCTAGTTGTCTATAGAGGTTTTTTTTCAATTTTTAGAGTTTGTCCATATGAGGATTAATTGTAAGCAACAGTTAACTACAAAGACTTAAGTTTATCGACTCCAGGACTGTTTTGAAGTATGATGTATTTTGACATCAAGTCCTCAGCATATCTGATGGAAACAGTCATAGTCTGCTGGAGCCAATTGGGTGTTGAAGGGAAGAGGAGAAACTGGCAGAGATGTCACAGTGGAGCCAACATACACTCAGAATGTGCCTTGCTCATAGAATTAGAGAATAAAGTGTAAAAGTTCAATTACATTTGAGTCCCTGAATTCATCTGCATCTGTGTGTATTGGAGAAGACACAATCTCACACCTGCTGTGACCTGAACTACTTTTTACTCCGTGGTACATATCTCTTACATGCAAACAGACCCGATTCAGGCAGGAGAGACCCGATTCGAGTCGGAGAAGTCCGATTAAGCAAAAACTGGCTTTATTTTTATCGGTCTACCATCTAAAATTGCCTCAGTTTTAATGTATGCCAATGGGGAAAATGCATTCCCCGATTTATTTTCTAAATCTCCCACTTTTTAGTTTAAAAATGTTGGCATGTATGATATCCCTTTGTGAACATCTACCTCACAGCTGACAATATACTGCAACCCCTACTGTATGGGCTTGAACTTTCTGGGTCCACATCTATTATAACTCGTCATATTTGCTCTTTATTCAACCTGCCTGACTTTGAAGACATTCTAGCCTCTATTTTTGAGGAAGCAACCCTGTGGGACGTAGGTTACTCACAGATGGTGACATACGCATTACCTTGAAGCTATCAGTGAGACATGTTCAAACTAACAGTCCAGTAATCTGTGTCAGACCCTGGTAGAGAGCGATGCTGAGAAACTGCTGATCACATTCCTGATACAGGACATCATGACCTACCAATGTCTAAGTGCCTAAACAGCAAGCTTGCCCCTTAAAGGTTTATAAGTTACCAATGCTATACTTTCAGCATGGATGAGTCTGCGGCTGACATTTCATCGCGGGGTCATAAGAAGGTACAATATTGAGAATTTCAGAATATTGACCATGAAGAGACTATTTGGCTGTGGATTATTGAAGGGTTATAATCCAAAGCCTTTAGAACAAAACCTCAGAGAGAGCCGGTCTTGCACAGCACTAGGTGGGGATGAGAAGGTACAGCACGTTCACATACCCTACTTGAAAGTGGGCTGAAAGGATGATGGTTATGGGGCAAATTACTCAATGTGACCAGAGGGCAAGATGATGGTTTAGATCAAAAACCAACATATATGGAACAAAGAATGTCACAGATCACCATGAGAAATTCAAATCTACATTTAATAATGATTTTTCCCTCTCCAATGTAATCTTTTATCTCAAACAGAAATAAATCTCCAGAATACCAATTCCTTTAACAGCCATTGATCACCTTCACACAGCCATGTCCAACAAAGATATTTGTCTAGTCTTTGGGTTAAGAGGTTTGCATTGACTTATGTTTACAGACACTTACATTTTCCCTAGTGTCTGCTACACTCCACAAATCGCAACCCGTACTCCCTCTTCCAAATCCTATCCTCCCATTATTTGTGTGTACCTGAAGAAAGGTATTTGTATCTGAAGAAGGGTTATGTGACGTCCTGTAAGCTTTTGTTTATATCTAAGTATTACTTGCATGTATCTGGTAAAAGTTGTCTTTATCACGTTCATCACTAAATCAGTGATGTGTACTGTCTTCCAGCATGTCTCCAATGATCTGATTCCTCTCTGTATTCTCCCTAATTTCAAGGAGTTTACAAACCTTTTAAGGTCAAGCCCACCAGACAGCACAAGCTGTCTAGTTGCAAAAGACATATTGTAGGATTACTAAGAACTTATAGGGGCTTATTTTGGCTATTGCTTACCATTGGTCAGGTTTATTGTCATTTGCTTGCTTCATCTTAAGATGGCTTTCTTTGTCCATTTTGTGCTTGTTCCTCTATTGGAGCATAACCTCTTTATCATTCTTTTGACTGGCTGAATTGTGTCCTTCCACTGCTCCCTTTAGGTAACTACTTTTTTCTTTTTGTTTAAGAATCCCATCAGAGTGCACGTGAGTTCCAGCTCTCTCCGTCTTGTGTTTTCTCCCCTTCTACCCCGTCAAATATCCACCCACCTGTTACCGTGTGTTTGCCGTCCCTCTCCTGGCTGTTCACCCTCTCTCTTGTGTACGTCACTCTCTGTCTCACCCAGCGCTCTATGTTGCTGTCTCCCTTGTATGCTTGTCCCACTGCCCCAGTTGTGCTCTACCCACAGGCCCTTCATCCACCCCTGTCAATCTTTATTAAATATATTAATATTTTTTGGAAGGCCAGGCTGCAAATAGTAGCCGGCCCTCCATAAATGTGTTTCACACATTTACATTTTTCTTTTCATTGACCAATCTGCCATCTTATGTTGGTGAATAAAAATGGCTTCCAAGTAATTTTGTAGCTGCACACATGCGTGGTAACACGTGTGTCCACAGAATGACGACGCCATCACAAATAGTCATGGTGCCTTTTTAGACTGAGCATGAACTGTCTCTTTGAGACCTTTTGTTTTCTATTGCTGAGCTTAGAGACCACCCATTGATTACCATTGGTTGGCTTTATTATCACCCTCATTTGCTTGTTTCTTATTAGTTAGCTGGTGCAGGCTTCCTTCCTCATTGTGTGTTTGTTCCTCTCCTGGACCATGGATGCATTATTTGTGCCTTTCAACTGCTCATGTCTTTAGGTGCACTAACCCTTTGTCGTCTGAACCAGCAGGAGTGTTGCACAGATGTAATTGCCACCTATGCCCAACTGCATTCTCCAAGATGGTGGAAAACAGGGAAACAAGCATTGGAAATGCTAAAAGGTCTCACTGATGGGAGACCTATTGGCTTTGTCAGTGGGGTGGGGGTGGTGCACGGAGACAGCCTGAGTAATGGAGTAAGTGAAGAATTTGGTTTTAATTTAAATATTAGCCCTAGGAAAGTGTTCAATATCTTAACAAGGCAAGGACACTCAAAAGTGAGGACAACACAGGACAGGGCAGAGATAAGGCCAGAGAGAGGTCCGCGCAATGAGGGAAGAAAGGTGAGACCCGACAGAGGTAAGAACTGACGAAGCATGGGCATGTGTAGGCGTGGATACCATCATGCTATGCTGCATGAGGGATTACTTCGAGGAATATACCAGTACCAGCCAGGGAGGTCAGTCAGTGCCTACCTTCGAAGAGCCAGGGCCTCGGGTGCAAAGGGTGTGTGCCTGTCCGCAGCCCCAGGACTGGCTGGGTGTTTACACACAGAGCTTAGTGTGTGCCCAACTGCCTCAAGCCTCATCACAAGCAAAGCCCAGAAATGTGTCCTCTTTCAGCCATGATCAGTCCAGAAACTAGAGACAGCAGCATCCCCCCCATGACAGCAGAGAGGCAACATGAGGGACAAGCCAACATGGGGCAAGAAGATCAGGGGAGAGTGGCTCCAGGAACAAAAAGGGCGAGGAGGGGATTAGAAACGAAATGAGCTTTGAGGGCAAACTGTGTCACTTGGAAAAAGGGGTGAAATATAGACCTGTGTGGAGCAGGGAAATCTCAAGCAGGTTAAGCAACAACCCAGTCCTGCACCAGTTTGTGTCTGGTTCGAGAGTGAGAAGTAGAACCCTTGGAGAAGTCATGGATGGCTGATGGAAACAGTCAGTTGAAAGCTTCGACAGGTGCCTCAGAGAAGAGATCTGAAAAAGCAAAGCAGTCGAGAGCTCTGAAGGGGAACCAAGGGTGCAGGAGGCATCATTGGGTTCTGAAGAGCAGCGGAGGGCTCGAGGTGAGTAGGCAGTAGTAGGCTCTCAGTGGGGGAGGCAGTGAAGAACTCGGGAAGAAGAAGGCAGGGCAGCAGGAGACAGTGGAGTGGAACAGATAGGGAAGGGCTCCTAAGAGGGCATGCAGTGAAGGTTGCCATGAAGGACACCGGTGCAGTGAGAATGGCAGCAGAACCCCAGACTCCTATGCAGCCTTCCTATTCGGGCAGTGTGCTGAGATCCGTGAGTGAATCGTGTGCCTCAGACAGGAAGGAGGAGCTGCAGCCAGGCCAAAGGGAGGAGACACCAAAACAGTCAGACATCTTAAAAGGGAAACTTAGGACAAGACGTAGGCACTAGAAGAGGGTCTTGTAAGTGGGTAAGAGGAGGAGAAGAAAGGTGTTCAATAAGCGGTGACCACAGTAAAACAATAGATTGAGTGTAAAACACACATTCCTTCATGCGACGACACTACGCAGCAGCATCTTTAGCCATGCAGCATATTATCCTGGCTGCTGCAACATCTACCGTATCTACATATGGTCCAGGGCTAAGCTCTGTCTCTCTTTGATGATGAGTGAAGTGGGAAGGCGAGAGCTGCCGTCTAACAGCTGGCTGTGCACTGGCAAATCCAACTAAAACTGTGCTTTTCCAATACAAAAAAACAGTAGTAGGAGGGCGCTTGATGACCAACAGAAATCCCAAATGGCAAAGGAGGGGCTGGACAAGCATCCACTTAACATCACCAGGCACTGCGATGTTCTCGACTGCCATGCCAGTATGCACCATTTGAGTGACGTAATGACCCTGCCTCCTGAGGGGGTAGAAACACCGTGCATGAGCGCTGTTGTAGCTGTCTTGGCAGTCAATTATGTTGCGACTGCTGGGTCACTTGAATACATTGTGAGAGCCAAAGTAAAACTAGAGAGTGAATTATCACATGGCATTTATGGCCCTAATGCTGCCGCCGGTAAAATGCTGCCACATCCTGGAAACACTATAAGAGACAAAGCCTCCAAAAAAAGACAAGTCAGCAATAATAACGAGCAGCTGTAAAAGATAAAGTGCAGCCACCATGAAGCGGGTGACGCGCTGAGCCAGGGTAACGTTCACAGGGGGAGGAGAGCGAGCATCTGGGAACGAGAAAGCGCAGCATCCATGAGTGGTGCGCCATGCTGAGACAGGGAAGTGCTCATTCACATTTTAAAAAGTACCTAAACAGAAAGTAACATAGAAAAAAGCAGAAGCCTTCAAGTTCTGCAGTGATACTGCAGGGGAGTGAAACACTTGGAAAAAGAAGGGACCAGGAAGCAAAATTACTCACCTGCAAGCAAGGATTTTTGCCAGAGAAATCGAAAGCGATGGGAGGAGTCAAACCCCACAAACTACATACAACAGATCATCTTGCAGCGCGAGCACTGTAGGCTCAACCTAAAAAGGGACTTGTATTGTATGATTTTGTGCTGATGAGACAGCTGCTTAACTCTGTTGTCATGGGGCAGCCTTTGGTTCTACACCTTGGTACCACCAGAAAATGCATCTCTGCAGGTTTAACCTTACTCATCAGAAAATAAAAGATTGCTGTCCAGCATCCACACACATGATGATTACTAAAGCAGCACAGTCTCTTAGCTACTAGATCGACATTCACAAATGGAGCACTTTTACAGTAGTGTCCCTTTGTGTTTGGGGTGATCTCAATGTCCCTTTAGATTCAAAGTTCTTAGTCTTTTCCAACCTAGTTTTACAGCACAAGATTTCTCCATGAATGACTATCTTTATCTTAACATTGCACAACTCTTGCCCATACGTTACAACAGAATGTCTTGGTACGTTCGACCAAGCTTTGTCTCAAGTTCTGGGATACCGCAACTTTGTTGGCAAGTGCTTGCTTATCCTTACTCTCTATTGTGTGCTTTTACATATCTTTTGGTCTTGTCAGTCAGGTGAAGTTTTCGGAAGCAGTAGACTGGGAGTAAGGTCATCGTTGGGCAGGCAGCTTTTCTTGCTGAGAAAACCGTTTGCCAAGCTAGGCGTGGTTGAATGGGAGTGTCCTTTATACGGGCTGGCTTCAAAATGGTAGTCGAGATTTACCAAATTTCGCGCAACATGGGGGAGAATGATCCAGAATCTAGCAGGCTGTCTTATAGAAATCTAAGTGGTGCAGCGCTTGTAACAGGTTTCGACTAGCTCTTGTGACAGAGTTGTATGTGGCACTGACAGATGGTTACTTAACATGTTTAACACTCATATACAGTACCATAATCATTCCTCATGATCAACAACTGGAACGCCCACTTGCCCACAGACTTGCAGTGCTACCCCTCGCCTCCTCCATGCACGGACCTTAAGAGTCCAAACTTTTCCTATGTCAGTGTATGGAGACTTAGGTTTGGGGATTTTCCTGGAGATCATGGGGATTTTACTGAAGGTCATGACAGAGCATCTTTTTCACCCGGCGCCCTCGTGTACTTCTCCTCACTCTGTGTTCCTCCCCTGTCTGTCTGCTTGCCACACCTATCTTTCCTCCTTTTGTCTGTCGATGCGGAACTCAGTCTTGAATTCGAACTCATGAGGAAAGGCCAGTGACTAGGACTGGGTGCCGTGTAGTCCCGAAACAGACTTTGGTGCTCCCCGACTGGAACCGTCTCTTTGGTCAGTTAAGGGATTCCATGAAATAAAGTAAAAAAATTCTCATAAGAATGACAAAGAAGTATTGTTGCTTCAAAGCTTCATATAGAGAATGAATGACAGGTTACAGAATCACATTAGAAAATGCATCAGCAAGCATCTGATCATGAGTATAAAGAACTCAGTACAGGTCTCAGTGGGATCCACCATAGATCTGCCTTCTAAAGTGGGAAGTATGGGGTCTCTCTAGTCACAGAAATCCATGATCTTTTATAGGGCTTTAGACAAAGACCTTCGTACATTCTACCAGAATACATGGTTCTCAGGGTTTGCAACAGTGTGGACAAGCTAGAAGAAATATTTTACTGAGGAATACATTGGAGGATTCTGTCATGATAGTAGTAGATTGTGATTCAACCATTCTCACAGTCTTGGCGCTACAGGTCAGCTGATACATTGTTTTGTTATGAGCTTGGTACAGTGAAAACTGTCCTTGATTCGGTACAATGAGAAGCTTCTCTGAGAGCACTTCCTGTTTACTCAAGTAAACACTAGACACACTTTATTTAGAACGAGTCAACTGAGGTCATCACGTGATACATTGTGACGTTGGGGCAAGATGGAGGACAGTGTAAACACAACCTAATGTTAGCATAAGCTCAGTTCATAATCCTCTTTATTGATAGAAAATCGACTTTCACATGTCTGTGTTGGTTTGCCTCGACCTTCCCTCCCTCTGTTTTATGTCTGTGTTAGATTCCACTATCCATTCATTGTCCAAGTTGGCTTGCCCCAACCCATCCTTCCACCGTTTGTTATCCATGTCGGTTTGCCCTGCCCCTTCTCACCCTTTCTCCTTCCATTGTCCATGTTGTTCTGACCCCCGCTCTCTCTGTTGTTTGTGTGTCCCCCACCCACCATAACAACAAAATTAACGCAATGATGTGGACACTATTGGCTGCTTCCTAGTTTTTTACTCCCACAGCCTCCACCATCGATGCTGCCTCCTGCTCCATTCCTGTTCTACCGCCAGCAATAAACAAGCATTGGCATAGCCAATAGGTCTCGCCTTTGGGACCTTATAAGTGTTTAGCCATGCAACAGTTGCATAACTAAATACTTATAAGGTCCCAAAAGCGAGACCTATTGGCTATGCCAAGCGGCCGTGCTGCCGCGAAAGTGAAAGTGATCGCGATCAAACATCAAAGCGGCCGTGAAAGTGAAAGTAATCGCGATCAAGCACGGCGCGCGCGCCCGCGCACATGCACTGTAGCTTTAGGCTGGCCTGGTAGCACTTCTTGGAGCCCTCTCAATAAGTCTTGCCTGACCAGCGCATGCGCTGGGTCAGACCAGACCAAAAAAAGCACGTAGAAGCAGCCAGAGCTGGCTGTGTCATACCACTTTTTTTTTTAACCTTTCAGTCGTGCATGCAGCCGTGGGATTCAGTTTGCAAGTAACCTCTGAAGGATACAGATCAGTGGAAATCCAGTGGCACTCACTGGACACCATTACAACTAGGAGGGACGGATGATGAACCATACCAGCAAATAATGAACCAAAGTGATTTTCGACACACTGCTTTCACCCCTTGTTCTACTTTTCCATGTATGTAGGTCTGCAGCAAAATTAACAGAAACATATAATTGATGTATTGATCCCAGAGTAGCGCACACACTAAATGAACATAACTTGGACTTCTCTTACTTAGGCCCAAGGGTTGTGTTAATAAAACCCACAAAATGGCAAAGCAACCTTAGCCCAGCATTGAGAGCCAGACCTCTGTGGGTATTCCCCTAACTAGTTGGCAACACTGCAAATTGGGATTAACACTAACTGGCTAATTCACAGCTAGCAGTGTCTCCCCGAAGTCCCCCATTTCCTGACTCCAATCTTCCCACCTGTTGTAGTAGAACCAACAAAGTAATTGAGTGAGTCGGCGACAGGAGTGGATGAGTTAATACAAAACCATCCAATTTACACACTGGAAAATCATTGGTGACTGAGCAGGCTGTACAGTTGCATTTATGATATAATTGTGTTAGACAATCTTTATTTGTTTGACTAAGTGTGTTTTTGTTTCATGTGGGTTTTATGTTCCAACCGGTTTGGGCAGGTACCCGTTCTTTTGTTGGCAGTTTATGAAGCATAAATGAAATTGCAAAGGACAAGAAAATGATAGGCATGCATCCAGCTTCAAGGCGCCATACATCATAGAGCAAACAGAAATATATATAAGAAACAACAGTAAACAACCATAAGAAACTGAAACTGCTGTTGAATCTTCCAAGCAGGTGTTGATCTCGAAGGTCGAGTTTGCTGGGCTCTGATTAATTCTGATCAGAAGAATTTAAGGCCCTTTTCCTGAAAAGCCATGTGGGATGTGTTTAGTGGCCTGAAGGCAATTTTGCAATCAACAGGTTGTCCATGCAGCATGCGGGGGTATGTGTGATGTGAGTTCTTAGTTCCAAAAAGCAGCAATATAGTCTGAGCATTGGAATTTTGTATTTAGTGGAGTCTGCTCTGTAGGTAGAATGGGCACGCTAGGCAGAGATTATTTTCTTGATCAAGCTTGGACACGACCATGTTTATTAGTGCTATACATCTTTGTCAAAAAGCTAGAAATACAAAGATTCACACTAGTTTTCTAAACATAGAAGCTTTAAACTACACAGTTGTCTTGAGGCATTAGGGTGTGGTTGATGTCTACATGCCCGATTCACAAAGAGCCTCCGCAGTCATGTGGAGACTGCACACTCGTGGCCGATGCTCCTCACTAATGGCCGATGCTCCGCACTCGTGGCCGATTCTCCGCACTCATGGCCGATGCTCCGCACTCGTGGCCGATGCTTCGCATTCGTGGCCGATGCTCCGCACTCATGGCCGAGGCTCCGCACTCGTGGCAGAATACCCGAACTGTAGTTTCTCGATTGCGGCGGTTCCGCCAAAATTGTCTAGCCTTCGCAATGACTGCGGAGGCTGTTTATGAATCGGACCCCCAGTTTATTGCTACATCAGGAGGGCATAGGACTTGGGTCTAGTAAAGTAGATGAAAGGGATTGTGATGGTAAACAGGATGAGTTTACTAATAGCATTACCTGCTCCTTGTCTGGGTTTAAATTAAGGGGAAGGGAATCTGTCTTCAGTAAGAATCCCCTGCATAGCACTGTCGTAATGATTATGAAACTTAAGGGGACCCCCATGCAAGGTACGTGGAAGGGCCCCCTCCAGACTCATTAAGGAGATCTCCAGGCAGAGCACCGTGCTGAGGGGGCCCCCTGGAACTTGCCCCCTCGCACCCTGGGGCTGCGGGGGCCTGTTGCCCGCCATTGCTGCATAGTTAATGACAATGGTAGTGGCATTGTTGTTTATGAGAAAAAAATCCTTATTATCAGAGTTTTAACAAGTGTCCAGTGCATTGGAAGAGTGATGCCAGGAGGGTGACATTGATAGTAAATAAGGCTGGCGACAGGGGGAGCCTCTGGAACTCCACAGAAAAGTGGGTGCTGTACAGATCTAGAAGCAGGAGCATTGATACCCCTTTTCTGACATCTTGAGGCCCTTCCAGGACAAGTCAGGGCAGACTTTGCTTTTAGATGTTCTGAAACTCATCTTAAATTGACTCATGGGCTGCTGGATTCAAGGAAGCCATTTATTATTTCACATTTGTTTTTTTTTTAAAACTTAAATAATTTAAAAAGCCTAAAACGTGCATTTATGAATCTAAAGGCGTCTCTAAAATAATGCCATGTTATCTGTGACATGAGATTGGGTTTTTTATATCTTTCTTTAAATGTAAATCCCCCGACAGACAAATACCTCATGTATAATATAAGATCCTGAACTTGGCCCCTACAAAATTCACATTAATTATGTTTAGGAGATGTATGAAACAAATTCCAAATCCTGTACTGGATTAGGAACCCACCCCTCTTACAGTACTCCTAAAATGGTGCAAGCCCAGGCCTGCTTTGTCCAACAAATAAAGCTGAATCTTGATTTTCTGTGCTGAACGACAGACCCGAATTTTAAGTCTTCATATTCATGGTGCAAGCAAGATCTTTTTGTTAAAATACATTTTAACTTTTCCTTATTTTTAAGTCATACATCATCCTCAGTAACCCCCAAATAAGATAATGCATATTTTACTAAAGCAATACAAATACACATTATTTTTTTGTAAATCCACAGAAAATAGATTTTCCAATTTACCTGCTGGAGTATGCAAGAATTGAAACTAAAAAAACAAATTCCTCAGAAGAGCATCCCCACTATCCTAAATCAGGGAAATACCTTCTATGGAAACACTCAATCTAATGGAAAGAGGGGCTATCTAAAGTTTGTCCTCTGTGTTCCCTATGCTGCAACATTCTGCCTATCAAGCACACGCAATATAATAGCAGAAAGCTTAGCAATACAAACGTATTCTATGTTAAGTCTTCCTAAAGACTTCAAGAAACAAACTGGTCACTAGGGCGTTAGCCATTTGGGGTGAGGTGGTGGCCCAGGGCATATTTCTTGTAACTATATTCTTAGATATGGATACACAGTCACCATTCATTTACCTCAGTCCCACTGTCCCAATTTCATTTTTGGCTCTGAATCCTAACACCATTGTTATTGTTTTAGACAAATGTATTTCTGTCATAATGAAACAGCTGACAACCGCTTTTGTGGACCTTCCAGCGTTGTGACAGAAATTACAACATCAAGGTTTATTTATAAGGGTATAAGAGTACCAATAGAGTAGGCCGAAAGGATTGTACTGTAGCTAACTGTGCTGACACATCACCTATACAATTGGAAAACAACAGGGGTGTAAACACCCCCCGTCCCACTTTTTAAAATTGTTCCACACTGGAACTTTCTAGCATATTCATTTTGCGACCCTCTTTGTAACCAGTTATCTGTATGCAGTTCAATGTTTATGCTAAAAAACCGTAATGGTTGTTCCCCAACCTGTAGTTAGGATCATACCTGTGGGAGAAGAATAGGACACGATAAAAGGAAAAATTTACAACGCATGCCTTTACAATGCGGTTTTTACATTGCAACATCCATAACAACGCATGATTTTACAACGCATGCCATCACAACGCCATTTTAGAAACTACATTTACAACGCATTCCATTACATCGCATTCCATTACAACGCCTAATACTTTTAGGGCAACTGTAGGGTAAATGTTGGATAGTGTAGGGGTAAAAATGACAACCCCCACTCCAGTGAGTGCAACAGTAGAGTAAGTGTTGGATAGTGTAGGGGTAAAAATTACTATTCCCCATTACTTACCTTATAATGCGTTGTAATGGCATACGTTGTAGTGACATTAGTTGTAATGGCATGCGTTGTAGTGACATGCGTTTTAATGGCTGCACTGTAATGGCATGCGATGTAAAGGCAGTTGCGTTGTAATGAATGCGTTGTAAATGTAGTGTGTTGTAATGACTGCGTTGTAATGGTTGTTTCCCGTGGGAGAACCATCCTATCGCAAGCACCTGAGAAGTTGACAAACACATCACAGGCATGCTCAGTCTGATAGGTCCACCTCTCAGTTATGACCCCCAATGCCAATGCATTATCAGGGTGAGCATTCATTCGAAAGCCACCTTGATGAAGAGTAAGCAAACTTCTACAATAACCCCATCATGTAAATGTAACAGGATTGCTTTAACGAACAAATTCTCAGATGCCTTTGACAGATTTGTGGAATAGTAGCTTGGAGCATCATAGTTGTACCCTTTCTGATAAATAGAATTAAACTTCCCCATCAAGTCTGTGACATTTTTTTATAGAACCTCTGGTTTTAAAGATACAAAATAATGCTGCTATCCAACTCCCGATACCTGGTCTGGCTAAACTAAAACTCTTCGCTGATGACATTATTTTTTATTTGACTCCCGATAGAGAGAACCTCGAAACAGCTCTGAGGGAATTTTCGGAGTTTGAGCAAATAGGCGGGTACAAAATAAATGCCAATAAAACCGAGGTTCTCGCCCTTAATGCTGATTTGAACTCTTTTCCATCTTGTTTAAAGAAACAAGCAACAAAAACTGATCCTATAAGATATCTCGGGATATATGTATCTAATCAGTATCATCAGTTATTTGAGCTGAACTATCTAAAAATGAAGGGCAAGATTAAGAAGTTGTTGAAACAATGGACATTACTCCCCTATCGATAGTGGGTAGAGTTTCACTGATCAAAATGTCCATACTCCCGCTGCTTATTTTTTTATTTTCTAATGTCTCGATTAAAATAAATCAGTCATACTTTAATGAAATTGATATTCTATTTAGGAAATTCATTTGGGGTAGGAAAGCTCTGAGGGTTAAATTGAACGTGATCCAATTACCCATAGTACAAGGGAGCTTAGCGCTGCCTCACTTGAGAACTTATTATGAGGCTGCCTTCTTAGATTTAGTGGCTGGCTTGATGGGATCTAATCTTACTAGTGACAGCTTTTTTATGGCTAAAATGACACAAGAAATTGGATTACTAACCCCAGTTTTTTTTAAACTTCCAAAAAAGACGCGTTATAAGACTTTAAAAGATTATCTTTTTAGACTCCAGTCCTTTTTTCAAAAGATGGGCTCAACTGGTCTCCAGTATTTAAAATTAAGAGAATGCACACCTCTCGGCCTCCAATTACAATCTAGGCATATAAGTACTTGGGAAGGCTGTGGACTCTCTGAGTTAAGGCATTTTATAATTCAAAATAGGCGGATCTCCTGGCAAGAAATAACGGCACGGGCAGAAGGCCATCGAAAGCCGACCTTTCTTGAATATGTACGTGCTGTTCATCTGCTAACAAATACCAGTGGTATTTTGGACACCCCTAATCAATTTGTGGTAGCCCTCTATGGGGCCAAAGTTAAAGGGGTGGGAAACTGGTATCGGCTATTACATAAGCAGGGACAGGCTTCCGTGATAGAGACTCATCTGGACAAAATAACTCGGGAGACCGGATGCAGGCTGGATGGGAAGGAGTGGGAATCCATGTGCCATCTAGGAAGTAAATCTTTGCATGCTGCAAATTTCAAAAGGATGGCCTTTCTATCACGATGGCTTTCTTATCTTATTTAACTCCGGCTGCTTTAAAAAAAAGATTTCCAGGCGCAGAAAATAGGTGCTTTCGCTGCCAAATAGATGGGGCGGGCGGGTGGCATCATACTTTTTTTTACATGTTCAGGACTTAGGCTTTTTTGGGAGGCTGTTTTCTCGGATATTGGGCAAGCAATCGGTAAGAGTATTATGCTCGAGGCCGAAGCTGCCTTGTTTGGTATCAGTAAAGATGAAAAGATACTATCCGAACCCGAAAAACCCTTCGTATCTATTTCGTGTATGGTGGCTGGCTCCCGAATTTTGCAGAATTGGAAATCCAGGGAAGCACCTTCTCATCTGAAATGGTTCAACAAAATGAAAAGAACCCGAAAATTTGAGGAAGCCTACGCTAGGAGGGTAGGAGCTATTGATTTTTTTTTAAAAATTGGAAGTTTTTCAATGAACTAGAGAAATTTAAAGAGAGATTGTAGCACTAGGGTTGGTAAACTAATGCAGCAGCTTTTTACTAAAATGCATTAGCACTTTCTCCTATTGCACTTTAGCAGCACTAGCACTTTAGCAGTTTTAGCACTTTATTGAATGCATTTTTGCACTTTGGTTAATGATGTGAGGAACTGCTATAGCCACAAATCCTTGTCGTATTTATGTTGGCTTTAGGTGATAAGACGGCACTAGCACTTTATTGGCATTGCACTTTAGATGTATTAGGAATTTTCCTTATTGCTGCTGTGTTCTAGGATAAATTTGCATTTTGCTTTATGAATGAGCATATAATTAGCTGCTTTAGCTAGAGTTCTTTGTCATTTTCTTTATGTATTGTCTGACTGTCACTTCGATTTTTTTTTTTTGTAGAAACTGGTTTTAATGAAAATGTTTTTCAGCATACCATGTATTTCTTGAAACTAATGCTCTGCTCCATAAAATAAAAAAAAGTCTGTGACATTTTTAAGGAGACTATGTAAAAGTCTCACCACTCATATTCTATTTCCTATTTTGCAGTTCAAAGTCCCAATTTGCCTGCGACAAATCCACTTTTATCCCTTTGTCAATTTCTGTACATCCCTCCACTTTACAATCATTACTGTATCCGATCAAGGTCTCAGGGTCGTAGGCACACCTACGCCCTTCAACCAGAGCAAGCCACCCATGTTTAAACCATTTAAACCATGCACCCGGCTATATGTCCAAGTGTGGTGGAGCTGACATCCTGCTCAATAGACCATGCCTCACAACACAAATCTGCCCCTTTCTTTTTAAAAAACAAACATATATTAAGGAAAATGCTTTGTGATGGCCCAGAAATGCCACAATCTTAAAGTGCGCTTTGTCTGATCTTACACAATGTCCAAGTAACAGAAGTCCTTAAAGGTAAATGACTTATGTGATGAACCCCCTGCTCCTTGATGGTATATTTACCTAAGTAGTGAGTTTTCTTCAGAGAAATATATGTGGCACATGTGCAGCAACTTACCAGAACAGCAATTTAGTTATGTGATATGTAGCATTTCCAAACTAAGTTAAATATTCAGATGAAAATATAATGGACAAAGTTCCACAAAGCTGAAGAGAATGGGATGTAGGAGTAAAAATATATAGCAAATCAAAACTAATCGAAAAAATGAACGTTAAAATCTAATGTTGTCTATGGGGTGAACTGGACTGAGACCTAGATAGACGGCTGCCTCACAGTGGACCACAGCTGCGTAAAGTGTTGGTAGCTTATCCCTTTCATAATTTCACATTCCGATCTAGGAACATTTCTATAGCATTGAATTTCATCACTATAAGGAGACTAAAAGAGCAGGACAAATTGCTAAAACAAAGCAGCCAAGGTAGTGTGTTTTTGTGATAGGCTTGGCACCTTCTCCTGGTGCTCCACAGAAGATTTTTCAATTTTTTTAAAAACGTTTACTTGTATTTCTTTGTCTCAAAAGTTTCCAAATCCCCAGTCCTGGAGTTTACAAGAGGATTGCTCCCAAATTCCACTTTGCGTCCAGAGCAAAATATCCAGTTTTAATCGTTCCACTGGTTTTCTTTCAGCGACTCACAACCTCTTCTTTTTGAGAACCTCCTGCACTTGCAGCACAGGGTAGATGATCTATAGAGGAGAGTAGGCTTCAATGGCAGGATCTAAACACCTGTATTCTTGGTGTCAGCAAGAGGCGTGCCAAAGAGCAGGTTTTGGCCCCAGAGATTCGAGACCGAATTGTAAACTTCACTCTGCACAGGACTTTCTTAGGCACAATTCTGCAATGCTACCACATGGTAGCCTTCTTTCATTCTATTTTAGTGAATTCGGTCTTCATGAGAGTCAGGCAGAAAAAAACAGTCTCATATTGATAATGACCTCTAAGCGAATCAGACTACGATTCTCAGCGTTTTCCTTCCTTGTTTTCTAGCAATAGGAACGTGTTCCAGTTCTAGGGATTTGCTTGCATGTCAAAATTTTCCCAAACGCCCATTTACCCCACAAATCCAAAATAGTCAATCTGCTATTTGCTTGTGCCTTGCTGCCCAACTCTCTAAGCTTCACCCTCAGACAGCCCGCTTACTCCAACTAAGTACTAAAGAAAATCTCCATCTCAAAGCCCCCATCTCCTGCTGCCACCATGTAGGTCTTGGCTCCCCTGATCTTTTCTGGTGCCATATGACACCGGGTCATTTTAATGACCCCAGTATTAGACGCTGTTGCCTAAAACTGTAACCTGTGCAACAAAACATTCTCTTTGCCCAACTTATTTCAGACTACTCTTTGATCAACGTTCACTTATCCCCTCTCCGCGCACATTGTTGTTCTCTTAACCCACTCACACTCTCTGATACATCTCAGTACTCTAATACACATTAATCTTCTGACCACTCTCTCCTTCAACCAAACTTTTTATCCAAATGCTATGCCGTCGAACAGACTGAGAACTGTTGCATCTTCACCTTCTCTATTATTTTGGCTAGGAAAGATCACCCAAACCCGCTACTAAAGGATTTTCATAACAAGCATGCTGACATTCTGAAGCTCCCAGTGCACCCCTTTTGCAATACTTTCAACTCTGTCGCTGGCTCAGGTCATGGCTTACTGGGATTCACTACCAGTTCATGAGAGCAACCCTCACTGCCCCGGATTGGACAGCTGCTGCTGATGATGGTCGCCCATTGGTTGGTGAAAAAGGTGCCGATGACCATGCACAGCAATAGAAGTAGCAATTTCAGCAATGAAAATGTCAACATACAATTCTTCAGCTCCTGAATACACCATTCACAATGCACTAGAGTGGTAAAATACTGTTTAAATCTGGCTTGCACTTAGGACACAGGTATTGTTAAAAAGATATTTAGGCTAGTGAAGACATATTGAAGTTCTATGACACTGTCTGTTTCTTTCCAGTCTTCTCCGTATTCCCAATCATTTCTTGTATAAAGATGTGTCCAAGGGTGGTTTCAGTCTACCATGTTTTAGTAAGTATAGTCTGGCTCTCTTCCTAAGTGCATTTCTTCAATAATTTAAAGATGTCAGTGAATTTCATCACTGTGATAAATTTCAGATGCATTATTTCCATTCTCTTTGGTTAAAAAAACAGCTCTATACAAATATGTGTTCCAAATTATTTTTCTGATGGTGTTGTGCCTAAATTTCATTCAGCAGTCTGCATATGTAATTTTTTGTTCCAAAACCAGTTTTCCTTTGGTCTTCTTTGTTTCACATATATAGGTTAAAAAGAAAATCAGTATTCCCATTATCTAATTTTAAAAGATTTGTTAACTTCCTGTTTGGGAACTCTAGCTGGGAAAGTTCCAGGTTTACCTAAGTTATGTCTACTGCTCACAAATAGTTGGTTCAAGAATAATATGTTCCTACACCCTTGTCCTGGCACTATTGTGACAGTGAATAATCTGCAATGGGACGTTTTCTAAAAGCTTGGAATGATAAACCACTGGTTTCAGTGAACGAGCTTTTGAAATGTTGAAATCAACTGTAATGAAATTGTGAGTAGTTTTTTTCCCTAATCCTGTGCTTATTATATAATCAAGGTTTCTGTTTTTCAGTTAACACCGATTCTAACTGGTAAAACACTACCAAATAGAATATTTGCATATGACAAGTAACTGAAAAGCACCACATTGTGCTGTTCTTTTACTGTTTTGGTATCCTCTAGGGTCAAAGCAGTATATGTGTTATCTCTACATTTAGGCCCTTTGCTCTGAAGAATGCTCCTACAACAACCCACATGGGCTATAGTAAAGTACTCAGGTGGAGCAAAGTTAACCCAGGTATTTCTGCATTAATTTCAATCCACTTGATCATGAGGGTGTAGAGACAAGTTTTTCCACACCCAGTTTTACTGGGTTTGGGAAAACCTGACCTGATTTTTCCAGTTGGTAATGCGACTGGAAAAATTGCATGAGACTTTGGCTGCAGTAGTAGCCAGGCCTCATTCCATGGTTTCATTTCTAACATGGCTCTACACCTATCCCTGTGCTATAAATAATCTGCCCCTTCTCTGCCCTAGTTTTCCCTCTCCCTTCATCACCCACAACCCTTCACACAAGGGTGTGCATAAATGTATGCCGTATAACTCTATGGAATTGTGAATTCCTTGTGGATTTTTGATCAGAAAAATTAGTCCCACATGGGGATTCCCCAATCCATGGGGTTTTACTTGTGATTGCACAGTACTAGGGTGAAATTACAACACAGTAATGTGAAAATCTTTTGCGAGATTACTGTTACCCTAGAACAGTGCAACTTTTAATCAAGGCCTTCTCACGGCCTTATGACCATCCAAAATGTTACTGGACCCACTGGACTACCTAGAGATACTTATGCTCTAGTTTTTGGTAGCATGACTGACCTCGTTTGGTTTCAGCTGTCTGTTCCCTGTACAGTGGAGTGGGTAGCAAGTTTGCAGATGAATAGGGTCTCTGTCTAGGGATCCAGGAAAAGAGACACCACCATGATATCATCCCCCGTCACTGACAGCAGACTAGAGCTTTTCTTCCCAAAAGCTTAGTCACCAGGATTATGTCAATACGTTATGAATTCCCTTAAGGACCAACTGTAGGTTTTCCCTATGTTGGCATAGCTGCACACGTTGTAGACCGCTTTGCTTTGCACACGTTACTCACAGCATGTTTGTTTTGTGCCACTATATTAGTCTAGAAATAGCCTGCACATGTATTTCTTTTTTAGTACTTCTTCCTGCAACTCAGTCTGGACATTTCATATAAGGTCGGACAACTTTCTGCCCTGTTTTTTCTCTGTGGTCAGTCACTAACGTATTTTTAACATATAGACAGAACTGACAGACCCAGCTGCTGTTTTCTCACAAGGCACTTCTTGTCATATAAGCTGAGATGTGTCGTTTTGAAAACAGAGAGGGGAATCTTTTGCAGAGGAAAGGTCCTGGGACGAGTGCACCAGGGCTGCGCAATCTGAGATGCAGACCAGCTAATGGCAAATGCCAGGTATGGGGTTCGGTGCTAATCCCAGAGATCACTGATATATCATTGAGCTCACATAGTGAGGGTAGGTGTAGGCAGATATATCCTTTGCCATGATAGGGTTTTTCATTGTTTATGGCTTATTAGTAATGCTAATTACACTGCTCAGTTGTATATGTTTTCTAATTGCAGCTCAGTTGCATCATGTTAGAGAAAAGCAACAAAAGAGGGTCCCTGAAACAAATGCAACTTTATGGGGGAACTAGACAGGGAAAAACGCACTAATCAACATGAACAATGGTTCCCACTTAGGTGCCGATTCCGATCCGTTAAAAAAAATTCCCGTACGACTCGTATCTGTATTTTTTTACGTACGAATCGTACAAGTCCCGTACAAACGGCCAAGTACGATTCGTACGTGGAAAATACATACGAATGACCTCGGGAAAAGTCTACGACACGTCCCCGGACAGTTTTACGTACGATTCGTAAAACTGAAGTCCGAGCGCACAAGTACGATCCGTACCGGCGTTCCGAATACACATACGTATGTAAAACGTCCCGTACAGCGCGAACTGTGTACCACCCCTACCCCGGGTACACCTGGGCGAGGGGTATGAGTCGTACACCCCCCCCAGCCTCCCACCCCACCCCCGCATGTACGATGCGTACCCCACCCCCGTATGTACGGTGCGTACTATGTACGGCGCGTACCCCACCCCCGCATGTACGCACCGTACCCCCAGCGCGTACATGCGGGGGTGGGATATGCGCCGTACATACGGGAGTGGGGTACGTGCCGTACATAAGGGGGTGGGGTGCGCACTGTACATACGGGGGTGTGGGTATGGTGCGTACATGCGGGGGGCTGGGGGTACGGTGCGGACGTGTAGGGATGGGGGTAGGGTGCGTACAGGGCCCCCTTTTCCTCGTGCATCGCGGCGTACTTAGTTTTTCCGGCACTTTTTGGCTCCCGTAAAAATATTCCCGTGCGAAGTACTGTGGGTACGAATCGTACTTGCTGGTATGTAAAACGCTGCCTGACTCCGTGCGAATGTCGCGTACGCTCTGTCCCGGATCGGACTTGTATGTATTTTTTAGTCGCACTGTGTTTTTTACGATTCGTACGAACATGGCATTTCTGTACGAATCGTACTTGCTGGTTTGTAAGGTGCATTCCCCGGGTACGAGTCGCACGGAGAAAACGCTCCGTACGACGATTCGTACCCGGGTTTTACAGGATCGGAATCGGCACCTTAGTATTTATAAAAAAAGGTAATATATCCAACCAAATATATATGCCCCACAGCACTTTTGATTTTCAATCATTTATTATCAAAAATATACATATCTTTTTTGTTTTTCATTTGTTTTATCCAAAATAATTCTAAAAGACACACTCATACATATAATAAACAATCCACAATATTGTTTCTAAATAGAGAAAGAAAAAGAAGAAGAGCCCTCAATCTATACTGGAAAGACATTCAGGTGCCGATTCCAATCCTGTAAAACCCGGGTACGAATCGTCGTACGGAGCATTTTCTCCGTACGACTCGTACACGGGGAATGCACCTTACAAACCAGCAAGTACGTTTCGTACAGAAATACCATTTGCGTACGAATCGTAAAAAACACAGTGCGACTAAAAAATACATACAAGTCCGATCTGGGACAGCACGTACGTGACATTCGCACGGAGTCAGGCAGCGTTTTACGGACCAGCAAGTACGATTCGTACCCACAGCACTTCGCACAGGAATATTTTTACGGGAGCCAAAAAGTGCTGGAAAAACTAAGTACGCCGTGATGCACGAGGAAAAGGGGGCCCTGTACGCACCGTACCCCCATCCCTACTCGTCCGCACCATACCCCCAGCCCCCCCGCATGTACACACCATATCCCCACCCCCGTATGTACGGTGCGTACCCCACCCCCGTATGTACGGCGCATACTATGTACGGCACGTACCCCACCCTCGTATGTATGGCGCGTACCCCACCCCGCATGTACGCGCTGGGGGTACAGTGCGTACATGCGGGGGTGGGGTACGCGCCGTACATAGTACGCACCGTACATACCGCGGTGGGGTATGCACCGTACATGCAGGGGTGGGGTGGGAGGCTGGGGGGGCCGTACGACTCGTACCCCTCGCCCAGGTGTACCCGGGGTAGGGGTGGTACACAGTTCGCGCCGTACGGGACGTTTTACATACGTATGTGTATTCGGAACGCCGGTACGGATCGTACTTGTGCGCTCGGACTTCAGTTTTACGAATCGTAAGTAAAACTGTCCGGGGACGTGTCGTAGACTTTTCCCGAGGTCATTCGTATGTATTTTCCACGTACGAATCGTACTTGGCCGTTTGTACGGGACTTGTACGATTCGTACATAAAAAAATACAGATACGAGTCGTACGGGAATTTTTTTTAACGGATCGGAATCGGCACCTCAATGGTTGTACATGTTTCCAAGGTAAAAAACATAGAAATCATATGAAAAGACAATACAGTAAAACACACAACTACATTAAACATATAAACAACATTACATACAAAAAAATCACAAAATGGGTACAGAGAATTACAAAACATGGGGAAGGTTGCGCCAACGCTCGTTTCGGAAGTACCATGTACTTAAAAGTCCTTCATCAGGGCTCAGGATTCACCATTATTCGATAGTGGTCAGAAAGGTCATCTGTAATTATGGTACTATATCCAATATTAACATTCAGCAGGGCTCTGAACAATGAAAGTCAAGTGTTATAAAGGCAGTTCCAATCCACAAGAAAGGTCAGGATTCTGGGTATAGTAGTGGGGCGTCTCATGAAGGGATCATACCACAGATGGTGTTATATACTGTCTAGAGTTCATAATGACGGTACACTTGAGGTTCGGAGCAGGGGGAACAGAGCTCCACTCAGTCCTAAGTGAAGTGCAATAAATGTATCGGGCATACAGGATATAATCGCAGCGTGGCAGTCAATGCTATAATCTTTGTGGTCTGTAGTGCCGAGATTAGCTCACCAGGAGTCGAAATAGCCCACACTTACAGGGGGTCTATGTGAAGGTTGTGAAGGTTATCGGATTCCCATAGTACTGATGGGGAGGATATACGGTAAAAAATGGTCTCCAAAATAATGAATTAACGTAGCGCAGTTCGCATCCCTGCTCCTCCTGAAAACATGCTTCATATTAGTGCACAATACTTTCAATAAATATTGTAAACTTTCCTCATGTCTGTATTCTGTTTATTGTGTACATGCATGAGTGAGAGAACGAAAGGTGATGATCTGTCATCACGGCTCACTGGGAGGGGCTAGAGTGTTGTGTTTTGGGGTGCCAATATACCTATTACTATGGGAAGGTTAGGAGGGCAGGTATGGCACAATGAGCTAGTCAATTTGGGCCCATAGGTACTGATGTGGTTTGGTGACTCAGTCCCCACGTACTGACGTTCTGTGATCCGAGGCATAGTTCTGTTTCCAAACAGAATCTCTGCAACAAACAAAGATTACTATTCATGAGGATGCCTCCCGAATCAATCCTCTCTTGTAAAGCACTGTATTCAACACACCATTTCTTAGCTTTTGATTGTGATAGCCTGAAAAGAATGCCGATGGCAACCCCATCCCCTCATATAAAAGGGCAAGGACCATATCAAACATCTTCAGCAACAATGCTTAGACCCAGAAGGTGTTCATGCCCTGGTTATGCAGAAACGTCACTGCCTTCAGTGCATATATGTACTCAGAAAATCTATGTTATTGTATGAGATGCAGACAGTTCAGCCCAGAAACACAGAGAAGCAGCCACAGCTCTGTGTTTCAGAGTATCATTCAATCAGACATTTGTAGAGCGTGCTACTCACCCGTGAGGGTCTCAAGGCGCTCGGGGGGGGGGGGGGGGAGCAGCTACTGATCGAACAGCCATGTCTTGAGGAGTCTTCTGAAGGTCAGTAGGTCCTGGGTCTGTCGTAGGTGGATGGGGAGGGTGTTCCATGTCTTGGCGGCGAGGTGGGAGAAGGATCTGCCTCCGGAGGTAGTTCGGTGGATGCGTGGGACGGTGGCGACAGACAGCACAATTGAACTAGCTGGTGTATGTACCCATTCTAAGCCTGTACAACAAAGGAGAACATGTTCATGAAAGAGCCGCGGAATTACCAAATTCAACTTTCATTCCTACTGCTTGCATGTCAAAATGAAGCTTGGAACTTATGATGAAACAATGCCTACCACTTGGCAAAATCACCTGCAAAAACCCCAGTCACTAACTATAATGGACACATATTGAGCTGCGCTTATTCTTCCCTCCAACAAGGAAAGTGCACTAGAGCAGTGAAAGCTGCACAGAGCACAAAGGTAAAGTGCCTTTGGCAACTCCCATACAAGCCCGGCAGGAGAACATGTCCGCCACTAGTTTCAAATAAACAAAAGCTTGCAGGCATGGTGAGAATCAAAGCTGAGCAATCATTGCACTGACTTTCATATTAACATAAAATCCCATATGCATAACCCAGCATTGTAAAATAAACTTCATTCACAGTGAGAACTTGCACAGGCAAATAACCTAAGGCATCCTACAGGTCACACCGTTTGTTTACTAACTCAGCTGCTTCCTTGTACATCAGCACTATTTGCTGTTGCCAAAGACCCAATAGCTAAAAGTATGCATATTAATTCCTTAGCAAATTTCTCCCTTCTGACCATGTAACAAAGGAATAGGTCCATATCAGAGAGTAAAAGCATATTTATAATCCATGTCCTTCCTCGGTATCACGAGAAAAAGAACAAGGCAGTGTGACACTGGTGTGTAATGAAAGAGCGCACAACGCCCCACAATACATATCACGTCCTAAGTAGAAAATTATCAGACTTTGTCATTTGTCTGAAGAATAGAGCAGCACAAGGTGTGTAAAATGTACACCATTAACTTTTTATCCACTCCAATCTTGTGCCATATTACATCCGGTGCCCCTGGGGCGCAACGGCTGCTTTGCGCGCACCTGGGCACTTTGGTATTATAGAAGGGGGCGCAGACGCTTGTGCATCCCCTTCTATAATATTGATAGCGTTGGGGCGCACTTAAAGGGCCAAAGCAATCAACAGAGCGTGTCCCCTCAATTGCAAAGTGGCGTGCCCTATGCAAATGAGGGAATTCCTTTGACTCTGCGCCCATGCCATTTTACATATGCAGGCGCAGAGTCAAAGAAGCCCTCAGTAGGTGCAATGACAGTGCGCCATTTAAAAGGTGGCGCACTGTCAGTGCGCCCCCTTGAGAGCAGCCCTCTGCAGGGGGTAAAGGGGGTCCCATGGACCCCTCAGACATCCCCTTGCAGGCAGGTACAGTCACTGGCTGCACCCGCCTGCAAGGGGATTTAAAATCCCCTTTGAAAGTGTAGGCGGGTGCCGCCAGCACTGTGAAATTACAGAGCAGCTGCTCCATGTTTTCACATGAATGCGCTGCCCCCAGGGCACAATAAACTTTGCGGCTGCCCCCAGCGCAGTGCACTCACCATAATGTGGCACATTTGCATTGTTTGCGCCCGGCGCAGCATTTCAAAGGTGCGCTGGGCGCAAACCATGCCAATACGTAATACGGCCCCATATCCTAATGAGTGAAAACACATTGCATCTAAGCATGTCCTGGATTTGGGGTGGGACTGGCCTACTTCAAAGGGAAGTTTGAGTGCTGAGAAATAAAGCAATCAGGGAGGTGGGGGAACATGCAAAGTTACTTGTAAGAAGAAATTCAAGTAAACGGTATTGAGTAAGAAATTATTAGCATAAAAGACGGAAGTTGTATTGACAATAAGAATGAAAGAGGGAAAGAAGGAACAACAAGTCAAAGTGCATATACGAACTAGACAAACACCACCCCCATGATTTTTGTTAAAAGACGAAAAAGAGTAAACACTGACAGCCGCTGATTTTTTCAATTTTTGAAAACATTGGAAAACACTGAAGAAACCCCACTGGAATTCACAACAAATAGAGACTGAAAACAGGAAAACTTACAATATAATAGAACTAGTACTAAATGAAATGTATAGGTGCTCCTCCCATACTTATATTCTAATTATTATCCAAGCAATTTAGAATTATCATTAGAAAACACAGCATGGTACTCTAGAGCTGTGGTGTTAAGAGAACAAAAGGGTTTGAGAAGATGGAAAAGCACAATTGTTCCTTGAACCGGAGAACGGATTGTGAAGTAACCATCTCTCTCCTCAAATGTCATCTGTTGATGACATCAGACCTCTCCAAAGAAACGTTATGCCTCTTTCTAGAGCCTCATTAACCCATTTTTCTGGACCTTAATATCACTTCTGCTGCATGCTTCCCATTTCCGCAATGTGGGATAACGGTATCTCTTTCTTGGAACCTAATTAAGCAACTCTTCTGGACTTGAGGGGCCAGAAGTACTAAGGGTTTTTGAGGTTGCAAATCCTGTGATTCGCAAAATCCAGGGTTTACAACCGCAAAACCTCTTTTTCAAATGTTTTAACCACATTTTGTAGTTCCGAAAAAAAGAATTGTGTTTCCTGGCTAGAGGTACTAAAATTAGATTGCAAGAAAGTGGCTGCAAAGTGTGCACAGCCTTTCTTTTAATCAAATCACAATTTCTGCATACATTTATTTACCAATTGGTCGATTCACAAAAAAGGGAAACACAGAGTGTGCCAGAATGACCTGCCTAATTAATGTTCTTTAGGGGAATCATAATTTGTGATCCGCTGCGATTGGTGCCAATCCCCGATATGGTGTCTTGCAATGGACAGCAGACCACTATCCCTATGATTTCATTACAAAACAGAAAAGTTTTTTTTTAATGAGCCCTAGTTCTTTTCCGGCAGTTCCTTTAAGGAATTGTGGCTGCTTTACAAACATTTTTTTTATTTTGCAAAACTTGAATGAGATCAAGGAGTAGGCCCCTTTGCCACTTCTTACTCCCCCAGAGATGCTGCCCTGAGTCCCAAAGAGGGACTCACTGACCACTTGTTAATTTACAGGGTCCTAATCATTGAAAACAGCAAAAGCCCACTCTGTACATCCTCCACTAACACTGTACCCCCTCTCCTCTGCCTGTCACAAAAAAGCAACCATAAAAAATCTCCCAAAAACAGTATAGTTAAAGGATTCCAATTTCTAGAACTCACCATGGCCAATGGGCATGGCTAAAACAGTCTGTTGCATTAAACAACACAAGAGAAACTGTGGAGATGCTGCACGCTCCCAAGGTACCAACAGCCAAGGCTTGCTCACCATACATCTGCCCTTGACACAAGGGCCTCTCACATCAGTATCCACCCAAGCCCACTCACCAATGTCCTGCATTCAATAACATTACACAAAGAGTGTCAGACCAACTAAAGAACGAGAAAAGGTCCTTACATCCTGCTACTGAAAGAAATGCCACTTACACATCCGAGGCCACACACCAATGTCCTGCATTCAATAACATTACACTAAGAGTGTCAGACCAACTAGAGAACTAGAAAGGGTCCTCACATCCTGCTACTGAAAGAAATGCCACTTAGACACCCGAGGCCACACACCAATGTCCTGCATTCAATAACATTACACTAAGAGTGTCAGACCAACTAAAGAACGAGAAAAGGTCCTCACATCCTGCTACTGAAATAAATGCCACTTACACACCCGAGGCCACACACCAATGTCCTGCATTCAATAACATTACACTAAGAGTGTCAGACCAACTAAAGAACGAGAAAAGGTCCTCACATCCTGCTACTGAAAGAAATGCCACTTACACACCCGAGGCCACACACCAATGTCCTGCATTCAATAACATTACACTAAGAGTGTCAGACCAACTAAAGAACGAGAAAAGGTCCTCACATCCTGCTACTGAAACAAATGCCACTTACACACCCGAGGCCACACACCAATGTCCTGCATTCAATAACATTACACTAAGAGTGTCAGACCAACTAAAGAACGAGAAAAGGTCCTCACATCCTGCTACTGAAACAAATGCCACTTACACACCCGAGGCCACACACCTAGCTTATATACAATTCAACAGAATACCACCTATATACTGGACAAAACACACTGTCAGACAAGACCCCTACAACAAAAAACAACTTTTTGCACTTGCATGACTGCAGTAGCAACTTGTCTAAAAACGAACTGCCTCAAACTGAACATGGAAAAAACTGAAGTGGTGATTTTCGGAGGGAAAATCTCTGCCTGGGACTCTACCTGGTGGCCTACTAACTTCTGACCCTACCCTTCCCCACCACTCACGCAAGAAATGTCGGAACGATCCTGGACAACAATCTTGACTTGAAAGCCCCAGTAAACGCTGTGACCGCCACCGGCTTCCACATCCTTGGTATGCTATGAACTTTGGATTTTTACTCCAGTCCTAAAAAATCTCCAAGGTTTTGCATTTCTTAAGTTCTCCATGAGTCTGAGCAGTTAGCACATGTCCGGAGGGACAGGGCAGTGTTAGTTATAGTAATTCTATTTTGGTCTGCTCAAAAGAGGTACCCTCAACTTTTGAATGTGTCAGTAGATTTTTCCAGGTTGTGAGATGCGGTAGAATCTCTTCCCTACCTGATGATTACGGGACATCTTCAGTTGTTGGTGTGGTGGATTTCCGGTTCCTGGGAGACGTGAGCTTTCGGGAGTCTCTTAATCAGATTTCTAGGCTGGTCAGTCTGGTTAACTGGTGTTTGGAGCAGCAGATTAACCCCATCTGTGCTGCTTGAGTAAATGTTGTTAAATCTTTGGTCTCCCTATTTTCACGAGGCTTCTTGAACTATAAGTGGATACACGTCTGCAATCTATGCTTGTCAAGTGAACCGTTTGGTGAGCATTTTCTGGTAAAGAGTGGTTGTTCATTTCAAATGCTTAAAGGTCCCCCCGCCCACAGCATCTGCACTGTGTGAAGTCAGGGTGAGGTTGAATTTCGTTTAGCAATGGCTAGATAAAGTCATTCCCTGAAACACTTCTCAGCTAAATGAACTATGCCTCTGTGTCTGATTTTTTATTAGAAGGGGATTGGAAGTGTGTGCTTTGCATGAGTTTTCACCTTGAGCGAGCATCTCTTTGGATTACTAAGTACACAAAATTATTTTGATACAATAATCTTCATTTCAACCGCTGGGACCATAAAAGTACACATAAAATAATTACAACACCAATGTTATAAAACATACAGTAGTAAAAATATACTAAGATTTCTGATGGAGACCTTCCCTTTGAAGTAGTATTTAACAAAATCATATTAATATTGCTATAAAAAAACAAGTTAAAACTTCTGTGTGCCAGCTACAATGAGGTGGAATGTCAACTTCATTATGACCAAGATAGAAGCTTTCTACGTAATATCCACATAGCCCCAAGAAACATAGCACCCGGGATAGCAAAAGATACGCTGGTATCGGCCTCAAGATATGGAGAGCATCAAGGTGACTGTGCTGCCCTAATTGCCTACAAACAGGGGTTATCCAGTGCCTAAAGGGTCCTAGAAACTCGGCGCAAACAAAAAGGACATAGGATACATTTTCTATCATAGTAGAGCAGCGGATCAGGAGCCCAAAGCACTTGCAGACAAGCACTTTGTAAAAGCCCTCAGAGGGAGAGTCTCTGCTCTGAATTGAAAATACAGCTTTCTGTCACTTGGGACAGTCACTTGATCCTAATATGCCTCATATCCTGTCTGGTTCTTAATATCTAGAAAATCTCTTGGTGTTCTACGGAGATCTATTCTGCACTGGGCTTTGACCTCTATTGTAGTCCAGTAAAGTTTTTTCAGGGCCAATTCAGATGGAAAAGTAGTAGTGCCTGGGCTCTCCCAAAGCTCAGGAGCCCCAATATCATGTAATAGCTCCTTTATATGCAAAAGCGAAGGAATTGTAGCAGAATGGGCGGCGGAGATGACATCCTGTACGGCCGAGGTATAATGTGCAAGTTCTGGCGTGGACCAGAGTCGTCTCATGTATAACAAAGGGCGAAGTCTAGCTTTGTCATTTATACCTCAGGCACCCAAATCTGAAAAAAGTGGTACCAGAGGGTACTAGAGGGGAGTGATGCTAGTTGTGATAAAAATGTATTTTCAGTACTGGTTAATGCATCTATATTTGCATGTCCCCATAGCTCAGCCCCATAAAGGACAGACCCCAAGACTCTTGACTCATATAACTGGAGAGTCGACCTCACGGGCTTCGTAAAAGAGGCATTGTACTCTTTCTGAACTGCCCCCGATAATTGTTTGAGTTTTAAAACAGATTTTGTCTTGTGGGGCTTCCAGGACATATTATTGCGAAAGATGATACCCAAGTATGTGAAGCTGTGTACTATTTCTTAAAGTCCCCCCCCCAATTATAATCCCCTTACTCAGCTAAATGAACTATGCCTCTGCGTCTGATTTTTTATTAGAAGGGGATCAGAAGTGTGTGCTTTCCATGAGGGTAATAGAGTGTTTGCCTTGAGCGAGCATCTTTTTAGATTACTAAGTACACAACATGATTTTCTACTACCATATGCTATACAGGATTTCTTAATAACAGGGTCGGACTGGGACAAAATATAGACCTGGGCTCCAAAATAAAATAAGCCCCTATTAGTAAACCGATTAGCTAAAAAGGTGGCCCACATTTGCAAATCAGACCAGTTTGGAAGTTGTAAAGACATGCTGTATGGGTACTTTGCAGGGGGTGGAAGACTGCATGCATGTGTGTTGCTGCAGGCAATGCTTGTGGGACTATCAGGGCCAACCTGTCCATAAAACTGGTCCTCAACCACAAAAAAGTGGCTGGCACACTGGTTTGTCAGACCAGCCATCGGGCGCTGCCTGATTGCCCTGTGGGTCAGACGACATCGTGCTCTAATGTCCCTGCTTGTGGACTCAATGACAAGGACTCTAGAAAATATACTGTGCTCTTCTATTCAGCGACTGGAATTATAGTACTGAATGAGCGTGCCTTGAATATGTGGGTGCATTCCATACCTAGCCTCTGTTTTTAGGTCTCGCCTGAGCCAGCGCATGCGCTGCACTGTCGAGACTTTTAGTAAGTGGGCTTCAAAAAGCCGACCACAGCTTTTTGTGTGGCCTAGAGAGTGCGGTTACACGCACAGTTACGAGCAGAGGCGCCATCTGGCTTTCCTCTCTCGTCATGGCTTAAGTGCATTGCTCGCGGGCACCCTTAAAGCCCGCGATCGTGATCACTTTCACGGCCACATGGCCGCGTCACTTTCACGGCCGTGCGGCCAATGTTTTTTTTTTATTAGTTTGAGGCAGGCAGTGACGAGTGGATGTGTGTGTGTGCGCGCGCGGCATACTGAAGCTGCAGGATTGGACAGATGGCGGATTTCACGCTCACCACCAGCAGCCTGTCACTTGTTTTCATTGCTTACACCGCATTTTTAAACTGTACATGATGTTCCAATGTTTATTCATTTATATTGCTTGCATCGACATGTCCTTAATGCACATCAATTGACTGTTTTTCTTCTATATCTTTCTTGGTATGTTTTAGTACATCTCCTATGTCAGCCACTGCCCGGTAACAATTATGTCCTTCGTACACCGTCCGTGTTCGCATCCTGATATCACCAGCTTCCTGTTTATTTTTTTTATTATTAGCAGGGTTCTACAGACAATAGTTGAAACTTTTTTCAATTTTACTGTTGGTTTGTGACATTGATCGTCTACGTTTTACCCTTTTTTTTGCTTGCTCTCGTAATTCAAAAACTACCAGTTTGTCTTCTACCCTTATCACTGTGGTATTCTGGACACGTTTAAACTTCCGGTCGCACACGGATTCAAACCACTAACGCTGAAATACCACTTCGTGTTTATATCCCGCATCAATATTTGTACACGCTTGGACTCTACTAATACGGGTAAGCATATTTCCTCTCACCCACTTTATCTGTTTAGTTACAATGGGGTTGTACCATTCTAATCATCTTTCACGATGCTTGGTTCTGACAGTGTTGAACCAGATAGCAGAGTATATAGGCGAGTCTTCTATGTAAGTCAGTTCGTACATATTTATTTTCAGTGTGCATGCTCACTGCCATTATGTTGTGTTGCACTTTTCTCTGGCCACAAAGTCTACTTAACACATTGTCAACTACAAAACACCCTATTACCATTCATAGTATGCTGAATCTTTCACAAACAAAAATTACATTCTGGCACCACGTGAACGTTTTATTCTTAGCACTTGGCTACTTTTTTAAATGACCACCCCACGTTACATTTCTTGTACCGTATGACGCGATGATCTAATAATTATGTTTCGAGTTCACGGGTTGCTGTTTCTACTAAACCACTGGCACTCTAATCTTGCAGACTCAGTAATACTGTAATCTTTGACCTTCGTTACACTGAGACACCGTGCATGTTTTGATACTTGATACACCCATCCTACTTGTATCACCGTACACACATAAGCACCCCCCTATCCCACACTCCATTAACTTTTGATCCCGTCCTATCGGCTGTTCGTGTATTGAACCCAAGTTTCCACTACATTACAGCTGTACAACCCCTGAAGAAGGGCACAGCCCGAAATGCACTGGGCATAAAAGAATGTTTATCACCACGTTTCTTGTACAACTATTATTATAAATTAATAATGACTGCTTCCAAGATACTCTGAATGAGAATATTGAAATAATGCATGACAAACTAAAATTGTAATACATTTTTTTTTAAATATTCATTAACCGAGAAGAATAAGTTACACTTTTTCCACTGAGTGCACTGGGGAGACGCCCCTCATCACATGAGGCCAGCCTTTTCTGATAGTCTTACACTTGACCCTCCCCCATCCTCAAGAGTAGAGCATCAGTGCTACTTTTAGGCTCAACACACAGGAGAGAGAGTGAATTCCCTCGCGACACTGCATGCTGGTCTTCACAAGGTGAACAGGCAACATCGACAGATTCATCTCGGTAGGAATGCACCATACTTATTTGTTAAAAAGTGATTTTCTTTTAATACACATCAGGCCTAAGCAGTAGTTGTTTGTATAGGGGTCCGTCAAAACTGCTGACAGGCCTGGTGCTGCTAGATGCTCCTCATGCTCTGCCTTGCACCCTTCTCCGCTTCCACCCTGCACACTTCTCAACCTTCCACCCTTCTCCTCCTCCGCCTTGCACCCTTCTCCCCTTCCGCCTTGCACCCTTCTCCCCTTCTGCCTTGCACCCTTCTCCAACTTGAACACATCTCCCCCTCTGCCTTGCACCCTTCTCTGCCTTGCACCCTTCTCCCCCTTGCACCCTTCTCCCTTCCGACTTGCACACTTCTCTACCTTGCATCCTTTTCCCCTCCGCCTTGCATCCTTCTCCCCTCTGCCTTGCACCCTTCTCCCCCTCCCCCTTGCACCCTTCTCCCCCTCCGCCTTGCACCCTTCTCCACCTCCGCCTTGTACCCTTCTCCCCTCCGCCTTGCACCCTTCACCCTCCGCTTTGCACCCTTCTCCCTCCGCCTTGCACCCTTCTCCCCTCTGCCTTGCATCCAAGCATTGGCATAGCCAATAGGTCTCGCTTTTGGGACCTTATAAGTATTTAGTTATGCAGCACAATATCCTTGGTGCAACAACACCAACTGTTGCATGGCTAAACACTTATAAAGTCCAATAGGCGAGACCTATTGGCTATACCAATGCTTGTTGAGGTGAGACATCAAACCTGCTCCTGGAGGCACACACTATGGGACCCGTCGCTTAGAACAGCTGCCTTTGTCTTGTGTCCTGAAATTAATTATTCCGCCATTTGCGTCCTCTTCAAGACATTTTGGGAGGAGGCATTGAATGCCAATGCTTCTTAGTCCTGAATCCGCCTCAGGCCTCTTTAATTCACTACCAGATACGCCCTTCACCTCTTTATCACTCTTGCAGGTTCCTGCTTTCTCCTTTGGCGAGGGTTTTACCGTCTTTCTCTTGCTCATTGTTTCCCCTTTTTATGTTTTTCCCTCTCTTGTTCTAGAAAATGTTTGATTTGGAAAAATAAGTGCCAGACCCCAAACATGGGTGTAGGTGGTCCCCACCAGCAACCACCGGCTCAAATTAAACACAGAGGAATAGTATTGCGTTTGAGAGCTTCTAGGCCCTGAGAGTAACATGTATCATTCTATAGACTTGTGGTCGTTTAGTGTTCTAGATACCTTTTCCCACCACTCTTCCAAAAGGACTTCCAAATGAATGTCTGGAGAATGCCTAGAGAGTTATGTATGGCTCTTTACTTGGTAAGGCACACAATAGCCAACACCTACACGTACCTGTATCGCCTGTGTGGGTGCGTGCGTGGGTTCGTGCATGTGTGTGCGTGCGTGCGTTTGTGCGTGCATGACTGTGTGTGTGTGTGAGCACTGTTTTACATTCTGTCTTGTGGATCTCAGTGTGATGTTTGTTCTGACTCACACCCTGGGGCTTCTGGCAGCCCCTCTCTATAACAAAGAACAGCCTTGAAGAACAGGGTTACTTTGCTTATTTATTATGTAAGCGTCTCACCGGGAGGCATGTCAAAGCTCAAGACTAGACTTTAAGAAATACAAAGTGTTTGTTTTTCTAAATTTAGTTATGCAGCACAATATCCTTGGTGCAACAACACCAACTGTTGTATGGCTAAACACTTATAAAGTCCAAAAGGCGAGACCTATTGGCTATGCCAATGCTTGTTGAGGTGAGACATCAAACCTGCTCCTGGAGGCACACACTATGGGACCCGTCGCTTAGAACAGCTGCCTTTGTCTCGTGTCCTGAAATTGATTATTCCGCCATTTGCGTCCTCTTCAAGACATTTTGGGAGGAGAAATCCTGTGTGTTAGGGACAATCCTGATTGTGATATATAGGGGAGAGAAACGACTGTGATTTCACAGAGCCCTTCTAAGAGTTTGGAAAAGCTATGAACGTCACATGTTTGAAAGATCGGATGGTATTTCTGTTAAGGGAATAAAAATGCCACAGCAAACTGAAAGGAACAGAAGGTGCATTAGTGGAAAAAATAATATGTTTCATCCAGGGACAGCGATGAATGGAAAAGATAAGGCAGCCTCTGCAAGAAGATCTACCCACTGGGATTACATTCCGTCCCAGCTCCCCCAAGCATTAGGGGCGGCGGGGATCTACATTTCCTTCATGTCATACCTGGCACTCCTGTGATCAACCTTGTAGTTATCAGCAGTGCATCGCTGCCTCTGGGTGCACAATATCTCATGAACCATCATCCACCATCTATAAATGGCCTATATTGCACGGAATGTATTTGGCAGATTAAACTGGATTTTCGATTTTAGATATAGTTGACTTGACTGCAAACACTAGTGCGCTGAAAAGTCTTCTTAGTTACACTTCCAAATTGCTGTATTTCAACCCCAAAATCGTGAAATAGCAAACGAGCAAAACCTTGGAACAGCCTCCCTCGAGAGAGAGAGAGTGTGAACATGAGAACAGTGTCTGCCAATTTAATTCAGTTTTAGGGCTGATGACCTAATGTTACCAATGTTTTCATATACAGAGACAGCCGGCTTTGGCTACGCCCCTAAACCATGTTTCTTTCCAATCTCATACAGTTGACTGTTTGGCATATCATTTCATCTTCTATGAGCTGCGTGATTTCCAATGCATAAGGGAGAATTTTATATCTCAAAAGTACACTTGGTTACCACAAATCCACGAATTCAACTCATAAAAGTCTTGTGTACAGAAAGGAACCTTTGTTTAGCTCTCTCGCTGTTGCTTGCATACAAGGGGCTTAGAGCCTAGCCATTATTTACCATTGGTTGGCTTCATCATCACTTTTGTTTTTAGGTCTCACCTACACAGCGTTTGCGCGCTGTCTCTTTGAGAATGCTATATTCAGGTATGGACTTTAAGCTCGGACAACTTTCCACCCATCTTTTCAATTGGCCCCTGTTGGCATCCTTTGTAAATGGTGGCTTTTGATTCGTTGATAGGCTTAGTAGTCCCTTCTTAGTCCATTCTCTTCTCCTGTTGTAACCTTGCATGAGAACTGCCCCTGTTACATGTGTTGTTAGTCAGTACGTTTTATTTACTGTTTGTGAGCACTATTATCTTAAGCACTTTCTCCTAGATGCTGCTGCATGCACAACAGGCTCTCCACTTCAGCAAACCAGAGTCCATGCGTTTTCGTGGCTCAGCGTGGCACCCGATAATAGATTCCACGCTTTCTCTTTTAAAAACAATCCCTCCCCGGTGTAGGAAGGTGGAATCTGACTGCATGGTTACCCCCACTTTTTTCCTGGTGTTTTGCTGGTTTTCGAATAGTCTGACTCAGATCCTGCTAATCAGGGCCCCAGTTTATCTGCTTTCTCCTTAAAATTGATTGCATGTACTTTAGGTACACTCCAGATTGGATACTGGGGTACCCTTATCAGTCCCTTGTATATATACTATATACCCAGGGCATAGGTACCCCAGAGGCCTCTCAGGGGCTGCAGGATGTATTATGCCACCCCTGGGAGACCATTCAAAATGACACAACAGGTCTTCTACAGCAGCCTGTGTAAGGTGGTGCATGCACCCAATACTTCGATATAGGTTCACTATATCTACTCCATATCACTGCACAAATAAACCTATCAATCACCCCATGGCAGGCCTTATCAATCCTGAAGGCAAGGTGTTGGGTTTATGTGAGAGGGTGCACCTGCATGAGCATAGCCCCTCTGCAGCCTTCGGAACCTATATTCCGTGTTTGTTTGTGATGCAGCCAACCATATACACTTAAGTGCATTATAACCTTGCGGTAAATGCTAACTTTAAAACGGCTGCATGGAAACATATCATGTTTGGTGTCAAACACCTTGGAATCATACCTCCACACCAGTAACTGGTGTGGGAGGTATGATTCCAACCTCCTAAAGGGACATATGCAACACACCGGTATACCCGGTACCAGCTTTCTCGACCCTGGCACCACAAAATGGATGCTGCCAGCCACAGACACGAGTCTGCCCTCCTCCTGCTGGATGAAACTCCAGCAGGGAAAGGCTTAACAATAGGGTTCCTGTCACAGGGAGGTGTGACCACCTCCCAGACAGGCTTTAGTGTATTGGGGCTGGGTGGGTGCACTCTGAGAGTGCTTTGATGTCTGCACTGGGGGCACATTTGGCGTCCCTGTGCATAGTTCAGCTCGAACCGGTTGCAGGAGCCATCAGCTCCTGCTCTGGCACAAAACTGGAAAAAGGACATGGGTGTAGCCACCCCTCTGTCCTGGCCCTCCCATAGGTGGGTCCCCAGAGTTTGTCCCACCCCTTCCTTGGGTATAAAGTAGGAACCCCTGACTACAGGACTTTAGATTTTACCTGGACTAAATTCTGCTACAGAAACCAAGTACTTCGATGATCTGCACGACACTGAATGACTGAAGAATCTCCCTTGGAGTAAAGGACTTACTTCCCTGCAAGGCAAGCACCTGAAACACATCTGACCGGTTTGCATCTCCGTAGCTCCTGAGGATCCCGAAGATTTCTGCAACACAGGAGGTGGGTTTCCAAGGTCTCTGAGTTTGATCTGTGCTTTCAGCAATTCTGAGGCCCGTATCCATAGTGGGGACCGTGCAACCCGAACCCCTGTGCACCGCGTAGATTGGCAGCAGCATATGCTTTTTGGTGACCCCTGACGCTGTGTTTGGGCTACTTGTAGTCCAAACCCCAAGCAGTGTTTCCACTGAAGATATCCGGGCTACCTTCCACGAATGTTCCGTGGGCTGATATTTTGTGATTCAGCTCGAGGTCCCTTCGCGATCCCTGGTCGGTCGACCTGTGGGTCCCTGTGAAGGTAATTTTGCTTTTACGTGGGCTTTCCTGGTTGCTCCAGACGTGCCCTGACTCTCCATACCTTGGAGGGTCTCCAGGACCCTGCACCAAGCACACAGTCTGGGAAACAACAGATACATTTCATCGAGTTAACAAGCCAAATCTTCAGTAAGACACTCCCGCCCCTCCCCACTCCACGGCAGGACGTCTAGCTTCATGCTTCGTCAGTTTTTTTTATTACTTGCTTTAGCTTTATGTAATGCCGACCCCCTTAACCCTCTGAAACACTGCTTGCGTGCCTCACCAACCCACGAGATCGCTTCTTTTTTTTTGTTTGTTTAATTAAAATTAACGCTTCTCTGTGGCTCACAATATGTGTGTCGCAGCTTCCCGGTGCGCCGTGAAAAGTAGCCAGGGCCGCCATACCAAGCACACAATTTGGGAAACAACAGATACGCTTGGTCACATAAACAAACCAAATCTGCAGTGACCAACATTCACTGTGTTGTGAAAACCACCCGCTGCTGGTAGCCCTGACAACAACCGTACGCTAAGCTACACAAACGTACATACTTCTTTTGAATAAAATAAACAAAGTACTGGCTACTTTTAACAAGCACGATTTGCAGTGGGTGGAACTTTTAAGCTGATTCACTGCGCAAGTGGGAATCCCAGTCACGATGTTACTACACATAACGCAATGTAGGCATTGTCTTCTGGACATCCCTGGTACAGAATCTGATCGCCTTTGGTGCCGGGCAGGTCAGTGTCACAAAAATTAGACCTCAACATGAAGCACTTACAGAAATAAAGAAACCAGGTGCCCGAGTTGAAGCTCCACTTCTGAAACATATTAATCAGTCTAACTTTGTGCGTTTGGTCAAGGCTAAGCAATTGTGTTTTCCCCACATTTCCACTGTGAAAAGGTTGTGGTAATCCTTGATGGAGATGTTTGTATTCTTGCTTTTCTCGGGCGCAAACCTCATGTAGTGTATGTGACAAGGAGGCTCTTTCTCATCATCTGTCACATTGAGCCGGGCAGCTGGGAGGAGAAATGAGCGTGGACATGTTCTGTTGTTTGTTTTTTCCCACTTAGATCACTGCCCGGCCTCACACACTCTCAGGGACCACGTGGTGCCTATTGACAACCTGATCCAGACGGGAGCTTTGTCTGCACTGGGCTGCCCTCAAATGAATAGACGCAGCACTTTTTCAATCAGCGGTAAGTTAAACTTGTTTTTAAGTTTGGCAGGTCTGGTATTATGGAACTGTAGGCTCAAGCCTGAGTAAGGAATGCTGGGACATACAGGGAACGATCTCAGAGAGGCACCATCAAGATGGCTGTTATGGTTAGCTCTTTGTGCCACTGAGCATGCTCCAAAGGGGAAAAGACCTCACCAAGGTGGCTTCCCGGTTCACTCCGGAAAGAGTTATTTTTCAGAGCTACATCACTTTCCAAGTGATACTAATCAACCCTTCAAACTGCTGCTGTACCTGCAGACTTCCTTTGTCTTGTTTTAATTTTGTAAGGGCAGAGGATTCAAATTTCTTTGCGTGATATCAAGAGCTGCATTAGTGTTAGGGTGTGGCATCAAATAAAAGTGCTGCAGTATTACAAAACAGAGCGGAACTTCTACTGCCGACCCTCTTTGTGGCAAGGTATATAAATGGGGTTAACATATGCTTGCTAATGTATGATTATTAACCAACATCATTGCAGAACTTCAATTCCTGGGGTATTCAGACAGAATATCGAGTTGGAAATGTCGACTAACACAAGTATTGAGTTGGAAATATTGTGACACAGAAATATCGACAGCAAGAATATCGTGGTCAAGAATATCGAATTTAAGGTAAGAAATATAGTTTAGAAATCATTATTATCGTTTGCAAAATATAGTTGTTTTATAATTAGTGTTATGTATTTCAGTTCATATTTTAAATGTATGTGATGTGTTTTTTCATATAAGTATTGTTTATGTTTTTTGATAAATGTGTTACATTTTTAGTAGTTATCAATTTTATTTTAATTAAATTTTGCGTTTTTTGGTTCCGTAGTGGGTTGTGGGTTTATGGGGGAATAGGGTGAGAAGTAATTTAATTATAATAATAATTTTAAAAAAAAAACATGTTTTAATTTATTAATATTTATTGAATTGAGATTTTATAGTGTTAACTGTGGGATGTAATTTATTTGTAATTAATTATTAATTGGTTGTTAATTAATAATTATATAATTGATAATTAAGTATGGAAATTGTGTTTTTTTTTAGATGCAGGTTGTGGGGTTTATAGGGGTAAAGGGTGGGAAGTAATTTATTTTTGATTAATAAGTAGTTATTAATTTATATTAATTAATTGAAAATTAATCATGAAAATTGTCTAATTAATTTTAGGTGCGGGTTGTGGGGTTTATAGGGGTAAAGGGTGGGAAATAATGTGTTTAATTAATTAATAATTAGTTGGTAATTGATATTAAATAATTAATTCAAAATAAAATATGGCAATTCTGTAATTCATTTTAGGTGTAGATTGTTGAGTTTATAGGGGTAAAGGGTGGGAAGTAAAATATGTTTAATTAATTCATAATTAGTTGATCATCAATATTAATTAATTGATATTTAATTAGGGTAATTGTTAATATATTTTTGTGTGTGTGTTTTACTTTTATAGGGGTAAAGAGTGAGAAGTAAAGTAATTTTATTCACTTTATAATTAGTAGTTAAATACTGTTAGTTTTTTAATTGAAAATACATTTTCAGTGCGTAATTCATTTTTTCACACTTTAATTTTAGCTGTGGGTTGCGGGGATTATAGGGGCAAAGTGTGGGAAGTTTATACATTTTTATGAGTTTTAATTAATAATATTTCTTTAATTGGTAATTAATTATGTTAACTACATTTTTTATTTTATTTAGATGTGGGTTGTGAATTGTGTGGTGTTATGGGGTGGGAAACATTCAAAACAAAAAAATGTAATAATTATTGTTTTTGTTTCTAAATAATTTCTAATGAAAAATATTTATTTGTTTGAAAATTATGTTTTATTTCATTTAATATAATATTTGTAGTTATTTGTCATATGTATTTACCATTATAATATGTTTAAATTTTAATATTAAATATATTTGTGTTTTATTTTTTAGCATATTTATACATTTTTCTATTTGTTTTGTTTTTTAAATATTTTTGTTGTTAATATTTTGTTTGTTTTTAGTTTTGAACTGACTGGAATGAGAATATTAATTATTACCCCTCCGCAATCCAACAGTTTCCCTACTTTTGCACTGATTGGAGTGGGAATAGTAAATTTTATCCCGCCGCAATCCAACACTTTCCCTACTGTTGCACTCACTGGGGTGGGAATAGTAATTTTTACCCCTCTGCTATCCAACACGTTCTCTACTGTTGCACTTATTGGAGTGGGATAATCATTTTTACTCCTCCGCTATCCAACACTTTCCCTACTGTTGCACTCATTGGAGTGGGAATAGTAATTTTTACCCATCCGCTATCCAACACTTTCCCTAGTGTTGCACTGACTGGAGTGGGAATAGTAATTGTTTTCCCTTCGCTATCCAACACTTTCCCTTCTGTTGCGCTCACTGGAGTGGGAATAGTACATTTTTACCCCTCTGCTATCCAACACTTTCCTTATTGTTGCACACACTGGAGTGGGAATATTATTTTGTACTCCTCCGCTATCCAAAATATTTCCTACTGTTGCCCTGACTGGAGTGGTAAATTTAAGTTGAAAGATTTTTAAATAATTTACTGTTTTACTTTATAATAGAATGTTGTTTTAAAATAGATTTTATCTTATGTTATGACATTTTGGGGCCGATTCCGATCCTGGAAAAACCGGGTACAAACTGTCGGTCGGAGCGTTTTCTCCGTCCGACTCGTATCCGGGAAAAAAACCCTACAAACTTGCAAGTACGATTCGTATGGAAACACCATTTCCGTACGAATCGGAAAAAAGACCGGCCGACAGAAAAATACATACAAATGTGATACGGGACACCGCGGACGTGACGTCCGGACGGAGTTTGGCAGCTCTTTACGTACCAGCAAGTACGATTCGTACCGACAGCACTCCGTATGGCAATATTTTTACGGCACCCAAAAAGTGCCGGAAAAGCGAAGTACGCCGCGAAGCGTGAGGAAAAGGGGGCCCGGTACGTGCCGAACACCCCCCTAGCCCCCCCGTAAGTACGCGCCGGACCCCCAGCCCCCCCACAGATGGACGCGCCGTACCACCACCCCCGTATGTACGGAGCGTACCCCCAGCCACCCCGTATGTACGGAGCATACCCCCACCCCCATATGTACGGTGCGGACCCTCAGCGCGTACCGCTGGGGGTCTGCACCGTACATACGGGGGTGGGGGCACGCTCCGTACATACGGAGGGGCTGGGGGTACGCTCCGTACATACGGGGGGGCTGGGGGTACGCTCTGTACATACGGGGGGGGCTGGGGGTACGCTCCGTATATACGGGGGTGGGGGTACGCTCCGTACATACAGGGGGCTGGGGGTACACTCCGTACATATGGGGGGGCTGGGGGTACGCTCCATACATACGGGGGGCTGGGGGTACGCTCCGTACATACGGGGGTGGGGGTACACTCCGTACATACAGGGGGGCTGGAGGTACGCTCTGTACATACGGGGGGCTGGGGGTATGCTCCGTACATACGGGGGGCTGGGGGTATGCTCCGTACATACGGGGGCTGGGGGTACGCTCCGTACATACGGGGGTGGGGGTACGCTCCGTACATACGGGGGGCTGGGGGTACGCTCCGTACATATGGGGTGGCCGGGGTGGCTGAGTGTACGCTCCGTACATACGGGGGGGGCTGGGGGTACGCTCCGTACATACGGGGGTGGGGGTACGCTCCGTACATACGGGGGGGCTGGGGGTACGCTCTGTACATACGGGGCTGAGGGTATGCTCCGTACATACGGGGGGGCTGGGGGTACGCTCCGTACATACGGGGGGGCTGGGGGTATGCTCTGTATATACGGGGGGCTGGGGGTATGCTCCGTACATACGGGGGTGGGGGTACGCTCCGTACATACGGGGGGGCTGGGGGTACGCTCCGTACATACGGGGGCTGGGGGTACGCTCCGTACATACAGGGTGCTGGGGGTACGGCGCATACACACGGGGGGGCCTGGGGGGGTGTTTGGCGCGTACCGGGCACCTGTTTGGACATTTCCATGGTTGCTATGGGAGTTCGCTCCGGACGGTCTGTTTTCCATACAGTTGTACAATCGGACGGATGGGACGGAGCGTACTTGCGCATTCGGACTTCAGTTTTCCCATTTGTACGTAAAAATGTCCGGGGACGTGTCGGAGACTTTTCCCGACCTGAGGACGTGTGGGGGAATTTTCCCAATGCGATTCGTATGGACTTTTTCCCATACGAATCGTACTTGCCAGTTTGTACGGGACTTGTACGATTCGGTCGGAAAAAACTCCAGATACGATTTGTACGGGGAATATTTTTCCAGGATCGGAATCGGCCCCTTTGTGTGTAACCTGATTCCTAATTGAACTCATGACGGCCTTTCTGTCAGATGTGACCTCAGAAATACTCACATGATGTGGTTGCTGCCTCACCGTTTATTGTGCTGCCACCCCAGGCAGCCGCGGTTCATGCAGGGAACAGCGGTGGGGCCGTATAAGGGGGTATTCTGAGGGACAATGCGAGAGAAAATTAAATAAATAATACATTTTCCTTCTGCATCGTCCCTCGGAATCCCCCCTTACACAGCCCTACCGCCCTACCGCAGTTATCTGCACGAACCGCTGCTGACCACAGGGTAGGTGCAGGATACGTCTAGATTCCTTCTATACGGGAAGTTAGAGGGTACCTTTCCCGAAATGGGAGTAGAAATCAGTGTTTAATTTGTAAATTAATGAGTGCCCTGCCCAAAGCTCTGCTCCGTGGCCGGTGCTAATAAATGTCAAGGCATTGAATGCCAATGCTTCTTAGTCCTGAATCCGCCTCAGGCCTCTTTAATTCACTACCAGATACGCCTTCACCTCTTTATCACTCTTGCAGGTTCCTGCTTTCTCCTTTGGCGAGGGTTTTACCGTCTTTCTCTTGCTCATTCTTTCCTGTTTTTATGTTTTTCCCTCTCTTGTTCTAGAAATTGTTTGATTTGGAAAAATAAGGGCCAGACCCCAAACATGGGTGTAGGTGGTCCCCACCAGCAACCACCGGCTCAAATTAAACACAGAGGAATAGTATTGCGTTTGAGAGCTTCTAGGCCCTGAGAGTAACATGTATCATTCTATAGACTTGTGGTCGTTTAGTGTTCTAGATACCTTTTCCCACCACTCTTCCAAAAGGACTTCCAAATGAATGTCTGGAGAATGCCTAGAGAGTTATGTATGGCTCTTTACTTGGTAAGGCACACAATAGCCAACACCTACACGTACCTGTATCGCGTGCGTGGGTTTGTGCGTGTGTGCGTGCGTGCGTGCGTTTGTGCGTGCATGCGTGTGTGTGTGTGTGAGCACTGTTTTACATTCTGTCTTGTGGATATCAGTGTGATATTTGTTCTGACTCACACCCTGTGGCTTCTGGCAGCACCTCCCTATAACAAAGAACAGCCTTGAAGAACAGGGTTACTTTGCTTATTTATTATGTAAGCGTCTCACCGGGAGGCATGTCAAAGCTCAAGACTAGACTTTAAGAAATGCAAAATGTTTGTTTTTCTAAATTGTGATGGTCCTTTTTAAGCATCTGCTGCTTTCAGCACATTACATTGTAAAAGTAAATTGATGACAGTGAAAAAAACATTATCATACTTTCACAGCATTTTCTCCAATAACTTTAGATTGTACAAAGCAATAAGTACTTTTTCAGAGTGAGACTAGGTGATCTCCATACTGGCTACTACTATGAGTATCAAGACTGCAGTGGTTAGACAGGCCCCCCAAAACTGTAGGCAAACTGATGAGGCTGCCAAGCTCATGGGAGGTGCTGTATGTGCTGGTATCAAATACTATATAATGCAATGTTTACTTTGGTAGCGAAAGTCAAGTCAACGTCCAGTGTGTCTCATTTCAACAGAATATATCTTTATTTAAAGTATCATATAGGACAGTGTTAAAGTGTATTTGAAGCTTACGGCAAGACTAGAGGCTAGTATGTTGCATCCCTCTCTATCTTCTGCACAGAACCTTAAAGAACAGTACATGACATCCTAGCAGCCACTGGATCAGAACCCTCCTTATGGCTGCAACCAACCCTGCTGCCCAGCATTCTGCCTCTTTGAAAGGTGCTGCTCTATAACCAGGGATCTTGCATTTTAACCTCTGGGAATAAGGGTACTTGAGGATATTTTAAGTAGAAAAAACTCTAAAGAGGGATGTCACAGTAAGAAAGAATCTGGATTATTGCTTTTAATGTTTGGGAGTATTAAACTGAAGATGAGATGGTTATTTGAGTAACAATGTTTATTTGAGTATTAAAAGGTGATCTTTAATTTTAGTTATTAGTACAAATTTCAACCCTGCATGACCATGCAAAGACAAGTAATGAGTTTTGGTTAATTTTTTATGCTGGATAAATTTAGCAAAATAAGTATGCAGTGCGTGTGTCCAAATAATTTCTTGCATTTGAAGTTCAGGAGGGAGCACGTAAGCATTGGATTGCAGGCATTTGTTAGTGCATGCCATTAGGCACAAAAGTGTTTTACTGGGTAGGCTGGATGGATGATGTGTGTGATGTTGTTCAAGACCTCGCATACATCAAAAATAAGCAACCATTTTGGATGTGGAAGATTGCTTGTCAGTAGAAGGGATGAAGCGGCATTGATGACAAGCTCATGCAGCTGTTGATGACAAGTTCATGCAGCTGTCAAAAACAGCTGAACACAGCCGGACTGTGAACTGAAACCAGCTGTGGCAATCAGCTCGACCGGCCCCCAATTGGCGGGCTGCTGCAAAACCGGCCACCTGTAATAAAACTGCCCCCCAGGGGTCCAAAACCGGCCCGCACCCTTCCGGCCCACCGGGGAAACGCCCGGTGCCCACTAAGGCCAGTCCGGCCCTGCAGCTGAATAAGAAGCTTGAACGGCCTCCGAAATAGTGGTTGAGTAAAGAGGAAAAGCCTTCAGAGAGAAAGCATATTTTGAGTCATAGAAATTAAGTAAATACAGGAGATGTTTCAGATATGGCTGAGATTGAGGAGCCGAACTCTGGCACTAATAATTTTGCACAAAAAAAACATTTTCTAAAGAAAGGAAAATAGTTTGTTCATAGGCATTAGGTAAGTTAAGAAGGGAGATTTCCTTAGATGAGAAATGTTATCTTCTTCTTTAATCTTTATTTCGACTTTGTAGAGTCATAAAAGAGAAACAAAACATATACAACAAATATTACACAATAAGCGAACACCCAGAGTAAAAAAGGGGTTACATCATCTGCACAAATATATAACAAGAACTTCTTATAATACACTTATGATTTTAAATCGTCAAAGAAGCTCTTCTAATGTTCCATACAGCTGCTAAATACTTGCTAACAGCAAATACCGTAGGAGGGGATAGGTCAGATTTCAGCAAACGATAAGCATCCAAGTGATTCCTAAAACCCCAATTTCTGCAGATGGGAAGGATCCACTTTTTCCTGGGTTTCAAGTAAGATGAACAGAAAAACATTAAATGAATATCATTTTCCAGCTCGCTTGTACAAGCTGGACAGTTTTTAGGAGTGGGTGGGTGCCAGCTGCTGGTAAGGGCTCTAATAGGTAATGCGTTGTGTCTCCATTGAAGGAATAATTTCCTAAAACCGATGGGGTGTATGTCATCCAAGACTGTCTCCAGCTTGTAATAATCCTTCACTATTAAGAAGGTGGAAGACATAGGCCCCAATATAGTAGATGTTAGGGACATGGTTAGATTGCGCTCGTAGTACAAGGCGACCAAGTTTTTACGGGTTATAGTACTACAAGCCTCATGTGGATTTGTCCATAGAGGCAGTAGACCCAGCACCGATAACTCATCCTTTATGTACTTGAGCCAAGGGATTTTGCGTAGGGCTGCGTGTTGGTATAGCTCCATGAATTCACAGCGATAGCTCAGGAGTTCGGGTGTTGTCCAGAGTCGCCTCCAGAAAGTTAGGGGCTTCACACCTAGGGCCTCATGTAGGTAGCGAAATACCGGTCGGTAACGGCCGATTTTCGGTAAATATGCCGTTACCGACCGGTATTCAGACAAGTGAGATGTAGGAGTCCAAAAACCACTTTTCGGTAAATATGAGGCGGTAAATACCGATTCATAGTTACCGAATTCTAAAATACCGATTCATATTTACCGAATACATAATTAACGAATCGGTAAATATGAAGTGGTAAATATGAAGTGGTAAAAATTTAAAATGACATGTAGGAGCAGTCGGTAATTAAGAAATCCAGGAAAATCGGTAAATAAGAGTCGGTAATTAACACGGATTGAAAGCAGGTGGTAACCATCAACAATGCACATAAGCAATCCCAAAATGCAACAGCGTGGACAACATGGCCGCCATGTACGTCATTGCAAGGCGCCTACGTCTACAGGCAGCAGGACTGAGGGTGTGGCGACGGGAGGAACAAATCTACAGACAGCGCATCACACTATTACAGCTGACTGATGCAGAGATACATGAGAGGTACAGGCTACACCCCGAAACCATCATGGACCTGATAAGGGACCTGCACCCACTCCTGGACCAGCCAACAAGAAGGGCGCACGCCATACCACCACATGTGCAGGTGCTCTGCAGCCTACATCTACTGGCATCCGGCAGTTATCAGGTGGTGATAGCTGCGGTGGGTGGTGTATCCCAGAGTTGCCTGTCCCGTTTCTTCAGGAAGTTCCTGGATGCCATGATGCAGAGAATGCACCACTACATAAGCTTCCCAAACACACAGGCTGCACTGCAGAAAACAAAAACAGACTTTTATCACATGGCACAGTTCCCCCATGTCATCGGCTGTATTGATGGTACACACATCCCAATCTGTCCACCAGCTGATACAGAGCACATCTACAGGAACAGGAAGTCCACCCACTCCATCAATGTGCAGGTGATCTGTGATGCAGGGAACATCATCACAGATATTGTTGCAAAGTTTCCTGGGAGCACCCACGACTCTTACATCTTCCAGAATAGTGGGATCTACACACGACTGAGTGCCGGCGAATTCGGAGAGGGATACCTGCTGGGTAAGTAACAGTGACGCCCCTTGAAACCTGCAAATCAGAGTGTATAGAGGCATGTAACTGATGGTTCCCTTTTACTCATCCAGGCGACAGTGCATATGCATGCCGTTCATTCATCCTCACTCCCTACCTACACCCAGCAACCCAGAGTGAGAGACGATACAACGTGGCCCACAAAACAACACGCAATGTGGTGGAGCGCACGTTTGGACTACTGAAGAGCAGGTTCCGCTGCCTCCACAAGAGCGGAGGCGCACGCCAGTACAAACCCATCACCTGCTGCAAGATCATTGCCACTTGTGCAATGCTGCACAACCTTGCCACGAAAAAAGGTACAGATGTGGAACTAACATATTTTGAGGACAACGAGGATGAGTCAGGCCAGCCAGAGGGCAGCGCAGCTAGAGTGCCAACTGCAATCGATGGGAGAGAGAGACGGGCAGAGATCACATGCAACTATTTCTGAGTAAGTGAGGGGACACAGCGAGTTGTGAGAAGTCATGACGTAGTTTAATGTGGCACCACGCCATGAACACATGAACAGGCCAATCTGGCAATATACCATCTATACAAGGAGTATGTCCAGGGTTACGTCACCCAATGGGAAGTGGCTAAGCAGGGCCACATCAATGTTTGCGCATACGCGCTGCAGTGGTGGATTGCACGGCCTGTGCATCCTCACTAGAGCCAACCCCAAGCCGCCTGCTGCTCCTGCGTGCTTCGGGGACGGGGGGTGTGATGCTGCTGCTGGTGTCGATGCTCTCCGCAGCATCCCCTGCAGCAGTTGTCGACGCCTGACTAGTCAATAGCACCCCTAGTGCACTTGTCACCTGCACCATCCCCCGAGACAGGTCGCTGCAGCACTGTGTTAGGCCCTCCTGCATCGTCACAGAGCGCCGGCAAAGTAGGGAAGTCGCAGTTGCCAGACGGTTGAGTGCCCTGCTGGTAGTGTCCCTTCTCTGGCGTTCCCGGCGCCGTGCTTCGATGTCAGCATCTAATTTGCTGCACAACTGCTGGATTGACTGGGACATGTCCCGAATGCCCGCAGCCATGCCGCCAATGTTTGTGTCCATGTTGACTAAGCTTGTCTTCATCACCCGCATGTGCCTCTGGACTGACATAACTGCCTTTGATTGCAGGCGCTGTTGCTTCAACATTTGGCCCTCGAGCCCCAAGAAGACACCATGGCCGTCAGTGGGTGCTGGTGGACTCTGGACACGCGACCTGCGGCGCCCTCTTGCTCCCGTCTGTGCTGCCTGTGAGGTGTGGGGCACAGTGGGATGGCTCCCTTCCTGGGGCCCGGTGCGGTCTTCTGGGCCCATGCTGTCGTCTGACGAGGTGTCGAAGGCTCGTAGCCTGGCTGCTGGACGCCTCCTCATTCTCACACCTGCAAGCGGAGATGTGGCCGGTGATTCGAACATGAGTGGCGATGCTGGCTGTGGTTGTGGTGATGCTGGCTCTCGGTGAGGTGATGCTGGCTCTGTGTGCGGCGAGGCTGGCTGTGTTGGTGGTGCGGCTGCCAGTGGGCCTGCTCCCTGGTCTGAACTCGTGCTGGCTAGAGGTGATTTTTGTGGCCGGTGTGCCGTCTCCCCTGCAGCATGCCCTGTACTGCATGATGTCACATCTGTGGACAGAAAAACAACATTGGCTCAGTGTCCCCGAAGGGCTGCATTGCAAGCGTCACAATAAATCATTTCACATTCCAATCTGTCCTCTGTCTCCTTGTGCCTCGAGTGCGTGACATGCCTTGTTGCCCTGTAACATTTACGTCATGGTTAGTGTTGCCCTGACTACATCTCCCGGAATGCATTGCCTGTCTGCACTGACACGTGTGGACTGCAGTGTGATTCTCGTTTCACAATGGGGGATGTGGGATAGGGGTAGGGGAGGCTACATTGCTGTGCTTTCGTCTTACCTTGGTGTGTTGCGGCTCTGGCAGAGCTGTCGGCGTCCCCAAGACCCACGACGCTCTCTTGCTCGATTGTGGCCGCCACCAGCTCCTCCAGTTCGGTGAGGGCAGGTGCCCTGTTGGTTCCACCTCCGGTCTGGCTGGCCTCCTTCTGGATGTCGCCCATCTTCCTCTTGGTCACAATCCTCAGGTCATACCAGCGCTTTTTGAGGACCTCAATGTCCCTGTGGGTCACTCCCACAGCATTGACCTGCGCCTGGATGGCCAGCCATATGTTGCGCTTTTCGGCCTCAGGCACTTGCAGGGATTGCCTCCCAAACAGCTTCTGGTGCTGCTTCACCACCTCCTCCACCAGCACCTGGAGTTCCTTGGGGCTGAATTTGAGCTTCCTCCTCCTTTCCCCTCCGTCTTTCTGTGTTCTCTGGCTGGACATGCTGTTCGTTTCCCGCTCGCACATGCAACTGCTCCCTGCCTCTCCTCTGCACTCCAAGCCTCTCCAGGGTCGGCTAATTATGTACACCTGCCTGGGTGTGGCCACTTCGGCTAATTGTGTACACCTGCCTGGGTGTGGGCAGTTCCTGGTTGGGTGGGCTGTCGTTGCACAGGATTAGCTGTTTCGTCAAGTCATGTGATGTTATTTACCGAATCCGTACATACCGATTCGGTATTTTCCGATTCGGTAGATACCACCTCGGTATTTTCCGATTCGGTAGATACCACCTCGGTATTTTCCGATTCGGTAATTATCACCTCGGTATTTACCGAATCGGTGAATTCCGATTCGTATTTACCGAATGTTACCGAATCGGTAACTGTTACCGAATTTTTACCTACATATAACTTACCGATTCTAATTTACCGATTCGGTACGGCTCGGTATTTAAGAACCGGTAAAATTTATTTACCTACATGAGGCCCCTAGTCTTCCTTTATTGATCTTAGACCCATATCAAGCCTAAGTGGTAGAAGTGGAGTGCTCGGTGGGAGAGCGGCCAAGTCCTGAAGGAACTTGTTTTCCGTTACGACAAGATCAGGGGCACAGTTGTTGCCTCACAATTCACCACCGTATATTACTGCCCCACGTGCCTGCAATTTATAAATTTCTAATGGGGAACCAATAGGATGTGTCATGGATTCTTTCCATAAATTCAAAATACCCCCCACCTTTTGGGTTAGCTTTATATTTGATTTTATCTGATGGTGGGACCATGACATCTTTTCATTCAGGGTCAATCCCAGATACTCAAACGTATGTACTCTTTCTAAGCTGATACCATGGATAACAGGATTAGGACGGGATGAACTAGGAGGATTAAAGATCATGAATTTGGTTTTAGCCGTGTTATCACTTTTTGAGGATGAGGAGAAAAATGTAAGGAATGTTAAAGGTGGAAAGTGTCTGAACAAACCTAAGCATGTACATGAATTAAATAAAGAAGAAATGTGCTGCAGTATAGTGAGAGAAGATGGCCACTGCACCATAGAAAGGAAGAGCGTCCTTAGCGGCATTAAAAGAAAAGTTGTATTTGGCCGCACAAAGGACCTTACGCAGCATATTTAGACCAAGGAGAACCTTGATTAATTTTCTATTGAGAGATAGGGTGATCAAGATGTTGATGAAGGCATTCTAGATTTAGAAGCAAAAGATTATGAACACAAGATTTTGATTGGTGACAATGAGAAGAGGGCATGTTGAAGGATCCATAGGTTGAAAGACATGTTTAGTTAAAATTCAGTCTGAAACCCCCATAGTGCAAATGGTGGACTTTAGGGATTACATAAAAGAGGGGTCAGCAACCTTTTAGACAAGTTTGTGAAAGCCATTATGCGGGCAGTGTGCTCGAGACCGAGCACTAAGTATAAGGTATGTCTTACACCTAATACGGATTCTGGTTTAAGTAGCCGTTTTATTCCGATTGGGCTGGGCTCCATGAAAAGGACTGCAAAGATAATTGGACCAGTGTCAAGGCAAGTTATTAGACTTTTCAGGTTCACCGGCAATATGAACATGGAATAAAAGGACCTGAAGCAAGGAGTAATGGCGGCTGTTACTCTTTGTAGAAGATGAAGCCAGATTAACATTTGCTTTCTTAGATGGACATACTCTACTTTGAATGCAGAAATACAAAAGGCAATTCTAATGAAAATTAGCACAAATGTTGAACCAGTTAACCAATCATTAGTCCAGTTTAGAAGCAATGGGATTACTATTTTCTGAAGGGTTGTTGAAAGTGTGGTAAATAAGCACATCATTTAGAGCTTTGAACAAAGTTTAAAGTTTTTCGAGAAGAGTTTTTGAGTGGTGATTTCTCAAGTGCCTGTTGAGTTGTCCCAATTGAGATTACAGGCAGCTAAAGGATGTTTTCCTCAAATGGCAAAAAGTATTATAGGCAGAGCTTCAAGAGAGTATGGTCAGATTCTAACCAATACCCAAGGTGAGCATGGGTACAACTTTTCGTTCTTCCCTCTTAAACATGGGAGGCAGATTAAGTATGTTTTTGAAAATTGGAGGACAATCAGAGCCAATCCTTGCATATTGGAAACTGTTTCAGGGTTAGAAGATAGAGTTTTCTGAAAAAGCGGTTTTGGTTAAGGAACCTGTAGAGACAAGTTTTCAGAAAGATCAAGAGTAGTTAGTGGGTTTTGAGGTGTTTCTCATATTGGAAAACGCTGCCAGTATGAAGGTGGAAAAGAGAGACAATGTTTACTAAAGTACAGTATTTTTACTGAAAAAGAAAGACAAGGGATGGAGCTCTGTGATACATTTGAAAACTCCATTGAGATGTCTGCTCCGTAGACATTTCAAAAGAATGTGTATCCTTTGAGGATATTTTACAAAAGTGAAATTGGTTGGTGAGGTTAGATTTAAAAGATGCTTCTTTAACTTTCCCAAGAACTCAGATAGCAAGATCTGTCCATAGCTAAGACAGAAGGCCTAGCTGTATCAGTTTATACGTTTTCCCTTTGCCTATCTTCAGCACTGTGATGTTTCACAAAGATCCTTTGTCCCTTGGTGCTTATTTGAGAGAAAGGGGAATCAGATTAATAGTTATGGGGTTGATATTCTAATAATGTCACAGAACAAAAAGAGGTTGATGAAAACACACAGAGAATGCAGAAAACCTATGTGCTATAATCATCATGGAGGAGTCAGCTATACTTCTAAGTAGGGATTTGGAGTTCTTTGGATTTTAACTAACCCTGGGTGGAGTTTGCGGAGTGGCACTACGCGAAACTCTGCGAAGTGGAAAAAACAACTCTGCCGCACTACGCGGAACTCTGCAAGTGGCAGATTGCGATAGGAAAATGCTGTTCGCAGTGATTTTCAATGCCTGACGCTTGACCGCACTTTGCAATCATCGCAAATGACACCATGCACAGCGCAAGAGGGAGACTTTTACTCGAGCGGCAGCTTTCTCAACGCAAAACGGGCAGCTTCTCAGCGTGAGCGGTCGCGAGCATACTCGACCACTCGCATTGAGAAACCTGACACCCCCCCCCCCGGGTTGAGAAATCTTGCTGGGAGGTTTATTTTCCACTCTTGCGCTCGCCAACTTGATATTGACGATCTCGAACAAGGAAAAATCTCAGCGGGAGCTGGATATTCCTCGCTCACGCTCGCCAACTTGATATTGACGAACGCGAGCGTGGAAATAAACTCCGCTCTGTTGGTCAGAACTCCGCGAGCTCCGCATAACGTGGAGTGCGAAAAACTCTGCAAACTCCGCGAGCGGAGTTCACTGCCCAGGCTTGATTTTAACTGGGTACAGTTGAAACTGCTTGTAAGGAAAATGAAGTTATTTAAATCTTTAAATCAGGAAGTCTTTTAATCTTGAAAATAACCTGATAAGTCTAAGTATGTTGATGATCATTATTGGTCTTTTATCTTAATTGGTTCAACTGGTATTTACTGGTGTTTTTTATTACATGACACTTCAGCATGTGATGGCAAATAATTTATTTAGGGATGCTCTGTGCTTCGGAGACAAGGGGAGGTTAACAGAAGAGGCAAAAGAGGAGTTGAGAATGTGTTTCAAGAATTCAATACTTGGTATACATCAGCAATTTTTGTTAAAAATCTTAATTTAAATTAGGGATCAGGTGCAAGCTGCTCAAGATTGGGGACCAAGACAGCTACAGACAGATGAAGAGAACCCTCAGCTCAAAACCAGTCGTGAAAAGAAAGCTGGCTAGATTGTATTGGAATTTTTTCTTTGATGTACAAAGAAGTGTGTGGTTCTGTATGCTGCCTGTTTTGACTAGAATTGCGCTATAGAAATGGCATATACATATGTATGCTTGCATACATCAGCTGTAAGGTATATGAATAAATTGGGGAAATCAGGTCATAAAATATGGCTGAATTCGAAAGTGAGATATAGTAACATTTTTTGGAACCTTACATAGATGTTAGAGCAGAGTAGCTACCTTATTTGAAAAAAAAATGGCGGTGGATTTGAAGTTTAGAAATTTGACGGATTACAGCGATTGGATGATGAGAAAGGTGTATTTCCGGAAAATTTAGGCTTCCATTAGAGGAAGATCTGTTTGCAGACAGATTTACAGAATAATTACAGAATTATTACAGCTGGTGGTTGGATAAAGGAGCTCTTATGAGGACTGACGGAAATCCGGATCCGTTGATAAGGTACTGAACCTTTTTGTTCTGAGGAAATCCAGAAAGTATCAAGCCCTTTCAGCTGAGGCTAATGTTTTGATCCTAGAGTCAGTAGGTTCAGGAACAAGAAGCAAATACAAATGGTATTCGAATGTTTTACTACAGTGGTGTGTAGATAAAAAGGTGGATCCCTTAGAAGCTTCTGTCATAGATGTAGATCATTTTCAATACAATATTTTGAAACAGGTTAAAGATATAGAACAGTGAACTACTTCAGATTCACAGTAGAATCAGTTAAATATTGTAGTGAGGAAAAGCCGTTGGTAGGAGATGTTCGGTGTGTAGATTTATGAGGGGAATACGTTACGGAGACTGTTAAATGTAAGGTATATTTCTAACTGCCATGTAAGCAGTATAATAGCTCATTTGTGGTATGGCCAGTTAATACATTTTTAAGTTTAAGACAGTTATTTGGAAGTTGGTGTATTTGATTTCTTTCAGAAGGCTTTCAGAAGTATGCTTTGGAATTAGGAGGTAGCTATTCAAATAAAGATGGAGTGATATCTAAGTTTAAAGGAGAATGAAAACAAAGAGATAGAAAACATTTTTCCTTATTTTGAGGAGTTTTGAAAGTTGTGTGTAATAAAATGCATTCAAGTGTTTGAGGAGTATGCTCAATGTTATGCAAGATCAAGAGCCTCAGTTATCAGTGACAACAACTAGGCAGATGAGAGCAGCAATGCATGAATCTTAAGAAGATTCAAGTAGATTCAAGACTCGTTCTCTTCGAAGGAGCAATGATGTGGTTTCTTCAGAAGGACAATTGGAGGACAACTGATTGGTCAAATGCAGGAGTGTTCTAATAAATTTACTAAAGACCACCTGGGCATGTTGCAAATACTGTACTGAGAGGGTTTAAACAAGCACAACACTAGCCTCCAGTCTTGACATCAAATGATGATTCTACAAAGTTTAGTAACAGAAGAATCATGATTTTACCAAAGACGCAGATGCTGGAATTATCCCACCCTCCACCCCCCAATTCAATAATAACAATAAAATCAGTATAAAAAAGTTTCAGAGCAAAACAAATTGAGTAAAATAGTATTTTGGTGGAATTATTGGTCTATTGTTCTCTTATATTTCTAGTAGGATAGAAGGTGTGGCAACAGGATTCAGAATGAAAACAAAGAAGAATCACAGAACCAAATAGGGGAGCGCGGAAGATGGAGTAAATATTTAAATCCCAAAGCATTCAAAAAGAGACATTGTTCGACAGCGCACTGTTGTACATTGAGATGAAGGATTCTAATTTCAGGATGTTATGTTTTGTATTTTAACCCCTTCGATGCTGCTCATATTCCGCCGCTGTGCTGGCGGAATCTTGCGCGGGCGTGGTCATGACGGAATGGTTCCGTCATGAGCACAGCTCAACCGTGGGTCATGACGGAACCATTCCGTCATGAGCACCGAAGGGGTTAAAGTGCTGTGCGTAGTAGTAGCAACAAAGAATTATGCATGATGCTTGCCTCCATGTCTTTAATAAAATCTAGATTCTCATCTCACTAAACCTTGGCGAACCATTATTCTATGGAGAAATCAGTTTCAAGGGGCCCTTTGTAAGCTGAGTAAGGAGACTTTCAATTAACCTCTGGCTTGACTGAGAACCAGTCCATTGCTCCCGCAAGTACTATTATTGTATCTTTTTTAATGCCACCATGTAGGGCGGCTGGTGTACCATTTTCGTTTTGGAGAGTTTGTCGGCATTATCAAGCTTGGTGGTACCATGTAGGAGAGATGGGTGGTTGAAGAACCTCTGAGATGACTTTGCCGCAAGAATGCCGCTTAGGAAATAGCACTGATACAGGACTTCGTGGCCAGGTCAGATGTTTTTCACTTCTGTTCCTGGGGAGGCCAGGATGACACCGCTTTGCCTCAGGGTGGCTAGAGTAGAATGTGGATGGGAAAATTGCTACTTTATGGACCCGAAGGCTGAAGAGGAAATCGTTGCTTGCAAGCCTGGTACTTAAGGCGTGTTGGCTGGCATGTGAGTAGTTATTTACTGGCCTCTGTCCTTTCATCATGAATTTAATGAGCATTTTACAGCAATTACCTGGCAAGAACCAGTCATTTCGCTTTGCTCAGAAAGGCCCAAAAGTCACACAAAGTACACGATGCAAAAGGGTTGTCAGAATAAACAGATTTCTGTTTTCTTTAAAGCCTTCTTTTAGGCTTTTGGATGGGTGACAAACTTCTCTGTGGCTTTTAAAACTTAAGTTATGGCTTGGCAACAAGTTTCACATGAGAAGAAGTTTCATACATAAATTTTCTGCTCGTAAACATGCCAAATTTTAAAAGCTGCCAAGAGTGTTCCCCAGCATGCACGGGGTGCCTTTGTCAGAGTTATATGCTCTTCTCCATTCCAAGGGCCGCATAAAGATTCAGTGTCAACACAATAAAATGTGAAAACCAAAAAGTTTCATCTTTTTACTCATAAATATTTAAATGGGGAACATTTATGACGGTAGTTAAAATGTACAATTATTTCAGTGTGTATATGTGCGGGTATGTGTACTCTTCTAGGTGAGTGTTTTTTAACACTCCTTGAAAGGAATGGACCTCCTGCTGAAACTAGGGGGTGCTAGGGGGTGCTAGGGTGAAGTTCTGCATTCAGTGCCTTGACATTAGCAGCAGGTACTCTTTCTAAAACTGGCACAATGCCAAGGATAGCTTCTTTACGGGGATCTTAATATAGGAAGTGTGTGTGTTCAGTGTCAACAGCATTGTGACATGTGTAGTTGTAAGTTGGTATTCTAATTGCTGTCTCGTTCTAAAGTTTGAGTTTTATTTATTTGAAAGGAGGCTGTTGGGGTTGTGCAGTAGCAGCCAGCAATGCTCTCGAGTGTAAGGGGGCGGGCGTGAGAGGTCGTGGGGGGTGGGATTTACGTGGGTGTCGCAGGGGGGATCGCAGGGGATGTCACAGGGATATAAAAAAATAAGAGAAATAAAATGAAAATCACCTTTCCACCGGGTCCCACGTCTTTTCTGCTCCTGCTCTCCTGCTTCTGATAGGAACAGGTAGCAGGCAGACAGGTTCCCTCCCCAAAGCCAATCACAACGCTGCAATGCAGCATTGTGATAGGTCGGGAAGATCCCAGACAGGGGCTAGTGGGTTGGGCATGCTCTCAATGCAGGCTGCAATGCAGCCTGCATGGAGAAGGGCAGAGTGCGCATGACTGATTTGAGCGGCCAGAGAGGGCCGACCAAACAGTCTTTGCGCATTCAGGAGTGGGCAAAACACTCCTTCCCTGCTCAAAGAGCAGAGCAACTCCGCCCGCCTGCAATGCGCAAAGCAAACATAAAATGATAATAACTAAAAGTTAATACCATGTCATGTTTTGGCTTACTCACACTTTGAGAAAGCAGTGGGGCGATACTTCTCCGCCCTAGTGGGGGAGCCGCCTCTGGGATTGTGCTGTTGAAGAGGCAGCATCCATGACTTGAGCTGCTAATTAATTAGTATATTCAGCCTGGGGTGTGCGAATGTTGCTTCCACACTTAAAGCACCACTTGTGTAGGTAGCATGTTGGCATTACCTTCTGACATCGAAGAGTGTCAACCTTAGTTCAGTGAATTAATTCCAGTTTTGTTTCTGAGGATAGGGCTGGAGTATTTGATGATTTTCTCACTTTCTTTTGGCCCTGCCAAGTTCTGATCCCCTACTCTTATTCAGTTTTGCTTGAGTGTTTTTTTTTATCATGTTTACAGTATTGACAGCTGACCAATATGACGATTTACTTTTGTCTGTACGGTTTTTCTTGCATGAACACATCACATAAGGAATTGCAGTCTTACCATGCATTGATTAGAATTACATTCTTGCTGTGTATTGATTACAGAATTGCAGTCTTACCTTGCATTGATTACAACATTGCAGTCTTGCATTACATTGATTACAGAATTGCAGTCTTACCTTGCATTGATTACAGCATTGCAATCTTGCTTTACGTTGATTACAGAATTGCATTGATTATTGAATTACATTCTTACCTTGCATAGATTATGGCATTGCAGTCTTACATTACATTGATTACAGAATTGCAGTCTTACCATGCATTGATCACATATTTTCAGTCTTAACATACATTGATTACAGAATTGCAGTTGTACCTTTCATTGATTACTGAATTGCAGTTGTACCTTTCATTGATTACAGAATTGCAGTCGTATTTTGCATTGACTACAGAATTGCAGTCTTGCTGTGCATTGATTACAGAATTGCAGTCTTGCCTTGCATTGATTACATCATTGCAGTCTTGCATTACGTTGATTACAGATTTGCAGTCTTGCCATGTATTGATTACAGAATTGCAGTCTTGCCTTGCATTGATTACAGAATTGCAGTCGTACCTTGGATTGATTACAGAATTGCAGTCTTGCTGTGCAGTGATTACAGAAATGCAGTCTTGCCTTGCATTGATTACAGCATTCCAGTCTTGCATTATGTTGATTACAGATTTGCAGTCTTGCCATGTATTGATTACAGAATTGCAGTCTTGCCGTGCATTGATTAGAGAATTGCAGTCGTATCTTGCATTGATTACTGAATTGCAGTTGTACCTTTCATTGATTACAGAATTGCAGTCGCGCTAGCATTTGGAAGCCAATTCTCATTCATACACCTGCCTGATCGCCGCCGTGAGGGAAACGGCTAGAGGGGGCTGAAGCAGCTCTCACCAGCAATTTCGAACCGCCGTGAGGGGAACGGCCAGAAAACTACATTTCCCAGCAGCCCCTACCTGGCGCTTGCCTCTGATGTCATCTGGCAGCGCCGGGAGGGTTTAAAACATTCTCAGGTGCCCCGCAGCGCGGGACGCGCCCGGGCAAAGCCCGGGCCAAGGGTGGGCCCGTCCTTGCCCGTCATCGCCAGTAAGAGCCAGGGCTGGGCTACCCCCCTAATTCATGAGTTCCGGCGCTTACACTTGGATTCGAGAAAAAGGTACTGTGTCCACCCGTGCTGTATGTATGTGAGATTGTTTATCTACTGACCAAGACTCATGTACTGTTTGCTGATATTGCCGCTTAGTCTGTGAGGATTTCTACCATCGTACACGGATTCATATAACGTCCACCTATATATTTATAACATCAGCATTGATAACAGGGTGATATTAGGTTGGAAAGCCGCTTGACTGATTGGGGTGACTGAGTTTTAGGAGTCCCGCCGTCGCCCCACCCGAATCTATTTGAAATTGGGACTCTTTAACGTCCATCTACTTTCTGTTAAGAGCCCCTTTTAGCTGGCGTGCTGGAGCAAAAATTTGGGTTAAGGGTGGGCCACTTTTCAACATTTGTTTGTGTCCTGGTGTCAGGAGTTGTGTACTTTATTATTACTAATAGTATTTTGTGTTTTTGTATTCTTCAATAGATAAACTACTTATCATTTGATTATGGCAGCTAGCCGTGAAACAACTGGGAGAGGCTCTAATATTGGAGTTCTTGGGACTTTAGATAATTTTATTATAAGAGCTACTTCGGTCTTGGATAAAGAGATTACTTTAGTGGAACGCCGTGTGTCTCTTGAACTGGAGCACACAAAACGTTCCTCACTGGGGAGATTGGCTAGAGTTCCCTCCCCGGTTCAATCCTCACCGGTTTCCCAAATCCAGTCCCATTCGGCTGATTTAGTTCAGTCCCTATCCGATCAAACTGATCACCCAGTAACTGCGGGTATATCACTGAGTTCTGTCTCCAATTCTGTGACATCACGGGTGTCAATGAGATCTACACCACATTTGTTACCAAATAAATCTGTGTCCTCCGCCATAGGTGCTCACGTATGTAAACGCAAACAGGGTGGAGGCTTATTGAGCCAGACAAATGCTAAAGTTGGTAAATTAAATAATGGTACAAAAAAAGGGAAAGGGAAGTATAGTGACCCTCCAGATCCCCCTATAAATAGTCCCTCCTCGGGTTTGGTACAGATACCCCCTCCCAATGATATAGGGGATGTTTTATCCCCAAATCTGGGTGCCAGATTTTGGGAAGAATTGGGAAATTTGGTTTCTTCAATAGTCTCTCCTTTAAATGAGCGTTTAATGTGTATTGAAGAAAAACTCCAAGCTATTGACACGAGGGTGGGCTTGTATGGCGATGCGGTGAATAAACTAATAACCAAGGTGGAGAGTTTATCCGCACCTATGTTGGTGCCATGTCAGCAATCCTCTCTTAATAACCCAGAGCTACCAGTTGTGCAAACAAGTGTATTACCATCTCCTAATAATAATATTTCTACTGCGAGGTTGGTTGATGCACCTGTTAATTCTGATGCAGGGGAAAACATTCCATCACATGAGAATAGGGGGTCCAATCCTCCTGCCCCTAGAGTTGCCAGCACTGGGAGCCATATGACCAGTGCTCGAAATGCACCCAAGCTCAACGGGGTTCTTTTGGATTTACCTTCAGATTGTGCACCCTATGTAGTGGTTTTGTCGGGGGTTCCAGAGCTTGGTAGTAACACCCTGGAATCTTATGACGAACTTAAGAACAAATCATTACATTGGTTGAACAAACATAGACCCCTACCGTTACATGTGTTTAGTGAGATCATTCATGTGCGTAGAGTAGGTTGGGTGGGGACTCGAAGGAAGGATTCTACAGGTGACTGTATTGTCCTTAACTTTTTGAGATAAACGAGCCGTGAAATTTATTTGTGAACTGGGAACGGAGGGCTCGGCATCATGCATCAAGTCCCATCCTCTTTCCTATTTTTATCCTCAGGGAAATTATTTGGGAAGGCAGAAATGGTTGGCCCCAGTGCTCGATAACATGGAACAAAATAGGGGGTGGATAAATGACTGCCTATACAACATTCCCATAAATAACCGTTTTGGAGTTTTGGATCAGGTGGATTGACTTTCCCTTTCTATAGGGAGCCCAGAATCCAATGTTGGGATGACTTTTCGTGATGATGGGGGTGGTAAAAACCTGAAATATACTGATGGCAATACTCTTGGTGGTTCTACAGTGGCCTTTGGTGATGTAGAAAGGCCGGACATTGTGATCCCTATGAGTGAGGAGTTGGGTTTGGGGAGGGAAACATCACAGGGTGATGTGGTGCTGGAAGTCCCCATACAGTCTGTGGATGCTCACCCTCTGCCAGGCCAGAGTAGATATCCTTCCCTGTTTATGTTCGCTTCCTGGAATATTGCAGGTTTACAGCGTAGACTCCCGGTAGTAGAGTGGTCAGACTTTGTGGAGGAGTATGATATTTGGGCTTTTCAGGAGACATGGGCTGTCGAACCCGTTCACCGTTTAGGTTTTTTAAATTTTTATAAAGCAGCAGTGAAAGGAAAAGTAGGTAGGCCCTCGGGGGGCCTCACTCTTTGGGTTAGGCAATCAATTAACTATAGTTTGGAGGAGGTCCCCACAAATAGCCCTGATATCCTCGCCGTTAAACTACACCGTCCTGCTTCAAAGGATATTCTCATTGTTAACGTATACATGCGAGGGATGACAGGGGGCCAGAGTTCGAAAACTTTTGCTGACTTTGATTCCCTCTTTGATTTAGTGGGGCATGATTGTATTACGATCATAGCGGGGGATTTTAATTGCACATTTGAACCCCTAAACTATGAAGGGGGAAATATCATGGATGAGGAGGATGTCGAGTGGAATATTCCCCCGCTTGATCTACCACCCATAAAAAGATGGTCTGAATCGGCTGTGCAATTGCTGGGTTTTTGTTTGGAACATGGCTTTAGAGCTACCAATGGACGCTCATCGTCAGACAAAATGGGTAGGGCCACCTTTGACAATGGTCTGCATCAAAGCAGAATTGATTATATTTTAATCAACATTGAACATTGGCCCATTTTGGATGACATGATGATTATTGATCGTCCTGAAAGCGATCACAATCCTTTGCTTCTTAGTATCAACCTTACTGTAATGTCGGTTGGTAATGAACCAACAGTGGTGGCCACCGCTGATGCCCTACTAACAAATGATCTACGTAGAGTTCGATGGGCAAGAGTGTTTGATGATAAGGAAGCTCTAGAAAACATAAGATCAGAGGTTGCACGGTCATTGGCCATATTGCGATCTTTTAATACCCAGGTGGAAATCAATGATAGCATCTCTAACATTCATGAAGACTTATTTCTAAGTTTGAAATCCCATTTCTCTAACCCCACTAGACCCCTGAAAATAACGAGTCAGAGTAGAGAGAAATCATGGTACAATAAGTCGTGCCGTGAATCTTATAAACTCCTGTCCCTGGCAATTAGGTCCAAACAAATGCCAAACATCAAGATGGCCAGGCAAAATTATAGATAAGCCTTGCACTGTGCCAAAAAAGAATGGGACGAGCAGCATTGGAAAGATCTCCTCGATGCTAGCAGATTGAAAAACCTGGCCAAGTTTTGGCATATTGTTAAATGGGGCAAGGGTATGCAAACACAATCCCCCGCAAACAATGTTTCCCCAGAAGACTGGGTTAATCATTTTGGTGCTCAGTTTTCTGTATTAGGGGCTGAGACTGATCACTCGCTGCCAGACTCATTATTGGAGTTTAATCCTTGTTCTCCTACAAACAAACAATTTATACCGTTTGACAATAAGGAGGCAGAGGATGCCCTTAAAAAGGCCCCTAGTGGTAGGGCATCGGGCATGGATTGTGTTCCGGTGGATCTCTATAAAAATGATATTGTCAATTGGGTGCCATATATAGTATTTATCGCAAATGCAATGGCTACTGGGGCACATATTCCAGATTCATGGCGGGGAGCTGAGATCTTGCCAATTGACAAGAAGGGAGACCGCTCCAATCCAGGTAATTACCGCCCGATCAGTTTGATCAAGAGGATATATTGTCCCCACTACAGGCTGGGTTCCGACCATGCGTAGGCAACATCGAGCAAGTTTTTAGGTTTTTATTGATATATTGGCGTGTGGTGAGTTTGGGTGGTGGTACCATCTATGCCGCCTTTATTGACCTCAAGTCTGCGTTCGATTTGGTGCCTAGGAGGAAGCTATGGATGGCATTGAGCGAAATGGGTATGCCGTCGGATTTATTGGCCCTAGTTATTAAGCTACATGAGGGAAATTTTGCACGTGTTCGCTGGGGTTTACAAGGGCAGGTTACAAACAAATTCACTGTGTCACGTGAGGTTAGACAGGGATGTGTCTTAGCGCCAACACTTTTTTTGTTGTTTATTAACAGGGTTATGGAGTATTTTTCTACCTTTCCAACTGATGCTCCATCCCTGGATGGCACCAAAGTGCCGTTACTTAAGTTTGCGGACGACACTTTCTTATTATCTAAAACCCAGATAGGTTTGCAACGGGTACTGGATAAATTTGAAGAGTTTTGTTTCGACAATGATCTACAGGTTAATGTCGACAAAACCAAATTTATGATCCTTACTAAGAAAAAGCAAGTGGATGGTTTTGTAACCATGAACAGTATCAAGTTAGCCCAGACTAATGTGATGACCTATTTAGGAATCACATTAGAGTCCAAAATAAAATGGAAACCCCAGATTGATGTCTTTTCTCTCAAGTTTGCCCAGCTGACAGGGTGCTTAATTAAAGAACAGCGTTCGTCCCTGACCAAAGGGATAGGTCCTGCCCTTAAAATTTACAATTCAAGGATTAGCTCTGCAATCCTGTATGGAGCAGAACTATGGGGCTTCTCCGATCTATCCATGTTGGTTAAGGTCCAAAACATTTTTTTTAGGAATCTGATTGGTCTCCCCGGTTCTACCCCACTAAAACCTCTTTTAATGGATCTGGGATGTTATTCTATTGAGGATGTGGCACGTTATAGGCCGTTGGCCTTCTGGCGGCGGATATGGATCACCCCAGAACTTGATTCATTTGCCAGGGCAATCCTGGATGTTAGATCAATTGCAGGTTCAGGTAACATCCCATGGTTTAAGGAACTTAAAACGTTCCTGGTGGATTTGGGGATGTGAAATTTGTGGTCTGACCCCGCTAATAGCCAATTTCCCACAAAAAAGGTTTTTAAAGAAACATATTGGGCATGAGTGTGTCACAAATATATAACCAAGATTGAGGCCCCCTCCCTGACTGGTTTATTCTATGAACACAAGATCGTCCTCTTTATGGAGGATTACTGGGATATTATTACTAGGTCTTGTGATCGTAAATTATATCACCAATTCAGGGTTGGCAGCCTTCCAATTAAATCCTTTACAAAATCTTGGAATGGCATGCAGGGCGATGTCTGCAAATGGTGTATGGGCCAAAAAGAATCTATTGCCCATATATTTTTTGTATGTCCAGCCTATATTGCCCCACGTAACAAGTGGCTGGTACCTATCTGCCGGAATCTAGGCACACGAGTCTGTTCTGAAGCATTGAGAATTCTGACAACTAATACTCAAGAATCTCTGGTTATAGCGGTTGCTAAATTTCTTGGCTGGATGTGGATTATTAGGGCTGGGAATATTCCAACAACAATAACATAGTCTGGGGTCTTCCGGATTGCTGCTAATAGAGATGTTTTCCTGTTTTATTAGTGATATTTGATGTCATCGAAATTGACAATAATTGTGTGGTTTTATTACTGAGAATTATTTTTATAATTCTTATTTTTATCTGTTTTTTAATCAATTTGGATGTTATAGTCTAGTAATATGTTCTTTGATCAATACTGGTTTATATCGTATGGAATTTTTTATGCCCGATTGTCATTTTACCTGGTTTTTGTTATTGATTTGTCATGTCTTTTATGATGAAATATCGAAATAAAGACTAATGAATGAATGAATTGCAGTCGTATCTTGCATTGATTACAGAATTGCAGTCTTGCTGTGCATTGATTACAGAATTGCAGTCTTGCCTTGCATTGATTACAGCATTCCAGTCTTGCATTACGTTGATTACAGATTTGCAGTCTTGCCGTGTATTGATTACAGAATTGCAGTCTTGCCGTGCATTGATTACAGAACTGCAGTCGTATCTTGCATTGATTACTGAATTGCAGTCTTGCTGTGCATTGATTACTGAATTGCAGTCTTGCTGTGCATTGATTACAGAATTGCAGTCGTATCTTTCATTGATTACAGAATTGCAGATGTACCTTGCATTGATTACAGCACTGCAGTCTTGCAGTACATTGATTACAGAATTGCAGTCGTATCTTGCATTGATTACAGAATTGCAGTCTTGCCTTGCATTGATTACAGAATTGCAGTCATACCTTGCACTGATTACAGCACTGCAGTCTTGCAATACATTGATTACAGAATTGCAGTCGTTTCTTGGATTGATTACAGAATTGCAGTCTTGCCTTGCATTGATTACAGCATTGCAGTCTTGCATTACGTTGATTACAGATTTGCAGTCTTGCCATGTATTGATTACAGAATTGCAGTCTTGCCTTGCATTGATTACAGAATTGCAGTCGTACCTTGCATTGATTACAGAATTGCAGTCTTGCTGTGCATTGATTACAGAATTGCAGTCTTGCTGTGCATTGATTACAGAATTGCAGTCTTGCTGTGCATTGATTACAGAATTGCAATCTTGCCTTGATTACAGCATTCGAGTCTTGCATTACGTTGATTACAGATTTGCAGTCTTGCCGTGTATTGATTACAGAATTGCAGTCTTGCCGTGCATTGATTACAGAATTGCAGTCTTGCCTTGCATTGATTACAGAACTGCAGTCGTACCTTGCACTGATTACAGCACTGCAGTCTTGCAATACATTGATTACAGAATTGCAGTCGTAGCTTGCATTGATTACAGAATTGCAGTCTTGCCTTGCATTGATTACACCATTGCAGTCTTGCATTACGTTGATTACAGATTTGCAGTCTTGCCGTGCATTGATTACAGAATTGCAGTCCTACCTTGCGTTGATTACAAATTGCAGTCCTACCTTGCGTTGATTACAGAATTGCAGTCTTGCCTTGCATTGATTACAGAATTGCAGTGTTGTCTTGCATTGATTACAGCATTGCAGTCTTGCATTACGTTGATTACAGATTTGCAGTCTTGCCGTGTATTGATTACAGAATTGCAGTCGTATCTTGCATTGGTTACTTATGTATTTTCCCGTCTGCAGTGTTTCCTAATACCATGCTGTATTCTTTCATGACTTACCCGTATAACCTACTCGTTTTACACATTCCAGTTGTTTTCATTTGCTTCTGTTGAACCTAACAGATTATGTTTGTTTACTCCTTAATCATTATATATCATTAACTTTTATTTGGAATTTTGCATTCTAATTACAACAGAGATGCTAAGAGGTAGAGGTGCCTTAAGAAGGTAACAGAGCATCACTTTAGTTTTTCACACTTTAATTAACAATCACCTTTAGTTATTCGTTCTTTTCACAACTACTTCTATTTTAAATACTTTGCAATCCTTGTGAACAAGTGAGGGGTGGTGTGCCTTAGTTCTTTACATTTGTCCCAATTCTTCTCTCCAAATAGTTTTAATCATTTGGTGCACCTTCAGTTGCTTCTCTTTCCATTCCGTGCTTGCTGTGCCATAGGATCCAAGGTGAGACTTTCCCAAACATTCCACCCAACACCTGTTATTGTTTAAATGTGATACCCTAGCTGAAATGATAACACTGTACAAATCCAAATGCCTGTCAGTAGCCACCTATGGGGCAGGGGTATGGGGATACCATAAAAGTGCCCAGATTCAAATATTGGACAATAAATTTATAAAACGCCTCCTATCTATCCCCAGCAGTTCTCAAACATTATTCTGCCATTCTGAGGTGGGTTTAGAATATGTGAGTGACAGAATCCATATTTCACCATTGCTTTTATGGGGTAAAATTTGGACCTCAGAAGATCTGGTATTTTCAAGATGCATTTTAAGAGACTGCATGAACCTTGACAATGCAATGGCAGTTCCATGGTTACGCTATATGTACCCCTCATATGTCTGTCCACTGCTGGGAGTGATAGGCACCCACCCCTCATATGTCTGCCCGCTGCTGGGAGTGATAGGCACCCACCCCTCATATGTCTGGCCAATGCTGGGAGTGATAGGCATCCACCCCTCATATGTCTGGGCACTGCTGGGAGTCCTCTGCACCCACCCCTCATATGTCTGGGCACTGCTGGGAGTCCTCTGCACCCACCCCTCATATGTCTGGGCACTGCTGGGAGTGATAGGCACCCACCCCTCATATGTCTGGGCACTGCTGGGAGTGATGGGCACCCACCCGTATGTATGTGTCCACTGTCATGGTACGAGCCGTACCCACGCGCTGATGTCCTGGGTACGGCCTGTACCCCTGCGGCACCCCAACTTTGGGGGTGCGGCCCGTACCCATGCCTTTGGGACGTTGGTACCGGCCGTGCCGCCATTGTTGGTGTGACGTAGGGGTGGGTGTGGTATGTGCCGTACCCACGCGCTGATGCCCTGGGTACGGCCCATACCCCTACGGTACCCCAACTTTGGGGGTGCGGCACGTTCCCATGCCTTTGGGATGTGGGTACAGGCCGTACGGCCATTGTTGGTGTGACGTAGGGGTAGGCGTGGTACGGTCCGTACCCACGCTCTGGGGGGCGTGGGGACGTCCCGTACCACCATTGTTGTGGTGACGGGTACGCGTCCACGTCCACTTCCGTTGTGGCGGGACGTGGGATTGGTGACCACGCCCCCCGTAGTGGCCAGACCATGGAGGTAATTATTGTGCAGGTTGTATTTGTATTTTGTGGGGTGTGGGTTATGTTTCTTGCCCCTTGCACCCCACCCCCCCCCCCTTTGCCCCTGGGGGTTGTTCTGACCTTCTGCGGCGTCTGCGTCGGTTTCTGTACACGAGGTGGTAGGCTATGAGGGCGGGGATGACGCGTAGGTTGGGGTCCATGGCTGTCCGTCGCATACCGGTACTCCTTGTTCGCGTCGTCCTCAATTTCCCGGCAGTTTTTGGCTCCCGTAAAAACTGCTGCGTGCGGAGTGACGTCGGCACGAATCGTACTTGCTGGTCCGTAGAACGCTGCCTGACTCCGTCCGGACGTCGCGTATGCGCCGTCCAGATTCAGATTTGTATGTATTTTTTTGCCGGTCGATGTTTTTTACGACTCGTACGGAAATGGTGTTTCTGTGCGAATCGTACTTGCGAGTTCGTAAGGTGTTTTTCCCGGTTACAAGTCGGACGGAAAAAACGCTCCGTCCGACCATTCGTACCCGGGTTTTACCGGATCGGAATCGGCACCTATGTAGATAGGACTTCGATATTCTGGACATCGATATTTCGGGTCCGATATTTCTGTCGTCGATATTCTGGTCATCGATATTCTGTCAGTGATTCCGAAACCTATACCAGAAATGTTAAATACATATCAATTGAAAACACTGACTAGTGTTACATATGGGGCAGCAGTTTGGGGTATGGTAGATCCGGCTCCCCTGCAATGTGTGTAAGACGACTTTTGTAAGAAGATGCTGTCGCTCCCCCGTTCATGTGCAAATTTTCTCCCCCATTTGGAATTGGATCTATCATAACTTGAGGACGTAACTAGACTGGCCCGTTATTATTATGGCTTTCCATATGTAACAGACAGTGTGTACAACTAAACCAGGAGATCCTGAGGGAAAGTTTTAAAATTGTATTATGTCCACAGGATCCCCTGGCTAAAATATGTAGAGAAAACCTTGTCTGCGCTGGGACTGCTAGCCTTAATTGAGTCGCCGTTGCTATCCGCCAAGTTTACAAAGGCGAAACTACAAAAGATTTTCCTACAAAAAGCCACAAATGATAGATGGGAAAAGAATAAAGGAAAAACTACAATAATTGCATACAGCTTGCCCTCCCCTCTTAAAGATATATTACAATCATACCTATCATTTGTACAGAACCTTCAGCACTGATATATCTTGATCAGGTTTAGGCTGAACTATATTCCTTTAATGTTTGGCTTCCGAGCAAATATTCATTCTATAAATGATTTATAGGACTGGGCGGTAAATTCCGTCCCGCTCGCGAAATTGGCGGAATTTGGGTAATTTCGCATTCTGCGGAGACCGTGGAATTGTCCAAAGTTCTGCGTTCCACGGCTTCTCAAAATTCATTGCTTGTTCGCATTCTCAAAATGCGTGTTTGTGAGATATTTCCCCCTGAGCATGCAAACAGGGTTCGCGAACAGGCAAAAAGCATTGCGAACAAGCAATTCCGCGTGTTTGCGGAATTTTTACGTGCTCGCGGAGATTTTTTACCATTTTGCAGAGCTTTGCGTAGCGCGACTATGGAAATTCTGGCCACCCCTAGCAATTTACCACTGTGTCTGTGTAATGGGAGAGTAGCTCAAACAACGCAACATATTTTATTCTTTGGCACTTTCTTTGGGCCCCCAAATAAAAGCCTTTTTAGTCCAAATGTTACGGAAATATAGATTTGTTCAATGTATCCCTGCACTGCACTTTATCCAACAGTTGCCAGACCTCTATGTGTGTTCTTCCCTCGCCTTCTTCCTATGAGCGGTAGCTAGGTGCAGACTCTTATCCTTGCAGATGTTGTAATGGACAGTAATGAGTTGGTAATTAAGAAATTGTAAATTTATGAAAGAACTTTTATATGGTGTATGGTTTTAGGTGCTATTAATGGATGTAAGTTAATTGTATTTGGTACCTTTTATGCTTTGAAATAATACGAACTAAAGCAGAGTATTGACTATTGAGCTCTTATTGTATATGTTTTATCCCTGTTGTTTTGATTTTTATGGCTTTTAGGTAGAATGAACTCTTGATTATATTGTGTTTTATGTACCTGTATGATCCTGGCGATCAAAATAAAGGTTTATGATGATGAATGGCATAAAGTGGAGTGCTGTAGAGTGTTGTGGAGTGTCATGGTGGTAGTAGGGTGGAGTGGAGTAGAGTGTAGGAGATAGATTGGAGGGGGCTTGAGTCAAGTAGAGTGTCATACAGTGGAGAGGCGTAGAGTGGAGTAGAGTGTCATAGAGTGTCATAATGTGTCATAGAGTGGAGTTAAATTGGTGTGGAATGGCGTAGAAGGAGTTGCGTACAGTAGAGTGGAGTGTCATGACATAGAGCGGAGTAGATTGTCATAGAGAGGAGTGGTATAGAGTGAAGCAGAGTGTCATAGAGTGAAGTGAGTGTTGTGGAGTTGCAAAGAGTGTCATGGAGAGGCGTAGAGTATCTTGGAGAGGCATAGAGTGTTGTGGAGTGTAGTGGAGGACATAGAGTGGAGTAGAGTTGAAGTGCGTAGAGTGGAAGGTTGTAGAGTGGAGTAGAGTGCCGTACAGTGGAGTGGTGTAGAGTGGAGTTGTGTAGAGTGTCATAGAATTAAGTGGCGTGGCATAGAGTGGAGTAAAGTGTCATAGAATGGAGTGGCATAAAGTGTCTTTGAAGGAGTGAGGTGTCCTAGAGTGCAGTAGAATGGAGGGGTATAGAGAGGAGGGGTGTAGAGTGGAGTAGAGTGTCATGGAGTGGCAAAAAGTGTCATAGAGTGAAGTGGCATAGAGTGGAGCAGAGTGGAGTAGAGTACGGTAGAGTGGAGTGGCATAGAGTGGAGTAAAAGGGTATAGATTGACATAGAGGGAGATGCGTAGAGTGGAGTGGAATGTTGTAGAGTACAGTGGCATAGAATAGAGTAGATTGTCATAGAGTGGAGTGGCACAGAGTGGAGTAGAGTGTCATAGAGAAGAGAGTCATTGAGTGGAGTGGAGTGGCATTGAATGGAATAAAGTGTTGTACAGTGGAGTGGCGTGGAGTGGAGTACTGTGTCGTAGAGTGGAATGGCATAGAGTGTTGTAGAGTGGAGTCGCATAGGCATAGACTGGTGTGGTGTAGAGTGTCATAGTGGAGTGAGTGGAAAAGTGTGTCATAGAGGAGAGTGGAGCAATTGGAGTGGCATAGCATAGTGTGGAGTGAAGTGTCATAGAGTGGAGTGGAGAAGAGTGGAGTATAGAGTGTCATTGAGTCGAGTGTCAGAGGGTGGAGCGTCTTGGGATGGACTGTTGTAGAGTAGAGTGGAGTACAGTGTCTTAGAGTGGAGTGGCATAGAGTGTTGTAGAGTGGAGTGGCATATAGTGGTGTACAGTGGAGTAGGCAAGTAGAGTGGAGCAGTTTTCCATAGAGTAAATTGGCATGGAGTGGCATAGAGGCAGTTGTGTAGAATGTCAGAGTGGAGTAGGCATAGAATGGAGTAGAGTGTTGTAGATTCGAGTGGCATACAGTGGAGTAGAGTGTTGTACAGTAGAAAGATGTAGAGTGTCATAGAATAGAGTGGCTTAGCGTAGAGTGGAATAAAGTGTAACAGAGTGCAGTGACATTAAGTGGAGTAGAGTGGAATAGAGTGTTGTTGAGTGGAGAAGAGTGTTGTATCTTAAAATGTCATAGCGTAGAGTGTTGTGGCATAGAGTGGAGGGGCAAAAAGTATAGGGGCATAGAGTGGAGTGGCATGTTATAGAATGGCATAGAGTGGAGTGGCATAGAGTGACATGGCATAGAGTGGAGTGGCATGTCAGAGTATAATGGAGTAGTGTAGATTGGAGTGGCAGGTCGTAGAGTGGAGGGGCGCAGATTGGAGGGGCGTGTCATAGAGTGGCATGGAGTGACTCAGAGGTGCCGATTCTGATCCGTTAAAAATATTCCCCGTACAAATCGTATCCGGATTTTTTTTATGTACGAATCGTACAAGTCCCGTACAAACTGGCAAGTACGATTCGTATGTTAAAAAATCCATACGAATCGCATTGGGAAAATTCCCCGACACGTCCTCGGGTCGGAAAAAGTGTCCGACACGTCCCCGGAAAGTTTTACGTACAAATCGGGAAACTGAAGTCTGAGCGCGCAAGTACGATCCGTCCCCTCCGTCCGAATGCACAACCGTATGGAAAAAACACCGTACGGAACGAACTTCCATAGCAACCATGGAGACGTCCAAACATGTGCCTGCATACGCGCCGAACACCCCCCCAGTCCACCCCCCCAAGTACGCGCTGTACCCCCAGCCCCCCCACATACGCGCCGTACCCCCACCCCCCGTATGTACGGTGCGTACCCCCACCCCCGTAGGTACGGAGCGTACCCCCTCCCCCGTAGGTACAGAGCGTACCCCCACACCACCCCCGTATTTACGGTGCGTACCCCGACCCCAGTAGGTACGGAGCATACCCCCACCCCACCCATAGGTACGGAGCGTACCCCCACCCCCGTATGTACGGTGCGTACCCCCAGCACGTAGCGCCGGAGGTACGCACCGTACATATGGGGGGGTGGGGGTACTCACCGTACCTACGGGGTGGGGTGGGGGTACGCACCTTACATACGGGGGTGGGGGTACGCACCGTACATACGGGGGTGGGGGTACGCTCCGTACCTACGGGGGTGGGGTTACGCACCGTACATATGGGGGGTGGGGGTACGCACTGTACCTTCGGGGTGGGGTGGGGGTACGCTCCGTACCTACGGGGGTGGGGGTACACACCGTACATATGGGGGTGGGGGTACGCACTGTACATACGGGGGTGGGGGTACGCACCATACATACAGGGGTGGGGGTATGCACCGTACATATGGGGGTGGGGGTACACTCCGTACCTACACGGGGTGGGGTGTGGGTACGCTCCGTACATACGAGGGGTATGCACCGTACATACGGGGGGTGGGGGTATGCACCGTACATACGGGGTGGGGGTACGGCACGGACATGGGGGGGCTGGGGGTACGGTGCGGACGTGTAGGGATGGGGGTACGGTGCGTACCGGGCCCCCTTTTCGCCGTGCATCGTGGCGTACTTAGCTTTTCCGGCACTTCTTGGGTCCCGTAAAAATATTGCCGTGCGAAGTGCTGTGGGTACGAATCGTACTTGCTGGTCCGTGAAACGCTGCCTACGCGGTGTCCCGGATCGGACTTGTGGGTATATTTTAGCCGGTCGGTGATTTTTACGATTCGTACGGAAATGGTGTTTCTGTACGAATCGTACTTGTGGGTTTGTAAGGTGATTTTCCCGGGTACGAGTCGGACGGAGAAAACGCTCCGTCTGACGATTCGTACCCGGTTTTTCCAGGATCGGAATCGGCCCCAGAGTGTTGTCAAGTGGGGTGATACAGAATGGAGTGCTGTAGAGTGGAGTGTTGTAGAGTGAAGTGGTATGTAGTGTCGCAGAATGAAGTGGAGTTTCTTAGATTGTTATAGAGTGTCATAGCGTAAAGGGGCATAGAATGGAGATGAGTGCTATAGAGTGGAGTGGCATAGTGTGGAGTATGCATGGTGTGGTAGCGCACTGCCATTACAAACAACACATTAACAATTGAAATGACCATTATATTTGCACAGACATAGTTTTACTGATAAAAGTATAATGTGCACAAACGATAATGTGTGGAAATGCCATCATACAGTGTATTGATTTATTTTGATTGTATTCAAATATTTATTTCTACCACAGTTCGGGATTACAAAACAATTTGCTTCATTTGTGCATTCCTAATTCTAATATATTCTGAAATACCTGCACAGTTAATTTAGAGACATTCAAATGTTGCTGTGTGCTAGAAAAAAGTATTTCCTTTCACTGCAAGTTGGTCACATAAATCCTCTCACTTTGGAGTCCTAGAAAGAAAAGTAAACACCAATCTCCCTTGAATTCAGAGCCTGACATTTAGGTGCCGATTCCAATCCGTGAAAAAAATCTACCGTCCGACTCGTATCCGTATTTTTTTATGTACGAATCGTACAAGTACCGTACAAACTGCAAAGTACGATTCGTACGTGAAAAATACATAAGAATTGCATCGGGAAAATGGTCCGAGAGGGAGCCGCAAATGTTTACGTCCGAATAGCGTCGGGAAAAGTGTCCGACAGGGAGCCGGACATTTTTATGTGCAAATCGTAAAACAGAAGTCCGAGCGCACAAGTACGATCCGTACCGCCAGTCCGAATACACAACCGCATGTAAAATGCCCGGTACGGAGCGAACGCTGTAGCCTACATGTACACGGGTAAACTTGTGCCCGGATACGAGTCGTGCAGCCCCCCTCACCCCGCACATGTCAGCCCCGTACCCCCGTATGTCAGCTCCGTACCCCCCCTCGGCACCAAACCCCAACACCGTAGCACAGCCCCGCACCTGTACGCGCCGCACTCCAGGCCCGTCTCCCAGCCCCGTACTTGTACGCACCGTACCCCAACACCGTAGCACATCCCTGCACCAGTACGCACCATACCCCAACACCCTAGCACATCCCCGCACCTGTACGTGCCGTCCCCCCACCCCCATAGGTACACGCCGTACCCCCACCCCGCGTAGGTACGCGCCGTAATCCCAGCGCTATGCGCTGGGGGTACGGCGTGTACCTACATGGGGTGGGGGTACGGAGCGTACCTATGGGGTTGGGGGACGGCGCATACGTACACAGGGTGGGGGTACGGCGCGTACCTACGGGGGTGGGGGGACGGCGCGTACCTACACGGGGTGGGGGTACGGCGCGTACCTACGGGGGTGGGGGGACGGCACGTACCTACGGGGGTGGGGGGATGGCGCGTACCTACATGGGGTGGGGGTACGGCGCGTACCTACGGGGTGGGGGGATGGCGCCTACCTACACGGGGTGGGGGTACGGCGCGTACCTACGGGGGTGGGGGGACGGCATGTACCTATACGGGGTGGGTGTACGGCACGTACCGGGCCCCCTTTTCCTCGTGCATCGCGGCGTACTTAGCTTTTCCGGCACTTTTTGGCTCCCGTAAAAATATAGCCGTGCGGAGTGCTGTGGGTGCGAATCGTACTTGCTGGTCCGTAAAACGCTGCCTGACTCCGTGCGGACGTCGCGTACGTGCTGTCCAGGATCGGAATTGTATGTATTTTTTAGCCGCACTGTGTTTTTTACGATTCGTACGGAAATGGTATTTCTGTACGAATCATACTTGCTGGTTTGTACGGTGGATTTCCCAGGTACGAGTCATACGGAGAAAACGCTCCGTACGACCATTTGTACCCGGGTTTTACAGGATCGGAATCGGCACCTTAACGTCTGTCTTTTAATTAACAGTAAATGTGTCAAGACAAGAACAAGATTTAAATTCCTGTTTACAGAAAGCAAGCACTTATGGAAGACTATAGTAAATAGGCTTTGCCCCATGGGGGGGGACAAACTCAAGCTGGACAACCTAAACTAATAAAACCAGCAAATAGAAAGCAAACAAACATGAGTTGCAAAACACAAAGCCAACTGTAAGCAATGGGCAGAATGTATTCCCAAAGAACTTTTCTGAATATCTCCAAGAAGTAATTAGTGCTGTCTGATAGGCTTCGACCTAAAAAGGAATGTCTTGCCACTATAATCTAATGACTGCCTCTATTGTCAGTCCTATACAGCCCTGTGAGCTGTGGTAGTCCTGCTCAGAAAGGAGGGTGCACATGGCTTGCCCATCCAGATCACAGAGCCCAGCTCAGAAGAACCACATTACATTTCAGGATAAAAGCCTTCAGCACACATGCATGGTTCCTGTGAGTGTTATAATGCAAGAACACAAATCTACAAAACTCCTTGGGCGAATATGAGGCAGACTCCCCAGGGCCATACAGGTTACCAATTCTCCAGTTTTATGACCACAGGGTTTCTGTTCATTGCATAGTCTTTTCTTTAGTATGCCTACCTACATAAGCTAGATTCTGGTTGCTTGATAGTATCCATCTTTAAATTAATTGTTGGGGGCCGTACCAGATATGCCATTTAGATTGCTGATTTGAATTAATGGTAACAGTCGCCATTTGGTTCTCCGATTTCCTAATGTTTCTTTCTTTATTTCTATTTTGCTGTTTTCATAAATACTTCAATAACTCGTATTCCTTCAATGCCATCTTCTCCATTATTATTCTATGATCATCTCTTATTAGTGTTGTTTGCACCATATTGCTGCTGGTATTTCTGTCATGCGGACATAAAGAGGTTTGCTTGAACAGCTAATCATTAATACGCAAAACTAAGTATCTCATGCGTTGAATTATCACATTTAAATTTTCTTTCCTATGGAAGGATTATTTATTGTATTGCTTTTGAAAACATATGACCATTTCTAACATTCTAACATTAGACATGTTCGTATATTTATTGGTTTCATTATCAATCTACATTTCTGACAATTTTATTTGCCAACACATTAATTTTACTTACAACAGAGATTTTATTTGTTCCTTTCAGATAGGCTTCCACTGTTCTTGAGGAAATATTATTTCAGCTAATCTTCCTGTTCAACCATTTTCCAGTTGCTGTTCACTATGCTTTTATGGTGTTACTTTGCATTGCTGAAACTTGAAATTCATGAAAAAAAATCCATACCTACTCCTGAAATACTGCAACTGTAGTCGACTCTAAAGAGTTCTCGTGGAATCCTTTGTGAATTAAAAAAAAAAAGGAAATGTACTCAAAACATAGAAGTCAATCTTTGGGAGTACACGTCTATCGTTATAAGTTAAGAATCGACTCACACTCTAGATTTTCATTTTCCACCATTACTTTTGTTCATAGTTCTTAAACTCTGTTTTGCTTTTTAGTTAATGATTTGATGGAGTTAGGATGGGCAGCAGGTGTGTGCACACTAGAGAAGAGAGAAGATTTGGAAATAAAGCACAGTGAACTAAATATATCACCCACAATGACATTACCCTTTTTGTGCGCACACCCCTTTTGTCAAAGGTCAATAGCGCTCTGCTAACACACACACTTTTTTAGGTCTCGCCTGGTGTTGCAACACGCTTGCGCTGCGCGCTCTGCGAGGTCTTCTTGGAATCAATATACTTTCCATTGGTGTGCATCATTTTGCATTATTGGTTATGCTAGTCTGTGTCTTATGATAGTAACAGAGGCTTTTTAGTCCCTCCTGGTTACCGCCTTGTCCTCTTTTGGCCCGCCCACCTGGACTGGATCTTTTACTGGTGGCTTTACACGCTCTCCTTTAAAAGACAGTAAGCACTCTTTTATTTTCATTGTCAGCGCCGTCCGCTTTGGCTGCGCTTCTTTGTTTACGGCGCCGCTTTCAGCGCCGTCCACTTTGGCTGCGCTTCTTTGTTTACGGCGCCGCTTTCAGCGCCGTCCACTTTGGCTGCGCTTCTTTGTTTACGGCGCCGCTTTCAGCGCGTCCGCTTTGGCTGCGCTTCCTCTCAGAGATGTACTGGGACTGTCTCATGAAAACCCACAGCGCCTACTGTCTGTTAACGTCTTTAAGGCTCTTTTACTGACATTCTTTGGTTGCAGTCTGAGAGAACCCCTAAGATTGTTTTATATATATATATCGGAATTGACCGCTGTCTGACGGCCTCCTCGACACTCTATTAGAGACTGTCCGAGTGACAGCTGCCTGAGAACTTCAAGATTCTTCATTACACATCTCCAGGCGTCACCAGAGGCTGCTGTTTGGAAGCCATCACGACAAACGACTGACAGTCAGTCTGAGAGCCACTTGGAGGAACTGTCTAAGAGACATCCCAAGGGGCTACTGTGTGAGAGATGTCCGGTTAGACCACTGTCTTTGAGATACTTTTTGACACCATGAGAGGCTTTTAGATACTCTGATACTGCTGTCTGTGAGCGGCCACATGCGACTGCTGTCTGATAGAGGCCACATGCGATAGCTGTTGACGTGGTTCCCTAAAAAGGAGAGTCTCCTGGGCTACTGTCTGTGAACCACCCTTAGCCCTGGTGTCTGTGAGACGGCCTGAGAGACTGCTATCTGGGAAGCATCATACAAGGTAGACATGCTCTGCGAGACAAGCGTCAGAGCGCGGGGGGTACCATGCTTCTTATCTTGAGGCTTAGGAGGAGGTGTACCCAGCTCCAGAGCTCCCTCCCCCGTTCCCCCACCATGAGAGGCTTTTAGAAACTCCAAGACTGCTGTCTGTGAGAGGCCACATGTGACTGCTGTCTGTGAGAGGGCACGTGCGACAGCTGTTTACGTGGTTCCCTAAAAAAGAGAGTCTACTGGGCTACAGTCTGTGAACCACCTTTCGCCCTCGTGTCTGGGAGACGGCCTGAGAGACTGCTATCTGGGAAGCATCATACAAGGTAGACACGCTCTGCGAGACAAGTGTCAGAGGGCGGGGGTACCATGCTTCTTATCTTGAGGCTTGGGAGGAGGTGTACCCAGCTCCAGAGCCCCCCTCCCCCCGTTACCCCTTTCTTTAGACAGAGGTCAGGGTCTGGCTCTGCACTGAGAGGGGGCGGGGGGCGCACAATGACATGTCTGGAAAACCCATTCTCTGCTGGTTACCATGACGAAGCAATGATGCGCGACTCGCTGCACGTGTTCCCATCAGCGCGTTGAAAACCACTCAGCCTCGGCGGAAGTACTGAAAGTCTTTGGAAGCTTTTAAGGTGCTGGACCCCAGCAGAACGAGTACAGAGAGACACAACGATGAGGCGCAGAAGAAGACACCCCCTTCGTTGTGTATTGTGTGATGAAGCACAAGACTTCTCTGCCGCGGCTGCTGCCAAGTGTAGCGGAAAACGACTGCCCTAAAAATATACAGCCTGAGGGGTCCCCAATCACCCCTGGGGAAAATATCCACAGGAGTGGGAGAGACGAGGGGTATAGTATAGATAATGTCTAGTAAATAAACGTGAACTTTCAAAACAAAATTGTATTATGGTTTGTTAATATGCACTAACATGTAACATTAACAGAAAAAGACATTTACTATATTTAACTACACTATACTGCTAACACCTCCTTCTACATTACCACCAACATCAAACACCAACCATCACACCGCTCTTATCCTCATCACTATCAGTCCTTCTGCATCACACTGCTCTTCTACTACTCATTCTCCTACAAACTTCCTCGCACTGCTCTTCTACACCTATCTACTTCCTTATACCATAATTTACCTTGCTTCTACCTCACACTACTCTTGTACTTCTCACACTCCTTTCATATCCCTCCTACTACTCTATCCTTCCTTAAGCCTCATACTGCTCTCCACACTTTCCTTCATTTAAAAACACGCTAATCTCCTCCACGCTTTCTTCCTTCTCCATCATACTGCTCTCCCCACTCCCTTTCTTCTGCCTCATGCTATTCTACTCCTCACTATACTTCATTAACCCTCATGCTATTCTTCTACTCACTCTCCTTCCCAAATCTTAAACACTGCTCTTCTACTCCTAACGCTATACTTTAAACTACTACACAGCTAACAAATACAATTCTAACAACATATCTCTTGCATGCACTCAATAATACGTAGCTATAATACAATACCATTAGCAAAGCAAATGGCTTTAACTTAAACAAAGGCGAGACCTATTGCATTTCCAATGCTTGTTCCTATCTACTAGGGAACCCAACATCATACGGCTCCATAAGCTACCTAAAACATATATACATCTGCCATGGAACACAGAGGTACTTACTGAATGAAAAGAAAGATAACCAACCTCGGAATAACCCTTTGCCCCACCCCTTAACCCTAAACCTACTAAGTCTGACAAATTACCCTCACAGAAGCACTTTCCTTCACCCTGTTGACAACACATCTATTCAGACTGGTCTATGATGGAAATCTCAGAACCCTTTAGAGAGTTGTCCCCTAACTACTGCAAACCCTGCAACACTACATTAAGGTTTGTTTGTGTGCTAGAGCAACAGAATTGCCTGACTTGCACTGAACACAAGAATGCCTTCCTCACTTTGAAGGCCAAGTTATGGACAGGGTCCCTCACAAGAGAGAGTTAGAGAGGAAGATGCTATACCTGCCCCAGTACTCCTAGGTCTCTGTTGCTATGCAAGCAGATCACTTCTTCCTGGTAGGGCATTTCTCTGCTGATCTACAACATGGAACAGCACATCCTGGGGGGAGCAGGCACTCACTAGCTCCCCCCTCGCTGCAGGCAGTACCTTCTTCCTCCGTGCTGCTGCCAAGGCTGTTCCTGCCTTGTGCGGGTGAGCCGAGGCATCAATGAGCTTCTGCTTATTCTTAATTTATTCTCCTGTAATTCTTTTTAGTTTTGGGCTCCCGCCAGCCCTTGGCATTACAGCGCTATTTTCTCCCATTTACCCGCCACCTGCTTCCTGCTACCCGTCTCCCCAGCACCCCAAGCAGGACCTATTTATTGGATGCCACAGCCTGCCTGCGCGCAGTGGGGGTGCCGCCAGCACGCCGAAGGCAAGCCTGTCTGCACCTGTCTGCTCCTGGACCGCAGCCAGTACCCTGGCCCTCCGGACACTCACAGGTACTCCACCGTAGATCTCCGAGCCTTGGACTCTGGACGCTGCAACAATTATTGCTGCTTCATATCTTCTCACTCCACAGCAGGACCATTCACCAGCCACCACTGCCTCTTCACCTGCAACCTATGACCACCTACCCTCACAGAAACCAGCGCCACTCCCACCCCACCGACCGAAACCATCCCGGAACCTCTCAGATGCCTCCTGATCAATACCAGATCACTCTACAAACACGCCACCGAAATATGGGATACCATCTCCAGCCTCGCCCCCAGCGCAACCTTCATCACGGAAACCTGGCTCAACCCCTCCTCTGCCCCTGACATCGCCACCGTGATGACCAATGGCTACAAGATGACACACCGGGACCACACCAACAAAAACGGAGGTGGTATCGGCATCATCCACAAAGAATCAATCTGCTGGACCACCACCAAAGACAGATCATGGAACACCTGAATTTACAATTCCACACCTACGACAAAACGACCATCAGAGGCATCCTTGCTTACAGACCTCTAGGATCAGGCGCTGGCATTTGAGACGCCATCGCAGATTTTATTGCCCCACTCACCTCCCAATCCAAGCACTGCATCTTCCTCGGAGACCTCTACTTCCACCTGGACGACCCCACAGACGCAAACTACTCCAACGTCTCGGAACAAATGGACAACATCAACCTCACCCAGTTGGTTACAGACTCCACACACAGAGCAGGAGACACACTGGACCCTATCTTCTTTCCAACAACAGAGTCAAATACAGACACAGCATGGAACTCATCTGGACAGACCACTCCATCGTCCACTTCACCATCACACGATCACCTTGCACCACCCCTAACCCTCATAGCAGCTCCTTCTGCAGCTGGGGCAAAGTGACACTGATACAATATATGGATGCGCTCAACACTACTCAGCCCAACATCGCACCCAACCTGAAACGGTGTTTGAGAAATTGTGCGCCTGGATCACCAGTTGCCCCCATCAAAACAGCCAAAACCCGCAGATCCACCAAACAAGCCCGCTGGTACACACCGAAACTCAGCCTAGTGAATTGCAGCTACAAACAACTCGAGAGAAGGTATGATACAGACCAAGCCACCTTCAAGAAAACCCTTAACAAATACTACCAACAACTTAAAGACACGAAAAAGAATGCCCTTCTAAACTGCATCAAGGCTAGTGCCAACCACACCAAGGAAGTCTTCACCATCTTCAGGAAGTTCTCCTGGCCAACAGCCACCGATAACATGATCCCACCCTCACAAGAACTCTTTTACGCGCTAGCAGATCATTTCCACAACAAAGTATCCACCATCTACAGGAATTTCTAGCCCGATACCACCCACCTCCTCAGCCTCCTCACTCCAATGGAAAACCCCCCTCTACCAACATCCCATTGCATGGGAACAGCTCACCACACCGGACACCACAGCCACCATGAACTCCATCCACTCCAGAGCACCCACCGACCTCTTGCCCACACCGCCTCTTCAACCTAGGAAGCAACAAAATCAGCCACCCACTCACCACCCTCCTCAACGCATCCATCACCACAGTCACCTTTCCTGATGCATGGAAACATGCAGAAACCCTCCTCAGACCCCAGCAAACTCCAGAACTACTGCCCAATCACGCTGCTCCCGTTTCTCACCAAAGTCCTGGAGAAGGCCATCAACCGGTAGCTCACCAAATAGCTGGAAAGAAACAAACTGCTAGACGCCTCACAATCCAGTTTCGGCACCAATCAAAGCACCAAGACCACCCTGATCACTCCCACAGATGACATCCACACCCTACTCGACAGCAGATAATTAGCCTCCCTGATCCTTCTCAACTTCTCCACAACCTTCAACACCATTTCCCACCACACACTCATCAAGAGACTGCACCAGATCTGAATCAAGGTAAACGCAGTCAGATGGATTGCATCATTCCTCATGGAATGCATGCAGAGAATCCACCTACCCCCTTCACCTCAGGACCCACGAGCACCATCTGCAGCATCCCTGAAGGCTCATGCCTCAGCCCAAACTCTTCAACACCTACATGATGCCTCTAGGCGACATCATCATAACGCACAATATCAACATCATATCCTTTGCCGATGACACCCAGCTCAGCCTCTCGCTCTCAGCAGACCCCGCCATCACGAAGATCAACTTCCACAACTGCATAAAAAAGTCAGAGCCTATATGAAGGACAACTGTCTGAAGCTCAACATGGACAAACCTAAGTGATGATCATTGGCAACCATGCCTCCCTCTGGAACGACACCTGGTGACACACTGAACTCCAATCCACCCCCACACCAAAAGACCATGCCCGCAACCTCAGCATCATCCTGGACAGCAGACTCACCATGAAACGACATATTAACTAATTCTCCCCCGCCTGCTCCCATGCTCTCAGCATGCTCCGAAGAATCTTCTAATAGCTCCCCATAAGCACAAAAAAACCCATCACGCAAGCCCTAATCACCAGCCGTTCTCAACTAGGGCAAAGCAATGTACGCAGGAACCAACCTCAAACTCATGACAATGCTCCAAATGATACAGAACTCAGAGGGCAGACTGATTCTGAACCTTCCCAAATGGACCCACATTACCCAGCACCTAAGGAACGGCCACTGGCTCCCCATCTAGAAAAGATGCCAATTCAAACTATTGACACACGCTTACAAGGCACTCCACTACCAAGGACCAGCATACATGAACCACCCCCTGAACTTTCACAAACCATCCAAACACCTTTGCTTCACCTCCCTCGCCCTTGCACAGATACTGCGCATCCACTGGAACCCCAGCCGAGGCCGTTCCTTTTTCCCCGCTGTCAAGTTTTGGAACACCCTCCCTCTCCGCCTCCGAACTTCACCCTCGCTGACAGACTTCAGAAAGTGACTCAAGACCTGGCTTTTCCACTAAGCCCAGCAACCCAGCTCCTGTATACCCTCACGAGGATAAGCCGCGCTCTACAAGTACTGATTGATTAATTGATTGATTGAAATCCTTTGGGAGTCAAGCTGAAGCCACAAATCCTTATCACACAGTACAATGAACCGAATTTACAAACCTATGTGACTAGAGGTGAAAGGCTCTTAATATGCAACATTTATTTTTCGAGGAAGCAATGCCAAGGCACAGTGCTTGGGTAGAAAATTAAACTGAGGCAAATGAAACTAGCAATTAGATCAGGATCACACACTTTGGTCAAGTGGACTATCCGATATTAGAAATCATGCCAGGTTCCACACCAGAAACGCAGTGGTCATGCTGCTATTGGGGGCTCGCAAGAGCAAAAGATGGCGATAAGAGAGAGAAAAGCATTCTGGGAAACCCTATCTTGAGTCCCACACCCTTTGCAAGTCTTTCACTTCGATGCCATTGAGACAAATTACAAATTTATTAGCAGGGATGATTGAACTTCAGTGTGCTCAGATTCTCAGAAGGGCGATTTGGAGAATGTGGGAAGGGGTGAGCTGATAAGATGACAGGTCCCTGTTCAGAAAGGTTTACCATCCAGGAAAAACACAGCTCTGTTCAATCTGCCACACGGCCATCTCGCCTCACCAGTAATCGAAGTGCTGATTAAAATCTTCTGACTTGTTCTAACAGGACATGAATGCTGTAACCCCGAGAGTAATGTGGTAGCCTGTAATAAGATGAAATAATACCCAAACTGTAATTCAAGGGGGAGGCTGGGAGTAGGAGTGTTGAGTGTTAGTGTGACAACCACAGTAAAAAATGGTTTTCATCTGTTCTGTGTAAAGTGAAGTATGCATTTTGCAGGGGCTGTCAAGAAGTGAGAATGCGCTGCCTCTGCATACCAGCCATCATTTCCACTTATCTGTGACACAAGGCAAAGATTGGCAGCCAGCTTTGGTTTCAGCACTCGGGAAATCCAGGGAAGAGTTGTTTCCGCCATCTCATTCTGTGTGTTTCATGTGAGTTTCCACTGAGATAGGTGTAGCTGAACCCAGCAGCATTCTGGGTAATTGGAAAATGGATACCTTTTCCGAGAAGCGGTGATTGGGAGATGTAGGTGGGGCTGGAACAGGGTCATTTGCAAGACAGGTGGCATGTGATTGCATCTGCCACAGCTTAACCAGCTAGGTACCTATTTGACAAAATATCCTTCGGTAGCCCTGAAAAGCAATTCACCTTTGTTTAACAAGGACATTCTGAACTAAAAAGCTACAGTTTTCCAACTAAGTTCTAATTATATATGCAAATAATGTTCGTTTGCACCTCCGTTGCGATTGTGTGAACAGTTAAGACAAAACAGTGGCTTTGGCCAAGTGCGGTTGGTCTTGTATCAGGTTGGAGAAAACATGTTGCTCTTCCGAACCAGTCAATGTAACAATGTAATGGTCCACCAGAATGTTTTGAAATAGTTCATGTTTAAAAATATGTATATTTAAAAATAATAAACATTACAAATATTAACATGTAACAGTAATATAATGTAAATTAAACACATTTAGATAGTGTAAAAAATATATGAATGTTATACTTATTTAAAAAAAACACATATATGTGTGTGTATGCTTATTTAGACATATATAATTTAAAACTATTATTAAAATAGTAATTTTAATTTATATTAGAATTTACTAAGTGTTTTACAAACTTTAATAATAAACAAAAACATATATAAATGTATATATATATATATATATATATGATAATATATGTATATTACTACATTAATAAATTAAAAAGCATAACAAATAAACTGGGAAAAATGTAAAAGGTATACCAATTGAAATACACCTACAAAGTAAACAATATAAAAAATTACATTTTACAAAACAATATTTCATATTACAAACATTACTAATTTAAAATAAAATAATTTTTAAATACAGAGAAACATAATAATAATATACATTTAAACAATATAAACAAAACTATAGAATTGTAGGAATTGTACATAGATTATTCCCACTCCAGTTTGTACAACGGTAGGGAAAGAGTTGAACTCAGGAAGGGTCAAATTTACTAAACCCACTCCAGTCTGTACAACAGTAGGGAAAGCGTTAGACTCAGGAGGGGTAACATTTACTATTCCCACTCAAGTCTGTGACACACCAGGGAATGCATTGGACTAAGGAGGGGTACAAATAACTATTCCCACTCCAGTTGGTGGAACTGCAGGGAAAGTGTTGGATTGCGGAGGGATAACATTTACTACTCCCACTCCACTGTGTGCAACAGTAGGGAAAGGGTTGGACTCAGGAGGAGTACAAATTACTATTGCCACTCTAGTTAGTGCAACAGTAGGGAAAGCATTGGACTCAGGAGGGGTACAAATTACTATTGCCACTCCTGTCTGTGCAACAGTAGGGAAAGTATTGGATTCAGGGGCACTGGCGGCTCCTCCGCTAAGGTGGAGCAGCGTCGCCCCACTTCTTTTAAGAAGTATAAAGGAAAAATAAAATGATAATATCTCTAAGTTATTAGCATTTTTTTCCCTTGCTGTGGCAGCTTTGCGAGTGGGGCTGGGCTGCTCTGCTAACAGAGGAGGGGAGAAGTGATTTGCACTCCCTAAGTGCACATGAATTTTTGGTAGTCATCTAGGGCCAGCCATACAGTCATGCACACTTTGCATATTCTCCACCCAGACTGCATTACAGTCTGGGAGGAGAACATGCCCAGGCCCCATTTAAGCGCTGAACCAAGGTGCTCAGACCAATCACAACGCTGCATTGCATTGTGATTGGCTCAGGGGAGCCTGGGTGCTTCCTGGGTGCTCTGTTCCTGTTCTGGGAGAGACGACAGTGGAGAGAGCAGCAAGATGCTGGGAGAAGGTTTTTTCTTTTTTTCTTTACCCCCTCTCCGCCCTCCCACCCCCGATCTGTGCCAGCCACCACTGTTCAGGAGGGATGCAAATTACTATTCCCACTCCAGTAGGTGCAACAGTAGGGAAAGGTTTGGACTCAGGAGAGCTAAAAATGACTATTCCCACTCCAGTCTCAGCAACAGTAAGGAAATGGCTGGACTCAGGAGGGGTTAAACTTACTATTCCCACTCCAGTCTGTGCAACTGTAGGGAAAGTGTTGGATTGCGGAAGGGTAAAATGTACTATTCCGACTCAAGTCTGTGCAACAGTAGGGAAAAGCACTGGATCAGGAGGGGTAACATTTAGTATTCTCACTCCAGTATGTGCAACAGCAGGGAAAGTGTTGGACTAAAGAGGGGCACAAATTACTATTCCCACTCCAGTGGCTGCAACAGTAGGGAAAGTGTTGGATTACAGAGGGGTAAAATTATTTACTATTCCCACTTCAGTCAGTGCAACAGTAGGGGGGAGTCTTTATTTGCGGAGGGGTAAAATGAACTATTTGCACTCCAGTCTGTGCAACAGTACGGAAGGCGCTGGACTCCTGAGGGGTAAAAATCTATTCCCGCTCCAGTCAGTGCAACAATCTGGAAAGTGCTGGATTGTGGAGGGGTAAAATTTACTATCCCACTCCAGTCTGTGCAACAGTAGAGAGAGAGTAGTTCACATAGAACAAATAAAATATTTTAACAATTATGTTAAATAACAATAAATATAAATATTTAAATATAAAAATTATTTATATCACTTTTTTTTAAATTGAACAAGTTACCTATGTATTGCAATGTTTAATAAATATTAAAAAATTTAAAAAATAACATTAATATAATTAAAATACCACACTATGGGCCATATGTAGGAAGCCTAATACCGGTCGGTAACGGCCGATTTTCGGTAAATATCCCGTTACCGACCGGTATTTAGGCCTTTGCTATGTAGGGGGCACATTTCAGGATTTGGTAATTTACCGAATCGGTAAAATTATCGAATCGGTAATTTTACCGATTCGGTAAATACCGAATCCTGAAATGATATGTAGGTGACACTCAAATGAGTGATGTGTAGGGAAAAAAATTCGGTATTTAGCACCAAATATATGTTGGTGCTAAATACCGAATACATTGCAAAAAGCAATATTTTGCTGGACTAAGAGTGCCATGTGGCAGACATACATGCCCTTAGGGCATGTATGTGCGCCACATGTGCACACATGCAGGAATCTGGGGTGCAACAGGGTGTCACTGTGACACCCTGCCACCCTTGATTGTGCTCCCCCCATTACCGATTCGGTATTTACCGATTCGGTAATGGTAACTGGCTTCCCATTGATTCCTATGGGCCTCCTGGCCATAGGAATCAATGGGAAGGTATGCATCATTACCGAATCGGTAAATACCGATTCTAAATTACCGACCCATTCCGAATCGGTAATTATTACCGATAGATTACCTACATATCATTTACCGATTCATAAATACCGAATCGGTAAAATTCGGTAAATGTTAGGCTACCTACATATGGCCCAAAATTCTCAAAATCATAACAACCAACAAATATGTTATTTACATTTAAAAAGCATAACCTATTTAACACATAACATAATAAATAACACCATTTTTAATGAATGAATAACAATTTTTACATTTAGGGGCCGATTCCAATCCTGTATTTTTTGTGTCCGTACGACCTGTATCCGTAAATTTTTCCCTACGAATCGTACAAGTCCCGTCCGACCCATGAAGTATGATTCGTATGTGAAAAATACATACGGATCTGCCCTATCCGTAGGAATCATATCTGGAAAAGTTGTACGAGACGGACCCGGACACTTTTCCTTATAAAGCGTAAAAATACAGTCCGACCGTACAAGTACGATCCGGACCGGCTTTCCGAATTACGAATTGTACGGAAAACATCCCGTACACGGGGAATGACTTGTACATACGCAATGTCGGTGTACGCACCGTACATATGCAATGTTGTACGCACCAATGTTGTTGTACGCACCAATGTTGTTGTATGCACCGTACATACGCAATGTCGGTGTACGCACCGTACATACACAATGTCGGTGTACGCACCCTACATACGCAAAGTCGGTGTACGCACCGTACATACGCAATGTTGATGTACGCACCAATGTTGTTTACGCACCAATGTTGTTGTACGCACCGTACATAAGCAATGTTGGTGTACGCACCGTACATACGCAATGTTGTTGTACGCACCAATGTTGTTGTATGCACCATAGATACACAATGTCGGTGTACGCACCGTACATACGCAATGTCGGTGTACGCACCGTACATACGCAATGTTGTTGTACGCACCAGTGTTGTTGTACGCACCAATGTTGTTGTACGCACCGTACATACGCAATGTTGGTGTACGCACCGTACATATGCAATGTCGGTGTACGCACCCTACATACGCAATGTCAGTGTACGCACCGTGCATACGCAATGTTGTTGTACGCACCAATGTTGTTGTACGCACTGTACATACGCAATGTCGGTGTACGCACCGTACATACGCAATGTTGTTGTACGCACCAATGTTGTTGTACGCACCATACATACGCAATGTCGGTGTACGGTGCGTACATACGCAATGTCGGTGTACGCACCCTACATAACGCAATGTCGGTGTACGCACCGTACATACGCAATGTTGTTGTACGCACCAATGTTGTTGTACACACCAATGTTTTTGTACGCACCGTACATACGCAATGTCGGTGTACGCACCGTACATACGCAATGTCGGTGTACGCACCCTACATACGCAAAGTCGGTGTACGCACCGTACATACGCAATGTTGATGTACGCACCAATGTTGTTGTACGCACCAATGTTGTTGTACGCATAGTACATACGCAATGTCGGTGTACGCACCGTACATACGCAATGTTGTTGTACGCATCAATGTTGTTGTACGCATCATACATACACAATGTCGGTGTACGCACCGTACATACGCAATGTCGGTGTACGCACCCTACATACGCAATGTCGGTGTACGCACCGCACATACGCAATGTCGGTGTATGCACCCTACATACGCAATGTCGGTGTATGCACCGTACATACGCAATGTTGTTGTACGCACCAATGTTGTTGTACGCACCAATGTTGTTGTACGCACCGTACATACGCAATGTCGGTGTACGCACCGTACATACGCAATGTCGTTGTACGCACCAATGTTGTTGTACGCACCATACATACGCAATGTCGGTGTACGCACCGTACATACGCAATGTTGTTGTACGTACCAATGTTGTTGTACGCACCGTACATACGCAATGTCGGTGTACGCACCGTACATACGCAATGTCGGTGTACGCACCGTACATACGCAATGTTGTTGTACGCACCAGTGTTGTTGTACGCACCAATGTTGTTGTACGCACCGTACATACGCAATGTCGGTGTACGCACCGTACATACGCAATGTCGGTGTACACACCCTACATACGCAATGTCGGTGTATGCACCGTACATACGCAATGTTGTTGTACGCACCAATGTTGTTGTACGCACCAATGTTGTTGTACGCACCGTACATACGCAATGTTGGTGTACGCACCGTACATACGCAATGTTGTTGTACGCACCAATGTTGTTGTACGCACCAATGTTGTTGTACGCACCGTACATACGCAATGTCGGTGTACGCACCGTACATACGCAATGTCGTTGTACGCACCAATGTTGTTGTACGCACCGTACATACGCAATGTCAGTGTATGCACCGTACATATGCAATGTTGTACGCACCAATGTTGTTGTACGCACCAATGTTGTTGTACGCACCGTACATACGCAATGTCGGTGTACGCACCGTACATACGTAATGTCGGTGTACGCACCCTACATACGCAAAGTCGGTGTACGCACCGTACATACGCAATGTTGATGTACGCACCAATGTTGTTGTATGCACCAATGTTGTTGTACGCACCGTACATACGCAATGTCGGTGTACGCACCGTACATATGCAATGTTGTTGTACGCACCAATGTTGTTGTATGCACCATACATACACAATGTCGGTGTACGCACCGTACATACGCAATGTCGGTGTACGCACCGTACATACGCAATGTTGTTGTACGCACCAGTGTTGTTGTACGCACCAATGTTGTTGTACGCACCGTACATACGCAATGTAGGTGTACACACCCTACATACACAATGTCAGTGTACGCACCGTACATACGCAATGTTGTTGTACGCACCAATGTTGTTGTACGCACCAATGTTGTTGTACGCACTGTACATACGCAATGTCGGTGTACGCACCGTACATACGCAATGTTGTTGTACGCACCAATTTTGTTGTACGCACCGTACATACGCAATGTCAGTGTACGCACCATACATACGCAATGTTGGTGTACGCACCCTACATACGCAAAGTCGGTGTACGCACCGTACATACGCAATGCTGATGTACGCACCAATGTTGTTGTACGCACCAATGTTGTTGTACGCACCATACATACGCAATGTCGGTGTACGCACCGTACATACGCAATGTTGTTGTACGCACCAATGTTGTTGTACGCACCATACATACACAATGTCGGTGTACGCACCGTACATACGCAATGTCGGTGTACGCACCGTACATCGCAATGTTGTTGTACGCACCAGTGTTGTTGTACACACCAATGTTGTTGTACGCATCGTACATACGCAATGTCGGTGTATGCACCGTACATATGCAATGTCGGTGTACACACCCTACATACGCAATGTCAGTGTATGCACCGTACATACGCAATGTTGTTGTACGCACCAATGTTGTTGTACGCACCTACATACGCAATGTCGGTGTACGCACCGTACATACGCAGTGTCGGTGTACGCACCCTACATACGCAATGTCAGTGTATGCACCGTACATACGCAATGTTGTTGTATGCACCAATGTTGTTGTACGCACCAATGTTGTTGTACGCACCGTACATACGCAATGTCGGTGTAGGCACCGTACATACGCAATGTCGTTGTACGCACCAATGTTGTTGTACGCACCGTACATACGCAATGTCGGTGTACGCACCGTACATACGCAATGTTGTTATACGCACCAATGTTGTTGTACGCACCGTACATACGCAATGTCGGTGTACGCACCGTACATACGCAATGTCGGTGTACGCACCCTACATAACGCAATGTCGGTGTACGCACCATACATACACAATGTTGTTGTACGCACCAATGATGTTGTACACACCAATGTTTTTGTACGCACCGTACATACGCAATGTCGGTGTACGCACCCTACATACGCAAAGTCGGTGTACGCACCGTACATACGCAATGTTGATGTACGCACCAATGTTGTTGTACGCACCAATGTTGTTGTACGCACCATACATACGCAATGTCGGTGTACGCACCGTACATACACAATGTTGTTGTACGCACCAGTGTTGTTGTACGCACCAATGTTGTTGTACGCACCGTACATACGCAATGTCGGTGTACGCACCGTACATACGCAATGTCGGTGTACGCACCCTACATACGCAATGTCAGTGTATGCACCGTACATACGCAATGTTGTTGTACGCACCAATGTTGTTGTACGTACCAATGTTGTTATACGCACCGTACATACGTAATGTTGTTGTACGCACCAATGTTGTTGTACGCACCAATGTTGTTGTACGCACCGTACATACGCAATGTTGTTGTACGCACCAATGTTGTTGTACGCACCGTACATATGCAATGTCAGTGTACGCACCGTACATACGCAATGTCGTTGTACGCACCAATGTTGTTGTACGCACCATACATACGCAATGTCAGTGTACGCACCGTACATACGCAATGTCGGTGTACGCACCAATGTTGTTGTACGCACCGTACATACGCAATGTCGGTGTACGCACTGTACATACGCAATGTCGGTGTACGCACTGTACATACGCAATGACGGTGTACACACCCTACATAAAGCAATGTCGGTGTACGCACCGTACATACACAACGCATGGGGGGTGCCTGTACGACTCGTACCCCTGTACCGTACTGAACCACGGACACTGTAAAACAGCACAAGGAGGGTCTATTCGACTCGCACAACACCACAAAACACGTCTACAGTGCACAAAAAATGGAAATGACTGACCTGGACACATCCAAACAGGCAAACAGAGGGGCAAACTCACAACCACCCCTTACAACACACCCACCAAAAATTCAAACTGAGGCCCACCCACAAATGGACCAATAAAAAGGGCCCACACACACAAACCATGAGCCTTTGCAACAAACTCACTGAAGCTAGAGAGCACACACCAACAACTGCACCCATCCACCTTAACATATACACCTTCACACAACCTCCTTCACTCATACCCCCTCTTCACATTCAGACCCACACCTTCACATTCAGACCCACACACCCACAACCATCCACACCCTCACCCCACACCATGCCCACAGACAAGAATCCAAAGTTCACAAGGGAGGAGCTGGAGATCCTTGTCAATTAGGTCATCAGAGTCAAGCCACAGCTTTTTGGAACATTGGTCAGACAGACCAGCATAGCCGAACAATCATGCCTGTGGCAGAGGATCGTTGATAGGGTGAATGCTGTTGCACCCATCAGAAGGACCAGGACTGAATTCCAAGCCAGGTGGTACGATCTACGGAGGGCGGTCAAGCGAAAAATGAATGACGACTACGGCCAGAGCAACATCACTGGAGGTGGTGGGCCCCACAGACCAGTACATTTCCATCCCTGGGAGGAGAAGGTGATGGCCCTGCTTCCGCCGGTGGGAGTACATGGACTTCAAGGAGTTCCAGAGCCTGGTGAGTACACAAACAACTTATGTAACATGGGGGTAATGGCATCCACACCCCAACTACACAAAATGCACGCAACTACCCCCAAGCCCTCACCCGCCAGAACCACAGTCAAAAACAACGCTAATGCCAATAACATGTGTATGCCCCATTGAGAAAGCAAGGCCATGCTATGTCCCATGCTACACGAAGCACCAACCCAAGAATGGATGTCCGGTATGCTGGGAGGGTGGGTGTCACAAAACGCACTGTTGAACTCCAAATCAGACACAATTGCCCTCATCCCATATGGCCCAGGTACATACCCATGCACCATGCGCAATGCACAGGGATTGGGAAAGTACTGACAAGATACCTCACACTCGGCCCGGGTGTAGGCAGCACAAGGCCCTCCTTTGACCAGTGCAAACACAAACACCAAGACAACAAGGTCAGATATCTAGGACACAAACTCACACTCACTGTCATGGCAGCATGCTCCATGGGGGGACAGCTACATCACCTGGGAGCCCCAGTGCCAAATCACACTACACACACCAGCAGGCCCTGCCACAAACACCCATTACACAAGCAGACACCCCCGGGACAGGCAATGGATTAACCACTGTCACAATGGACATGTAACACAACACAAGACCAATACATAGCCGAAGAAGCATCCAAGACAAAAATCTACATGTCAAAGACTCCGGAAAACATATCAATCTGTCCCCCGCAACATACCCATCCACACGTGAACAGTGAGGAGAATGCTAGGCACATACAACTACCTTGAGGAACAGTGCCAACTTGAATGTGTATGAAACATGCATGTTGCATGAAACAGCATTAACATTGTCTGTCTCTCACACACAGGGCAATGTGATGAATCTCCCCCCAACAATGGGGAGTGAAGAATCACAGTCCCAGGCTCGGGAGGAACCTGATCCCACCGGCAGCACGCCTCTCAACACTGCGCGGATGACCCCGACCGACCTGGACCCTCTGGTGTCCAAGCCCCTGCAGCACCTGGTTCAGGAACATCTGTGCCAACCACCACCCCCATTCCTGCCACATCCCAGGAGACACCGAGGTGCCCTGCCTGCAGTGAACAACTGAGCCAGTCTGACCAGGAGGGACAAGGTTCAGCGGGCACCCAGGAGGAGGCAGACAACACCGCCACTGCCATCCCTCAGGGGTCCCGTAGACCCGATGTGCCCACAACGGCAGGCCAGGCTCGTGTGGGCAGGGGTGGTGGGAGTGGAGGCAGGCGGAGGCGAGAACCTGACCAGCCAGCTGAAGGGACCGGTATGTCACACATAAACAACATCATGGACGCATACCGGCGTGACACCAGGGAGTTCAGCCAGGTAGTGGTGACCCTCACAGAGATGAAGAACCAGCAGGCCGAGCAACACGCCTGTCAACAAGAACACCAAGGACGGATGGAGGCAAGACTGGTTGAGCTCCTGGCGGTGCAAAGGGACATAAGCCATTCACTCAGTCGGATCGCCGACAACATGGGCCACCCTCCCTGTGCCACCAGGCGAAGACCACCACCAGCCACAGGACGGGAGGAGGAGGAGGATTCATCCGACGGAGCATCCCAAGCATCGTCAAGGCCTGCATCTGAGGGTCCCCCGACGAAGGTGGGTGGTCCACGGAAAAGACCGTGAGAGGCAGCGGCCCATCCACATCTCCCAGGTCACCTGGCCTGGCACCTGGCCTTCATGTGCGACAGCATCACCTCATTGACTGACATCATCTGCCACATGGACTTGCTGGTCACAGTCTGACCAATGATGCCAAACACTGTGGTCTGGACTCTGATGACTTCAAATGCCAAGGATCCCATCTCCCCCTGTGAACTTTGGATTCTATGCTCCCTGTATTGCACCTATTTCTGAGCACAAATCACGCTCCAGACCTATAAATAAAAAAATATTAATTGAAATTTTATGTTGCAGTCAGTTAGCATAAGTTCACAACATACGTGTGGGGATATGTCAAAGTATGCCACTTGGATCTGAGTCCGGTCGAGGACACACATGGGTCACAATGTATCACCAAATACAGACATGGAGCCCAATACTCACCCGTGATGGCCTCAAGCTGCTGAGGGGGGGCTTGCAATACTGCTCAGACAGACCAATTTGGAAGAGTATCATGAAGGTGTAGAGGTCATGGGTCATGTTGAGGTGCCCGGGGAGGGAGTCCCAGTTCTGAATGGCGAGGTGGGAGAACTATCTCCTGAATGCAGTTTTTCTGTGGATGTGATGAATGGTGGCCAGGGCAAGGTGGGCTGCATGGAGTTGGGCCAACGGGGTGTTGGATGACAGACGTCCAAGGTCGGTTTTGTGTCTGGGGTTGTGGACTGCCTCCTGAGTGTGGTTGAGGAGTCTGAAGGTGATCCTGCAGCAGATAGTGAGCAATTGTAGCTATCTCAGGTGGACGGTGATGTGGCTGGGGCGGGGGATGTTGAAGATGAGGTGTGCGGATGCACCCTGGATGTGGACAAGTTCTCCTGCAGTTTTGCTGTTGTTCTCCATAGAGGCCGGTGCTGTAGTTGAGCCGGCTGGTGTCGTGGACCTGGGGGACGGTCTGTCTTGCCTTGGAGTGGATCTATCTGTGGATCATTTGCAGCATGCGGAGGGTGTTGCAGCATGAGGTACAGATGGTGGTGATTTGCATGGTAATTGTGAGCGATGAGTCCATGATGAACACCAGCTTGTGTGTGTGGCCACTGGGTGCTGGTGAGGTGCCCAGGCCAGTGGGACACAAGGAGTTGACCCAGCCGTAAGGGGACAATCCTCAGTTGATGACCTCAGTCCTGTCCAAGTCCAGCCTCAGGTGGCTGATGTTCAGCCATTCGTCAACTGATCTCATGCCTTCTTGAAGTTTGGATCTGGCAATGGCTGGGTCTTTGGTGAGGTTGATGAGCAGCTGGTTGTCAATGGCATATGAGATGATGATGAGGTTGTGTGCGCATGTGATGGTGGAGAGGGGGGTCATGGAGAAATTGAAGATCGTCACGCTGAGAGATGAGCCCTGGGGCATGGGCCAGATGACCCCAGTGTACTACATGCTGCAGGGTGTAGGCCGACTCCCTGGGCCTTGCTGGTGAGCTACTTGTTGATTTAATCCTGGGCCCTCCTCTGGATACCATTGTGGGAGATGTGAGAGCTGACAGTGTGGTAGCACAAGGTGTAGAATGCCATTGACAGGTCAAGGGGGGTGGTCTCACCATTGTTGAGCAGGGCAAAGTTGTCGTTGGTGGTGGCAATGATGACGGTTGCAGTGGTGTGATTACTGTGGAAGATGGTCTGGTGCCGGTTGCCTGCAGCTGTTTGCGTGGACGAAGTTTGTCAGTTGCTCGTTGAGTGTCTTCCTGATGACATTTGCTGGGTAGGGAATCAGGGTGATGTTCCAGGAGAGCCTGCGGTACTGCCGTACGTTGTTTAAGAAGGGCCTGGGTCTCTGCATGCCTACAGCTCCCATGGAATGTGTCAAAATCAAAGGAGACATTCATGACGCGCTGGACGTGGGCTTCAAGGATGTGGAATGATGTGGTTGAGATGTTGTGTGTGAAGGGGCCTGATGGAGAGCCAGAGTGGATGGTGCACATGAGGCAGGTGGTGTATTTGCTGCTGACGGGAGTCCAGAACCTGAGGGGGCTTTGTCCTGCGGATAATAGTGCTGTCTGCCTCTGTGTGCCAAGGCTGTCGTGTAGGGCCATGAGCTTGTAGTGGTAGAAAGTTGCAAGGGATGTGATCTGCCTTGCAAGGGTGGGGAGTCTTTTGGATGGAGATCTGCTGTCAGTTCACTCACCATGCTGATGAGCTCCTTGATGTCGTGTGTTTTGGTGCCTCAGCCCTATCTGAAGGATCTCCACTTGTCCGTGCTGATGATATGGTGATGGCTGTGTGTGGTGTTTTCCAGGGCTGTAAGGTAAATGATGGTTCTTTGTGTTGCAAGGTTTGCACAAGAGTCTAGCTAGATCTGTATGAGTCCAGTATGTCTGCCTTGTCCCAGGTGGCTTAACTGTTGTTGTGCTTCACAGGAAAGTCTGTCAATGTGGCAAGATTGTTGGATCGGTTGCTGATCCAGTGTGTGGGGTTGCAGGGTGTATTGGTGGTGTTGTTTTGAGTGTCCCACACAGCTTGTCTGTGGTGACTCACATCAAGCATCTTTGGGGGATCGGTAGCGGGGTGTGGGGCAGTGTGTTGCTTGTGGGAGACGTGGATGCAAATGTTGATGGACCAATGATGGATGGTGGTGTGGTTCTCCTCCAGCAAGAAGTTACTGGCCCCCAGCCACATGTAACCTGTGGAGGTGAGGGCGTGCGTGCAGATGTACGTGTTGATGGCTTAGCGGAATTGTGGACGTAGGCCTGGAGATCTGTAGATGAGTGTTACTCTGAGGGTTGCCAGGGGGTTTGTGCGAATCCAGATTTGTAACTCTGAGGGTGTACCTGTGAATAAATTTCAATTCATCCTCCGTGATTGTTGCTGGCGTCCCTGCGGGTGATCTTGTATCCGTCTGAGATGGCAATGAAGAAGTTGTGTGCTGAGGATGCTTTTGTCCAGGTTTCTGTCATGAAGGTGATGTGTGGGGCTGTTGTGTTGAGTAGGTAACAGAGTCCACTGGCGTGCTGGCGGACGGAGCGGGTGTAGAGTAGGAGGCACATGACCTGGTTGTTCTGACAGGGTCTGGTAGGCGGGGCAGCGCTGTGTAGGCAGTTGGAGTTGCACATTCAGCATGTGAAGGTGTCGTGTGTGCGCTTAGGGGTTGCCTGATAGCAGGTGGTTGATTGTCTGGAGTACATTGCTTGGAGGGTGGCTGCACCATGAGCCTGTTGTGTGACGTGGGTCATGCAAAGACCAGAGGGTCGTGCACTGTGCACGTTGCAGGCGCAGACGGTCCTGCCTTTGGCACCGCGTTGGCGCAACAGTGGCACAGACAAGCTGCTGGCTGCATTTAGAATGGGTGGAGGGGGAAGGGAGGAGCATTTTGGAGGCATGTGGGTTGCAGAATAAGGGCACTCAGTGGGGCGGTGCCGCAGGTGAGGCAGCAGCAGGCAGAAGGGGTGAGAAACTATGTAAAAAGTAGCACACAAAGACAAGGAGGTCATAAAGGCAGATTGCAATAGGTGTATGTAAAGGAAGGAGTGTCATTTAACTCATGGGTCACTCCGAGAAAATGTATGAACAATCACCAAAAATGACGGCCACAGGATCAGGCAACAAAATGCGGAGCTGCGCACAGGAGACACACCATCAGCAGGCTTTTACGTCCCCTTTGTGGGGATCAACCTGCACAAATACATACGCAACCAGGTACTTCATGCACAATAGATACTATTAGCCATGAAGAACTGCATGCATGTAGCCGAAGTACACATACACCCATATGCTCAATCTTTGACAATTATGCCATAGATGACGCATGCAAACTGGCAAGAGATCTGCAGTGACAGAGATGAGGCACTTTGGATTGTGCTGAACACCTTTATTCCACAAATTCACACAAAGGGAAATGCATCCATATGAACAGACTCACAGGTCAATTGACATAACATGTGGGACATACGCTGGACCCCCCTTCACAACACGGATGATGTAAATCCCAATGAACTGGCACACAAGTTAAGGGGATGAGCCAAACACATCCTGCTGCACACGGAGAGGCTGCAATTCCCCATAGAGCCTGTTGTTGTGATGTCCCACACTATGTCCACCCGTACCATCCGCAATGTTTCTGAGGCAAGGTTTACACACATTGATGCCTTCATCAGACTCCACACTCCACTACAGATGACTGACAAGAAGGGTGACTATCATGTCATGGGAGTGATGCTACATGTGATATGCTCCATGGTGAGAAGACATTCATGCATGGTACCACAACATGCACAGAAGCAGTCCCCACACATTCCCAACCCGTACCACCAACAAAAAGCCTTGCTGCAATCCTTACCCAAACTGACATTTCCACATGTCCGTGCATGGAACGCTGATTCTGTACACGTTGCAATCCTCATGAGGAATAGCAGGAGGACAACGATGACACGAGCAGACAACAGGTACAAAAACCTGGTAATGACAGACACACAAGAAGTCACCTAAAACAAATCTCCCCACATACATGGTCATTTACGAAACATGAACAATGTTGGTCACATGCAAATTTCAAATAAAGTCTCTCCGCAAAACTGTGTGGCATGACATCATCACTCGAGTGACACATCAGAACACACATCAAAGTCACTTTGCATTCAGTCAGCTGGACACACACATTGCAACACATGCCACTCAATGCTACAAGCTTGCACACTCATACCCAGTGACTCACCATTATGAGAAGAAGCTGCGTATGAGCTGACTCCGGATATCATCCTCCTCCTCCTCATCACTAGCCTCGTGACCAAGCCCTTGATCCTCCACGGGTGGATATTCCTGCTCATCCGGATCCAGGATGAGTGGCACTGCCTTCTCAACTGCCATGTTGTGTAGCATGCAGCACACGAGGAAGATTTGGCAGACCTTCTCCGGTGCATATGGGAGGGACCCGCCTGTCTTGTCAAGGCACCGGAATCGGCTCTTCAGGAGTCCAAACGTCCTCTCAATCACTTGCCTGGTCTGCCCGTGTGCATTGTTGTACCAGTGATCTACAGCTGTTCTTGGGTTGCGGAGATTTGTCAGCAGCCATGGCATGTTGGGATATCCAGAGTCCCCTACATGGAAACATCATGTAAATAAGTGGGTCAGGAGATGGCGTATGAGCCAAAGATACCACAACACACAGGAGAAACAGAGTATACCCACCAACAAGACATGCTCGTTCGTTGTGAAGCCGCAGCATCATTTGTGGCACCCTGCTATGCCTCATGATGTAGGCATCGTGTGCTGATCCTGGAAAACGTGCACAGACATGGGAAATCAGCATGTTAGCAAGACACACCACAAGGGCATTTATTGAGTGGTAATGTTTTCTGTTGCGATAGGCTTGCTCCTGTGCCTGTGGTGGTACCAACGCCACATGTGTCCCATCAATGGACCCAATTACATGGGGCATCCATCCCAGGGCATAGAAATCACCCTTGACATCTGTCAACTCCTCAGGAGTAGGAAATTTGATGAATTCATCAAGGTGCTCCAACATGGCTGCCAAAACATCATGCAGTACACGGCTGAACATTGTCTGTGACATCCCACCAACATCAGCTATGGTCAATTGAAAGGTACCTGTGGCAAATAAATGTAGGGCTGCCATCACCTTCATCTTGGGGATCAGCGCAGTAGGATACCTGTGTCGCGGTTGGAGGTGTGGTGCCAGCTTGTTTGTCAAGTCCTCAATCAACTGATGAGTGAATCTGTAACAGCGGATGCAGGCACGTTCCCTCATGGCAGACAAGTCTGGCATTGTTCTTGGGACAGGCGTTGCCCTGCAAGGCATTGTTTGGAAGAATGAAGCTTGAGAGTCGGCCAACATCAATGTCACTGAACATAGCACATGCTACACTGCTACTACAGATCAGGTAACTATGGAGTCGGATGCGTGCAATACATCCAGGACACAGATGCCTGCTTGCTGGCACTCCTACGAAAAGCCAGATACACCTGTTGATTGTCAAGTCTACATGACATGCCCTAAAATGAGCTGGGGGCCAGTCTGAGTGAACAGCCAGAGATATCACCGGAGTGACACACATCCACATAGCTGCATTGGAAGGATGTCATCTCATCCAGACAGCTGACTGCAAGGCACATGCACAGGTCACATGGAATGTCAAATGTACATATCAAACACATTGCGGTGAAGGGGTACACGTGACAACAGAAAAACACAGCCATTGAGACGCTACTAGTGCTGTAGGGGTACGTGTGCAACGCACCGTACAACTAGTGCATACCTGTACGTGTGCAACGCACCGTACAACTAGTGCGTACCTGTACATGTGCAACGCACCGTACAACTAGTGCCGTAGGGGTACGTGTGCAACGCACCGTACAACTAGTGCGTACCTGTATGTGTGCAAAGCACCGTACAACTAGTGCGTACCTGTACATGTGCAACGCACCGTACAACTAGTGCGTACCTGTACGTGTGCAACGCACCATACAACTAGTGCCGTAGGGGTACGTGTGCAACGCACCGTACAACTAGTGCGTACCTGTACGTGTGCAACGCACCGTACAACTTGTGCGTACCTGTACGCGTGCAACACACCGTACAACTAGTGCCGTAGGGGTACGTGTGCAATGCACCGTACAACTCGTGCGTACCTGCACATGTGCAACGCACCGTACAACTAGTGCCGTAGGGGTACGTGTGCAACGCACCGTACAACTTACTAGTGCTGTAGGGGTATGTGTGCAACGCACCGTACAACTAGTGCCGTAGGGGTACGTGTGAAACGCACCGTACACGCACAATCATTGCGTGTGTACGATCCGTATCGCTGTTCTACTGGTGCCGTAGGAGTACGTGTGCATTGCACCGTACACGTCCACTTCCGTTGTGGCGGTACGCAGGGGTTGCTGGACACGCCCCCTCAAGTGACCAGACCCTGGTGGTAATGTATGGTCTCCATATTATAGGTTTAGCTTTGGGTATGGGGTATGTTTCCTGCCCCTCACCCCCACCCTGGCCCCTGGGTGTTGTGCTCACCTTCTGCGGCGTGTGCGTCGGGTCCGGTGCACCAGGTCGTAGGCCAAGAGGACCGGGATGACACGTACGATGGGGTTCATGGCGTGTACGTCGCGTACCGGGGCTCTGTTGCATAGCGGTTCGCGTAGGACTCTGCTTTTCCGGCTGTGTTTGGCTCCCGTAAGAAAAGAGCCGTACGGAGTGCCGTAGGGACGAATCGTACTTGCTGGGCCGGAAACCGCTGCTTAAATACGTTCGGACGTCGCGTACAAGCTGTTCCGGATCAGAATCGTTGTTTTTTTTTACCCGTATGTTCTTTTGTACGATTCGTACGGAAAAAGGCTTTCTGTACGAATCGTACTTCCTAGGTTGTAAGGAAAGTTTACAGGGTACGAGTCGTACGGAGAAAACGTACGACTCAAGGTGCCTGCCACCGGGTGCAGGAATGAACACCTGCTGTTCGGATTCCTTTTCAACCAAGCCATTCGGCAGCCTCGCACCCATGGGGGGCCCGCTGGTGGCCCCTAAAGACAGTTTCCCAATGCCTTTCTGTGTTGGAAAGGCCGGCACAGAAAGGCAGTGGGAAACTGCCATCATACTTCCTCGGCCAGAAAGAGCTGGCTGGGGGAGTATTGAAGGGTCTACGGATGGCGGACGGGCTCTCTGAACCTGTCGGAAGCCATTCGAAAAACTGAGTTGGATTCCTTTCCGACCGAGCCCATCGGAATGGCTTGGTTGAAAAAGAATCCAAACAACAGTGCATGATGCGGGCAGGAGGGCTCTGAATGAGGGTCGGAGCCTTTCCTGCTCGCATCAGAATTGGGCCCATAGTATTTTTAATATTGATATTTTACTTGAAAAAATCGATATTCTTCTCAACAATATTTTTGCACACGATATTTGTGAATCATGATATTTTCAACTCAATATTTCTGCATCTCAATATTTTTTTCTTAATATTTTGTCCGAACACCTTGAGAATCGCTGCAGGTCAGTTGTGCAACAAAATAAAAAAGGAGAGATTGGGTGACCACAGCGGGGTTCCAGCCCTGTTTCTAACCCCACACTGTGCATTGCTTTCGGTTGACTGTTTGTGTGGAAGTTGGTTGCAGACCAGCCCCTGAGCCCAACCCCTCGTTGCGCATGATTCAAGGCCGAGCGTGGTAGGATGTTGGCTTTGGAGGTTCGCCATCTGCATGAATTGAGCACAGGGCCTGTGATCAACTCTATGCTGCGTACTGTGATGGGCATCTTACTTTATGTTTAAAAAAATTTGAAATTCACTGAAGAAAACAAAAGTTTAAATGATGTTCTAGTTAGAAATTGTAATAATACATCACTTTACATTAATATAAGCCTCAGAAATTCACTAAAAAAACTAGAGATTAAAGGGATCTTATAGTTAGGTTGAAATGTCAGTTAGAGCATCACGTTTTAAATTAAAAAGCAACTGAAATTCACTAATTACAGTCATCTCAAGTAACAATAATGTGTTGCCTAAACTAACTATAACTCACACCCTCTCCATGCACTGCTTGTACCCTCACATATTACATCACTCATGACATCTTCAATGAATCTATCAATATGATCCCTAATCACATCTGAAATGACATCATTGATAACAACACTGTGCATGGAGAGCCATATTTACTTGATACCATGATTTGTTCCCTAGTCGCCATGAGTCATTTAATAGACAGTGAGCCTCACAAACTGGTTGCCCTGTATTATTCAATGGATATTCTGCTTCCCATTCATTGTTCTCTTAGCCTGGCTCACTGGACAAGGTACCGCAATAACTGGTTACAATAGCTCATACACTTCATCCTGCCTCACCCAATGGTCAACCTGCATCAGGTGTTAAATTGCCATATATTTCTGGTCAACATAGTGCCTGTTTTTCTGGGTACCTCATTTGTGTAGACACTCGTACTTTATAGTGCTGATTACTGAGGAAATGGGTTTTTGATCATTGCACCATATAGAAATATATGGGCCCAAATTTTCTAAAGGTTTGTGCTGGTGCTCCCGCAATGCAAAGTGCTGCACTGTGGCAACAAATGGATCAAATAGCAGCAGATCAATTTTGTTATGCAAAAGCTATACTGGCTGAAAGCTGCCCTCTCGCAGCATCCAAACTTTTTCGGTCAATCCCCCTCATGCATGCAAGGGGTACGTCTTGTGCCTGCCACTGCAAAAACATTAGGGCCCAGATTTAGTATACTTTCATGCAGCGCAATGCAGCAAGCCACCTCGCTGCACTGCGTGAAATGGCAGGAATGTGCCATATTGAACATTATACAGCTCATTCCTGACCCTTCCTTGCAATGCCTCACAATGCACTGCCTTGCGCCAACACAGGCACCCTTGCTGTTGTGTTCAGGATTGTTTTTTGCAGGAAGGTACACCTTCCTGCACAAGAACAATCCTTAGAAGCATTTTCCTCTTTCTATGTGGGCTGCAGAATGCAGCATACAGAGAAAGAGGAAAAAACGAGGAGATATTCCCGTTACACCTTGCCTGGGAAGGCACTGCATTTTGACACATTCCCAGGTCTGTCACTAATGGTAAATCTGGGAATGTGCCAAAATCCATGGGTGGATGCGTGGGAACACCCACGCTGCACCCATGGAAAGCCTCCCTGGGGCAGAGTAACACAAAGCAGCGATTTGCCCTGCCTGGCGTGTCTCCTGATTTATCAAGCCAGCAGGCCATGCAAGGTGGCCTTGCACGGCTCGATAAATCTGACATTAGTCTTGCCCTTGCACGTGGCACAAGAGCGATGTAACACTATGATAAATCTGGCTTTAGGTTTTGTTCAAAAGCCAGTTCACTTAGGATAGAGTGTCTGGATTTGCCCCAGACCTTAGTGCAAAGTAAAACCAGCTACAAGCAAGGTGTTCAGTAGTATACAGCCTGACCCACCTGACAGTAATGTGTGTTTTACGCTAAAGCACACCTTAAATGTCTAACCTCTGTGTTGTTGTCTCTATGTAGAAATGTGTACTTAAAGTTGTACCCTGAGCAGGAGTGCCTGGTAACATATAAAAGCGGTGGGGCGGGCGAAGTGCCCCACCACATCCCAAAACACATTCAGATAAAACGAGAATACAAAATAGAAGCACTCGCATGCATGACAATCACACTAAAGATAAAATAAATGCACTTACCTGGGATGCGTTCTCAGTCTCCTTGCAGTCCATGTCTTCAACGGACACCAGTGCAACAGGAAACTACCCTAACCAATCCAGACGCTGCTCTCATGCAGCATGACAGCAGTGCCTGGATTGAGAGAAGTGGGCTAGTTAGACGCTTCTTTGGGTCCTGTAGGCCTTTGCTTGGTCTCCACCCAGCTCTCTAAGAGCCTTATTACGACTATAGACGTTTCGACTACCAACACTCTGCGGGACCACACACAGTATTATAAGAGTGGCAGTTGGAGCACCACTGAACCGCTGCTACCGCCACAGATCAAGGATCCTGCAGCAGTCTGACAGCGATTCAAGGCCAAAATATGCTGGTGTTGCTGCAGCGGCACCGCCAAGCATATTTTGGGTTGCCTCACCGCCACCCTTTTCATGGCGGTTGCACCTCCATGAAAACGGTGGCCGTTAGGAAACCACCTTGTGCCTCTGTGCACTGAGATGCATGCAGGGGGGCACATGCTGTAGCCCCCTTGTAGTTTTGCACCTCCAGTTCCTGCACAGGAAGGAATGTATGACATGGTGCATTCCTTCCTGTGCAGGAACGTGCACTGGCGGTCCTGAGGCGGTGCTGTTTAAGGCTTTCAATGAGGCTTTGAACCGCACCCCCGATGGACCCCACGCCGCCTACCCGCCAGACCACAAAATGACACTTTTGACGCTTCATTGAGTGAAAGACAGTGTCAAGGTCTTGCATATTCGACTGGAACACCAGTCATCCAAAGCTTACATTTCTTCTAATATGCAGCAACCCCCTATACAATTTCTTGGTAGGTTTATTTTGTGACATAGATAATGTAAACAAAATTCTAGAATACCGGGCCCCGGGGGAAACAGAGTCGCAGACTAGTCTTTCCCCGGGGTCTTTCGCGCAGGGGTAGGACCAGGCAGGGTCAAGGGGTGGAGTTAGGGGGTGGGTATAAGAGCGCAGGGGAGGAAGGCGACTTCCTCTTCCTGCACTCGGCACCATCGGGAGGGTTATAGCGAAGGGGTAGCGTAGGGGGGGCTTTGGTAGTTGTAGGTCAGCGTTTGGTGTGGTTTTAGAGGCCGGTGGTGCGCGGGAATTAGGACGGGAGAGGAGCGGCGCACAGCGACGGAGGCGGGATGGCGAATTCCGATGAGGTGAGGCGGGCCTCATTGGTGCTGCAGCGTGCCGGGTGGGAGGATCTTCTCCAGCTCGGTGTGCTGGGGGAGGCGTGGGTGGGGTTTGAGCGGACCCCGCGGGCGGCTTCGGCGGGGGTGGCGGCGGCAGTAATGGCGTGTCAGGAGGAGCCGCCACTGCCGACTCTGTCATCAGGGAGGGGGCGGGGCTCACGGCACTCGTTGTCGGCGTGCGGGGAGTCTGCCTCCGCTGCTGCATTTTCCCCCATTGTCGTTCCAGGCCCAGGGGCGGGGTTGAGCGCGATTGCAGGTTTTTCACTGGGGAGCTGCTACTGGCATCAAAGGGCAAGGCCGGACTGCCCGAGGAGGCAGTGCGGGAGGTGGGACACATTGCGGCATTGTCAGCTGGGGAGGCCGGGCACGATCCCAGAGTGGCGGTGGGGGGAGGGGGGTGTGCTGAGGCTTGCGGGGGCGCAGGAAGGGATGAAGATGGTGCAGGGGGGGCAGCTGGGGCTACGGAGCCTGCGGAGGACACGCCCATTGACCTTTCTAAGGGGTCCAGGGCCTCTACACCGTTATTGGCGGTGAATGGTTCGGGGCTGCAGGGGACGGGGGCCGACAAGGGGACTGGCGGGGGGGTTCCGTCTCAGGTGGTGCCCCAACAGGCTGGGTTTTGGCCGCCTGGAGGGGGGTTTCAAGGCTACCGCCCCCTCCTCCCCTCCCGAGTTGGGGGGCTTTGGCGTGGGAAGACAGGCTCCATGAGCAGCGCATTTTGGCACAAGTTGCAGAGGCCAGGCGTTTGAAGCAGAGCGTGCAGAGGGTGGGGGCGGTGTGGGAAGAGGAGATTGAGGGGCACCCTACTCCCACGTCCAAGGAGGAGAGGTGGGCGGAGCAAGAAGAGTTGAGTAGATCGGGGAGAGGGAGGTCCCGGGGGGAAGAGAGAGGCAGGGGGTCGCGGGTGCAGTTAGGGATGTCCAGGACGGCTTTGAGGCCTGATGGTGCCGGGGCCCACTCAGGTTGGAGCGACCTGAGGGGTAGGGGGGGATCTAAGTCGGCGGATGTCGGCAGAGTTCGGGGGAGTACGGCGGGGCGCAAGACGGCCCCATGTGGTGGTCCGCGGTGGCCATCCCTCCGGCGCGGGAGCGGGCAGTGGCGTCGGGTGTGAAAGGGTCTCGGGTGTACGGTGCTGTGAGTGGCAAAGGTGTGAAGAGAGCGGTGAGAGAGGTGTTGTGGGCGCCTGGGGGTTTGGAGCCTGAGGTTGAGTTGGATTATGAGGAGGAGAGTGAGGAGCTTGAGGACGGGTAGGTGAGGGATGACTATGACGGATCAGGCACGGGGAAGGGCAACGGAGACCTTGGTGTGTTGCAGGTGCACCTGCGACCAGCGGCAAAGGAGAAGGCAGAGGCACGACAGGCATCCACCTCCGGAGGCCGGCCCAGTGAGCGACACCCATCATTAGCAGGTGAGAGTTCTTGGTGGACAGTATGGGATGGTGGCCCAAAAGGGGGAAGGAAGAAGGCATGTAGGTCAATCGGGGTGGGAGAGGGTTCTGTGAGGGAGGCTCTAGGGGTTCCAAAGGGTTAGGCCCACGCTGGGGGACAAGCCGGTCGGAGGTAAGTCGGTGACTACGGAGGGTGTGCAGACAGATAAGGTGGACGGGACTGAGGACAAAGGGGACAAGTCAGTGGACAAACACCCGAAGAAGCTGCCCTACATGGGTTTAGCCTTGCCATTGGGGTCGCATCTGTCGGATAAGATTAAGAACAGGATATGGAAGCACGAATATGTGGACGTTTTTAAATTGTTACACCGGGAAGTGCAGGCTAAGGAGGGCTCGAAGGAGGAGGAATGGGAGTTGACGAGACGGCCTAGGGTACCGGTGAATATGGAAAACTGGACATCGACGTTTCTCATTTATGCTAGCATATACTGCGAAAAGCATCTGGACAGGGCCATAGCGTTGCTGAAGTCTATGGACATCATCAGGAAGGCCCAAATGCAGTTCGGGTGTTCGCATGGCTGAGTTATGACGAGGAGTTTAGAGCGCGGGTAAGTGCAAATCCGGATAAGCACTGGGGTGAAGTGGATCAAGAATTATGGATGCAGTGGATGGCGTCAACGCATTCCTCGGCATCGACTCACACGGCTAGCGGTTTGCCGGTCACGTATCGGTCGTTTTAGTCGCGTCCCGCCCAAAGCGGGGCGGGAGGGAACGCAGCCAGTACAGGTGGCACAGGACAGGCCAACAAGCCGGCAGCTACAATACCGGGGCCTGTTGGAGATACAACAGGGGCTACTGTTGCAGGTATCCGTGCAAGTTCAAGCACGAATGCTCTAAGTGTGGGGGTAAGCATGCCCTTACGCAATGCCTTACACTGGCCACCCCTTCCGAACAGTGGAGGAATTCCAAAGGTAGGGGGCAAGCTGGACAGAAGGGCTCCTACACCGGTTAGGGTGGAGGCAATGGCCCCGTGGCTTTCCCTCTACCCAGACAGGGAAGGAGCCTTGAAGATTCAGTGGGGTTTTACAGAGGGTTTTCGGGTCGGATATCAAGGTCCCAGATTGAAGAGGTGGGCCGACAACCTTAAATCAGCTAAAGAATTGCCGGGGGTAGTGGCGGCCAAACTCCGAAAAGAGGTGCAGACCCCTTCTATGACTGGCCGATGGATGATTTTATTATTTCCCCGTTGGGGGTGGTGCCAAAGAAGGAAGAGGGTGAGTTTTGCATGATACATCACCTTTCGTGGCCAGAGGGACAGTCTGTGAATGATTTCATCTCGGAGGAAGATTCGCGGGAGCTTTACGCGTCGGTGGATGATGCGATCCGCCTTGTGTGGGTGTGTGGGCCGGGGGCGGAATTGGCGAAATGCGATGTGAAGTCGGCTTTCCGCCTGCTGCCTATACGCCCTGCGGATTTCGCACTTCTAGGAATGCAGTTCGGAGGGGCCATCTTCGTGGACAAAGTCCTGCCCATGGGGTGTGCGATTTCATGCGCATTGTTTGAAATGTTCAGCACTTTCTTGCAGTGGGCATTTACGCAGCTGAGTGGGCATCGGGACGTCACGCACTATCTGGATGATTTCCTGTTCCTTGGGAAGGCGCGGTCGGGGGACTGTGGCAGGGCTCTGACATGGTTCCAGGAGCTGTTGCGACAATTTGGGGTCCCGTTGGAACCTGAGAAGACGAGTGGGCCGTGTTGTGTTTTGACATTCTTGGCCATTGAGCTGGATTCCACCCAGTGGACAGCTCGGCTCCCGGCCGCGAAGGTAGCCGAAATTCGGGAGTGCCTACAATGGGTGATTGGAGAAAAGAGGATTGCGCTGAGGGCGGTGCAGCAACTGCTGGGTTTTTTTAACTTCGCATGCAGGGTGGTCCGGGCGGGACGGACGTTCTGCAGACGGCTCGGCATGGCCATGTCGGGGGCAGTGCTTCCACACCACAGGGTCCGGATCTCCATGGGAGTGAGGGCGGATCTGAGGACATGGTTGACGTTCTTGACAGATTTCAATGGGGTATCCATGGACTTTGTGGACGAAAAGATGGTTTGGCAAATCCAAATTTACTCTGATGCGGCTGGGGCAGCTGGTTTTGGAATTTTCTGGGATGGGGGGTGGTGCCCGGAGACGTAGCCAGATCACTGGATGACACAGGGGAGGAGCATTGCGTTTTTGGAATTCTTTCCCTTGCTGGTGGCTCTGGAAGTGTGGGGTCCTGAGTTTCAGAACAGGGCGGTGTTGTTCCATGTGGACAACATGACGGTAGTCGAGTTGGTCAACCGACAGAGGGCCAGGGACCTGAGGGTGCTGCAATTGTTGAGGAGTTTCATGTTGAAATGCTTGCGTTTGAATGTGGTCTTTCGAGCCAAACATGTTCCGGGAGCGAATAATGACATTGCGGATGCTTTGTCTCGTTCGCAGTGGCAGCGGTTCCGGCGATTGGCACCAGGAGCGGATCTGTGCAAGACCGGGCTGCCGGACGGCATCTGGGCCTTGGGGGAGTGAGGGTGATAGGCCTAGTTGAGAATTCTATTGCTGCTACCACCAGGCGGACCTACAGACTGGCGCGGGCGGAGTTTGGAGCCTTTATGGGATGGAGCGGGGAATCTGCCTGTGGGGAACAGGCGACAGTGGAGCAAGGAGTGTTACAGTTTGTATTGCACTGCATGGACAAGGGGTTGTCGGCTGCGACAATTTCAGGGAAATTGGCAGGAGTGTCATTTTATTGCTGTTTGTTTTTTGGTTTTGACCCAACGAAGGATGTGATTGTCAGTAGGGCACTCAGAGGTTGGAGCAGGGAAAGAGCGGGGGGGAGGGTTCCGAGGGAGGCCATAACGTTTGAAGTGTTGGTACGGTTGGTTGAGGCATTGCCGCTCTGTTGTTACGATGAGTTTGAGGTCTGAGTTTTCTGTTTGTGCATGATTTGGATGTTTTTTGGGGCGTTTCTGGTTTCGGAATTGTTGGGCATGCGGGCGGTGGCGGGTAGGCGGTATGAGGAGATCAGGTTGGATGCTGGGCGACTGGGCATTTGGTTGGGTCGGTCCAAAACAGATCAAGTGGGTATGGTTGAGCGAGAATGGTTGTGGGAGTGTATACCCGGTGGCTGAATGGAGGTCATTTGTACTTGCCACACAGGTTGTGCGAGTGGAGATACTCTGTCACAGGTCAGGTGCAAGGGTGACGGCGGGACAGTTGTTGACGGTGCTGCGCATGGCATTGGTGCATCTGGGTTTGGAACCGGCTGGTTTTGGGACTCAATCGTTTCGTATTGGGGCGGCGACGGCGGTAGCCCGGCTGGGGTGGTCCTGGGATAGGATTCGGCAGATTGGGAGATGGAGGTCCCGGTGCTGTGAGCGGTATGTGCGGAAGTGAAGAGTCTGGATGAACGGAGCTGGGGGTTTTGGAGGATGGGGTGGCTGTTTTTCTATGTGTGTCTAACATCTGTTTCTCCCTTAGGTTGCGTGGGAGGACCTGGGGCCAAGACGGTCACAAGGATTGTGGGGCATTCTTTCGTGCACTGGGCGTCAAAGCATGCGGAGCAACAGGTGTACGGCTGTAACCTGGGACTCAAGGGACAACATCACGAGGTGCACTGGTGGGGAAAAGGGGGAATGCGATGGGGGGCACTATTGCCCTGGCTCGCGAAGATGGTCCCACAGAAGGGATGCCCGGATCTGTTGATCATCCATTTGGGGGAAAATTATTTGGTTCGGCTGTCGGGTTTGGCGCTCTTACAGCTGATGCAAAGAGACTTGGAGGTATTGAAGCACAGGCTGGCAGGGACCTGCATTGCCTGGACTGAATTTGTCCCGAGAAAAATCTGGAGGGGCGCTGTTAAACATGGGGCAATTGAGAAGGCAAGACGGAAACTTAACAGAGCAATGCGAGTTTTTTATGGGGACAAGGACATTAAGGTTATAAATCACCCTGGACTGCGACTGGAGGAACCGCTACTGTTTAGGGATGACGGAGTGCATCTTTCCAGGATGGGGAACGCGTAATACATGATGGAAATGAGAGATGTGGTCAGCAAGCTTTGGAATGAGGCAATTTGGTGTCGCAGGGATGTTTGAGTGGGCAGGGATGTGTGTGGTTTGCCCAGTCCCGGGGGGGGGGGGGCGGTGGCAGGTATCCGCCCTAAAGGGGGCTACCTGGTTGGCAGTACTTTTGAGGGGTGGGGGGAGTCATTAGCGGGCACACCCATCCCTCGGGGGGGGGGGAAGAGTGAACGAGGTGGGGGTAATGGAGGCATGAGTGAAATGGCCGATGAGATCGGGGAGGATGCTAGGAGGTTTGTGGAATGGTGAGGAACGGAAGGGGCATGGAGTGGTACAAAAGGTGAGTGTGGAGTGGGTGAAAGGAATGAAGGGTTGGAGAGTGTTGTTGGTAGTTGTTATTGATGTAATGTTTGGTTATTGTTTATTGTTGTGCAGCCTGGTCCTAATAAATGGCCTTTTACGCTTAAGACACAGTGTTTATTGCGCGAAAGGCCTAAAGTGCAGCAGAACATAAAGAAGGTGACCCTTAGCCCATTTATCCACATGCTACTCTTCACAATATAGCCTCCTCTCCCCAACCAACGCATTAAGATTCCTAGAAAAACGCCTGCCCCTCTACACGTTTATATCCGTGGATCATGCGTTCCTTTGCAAGGTACTGGCATTTTTTTCTATTTTGCATTTGCAGATGGCGGGAGAGCGGTGAAAAAATGAAGGTTTATCAATTGATGGCTTCGTTCACTTTCAGCACATAGCCAAATGGGCTTAGAAAACCTTCTGGTGTCAGGTTCGCCATCGTCCATTGGTCTCTTAACACTTGGAGACACGAGTCTCTGAGACAAATAACAGAGGGTTTCCTCGTCACACAAAACCTCTTTCAAGTCCTCTGACGCGGGCACCTGTGGCCCAGTGACACACTTATACTTTATGTATGCACATTCCTCACGTGGCCGTGAAACGACACACACCCCCTTAGAGAATGAATTAGATTTACACAGTGTGCACTCCCCCTCTCTTTGAAGTTTCTTGGTATTCCCTCCTCACTCACCCCCCCCCCCCAAGACCAAGCACATACCCACTTCCTAGCTTTAATTTCTATTTTTAAAATATCCCCGAAGTGCTAGCCAACCGAGAAATACAATGTTTGCCACAAAAGCATACTCTTAGGTGTACCCACACTCTACAGCATGCTCATGGATAGAACATGGTGCAGAAGAGACGGCTGGAGTGCAGGTGTGCTTTGGTGTTCTTATGAAGTCACCAATTCTATGAGCACAAGCCTAGCTCCGCGCATTTAAAACTATGGGTATCCGGATGTCAGAGGTGTGCTTTATATCAAACTCAAGAAGATCGTATAATTAATAATTAGGGACTTGATGCTTATGTTAGAGTTTAAAAAAAACATACAATTGAGAAGCAAGTGTTTCCTCAGTTTATTTACTTCCTTCAATGTTTCCTCATCAGCGTTTTCTAGGGGGTGGGGGGGGGGGGGGGGGGAGGCTGGTGTCTGCGCCCAGTAAGTTCCCCTGGTCGGCTCAGGCTCTGTACTCCTGTCCCTCATCATTCTAGGCGGGAACAGCAGTTGCTGAAGTTGTTTTCTTTTTTTGGTTAAGAGCAGGCCGGTTCCCTTTTCTACATGCACCCCTTTCTGGTGCTGGAGGGGCCTGCTGTCCCCCACATGTCAGCTGGGATCATGGGTACAGGCGTTCCCGGTGTCCGCAAATGGGAGTAGCAAAAGCAGGTCAAATTCAACTTTATTCTTATTTTCTTAAAATATTGTCCTCGGACGAGTATTTCTTTGTGAAACCTTTTACGTGCATCAACACTTTTTAATCCTCAGTTATAGTTATATTTATTTCCTCCACTGTTGCACCAGGTGCAAACATTTCTGAAAGACACTGGAGCAACATCTGTTTGCTTTGCTACAGTACACAGCCCTTTAGGCAAGCAAACAAGTGCGTAATGGATTTCCACTCAGAATGTTTCCTTAACATGGCGTCTTGATGTCTACAAACTGCGCAGTTCAGTCTGGGCATCCAGATGTTCCATTGGTTGTGTCTGCCAGTGACGCTCCCCTTTGAGTACTTGTCGGAAGTCCTACGCTATGTTTCCCTCTCAATGGAACGGAAAAATGCCACCCGGCCCCCAAATAGTGGAAGATGATAACAATTCCATGGGAATAGTATGAGAAAACATCTGCTTCACAGGCTGTACCTCTGTACTAGGCCCAGGAGACAAGGCTCCAAATCCCGGATTTCCTATTTGACCAAACTGTGTGACCAGCTACTTATGGGCTAACATCTGGACAACATAGAAACAGGTTAATTACTTGAGTAACAGTAATTAATAATCAATATATAAAATATTCTTTAAATAGGACAAAGTGTGTGTGTGTGTGTGTGCGTGTGCGCAGGGTTTGAGGGGCTTTGTCCCTTAGTCTAATTATAGAAATAAATCAATAAATAGTTCCCCTAATCTAGGCCCAGGGCTTCAAATAGTGTTTGATGTTTGTGGGTTGAAAAAAGACCTTCTATTTAGGCGTGTCCACAACATTTCCTATGCAGGAAATCTCTTTCAAGAGTGGGAACCAAGGCCTCTGAAAGCTACCTTGCTGTGGGCTTGGGCCTGAATATACAGCAGATCCAGTCCTAGTGATCTTCTGAAACTCCAGAACAAGAGAAAGGATGTGAAAATGCACTAGACAGCGAATGTCTGGTGCAAGCCCCTACCTTTGGCAGAGGACGTCTTCCCATGTTCCCTTCACTGTGAATTGCTAAAGAGGTGCCCCGCCACCCCATCCACTACCACAGCCCTCTCCCCCAGCAGAATAGAGAAAAGGCAGGTCTTCTGACATTTCCCAGGCGCTGAACGCGGTCTCTCTGAGCCACACTTGCCTTTCGATTGGCCCTACCTTTCTGTGCAGACGTCCAATAACCAGCTGCTCCCTGCTCCCTAGATCCAGAGTTTGCTGACTGGACTGCCGGGTGCCTTGTGACTTTTGGATATCTGCCTCTTGATTTCCATTATCATGGCAAATACCTTGTTCGTATATGACGAGGAACTGAGATATATTATCTTTAATTTTCCTATAGCACTGATTTTTGGACTTTGGCTATTTCTCATGCTAACCTGAAAAAAAGTCAAGAATCACGTTGAAGCTTAGAACTATCTATTCCTGGGGTACCATCAGACTTTTCTTGCATGTGCTTCAGCTACATCCCGAAGAGAAATCTCCAAAAAGCCCCTTATCAATAAAATGTCAGCACCATGGATAGTTCCAGAGCTATTTGTGGGGCTAAACCCTCAGTGGCTACTACTGGAAATGTGCATTTTAGGAGAGGTGATTTGCTTAAAATAAAATGTGACATAGAAACAGGAACTGGAGAACATGCTCAAATCCTTATTCTACTTACTTAAAATGTGTGGAATGGCTAGGGCTACCAATGTGTGCCTTTCACTGTTAATCTTTATTTTTACTGTTTCAATTCCAAAGTGTTAAATAAAATAGTATTCTGTTTTAATGTAATAGGCCTTAATGAAGATCCATTTGTATGGTTTATGTAAATAGTGTTACACTGTGGCAAGACCTTCATATCTTCTCCCATGTGTGAGGTTTTCACTGCCTGACCCAATTTTCCAGGAGCACCAAGTGGGCACTGGAAATTCAGCTTTTTGATGCACGCTCGGTGCCAACCACTGTGGTCACTATTCACACAAAGCCTCATTTCTCATAGTGATGGCCCGACATCTTTAGGGTCTGGATAAAGGGCTATAAAGGATTTGCATACATTTCAGCTGCTGAAATGCAGGTATGCTTTAGTAAGCTTAGATATAAGCACACATTCAGGCTTTTATTAGTAGTTAGGAGCCGTACTATCACCCTTCAACCCTGCTTCAAGTGAATAAGAACCACGGGGCAGATTTACAAGCCCCTTGCGCCTTCTTGTGCCGCCATTGCATCACTTTTCTTGACACAACGGCGGCACAAACAATGCAGTCTATTCACAACGTGATGCATCTAGGGAGATGCGTCACGTTGTAAAGCCCTGCGTCATATTAGACCTGCGTCAGGTATAATGTATACAGGGTGGGCGTTCCCACGCAGGAAGGCCTCGTAAAAGTGACGCAGTGAAAGCTACAAGATTTCACTGCACCACTTTAAGGACGCCACTGCGTCAAAACCTTACGCCTGCTTAGTACAGTAAGTATAGGCCTCAAAATACATTGCTGGAGTTGCGTCGTGCTTGCGACAGAACTCCAGACTTTTTGAATTTCTGACGCATCTGTTAACCCTTGCACCATGGAGCATTGTATTGTAAATACAGCGCATCCATGGTGGTGTAAGGACATTTGACGCTGGCGCAAGTAAACTGACGCATCTATGCAGATGTGTCAGTTCCTTGTAAATCCGCCCCCACTTGTTTAGTGCACAGACTTGTGTCTATCTGTATGCGCACTGCCCAACGTTTCATATTTTTTTAATTTCCTTTTTTTGTAAACCATTTTATCTAATTTCCTTATTTTGATGCCCATTTTGAGACTGTGGTCATGTGTATTTGTTCTTTGTCCTTCAAGAAAGACAGTCTGTCCAGTGCCGGATACTCAGAAAACCACAGGAAGTTAGTATAAGATAACCTCAAAATTAGTAAAATGCTACTTGATTAGGGGATTATTTGTGGTAAAGGAAACAAAGCTGACCTTGGCACTATTCAATAGTGATCAGCCATTTAACATCGAGCTCACAGGATGGTTTAGGTCCCATGAAGATCCCACGCGCACCTACCTCGGGACAGCTCGATCGAGCGGATCCGCTCAAACCCACTGTGGAAATAATAGTGCTGGAGGCTGATAATGCACTCAGTCGAGTTTCATGGTGGCTCTTGAGGAAGTCTATGAGACCAGTGACAATAAATTCAGCATTTGTCGAGTGGGTTCAACCTTTAAACCGTAGCCCAAAATAATTCAGATCAATGAAAGCAATTCAGAATCAGTCCTTCCAGGGCTTGGCGCTAAAAAGAGACGACCGACATCCCTAATTCTATAGGCTTTCTATATGAAGCCATTGCTAAACCCACTGGCAAGGGGATTAAGGCCAGTCAGCGAGCTTGTGTTGCTCGATTTAGCTGTCAGTTTTTGCTGACGGGTTAGTGGTATGATGTAGCCTTACAGCTAGAGCGGTCAACTTTGAAGCTGGGGAACCGTGTTCGAGTCTCAGCAATGATACTCAGCATCCTGCGATTCTGGGCAAATCATCAAGGCCAGGCGATAAAATTATCGCCGCTTTAGCGTCCGTTTTGGGACGGAAAGCGGCGATAATTTTATCGCCTTATCAGCAAGGTCACGCTATCGCGTGAATCCTTGCCTTTTCACCCTTTCCCCCGACGCCCATCTTCGCATCTCTAATGAGATGCAAAGTGGGCGTTCCACCCCAAGATAACGGGAGAAATGTCACTAAGCGACATTTCTCCTATTATCTAGCCACACGCTAACCTGCAGAGCGACAAGAAAAGTAGCGATAACCTCAGTTAGCCTACTTTTCTTACGCCTACTTTTCAACTGACTTAGCCATGATATCCTATGGAAGGTGGATATCATGGCTAAGTCTGCCTTGCCCTATCAGCAAGCTTTCGCCAAACGTTGTGCGATTATCGCTGGATTTCCAGTGATAATCGCACAGTTGGCAGCTTGCGCGTTCAATTTTATCGCTTTGGAGATAAGTGTTGCTGATAGCACGCTATCTCCGCGATAAAATTCAGCTTTGGCCAGCGATAATTATCCTCGCGCTAAGAGTGCTGAGCGATAATTATCGCCTGGCCTTGATGATATGCCCCTAAATCTCTCCACGCCTAACAAAAATGAATGTGTCCATCTGTAACGGAACTGGTGCTCCTGTAAAGCGCTCAGAAACCTGATTTCTCAGGTCTAGTTTGCGCTATATAAAACTCTAAAAAAAGAAAATACACAGGATGGCTTTCAAATATTAAGCAAGAGGATAGCAATTTCCATACAAACTCGCGGTATAAATTAAATACATCCTAATTTCAAATTATTCTAGCAAAGGAAAGAACACATACTGCTGATTACAGGGTAACGTCTGCAAAATTTCTTTCTGCATTTATAATTAGAGATATGAGATTTTGAGGCTTATCTATGAGGCAACTTAAGTCAAGTGTGTTAAGCATATAAAATAAGCATTAGCAAAACCAAAATGTCCTGCATTTCAAAAGCATTATCTAACCTGCTGGTTTTGCAAAGCTCCTTGCCAGTGCTGAGCAGCATTGACAAAACAAGAAAAATGCTTTGTTGCCGATATTAAACAACATTTACAAAAGCAGCCAAAATGCTAACCTCAACATGTGACACATGCATCTGTCATGACGATGCAATGGCAATTTCATTTTTTCTGATTTACTGCGGACATCTGTTTTGGAATAGTAGATTAAAAAACCAAACAGATGCTTGGCAGAGCTGCGTTTTAAAGAAAGGAGTGGTAGTAAATTGTTACTGCTGTGCCTTCCCAAAAAGAAAAATTTAAATTGTAATTGCAATTGCATTTATATAGCGCTTACTACCCCCGATGAGGCATGGAAGCATTTTATGGCATGAAGAAATAATATAAAATAATTAAAAAAAGAAAAAGAGTACCAGGGGTAGAGAACAAATTAGGGAGCGGCAGGAGGGGGAAAGTTAACACCACAGACTGTGAGGGGTGGGGTAGCACTAGAGGACCAGAGAGGGAAGAGCTTTGAATTAAAAAAAAAAGAAAAGAGAGAGACAAACAGAATTGGGAGGACTGGTGGAAGCAACGAATGAGCTGGGTGTGCGGGAGCAACACAGAGAGTGCAAGGGGCAGGCATGTGAGAGAGAAGCGGCACAAGGGGTAAAGAGCAAGAAACCACATGCACTCACTGGGAGTGCTCAAAGATAAAGGGAAAAAGTAGTTGCTTGAATGTAAGCAGTGAAACGATACAACTCATCCAATCAGAAGAATGGTAAAGAATCCGTGCTGCAGGGGAGGAATAAACACAATAAAAGGAAAGAAAGCTTTGGAATAGAAAGCAAGCAAATGAGACTGACAAGAAAGTCAACCAATGATAAGCAAGTGCTAATCCAAAGTAGGAAGAGATAGTATTATATAAAATATGACTTTCAACAACCCACAGCTGAAAGCTATCTGTAGGTGAGACTTGAAAATCCCCATTGAAGCCCTAGTATTATCAATGCACATCAGCTTACCAGACCGTTCCCTTCTTTTTTGCATCTCTTTATTAGTTTTATGTGTATGCATACATGTATGATAAACTGTCAAAAAGAAATAATAACAGGACGTGCTGTGGCTTGGGTCATGAAGTCAGGTGCCTTCATTTCTTCGTCATGTTTTTGCCGCTATTGCTTTACTGTGTGTAATGACAACCATATGGAAGGAAGCAAACACAAGGAGATGATGGACGGAGTACTGAAACTTTTCAAACACTGGGTTGAATCCATCATAATTCTTTAGCTCACTTTGCCACCCCAGTTCAGACACAGCTATATGCAAATCAGTCTTGACCCTGTGCCTCATGGGAACCGTCCAGCGCGAACTGTCAAGCCATGTCTTCCCTGGACCGGAAACAAGCATCCTGGGACTGGTTTCGGGCTAACAGCCCTCATCAGCCAGGCTAGCTTGAATCCAGTGGCAAAGTGAGCAAGGGACCCACGTCTGGGCATACCCTGCCAACTTAGGGCGAACAAAGCAAACACAAGGAGATGATGGACGGAGTGCTGAAACTTTTCAAACACTCACCCCCAGTCACCATATGGAAGGAACATAAACGTCTACAGATGATTTGCATGTGTGTGGTCCATATCAGGCAGGAGCTGCAAAGTGATCCCTTGAACAGCTTAAAGAACAATAAGAACCTATATCTAATACAATTGTACCCTAGTGGGTTAACCTAGCAATCAAACCGGTGCATGGTCACTATTGCATCAACATTCCATACACTTTCCCATTACTTCTGCGCACATTTGTACTAAGGAGCCATATCATGACGAGCGATGGTCGCTCTGGGCAGTCACGCTTTATCCCAAGGGCTTCAGTCCCGGTTGACGTGTACCCCTTGCTTATCTATAGCTAGGGGTTAACCTCTGGGAATGAGATAGCTTACCCCAACCCTCAAACTTTGCGATCAATATGTATTGCAGTGCACATCGTCTCACACATCTGCACCGGGGGTAAGTATTAAGTCGTAGTCAACAGGAGATACTCTTGCCTACTTTTCAGGGTGGTCCGTTATCGGATTTGTTTGCCTGCACGGCTAGATAATCGTCCCATTTGTCGCAAGGTGGGCCTCTCTGTCCCTAGGTGTGTAATTTGGTTCAGCTGTCTGATTCTGTTGTCACCCATTTGAGGAGGTAGTATAGCCACTTTCGCACTTCTGGAGCAGCCAGTGACTTCCACACCATGGCAGTTCCCCTTTTGGCAAGGACATATGCCATAGCTATAAATTTGATAATATATTTAGCCTTTTGGGAGCGTGGTAACAGTCATAGAAGCCACTGCTCAAGGGCTCGTATGAGTGGTCTATTTGTGAGTTCGGCCATGTTCTTCACTATTTCCTCCCAGTATTGTGCGATCTCTGGACAGGACCAGACCATATGGTGAAAGTCCTCACCCTATGTGCCGCATCTGGGACACCTGGGCTCCACTTCCCGGAACATGCAGCCAAGTCGTGCAGGGGTGAGGTGTGATTGATGAAAATAGTTAAATTAGGTATACTTAAATCTCGGGTTCCTACTGCGTACCTGAGCATTCTTAAGTCACCATTGGTACCACTGTAAAAATGTTCCTGAGTACTACAGACACAAGAGTCCAATATTCAAAACTTGAAGACAAGTGTTTTAGTGTGTTTGATGAGATTGCAAGGTAGTGCAGATTGTCCTCAAAAGTGAGAATAAAGATGTGGTGGTGCCTACAGACTTCAACAAAGTGGGGAATAGCACCAGTCCCCCTTGTGTATTATTAGTGTGGCATTTTTTCACATGTAGGGTGAATGACAGTGCAGAGGAAAGTACTCCTTAGCCATTAACCCCGCCTCCACCATAAATCCCATACACTGCAAAGTTGCTAGTATCAGTCTGTTGTGGAGCAGCTGCTGCTGATTGGACAGCTCTCTAAGCTCAGGGCAGTGTTTGCGGGCTTGAGCTGAGCACAGATGGCCGGTAGGTGCCATCATGGTGGTAGAAGGAGTGAAGTGGGACGCAAGATGATGGCAGGCAACAAGATGACTTAAGATCACATAAGTGGAAGGATCTAATCATATTAAATGGCAACAGAAGAATAATAGAAGAGATCACAATACAGGCACAGATTATACATTTAGAAATATTGAAGTTTACCTTCTTACCTTGATGTGGCCTAACGGCTAGAGCGGTCGAACTGGAAGCTAAGGAACCAGGTGCAAATCACTTAAGCTCCTCGTGCCTAACAAAAACAAGCATTTTCAATGCAATAGGTCTCAAAATTGCAAGATTGTAAGCTATTGGCATTGTAAATGATAATGCCATTTATCTATGTGTTTTTTAAAGCAACACAAATATAAAAGGCATTGTCATTTCTAACACTAATAGCTCAAAGTCTTGCAAATGCGAGACCATTTTAATGGTGGCCGCACCCCTTTCTTTAGATGCTGCTCTCCGTATTCAGGTTACAGCGAGCAGCGTCAAAAGAAAGGGGCGCGGCCAACATTAAAATGTAAAAATAAATACATAAATAAAGTGTTTCTAACATAGCCACTAAAGTGAAAGCGGTTGCGCTGTAAATTAAATAACTAAATAAGTGCAGCCGCTAAAGTGACAGCAGCCCGCACTGTAAATTAAATAAATAAATAAGCGTGTCCGCTAAAGTGAAAGCGGACAGCCCCATAAATTAAATGAGTGCGACTGCTACAGTTAAAACGGACCGCACTGGAAATGAGAAAATACACTACTAATAACAATATAAAAGGCGGCGGTGTGCTCTGAAGTCGTGGGTGGAATAGGGAAGGTCATTAAAAAAGAGTGCTCACTGACTAGATAAAGCAGACTGTGTAACAACACAAGTAAAAAGTCCAGTCGTTATGGGAGGTAACAAATGCAGACAAGGCGGTACCAAGGAGGGACTACCTAGCCTATTCATGAATGAAAAGCAACGATTTTGAAAGGGCACTAACAGGACCCAATTGAAAATATGGGCTGGAAATGGGCGGCGCTTCTATGCCATACCTCAATACAGCATGCCTCGCAGACAGCGCATGCGCTGCCCAGGCGCAACCTAATGAATGTGTCGGTCTGTAATGCAACTGGTGCTCATGTAAAGTGTTCTGATACCTACGAGTCTAGTTCAAGCTATATAAAACAAACAAGAAACAGTTCTCACAACAGTCACCATCATCTAAAAGAATGGAGGCTAGTGATTGGACAAGTCTGTGTACAATAGAACCCAAAACAAATGTGACATCACATTGAAGACCTTCATCTTTGCAATGTACAAAATGTGTGGTACTGATGCTTTCTTGGCAGCTATCTTCTTTTGCATAAAACAAAAACTATTGTGTCAACCATGCTTTCCAACCTAATGTGGCATCTGTTTTTAGAGGATTAAGAAAGCGCGTGAGCATAAAAAAGGACCAGCCCAGTAGCATATAGAAGCTGCCGGGCCCTCCAAAAAATACATACATTGAAAAAAATGCACGGAATGTGACGGGGATGGGTGGGAAACAATGCAGGAGTGTGTGAGGGAGCAGTGATTGCTAGGGAGGGAGAGGAGCAGAAATGCAAAGGGTGAGTTTGGGTGGGGAGGAGGGAAAAGCTAAAACAAATCTGACATAGTGGAGTGGGGGGAGCAAAAAGCGAGCTGGGGTGGATGGAGCAACACAGAGAGGGTGGTAGAAGGGTGCAGGGAGTTGAGGGAGAGCAGCACATTAGGGAGAGAGCAGGAAAACACATGCATTCTGATGCAATACTGAAAGCAAAAGAAAACAAAAAGTAGGATGCAAGTGATCGAATCAAAAGGATGGGAAAGAAGCCTTGCTCCAGTAGATGGACAAACACAAGAAGATGTAGGGGAGCCATTGATTAAGAAGCAAGTAAATAAGATTGTAAAGAAAGCCAACTAGCAATCAGCAATAGGCTGACAACAAGCCCACGGTAAGTATTCGTGGTATCCACAATAGGTCTTCGACCGTAGACAGCTATACATTGTCTGTAGGCATGACCTAAATAAAGATTAGCCATTTGTATACATGTTTCTACTCTACAAAGGTCAAAAGTTGGTACATGAAAAACAATTTGTGTAAAAGTTTCAATATTCTTTTGAAAGATGTCATTTTTCTGCTGTTTTCTTTAATATTTAGAATAATTTAGACAGCCCTCAAGTACTTTTAAGTGATTATCTTGCGAGTTTTCTATTTTAGGTTTGTATTTCAAAAGGCAAAAATACCGTCTTTCACTATTTTTCCAATTTTATTTTTAGTAAATTGAACATAAAAGCGCAATACCTTCCAGGTAGCAACCGTATCCATGTTAAGAGGGCACCACTTGGGGTGTATCCCTGTCACCCAATAGAGCGCTGTTGGTGAGCAACATCCGAAGTGCACACACTGCGCGTTTCAGGGGACTTGTGACATGGTTTTCTGCATAACAAGACATTCTGGGTCGATCAAAATCAGAAGATGAGGTACAGACTCTCACATGAACAGCACCAGAGAATTAGAACCTGCAGCATGTATACATTTTCAAGCGTCATGTGCCAGGGCACTTCATTAATTCACTCACATGTAAATGATGACACTGTAGGAAAAATTAATTCACACACATGTAAATACTACACTCCCTCAACTATCACAATTGAGAAAATCCTAAAATACTGCTTTGAGTTTTGTTAATTGACCAAGATTTTGGAGGTTTGGTGTTGAGCTCCGAAAATCCACTTTCTTGCTGATTTTCAGGAAATAATATCTAACAGCTGTTCCATTTACATCAGCTTTTCTTTTGATTTTTTTGCAGTTTTTCCAGTTATGAATACTTTTGATCATGAAAATTATAAAATGTCATGTAGGCGGTTCTCGAATTTGGCGCTCTTCCTGACCACAGTTTACACTTTATAAAACTAGCAAAATAGTCATACATACTACTTTATTTCGGCCTTCTGTGAAGTGCTGCATGGCTCTGTTAGGCATCCTCAGTACACTTTGGGGAAGAGGAAAAGGTTGTGGGGCACCAGTGCCAGAGATGAGATAAATCACACAGGGTCAGTGGCCACGATTTGGATCAATCAATCAATCAGGGGGCTGTAAAGCGCAGCTACTCACCTGTTAGGGTCTCAAGGTGCTGGGGGGTGGCAGGAGAGGGGGTTGCCACTCCGTTGGGGTCATCTGAAGAGCCGGGTCTCGAGGTCCTTTCTGAACTGGACAGGGAAGAGATGGTAAAATTTTGTTAGTAGAGGCGCCCACTCAAAATCTCCCCCCCCCCCCGCCACAATGAGAGGGGAAGCTGACAATAGGTAGTCAGCAGTGAAAGAGACCTCTGTTAACCAGGCACAACAATTACATTTACGTGAAATGCGTGCATCCGATCTCTCGGGCCTCTTTCCTTCACCTCATGCTCAGGCCCTCAACTGCAACATATGTCAGGAGACAGCACCACCTGCAAGCTTCCCACACAGGCTACGACACCACCGGCAAGCTGCCAACACAGGCTACAGCCCCACCTGGAAGCTTGCCACACAGGCTACAGCACCACCTGCAAGTTTCCCAAACAGGCTACAGCACCACCTGCAAGCCACCAACATGGGCTAAGGCACCACCTACAAGCTTCCCACACAGGCTACAGCACCACCTGCAAGCTTTCCACACAGGCTACAGCACCACCTGCAAGCTCCCCACACAGTCGTCTACAGCACCACCTGCAAGCTCCCCACACAGGATACAGCACCACCTGCAAGCTTCCCACACAGGTACGACACCATCTGCAAGCTTCCCAAACAGGCTACAGCACCACCTGCAAGCTTCCCACACAAGCTACAGCACCACCTGCAAGCCACCCACACAGGCTACAGCACCACCTGCAAGCTTTCCACACAGGCTACACCGCTACCTGCAAGCTCCCCACACAGTCGTCTACAGCACCACCTGCAAGCTCCCCACACAGGATACAGCACCACCTGCAAGCTTCCAACACAGGCTACAGCCCCACCTGGAAGCTTCCCACACAAGCTACAGCACCACCTGCAAGTTTCCCAAACAGGCTACAGCACCACCTGCAAGCTTCCCACACAAGCTACAGCACCACCTGCAAGCTTCCCACACAGGCTACAGCACCACCTGCAAGCTTTCCACACAGGCTACAGCACCACCTGCAAGCTCCCCACACAGTCGTCTACAGCACCACCTGCAAGCACCCCACACAGGATACAGCACCACCTGCAAGCTTCCCACACAGGCTACAACACCACCTGCAAGCTTCCAACACAGGCTACAGCACCACCTGGAAGCTTCCCACACAAGCTACAGCACCGCCTGCAAGCTTCCCAAACAGGCTACAGCACCACCTGCAAGCCACCCACACAGGCTACAGCACCACCTGCAAGCTTTCCACACAGGCTACACCGCTACCTGCAAGCTCCCCACACAGTCGTCTACAGCACCACCTGCAAGCTCCCCACACAGGATACAGCACCACCTGCAAGCTTCCAACACAGGCTACAGCCCCACCTGGAAGCTTCCCACACAAGCTACAGCACCACCTGCAAGTTTCCCAAACAGTCTACAGCACCACCTGCAAGCTTCCCACACAAGCTACAGCACCACCTGCAAGCTTCCCACACAGGCTACAGCACCACCTGCAAGCGTCCTGCACAGGCTACAGCACCACCTGCAAGCCACCCACACAGGCTACAGCACCACCTGCAAGCTTTCCACACAGGCTACAGCACCACCTGCAAGCTCGCCACACAGTCGTCTACAGCACCACCTGCAAGCACCCCACACAGGATACAGCACCACCTGCAAGCTTCCCACACAGGCTACGACACCACCTGGAAGCTTCCCACACAAGCTACAGCACCGCCTGCAAGCTTCCCAAACAGGCTACAGCACCACCTGCAAGCCACCCACACAGGCTACAGCACCACCTGCAAGCTTTCCACACAGGCTACACCGCTACCTGCAAGCTCCCCACACAGTCGTCTACAGCACCACCTGCAAGCTCCCCACACAGGATACAGCACCACCTGCAAGCTTCCAACACAGGCTACAGCCCCACCTGGAAGCTTCCCACACAAGCTACAGCACCACCTGCAAGTTTCCCAAACAGTCTACAGCACCACCTGCAAGCTTCCCACACAAGCTACAGCACCACCTGCAAGCTTCCCACACAGGCTACAGCACCACCTGCAAGCGTCCTGCACAGGCTACAGCACCACCTGCAAGCCACCCACACAGGCTACAGCACCACCTGCAAGCTTTCCACACAGGCTACAGCACCACCTGCAAGCTCCCCACACAGTCGTCTACAGCACCACCTGCAAGCACCCCACACAGGATACAGCACCACCTGCAAGCTTCCCACACAGGCTACAACACCACCTGCAAGCTTCCAACACAGGCTACAGCACCACCTGGAAGCTTCCCACACAAGCTACAGCACCGCCTGCAAGCTTCCCAAACAGGCTACAGCACCACCTGCAAGCCACCCACACAGGCTACAGCACCACCTGCAAGCTTTCCACACAGGCTACACCGCTACCTGCAAGCTCCCCACACAGTCGTCTACAGCACCACCTGCAAGCTCCCCACACAGGATACAGCACCACCTGCAAGCTTCCAACACAGGCTACAGCCCCACCTGGAAGCTTCCCACACAAGCTACAGCACCACCTGCAAGTTTCCCAAACAGTCTACAGCACCACCTGCAAGCTTCCCACACAAGCTACAGCACCACCTGCAAGCTTCCCACACAGGCTACAGCACCACCTGCAAGCGTCCTGCACAGGCTACAGCACCACCTGCAAGCCACCCACACAGGCTACAGCACCACCTGCAAGCTTTCCACACAGGCTACAGCACCACCTGCAAGCTCGCCACACAGTCGTCTACAGCACCACCTGCAAGCACCCCACACAGGATACAGCACCACCTGCAAGCTTCCCACACAGGCTACGACACCACCTGGAAGCTTCCCACACAAGCTACAGCACCGCCTGCAAGCTTCCCAAACAGGCTACAGCACCACCTGCAAGCCACCCACACAGGCTACAGCACCACCTGCAAGCTTTCCACACAGGCTACACCGCTACCTGCAAGCTCCCCACACAGTCGTCTACAGCACCACCTGCAAGCTCCCCACACAGGATACAGCACCACCTGCAAGCTTCCAACACAGGCTACAGCCCCACCTGGAAGCTTCCCACACAAGCTACAGCACCACCTGCAAGTTTCCCAAACAGTCTACAGCACCACCTGCAAGCTTCCCACACAAGCTACAGCACCACCTGCAAGCTTCCCACACAGGCTACAGCACCACCTGCAAGCGTCCTGCACAGGCTACAGCACCACCTGCAAGCCACCCACACAGGCTACAGCACCACCTGCAAGCTTTCCACACAGGCTACAGCACCACCTGCAAGCTCCCCACACAGTCGTCTACAGCACCACCTGCAAGCACCCCACACAGGATACAGCACCACCTGCAAGCTTCCCACACAGGCTACGACACCACCTGCAAGCTTCCAACACAGGCTACAGCACCACCTGGAAGCTTCCCACACAAGCTACAGCACCGCCTGCAAGCTTCCCAAACAGGCTACAGCACCACCTGCAAGCCACCCACACAGGCTACAGCACCACCTGCAAGCTTTCCACACAGGCTACACTGCTACCTGCAAGCTCCCCACACAGTCGTCTACAGCACCACCTGCAAGCTCCCCACACAGGATACAGCACCACCTGCAAGCTTCCAACACAGGCTACAGCCCCACCTGGAAGCTTCCCACACAAGCTACAGCACCACCTGCAAGTTTCCCAAACAGTCTACAGCACCACCTGCAAGCTTCCCACACAAGCTACAGCACCACCTGCAAGCTTCCCACACAGGCTACAGCACCACCTGCAAGCGTCCTGCACAGGCTACAGCACCACCTGCAAGCCACCCACACAGGCTACAGCACCACCTGCAAGCTTTCCACACAGGCTACAGCACCACCTTCAAACGTCCTGCACAGGCTACAGCACCACCTGCAAGCTCTCCACACAGGCCATGCTGCAATGAAACACTTACAATTAAGCTGCCCTTTTCCTAATGTGCTTCCGTTTCTCGTCAGGCGTATGAAGCGCTATATAAATGCACGTACAATCCATACAATGCAGCTAGGTTAGGAGGAACTAACAGGACGCACTCCTAGTTACAACCAGAGTTTAGGAGCTGTGCCTTGAACATCCCATGAAATAATATCAGGTCCTCCACTGGGAAGGGCTTCGAGTACTTTTCGTGAGTACATGTTTACTTTCTTAAGCGAATTTCAAGCGCGTTGAATGAGTCTCGTGAAGCACCAGCGTTGCATAAGCAAAAGAAGTGAATAAATGGAGACACGTGACCTAATCTGCACCTTCGCGAGCATCCGAAATGGTGGACGAGTCTTGAGTGTGACAAACGGAAGCACTGCAGCCCAGTGGTTGATGCAGGAGTGTAGATGCTCAGCGCCTGCTTCTGCTCCACGCCCTCCCAGGTCGCCAGCTGCCTGGGTCTTTCATCTCATCACCCCTGGGGAACACAGCTATGAAACCAAACATGCCTGCCTGTGTGATTCATTCTAGGTGTGCCGCGTCCATTGCTCTGCCCTGTTTTATCTCTTCAGTGAACTTTAATCATCAAGCGGGACATTTTTGAGCCCAATAACATACCGAATGAGTAACTTCTCTTTGGGTGTTTGGTGTTTAGGGGTGAGTGTGAGGTCGGACTGGCCTAAAGGGGCATCTGGCAGTGCCAGAAGGGTTCGTTTTACAGGTCAGTGTGTTGTTTTTGAATTTTTTGGCTGTTTGTGGACCTGTGTCATTGTCTGGGCGGCCGGTTTCTGCCATTGATTTCCCTGATTTTACAATGGACGTTGCCTGCATAAGTATGCAGTCCCCATTATCTGGGGAAACACCTATACAGTAGGGTGCCGATCACGATCCGGTAAAAAATATCCCCGTGCGACTCGTATCGGGTCTTTTTACCGTACGAATCGTACAAGTGCCGTACGAACTGGCAATCACGATTCGCATGGGAAAAAGTCCATACGAACCGCACTGGGAATCAGTCCCCACACGTCCTCGGGTCGGAAAATGTGTCCGACACGTCCTCGGACGATTTACCTTACAAACGTGAAAAGCCAAGTCCGACCGAGGAATCACGATCCATCCCGTGCGTCCGAGCGTACAACCGTATGGAAAAAAACACCGTCCGCACCGAACATCCATAGCAACCATGGAGACATGTGCCCGCATACGCGTCCAACACTCCCCCCAGCCCCCGTACGTACGACACGTACCCCCGTGTATGTATACCCCCACCCGTCTAGGTACACCCCAGTACGTTCCAGTCGTACCCCCACCCCAGTACGTGTCGTACCACCGTCAATGTACACCCCCCCACCCCTGTACGTGTCGTACCACCGTCTATGTACACCCCAGTACGTTCCAGTCGCACCCCCACCCCTGTACGTGTCGTACCACCGTGTACCCACACCCCAGTACGTTCCAGACGTACCCCCACCCCAGTACGTGTCGTACCCCCGTGTACCTACACCCCAGTACGTTCCAGTCGCACCCCCACCCCAGTACGTGTCGCACCACCGTCTATGTACACCCCAGTACGTTCCAGTCACACCCCCACCCCTGTACGTGTCATACCCCCGTGTACCTACACCCCAGTACGTTCCAGTCGTACCCCCACCCCAGTACGTGTCGGACCACCGTCAATGTACACCCCCCCACCCCAGTACGTGTCATACCCCCGTGTACCTACACCCCAGTACGTTCCAGTCGTACCCCCACCCCAGTACGTGTCGTACCCCCGTGTACCCACACCCCAGTACGTTCCAGACGTACCCCCACCCAGTACGTGTCGTACCCCCGTGTACCCCCACCCCAGTACGTACGAGCCCCACCCCCACCCCAGTACGTGTCGTACCACCGTCAATGTAAACCCCCCCACCCCAGTACGTGTCGTACCCCCGTGTACCTACACCCCAGTACGTTCCAGTCGCACCCCCACCCCAGTACGTGTCGTACCCCCGTGTACCTACACCCCAGTACGTTCCAGTCGTACCCCCACCCCAGTACGTGTCGTACCCCCGTGTACCCACACCCCAGTATGTTCCAGACGTACCCCCACCCCAGTACGTGTCGTACCCCCGTGTACCTACACCCCAGTACGTTCCAGTCGTACCCCCACCCCAGTACGTGTCGTACCACCGTCAATGTACACCCCCCCACCCCTGTACGTGTCGTACCACCGTCTATGTACACCCCAGTACGTTCCAGTCGCACCCCCACCCCTGTACGTGTCGTACCACCGTGTACCCACACCCCAGTACGTTCCAGACGTACCCCCACCCCAGTACGTGTCGTACCCCCGTGTACCTACACCCCAGTACGTTCCAGTCGTACCCCCACCCCAGTACGTGTCGGACCACCGTCAATGTACACCCCCCCACCCCAGTACGTGTCATACCCCCGTGTACCTACACCCCAGTACGTTCCAGTCGTACCCCCACCCCAGTACGTGTCGTACCCCCGTGTACCCACACCCCAGTACGTTCCAGACGTACCCCCACCCCAGTACGTGTCGTACCCCCGTGTACCCCCACCCCAGTACGTACGAGCCCCACCCCCACCCCAGTACATGTCGTACCACCGTCAATGTACACCCCCCCACCCCAGTACGTGTCGTACCCCCGTGTACCTACACCCCAGTACGTTCCAGTCGCACCCCCACCCCAGTACGTGTCGTACCCCCGTGTACCTACACCCCAGTACGTTCCAGTCGTACCCCCACCCCAGTACGTGTCGTACCCCCGTGTACCCACACCCCAGTACGTTCCAGTCGTACCCCCACCCCAGTACGTGTCGTACCACCGTCAATGTACACCCCCCCACCCCTGTACGTGTCGTACCACCGTCTATGTACACCCCAGTACGTTCCAGTCGCACCCCCACCCCTGTACGTGTCGTACCACCGTGTACCCACACCCCAGTACGTTCCAGACGTACCCCCACCCCAGTACGTGTCGTACCCCCGTGTACCTACACCCCAGTACGTTCCAGTCGTACCCCCACCCCAGTACGTGTCATACCCCCGTGTACCCACACCCCAGTACGTTCCAGACGTACCCCCACCCCAGTACGTGTCGTACCCCCGTGTACCTACACCCCAGTACGTTCCAGTCGTACCCCCACCCCAGTACGTGTCGGACCACCGTCAATGTACACCCCCCCACCCCAGTACGTGTCATACCCCCGTGTACCTACACCCCAGTACGTTCCAGTCGTACCCCCACCCCAGTACGTGTCATACCCCCGTGTACCCACACCCCAGTACGTTCCAGACGTACCCCCACCCCAGTACGTGTCGTACCCCCGTGTACCTACACCCCAGTACGTTCCAGTCGTACCCCCACCCCAGTACGTGTCGGACCACCGTCAATGTACACCCCCCCACCCCAGTACGTGTCATACCCCCGTGTACCTACACCCCAGTACGTTCCAGTCGTACCCCCACCCCAGTACGTGTCGTACCACCGTGTACCCACACCCCAGTACGTTCCATTCGTACCCCCACCCCAGTACGTGTCGTACCACCCGTGTACCTACACCCCAGTACGTTCCAGCCGTACCCCCACCCCAGTACGTGTCGTACCACCCGTGTACCTACACCCCAGTAGTTCCAGGCGCACCCCCAACACAACCTCCTAAGTACGGAGCGCACCCCATGCCCCAACATCACAACCGCATGTACGAGTCGTACAAAGCCACACACAAGGACATCATCGTACAAACAAATGGCCCCTGTACACACCGTACACACGCTCAAAACGTACGTACACAACCAGGACAAAACAAAACAACACAAGAATACACCATTAGAAAGGCACAAAGCCACTAAACATGGCCAACAACCACTAAAATAACACAATCACTGACCTGCAACTGCCAAAAACAAACAGAGGCCCAATACAACACCACTCCTTATAACACACCCACCCAAACTTCAAACAATGCCACACCCACCCATGGACCAATAAAAAGGGCCCACACACACAAACCATGAGCCTTTGCAACAGACTCACTGCTGCCAGACACCACTGAACCAGACTACAAGCTACACCACACCTTACACTTGCACACCTTCACACGACCACCCTCACAAACACCCTCTCATCACATTCACACACACACACAACCATCCACACACCCCCCAACATCCACACACCCCCCACACCCACACCATCCCCACCCACACCCCTCACCATGCCCACTACCAAGAATCCAAAGTTCAGTCACCGAGAGTTGGAGGTCCTTGTTGATCAAATCCTCAGAGTCGAGCCACAGATCTTTGGAACATTGGTCAGAAGCACCAGCCTGGCAGCCAAAACAGCCATGTGGCAGACCATCGTCGATGCTGTGAATGCTGTTGCGGACACCAGGAGGACCAAGCAGGATTGCCAGAACAGGTGGTACGATCTGCGGAGGAGGGTCAGAGCCAAGAGGCAGGAGGAACACGACCAGGCCAACGTCACCGGAGGAGGGCCCTCCCGCAGACCCGTACAGTACCATCCCTGGGAGGAGAGGGTGATGGCCATACTGCCGGTGGAGGCAGTCGAAGGATTAGAAGGACTCCGAGACCCGGGTGAGTACACAAACAACGCACCTCACATGGGGGGAACTGCAACCACAACCAAAATTACCAACAGGCACGCAACCACCACAAGCCATCGCATGACTCAACCACACTCCATGAGCAGGCACATGCCACTGCTGCCACCATGCCTCATGCACCCAGCTGGACAATGTCAAGTCACAGGCCACAGAACACAACAACACATGACACGGTAACCCGGATGGCGGGAGGCTGGGCACCAAAAATCACATAGTGCGACTCCAAAGCAGACAACAATGCCCTCTGCCCATATGGCCTAGGTCACAGCCAGACAAACAGTGTGTCCCAACACAGGAATGACTTGCCAGCAAATGGTGGACGCCTTGCATTAAAACATGGGGGTGAAGGCACTGGTTTGCACATGACGGCAGCTAATGATCAGCCAACATTGTGAAAGAGTGGCAGCACACACCACCACAGCAGCAGCGCACACACAGACACTACACCCAATGGGTGCCTGGAGATCAGAAACAAACTCACATCAACAAGCCAAGGGCCATTCAAAGATCTGCTAACAGTCTGTGCCCAGGAAGCTGGGCCGAGGTGACAGAGGGGGACACACAGAGGGAGGGAGAGGGGGACAGAGAGGGAGGGAGAGGGGGACAGAGAGGGAGGGAGACGGACAGAGGGAGGAGGCTGACACACAGAGGGAGGGAGAGGGGGACAGAGAGGGAGGGAGAGGGGGACAGAGAAGGAGGGAGACACAGGGAGAGCAAATCAGTCCTTTGGTGTGTGGGAACGTCTGCTCGTCAGCAGGTGGACTGCGTGCATGTAGACAAGGGTGGCCAGTGCCAGAACCCCCCCTCTTCAACATGGCAAAACGCAGGGCCATGTCACAACCTGTACACGAGCACAAGGACAGCTACCTGCATCATATAAGTGTGTGGATCCACTCCATGTGCACATGTACAGTGCTACAAGGAAGGGGCAAATGCATGGATCGCCACACCTGCACACTCCACTGCTGACTGCAGTCACACGTGACGCAGCAAGTAAGACTGTGCCACACATAGTTAAAGGTGCCAAATTGGTGCCCAAGGGACACACCCATGCACAAGTGCACTGTGAGTGGAATGCAAGACAGATCCTAATTCCAAGAGGAAATGTGCCAACTTTGAAACGGATGAAACATGGATGTTGCATGGACCAAAATTAACATTGTCTCTCTCACACACAGGTCAACGTCGTGCTGCACCCCCCAACACTGGGGGGGAACACTCACAGGACCCGGATCTGCAGGAGACCGATCCCACCGGCAGCGACCACTCTCACCACTCTGCGGACGACCCCGACCGACCTGGCCCCTCTGGTGTCCAACCACCTGCAGCACCTGCGTCAGGTACAACCGTGCCAACCACCACCCCCACTCCTGCCACATCCCAGGAGACACCCACGATCCCTGCCCCAACACCACAATGCAGCCAGGCTCGCCAGGAGGGACACGGTGTCCCGGGCACCCAGGAGGAGGCAGGCAACAACGCCAATGCCACCCCTCAGGGGTCCCGGAGACCCCATGTGCCCACAAGTGCAGGCCAGGCGCAAGTGGGCAGGGGTGGTGGGAGTGGAGGACGGCGGAGGCGCGAGCCTGACCAGTTGGCTGGGGATCCGGTATTTTCCCATGTCCGTAACATCCTGGACTCATACCGGCAGGACACCACGGGCATGGCCCAGGTTGTGTCCGTCCTCGAGGGGATCAAGACCCAGCAGGCCCAGCAACATGCGGACCTAATAGCCTGTCTACTGGTACACCAACGGAGGATGGAGGACAGACAGGCTGAGCAAGTGACGGCGTTCCAGGGGATTCACACTACACTCCGTCGGATGGCCGACACCATGGCCGACCCTCCCTGTGCCAGAAGGCGGAGAACATCACCACCCACAGGGAGGGATCAGGAGGAGGAGGAGGAAACATCCGACGGAGCATCCCAGACGTCGTCACGGCCTGCTGGTGATGTTCCCCGCAGGAGGCCGGGTCGTCCACGGAAAGGACCGTGAGGGTGGCTGCTACATCACCATCTCCCAGGACACCTGGCCTGGCACCTGGCCCACTGGAGCAACAGCATCACAGCAGCAAGAGACATTCTCTGCCACATGGCCCTGCTGGTCACTGGCTGACCAATGTTGACAAAGACTGTGGCATGGACTCTGAGGATTTCCAATGGCAAGGACACCAACTCCCCTACTGAACTTTGGATTCCCTAATCCCGGAAAGCCCCTCGCTTTGTCCCCCCCCCCCCAATAATAAATAACACTATTAAGAGTAGATGCCTGCTGGTAGCATTATTACCTAACATGTGTCTTTTAAAGTCTAAACATGCCTGAGTCATCTGTTCTCTTCAACCATCCACACCCTGGGGCCTGAGTCTGGCACAGGACACATGGGTCACAGTTTATCAGGCAAGACAGACATGGAGCACCATACACACCCGTGATGGGCACAACCAGCTGAGGGGGTGGCCGACCAACCGTGCTGACAGACACATTGAGTACAGCAACAGTCATGCGCAGAGGTCAGGGATCCTGGCCAGTGTCCTGGGGGTCACCCAGGTATGTGTAGACAGGTGGCAGAACCATGTCCTGCAAGCTTGAGTCCGGTGGATGCAGAGAATGGGGTCATGGACAACGTTGGATGCATGGGGATGGCACATGTCACAATACCCACACAGTCATGGACATCATGCCCAATACACAGTCTCAGCACACACACACAGCTTGCATCTTGCCACTCGACACATTGACACATAGCCACAATCAGGGAATACCATGCCAGACATGCAGGATGCACCGTGCCAACACACCAGCATTGACTGAGAAGAGGCACCTTGGAGGCATAGGGACACCTTTATTAGTCATGTTTTTGGGATTGCAGCGGCAACTTGAAGTACACATGAACACATCATGTGGAGTAACATGTGGGTCCAACACTGGCACCCCCCTTCTGCAGCACAAATGCGTGATAGCCATGGAACTGGCACACAAGTGTCGGCTAACAGCTAAATACCCACAGCTGCACACGGAGAGCCTGACATACACCATAGATCCGCTGATGTGGAAGTCCCACGCCATGTCAAGTCAATGTTAACCGTATGTGTCCGAGGGCAGTGTCACACACATTGATGCCATCATCACAATCCACTATCCCATCACTGATGACTGACAACCAGGCAGACCATCTATTCAGGTGTACCCAGCTGCATGTCGTGTCCCATGGGGATGCCACATGTCTGCAGAGAAACCAAACCCCGACCGGGGCAGTGTGCACACATCGTGAACAACTGCCACACCCAATACACCCCAGATGCATCCCTTACCCCATGGAGACTTCCAAACGTGTCCGTGCCTGTAACGCTGAGTCAGCCCACGATGCCGTGCCCATGAGGAATAGCAGTGCCACAACAATGCAACCAGAAGATGGCATGCACAGGTACCTGGGGAAGATGGACACACAAGAAGTCAGCCACAAAAAGCACAGCCACTTGCATGTGCATTGACTCGACACATGTATGGATGACAACATGCTAGGTCACTATTATGACTGGGGAAATACTACCATCACTGCCACCATCACTCCAGTGACACACCCACACACACCTCTGACTCACGTGCCATACATGCAGGTGGAGACACACATCACAACACATGCCACACGGGGACCAAGGCGTGCACACTCAGACACTGGTACTCACCACTAAGCGAAGAAGTCGCGTATGAGGCGAGTCCGGATGTCCTCTTGCGGCTCCACATCCTCCACATCACTAGCCCCATTGCCAAGGCCTTCGTCCTCCACGGGTGGATGGTCCTCGTCATGTTGATTCAGGATGAGTGGCACAGCTCTTTCAACTGCCATGTTGTGCAGCATGCAGCAGACCATGAAGATCTTGCAAACCTTCGCCGGGGCATATGGGAGTGCGCCGCCGGTCTTGTGGAGGCACCGGAATCGGCTCTTCAGCATGCCAAACGTCCTCTCTATCACTCGCCTTGTCCGGCCATGGGCGGTGTTGTAGCGGAGCTGGGCCGGCGTGATGGGGTTGCGGAGAGGTGTCAGCAGCCAAGGCATGTTGGGATAGCCAGCGTCCCCTACATGGAAAGCACATGGATATCGTTAGAACTGGCGAAGCGGTCGTGCTGCTCGGCTATACAGAATACAGGACAGACAGACTGTACCCACCAACAACACATGCCCGTTCGTTGCGCAGCTGCATCATCATATCAGGCATCCCGCTACGCCTCATGATGTAGGCATCGTGTGCTGAACCTGGGAAACGAGCACAGACATGTGAAATCACCATGTTGGACAGACACACCACAAGGGCATTGATGGAGTGGTAGTGCTTCCGATTTCGGTACGCCACCTCCCGTGCGTGTGGTGGTACCAAAGCTACATGTGTCCCATCAATGGACCCAATGACATGGGGCATCCCTCCCAGGGCATAGAATCCACGCTTGACCTCTGTCATCTGTTCAGGGGTTGGGAACTTGATGAAGTCATCCAGGTGAATCAACATGGCCTCTAAGCAATCATGCAGCACACCGCTGAACATGCTCTGGGACATGCCACCAACATGAGCTATGGTATATTGAAAGGTACCCGTGGCAAGGAAATGTAGGGCAGCCATTACCTTCAGCTGGGGTGTCAGTGCCGTGGGATACCTGTGCAGCGGTTGCAGGTGTGGTGTCAGTCTCGCCGTCAACTCCAGAATCAACGGTTGGGTGAAGCGGTAGAGCCGGATGCTGTCATTCTCCTGCATGGCAGCCAAGTCTGGAATTATCCGGGCAAGAGGCGGTGCTCTGCAGTAATGAGGAAGTGACAAGGAAGAGTGAGTGCACTACCACAACAACTCATGTCTACTGAGCACATGTAAATCTGGCAATACACACATGCTACATAGGGAGTGAGGTATGTGCTACATGCCCAGGACACGTATGGATGCATGGTGACACTCCTTCCAAGACCCAGCTACACAAGGTGATTGAGAACCTCCCCATGCCACGCCATGGGAATGGCTGTGTCCCAGTGCAAGTGAACAGCCCGACGCAAGACAGGAGTGACATACACCCACACATCAGCAGAAGTGGGATGCCGATTGCAGAGACTGGTAGCGGAACACTGGAGCCACAGGTCACATGACATTACACTAGTCCAGCCCACACACCTTGCCATGAAGGTGCACATGTCATGACTCACCACACATTCCTTGTGAGGATGCTGACATGGCCTTGTCACGCTACTCCGTGTCCCATGCATACATGTGCACCTCACATACAATTACACATGTGGCATGGTGTGCGGAACAGTGTGCAATGACAATCGACACACAGACACATGTTGGTTGCTGCAACTGCTGCAGCTTTTGAGGGTGCTACAACATCAACCTGATGTAAATCCAGGACACATATATGACATAGTCACATTGTGCACTGTGGGTAGTGACAAGTCATGTGTCATGACCCCTGTTCCGGGCATCATGGGACACTTCCGTGTGTTGTTGTCCGTGCCATTCCAGTGACGCTCACCCCAAGTGCGCAGTCCGACATGCACACATGTCAAAGGAGTCAAGGGCATGCCTGGCACACATAGCACCCTCACACAGTACACCTGTACACATCTCATCATACATCTGGTGCCTTCTCCACTCAGGAGGCATGTTCCACATCACAGCCTGTGACACCTGTGCCCCACACATGTAGTAATGCACAGACGATGCCTTGATGTCCATTCCTGGACAAGTATGTCCATCCATGGACAAGTATGTCCTCCCTATTCCTACCTGTGTGTCGCCTATCACCACAGTGATGTGTAAAAACCGCCGTACTGCTGCTAAGAGGGCCTGTGTATGTTCCCAAATCACTGTGGGAGTGCTGCCGTATGTGTACCCATCGTGATGGCGCGCGTACAGGCATTTGTACGGTCCGTAGCACTACGAGTACGCATACGCGTGCAGACCCATAGTGAACGGGCCATACACACGCATGTACGCTCACTATCACTATGGGTCTGCACGCGTATGCGTACCCGTAGTGGTACGGACCGTACACACGCATGTACGCTCACTATCACTATGGGTCTGCACGCGTATGCGTACCCGTAGTGGTACGGGCCGTACACACGCATGTACGCTCACTATCACTATGGGTCTGCACGTGTATGCGTACCAGTAGTGGTACGGACCGTACACACGCATGTACGCTCACTATCACTATGGGTCTGCACGCGTATGCGTTCCCGTAGTGGTACGGACCGTACACACGCATGTACGCTCACTATCACTACGAGTACGCATACGCGTGCATACCCATAGTGATAGTGAGCGTAGATGCGTGTGTACGGCCCGTACCACTACGGGTACGCATACGCGTGCAGACCCATAGTGATAGTGAGCGTACATGCGTGTGTACGGTCCGTACCACTACGGGTACGCATACGCGTGCAGACCCATAGTGATAGTGAGCGTACATGCGTGTGTACGGTCCGTACCACTACGGGTACGCATACGCGTGCAGACCCATAGTGATAGTGAGCGTACATGCGTGTGTACGGTCCGTACCACTACGGGTACGCATACGCGTGCAGACCCATAGTGATAGTGAGCGTAGGCATGCATGTACGGGCCGTTGCCATGCATTTGGGGTGCCCTAGGGCCCGGAAACGCACCGTACCTGTGTGTGATTCTCCAAATTACATAGGGGAAAAATATTAAGGCCTACATGCATGCTGGTTGTCATGGAGACCAGGTTCAAATTTCGAAATTGTTCTGGAAGGTGCACAGCAGAAGTCAGTTGGAATTCTTCTACTTTGTTGCAATGTGTTTGTGGGGCTGACATCATGCAGGAGAATGAAACCGATAGAGAAGCCACAGACTGCTAGGTTTGAAGGGATTGGTGGAAACATAGGATGCAAATGTGAGTGACCAATCACTCTGTACTCCTGTGCATGAGACTGGGCAGAAGGGCACATATAAGGCAGCCAGGTCCCATGAGGGAGTACTTGCCTGCACATCTTTGCATTTGTCGACCAAGCTGCTGCTACTGATTCCCTGGAACCATGTCAAGGGCTGTGGAGAGGACACAGCCATTCACCCTGGAGGAGAACATGGCTCTGCTGGATGTGATCCTCCCACAGTACCCCATGCTGTATGGGCGACCAGGGTATCAGGTGAGTGCATAGGCCACTGCCACAGACTGTCCCTATGTTGTGACTGTGACTTCAGGCATTGTGTCCTGGTGTGACACACATGCCATGTACTGTCGGGGGGGTACCAGGGGGGGGGGTGCCTGATGTCTCCCAGCAGTGCCCTGAGACAGGAGGGGTGGGGCCCTATCACTAATAGCAGTGCCCTGAGACAGGAGGGGTGGGTGTGGAGTCCTCCCAGCAGTGCCCTGAGACAGGAGGGGTGGGTGTGGAGTCCTCCCAGCAGTGCCCTGAGACAGGAGGGGTGGGTGTGGAGTCCTCCCAGCAGTGCCCTGAGACAGGAGGGGTGGGTGTGGAGTCCTCCCAGCAGTGCCCTGAGACAGGAGGGGTGGGGGCCCATCACTTCCAGCAGTGCCCTGAGACAGGAGGGGTGTGTGCAGAATCCTCCCAGCAGTGCCCTGAGACAGGAGGGGTGGGGGCCCATCACTTCCAGCAGTGCCCTGAGACTGAGAGCTGTGTCTACATGAGCTGTGTGTGTGACGGAGCCCTTCTACTTTGGCCATGCATGCATGGCCATGTCTCCACCTGCAACAATCGTGGCATCCTTGGTGATCACTGTACTTGTGTGTGGAGTCAGTTGACATGAGTTCATGGGGACATGTTCCCTTGTAGGCAGTATGGATGTGGGTAATTCTGGCATCACACACATGTGTTATACCCCTCCTGTGTCTGGGCACTGCTGGGAGGACTCTGCACACACCCCTCCTGTCTCAGGGCACTGCTGGGAGGACTCTGCACACACCCCTCCTGTGTCTGGGCACTGCTGGGAGGACTCTGCACACACCCCTCCTGTCTCAGGGCACTGCTGGGAGGACTCAGCACACACCCCTCCTGTGTCTGGACACTGCTGGGAGGACTCTGCACCCACCCCTCCTGGGTCTGGACACTGCTGGGAGGACTCTGCACCCACCCCTCCTGGGTCTGGACACTGCTGGGAGGACTCTGCACACACCCCTCCTGGGTCTGGACACTGCTGGGAGGACTCTGCACACACCCCTCCTGTCTCAGGGCACTGCTGGGAGGACTCTGCACACACCCCTCCTGTCTCAGGGCACTGCTGGGAGGACTCTGCACACACCCCTCCTGTGTCTGGACACTGCTGGGAGGACTCTGCACCCACCCCTCCTGGGTCTGGACACTGCTGGGAGGACTCTGCACCCACCCCTCCTGGGTCTGGACACTGCTGGGAGGACTCTGCACCCACCCCTCCTGTCTCTGGACACTGCTGGGAGGACTCTGCACACACCCCTCCTGTGTCTGGACACTGCTGGGAGGACTCTGCACCCACCCCTCCTGGGTCTGGACACTGCTGGGAGGACTCTGCACCCACCCCTCCTGTCTCTGGGCACTGCTGGGAGGACTCTGCACACACCCCTCCTGTGTCTGGACACTGCTGGGAGGACTCTGCACCCACCCCTCCTGGGTCTGGACACTGCTGGGAGGACTCTGCACCCACCCCTCCTGTGTCTGGACACTGGTGGGAGGACTCTGCACACACCCCTCCTGTCTCAGGGCACTGCTGGGAGGACTCTGCACACACCCCTCCTGTCTCAGGGCACTGCTGGGAGGACTCTGCGCCCACCCCTCCTGGGTCTGGACACTGCTGGGAGGACTCAGCACCCACCCCTCCTGGGTCTGGACACTGCTGGGAGGACTCTGCACCCACCCCTCCTGGGTCTGGACACTGCTGGGAGGACTCTGCACACACACCTCCAATTTCTGGATATGTACGCTTGGGACATACACGTTGTGGGTGCGCTCCATGCATTCGAGGTGAGGGTTCGAGTCGTACTTACACTGGTGTGGTGGGGGTACGGTCCGTGAGTCCAGGAGTCGTACTTACACTGGTGGGGGTGGGGGTACGGTCCGTACGTCCGCGGGTGAGGGTTCGAGTCGTACTTACACTGTTGGGGTGGGGGTACGCTCCTTGCATACGCGGGTGATGGTACGGGTCGTACTTACACTGTTGGGGTGGGGGTAAGCTCCTTGCATACGCGGGTGATGGTACGGGTCGTACTTACACTGTTGGCATGGGGGGTACGCTCCTTGCATACGCGGGTGATGGTACGGGTCGTACTTACACTGTTGGGGTGGGGGTACGCTCCATGCATACGCGGGTGGGGGTACGGGTCGTACTTACACTGTTGGGGTGGGGGTATGCTCCATGCATACGCGGGTGAGGGTACGGGTCGTACTTACACTGTTGGCATGGGGGGTACGCTCCATGCATACGGGGTGGGGGTAGGGTCCGTACATATCCGTCCCCACGCTATGTGATGCTTGTGCGGGCCGTGCCCAGGCCTTTGCCACGTGGGTACGATCCGTCCCGCCATTGTTGGGGTGACGTGTGTGTGGGCGTGGTACGACTCGTACCCACGCTCTTCAGGCGTGGGTACGGGACGTACCTGTCTGGTTGTGTTGCCGGTTCGCGTGGTGACGGACTTCCGTTGTGGCGGTCGCTGGCTTATCAGGACACGCCCCCACCCCCTCGTGGTGACCAGGGCATGGGAGTCAGGTATGTCCAGGCCATGTGTGACTTATGTGGATGTTTTGTGGCCTGCCCTGGTCGTGCCACCCCCACCCCACCCCACTTTCCCCCCTCCCTTAGTTATTCTTACCTTCTGCGGCGTCTGCGTCGGTGCCTGTAGAGCAGGTGGACTGCTATGAGGGCAGGGATGACTCGTAGGTTCGGGTCCATGTCTGTCCGTCGCGTACTGGTACTCCTTGCTCGCGTCGTCCTGTCGCGTACGGGTCCTCCTTGATCGCGTCGTCCTGTCGGGTACGGGTCCTCCTTGGTCGCGTCGTCCTGTGTGTCCGTCGCGTACTGGTCCTCCTTGTTCGCGTCGTCGTCTGTCCGTCGCGTACTGGTGGTCCTTGTTCGCGTCGTACTGATTTCCCGGCAGTTTTTGGCTGCCGCAGAATCTTCACCGTGCGGGGTGACGTCGAGCGAATCGTGATTCCTGGTTCGTGAATGGCTGGCTGCGAGCGTCCCGACGTCAGGTCGGCGCTTTCCCGGATCACATTGGTAGGTGTTTTTTTGTTCGGTCGGGCTTTTTTACGATTCGTACGGTAATGGTGTACCCGTGCGAATCGTAATTCCTTGTTTGTTAAAATTGACGACCGGGTACGCGTCGGCCGGAGATTGTGCTCCGTCCGACGGTTCGTACCCGGTTTTTGCCGGATCGTGATCGGCACCTATGTGTTAGCAAGCTCACAACATAGGGGGTCATTTAGAGGTCGCCACAGGTCGCAGCTGCAACCCTTAACTTGCCACTTGAGATCCCTAGCCTCAGAGGTGGCAAAGTCAGGGCCAAGAATACAAGGGAGACTTGCCTTTATGGGCATCGGAGCACCGCCCTCCTTGTTTTTTGCCCATTTTGATTACACTAATAGAGATTATTAGTTTATTACACACTATCAGTGTAATAAAAAGCACAAGGACTGGAACAGGACCTAAACTAACAGCTAAGGTAAGTAAAATAAAAAGCTTTAAAAGAGTTGTGTGAATGCATGCAGAAGATGGTATTTTATTGAGAGAGACTGCGTGTGTGTGTGTGTTAACATGTGTGCCTGTTTGTATGTGTGAACACCTGTGTTTGTGTGATGGAAACTGAGTGCGAGAGTGACTAGTAGTGAGAGAATGAGTGACACTGTGGGTCCGATTCCGATTTCGGTCGGAAGGGCTCCGAACGATGGTCAGAGCCCTTCCTACCGAATTGGAACGTGTTGGCCGGATTCCTTTGCGACCGCATTCCGATGGGCTCGGTCGGAAAGGAATCCGACTCGGATTTCCGGATAGCTGACGACAGGCTTGGAGAGCCCGTCGGCCATCCGGAAATCCCTCAGTACTCTCCCGGCCGCCTCTTTACGACAGAGGGAGTATGATGGCAGTTTTTCTTTGGGGGCCCCCATGGGTGCGAGGCTGCTGAATGGCGGCCTGGGGGCACCTATGGTGCCCCTCTGTGGATCCCTGCACCCGGTGGCAGGCACCTTGGGGTGCCGGCCACAGGGTGCAGGGATGAACTGAACCCCAGCTTTTCACAATGCAAGCATGCATTCCGCTCGGAATGCATGCTTGCATTGTGAAGTATACGAGTGCGACCGAACCCTTTTCGGTCGCATCATACTTGCATCGTACTTGCAGGGCCGTAACTGACCGATGTCAGACGGACCTGAGTCCGTCCGACATCGGAATCGGCCCCTGTGTTTCAGAAAGTGAGTGTGGGTGAGAGAAAAATTGACTGCAAGTGTGCAGCAGTGATCAAGTAAGAATGAATGAGTAAAGATGTGTGAAGGTTGGGATGTGCACAAGAATGTGTATAATAATGGGTATGAGTGAGAATAAGTGAGAGCGACAGGGAGAGAGAATGAGTGAGTCAGAGAAAGTGAGAATGAGTGAATGGCAAAACAAATGAGTGTGAATGGGAGTTAGGAAATAAGGGTGCAGAGCTGGAATATCGACGTGAAAATATCGACATACATAAATATCGAGATATTGGTGTTAAATATCGATGTAAGTAATATCGATGTAAAAAAAATCAATTTTTTTGTTGTGTAGTAATATCGAAATTTTACATATCAATGTTAAAAATATAAATGTAAAAAATATCGATGTAAGTAATATCGATGTTATGCTTATGATGTTACATTTTTTAGCGTTTTAATTGTAATTTTATGTAATTTCTTCAAATTTCTAATGTTTATATGAAAAAATGAGTTTGAAATAATTTGGTTTTCTTTTCATAATAATGTTAGAAGTGGGATGTTGGTTTTATAGGGGATAAGGGTGGGTAGTAATTCAAAAAAGTTGTTTTAAATTTATAAAAGTTTCTAAATTTGTATATATTTTAGGAGCGGGTTGTTGGGCTTATAGGGGATAAGGGTGGGTAGTAATTTAAAAATGTTGTGAGTATTACATTTTAAATAGTAATATTTTAAAATTTGAAATTTTTTAATTTGAAATTAGAAATTTATATTTTTTTTAAAAAATTAAAACTTAGTAAAAATTAGAAAATAAAATTGATGCGAAATTATGTATTTAAATATAATTATTTAGTTCATTATTAATAATTAATAAAATCTATAAATGTTGTTTAATACATGTCAATATTTATTAATTTGAACAATATTCTATACAATATTGAATATTATAGACATTTATTAATTATAGATTTGACATTTAAACTTGAGGATAATACATTATATTAAAATGATATATTTGTTACAAGTTTAAAAATGTAACTAAAATCTTAAAGACTATTTGACGAAAATATTAATGTAATAGTAGATAAATAATAAATATTTATAATAATTGTAAACAATTTTGAAATGTTTTATAGTTATCAGATTGTTAAATTTATTCTCTAATTAATTATGAAATTGTTTATTTAAAAAAAAAATGTTAATTAATATTTGAAATTTGTTTAAGTATTAATAATAATAAATACATAGAAATTAGGTTATAATTTAAATAATTATTTTCGAAATTTAGAAAGAAAATGTATATTTGATAATGATACTTTATTTAACGATATATATTTTTTAATAGTAAAAATGAAAGGGCGGATATTAAATATTCACTGTTTTGAGTTTATATTGATTTGCAGTTACAATAGTACATTATTATGGTTTACCATCCAGCACTTTCCCTGACTTTAGGTGGATTTGGAGTTAGAATAGTAAATTAATATGGTTTACCATCCAGCACATTCCCTTAGTTTATTTGGATTTGGAGTTAGAATAGTAAATTATTATGGTTTACCATCCAGCACTTTCCCTGACTTTAAATGGATTTGGAGTTAGAATAGTAAATTATTATGGTTTACCATCTAGCACTTCCCCCTGACCTTAGTTGGATTTGGAGTTAGAATAGTAAATTATTATGGTTTACCATCCAGCACTTTCCCTGGGTTGATTTGGATTTGGAGTTAGAATAGTAAATTATTATGGTTTACTATCCAACACTTTTATTTATTTTTTTATTTATAAAGTTTTATATAGCGCAAACAAGATCCTGAAGGATATCAGAGTGCTTTACAAAGGAAGGAGGGAAGGACATAAATCCAATATTGACAACAGTAAGAATACACAGCAGGAATTCTCGCCTAAATCCCAGAAAAATAAACACCTTAATGCCAGAACAAAAGAATCAAGGAGAATAGTACAATAAACGAGTAAGTAGCGTACTAACAAAGGAGGTAAACAATGCGGATATAGCGCGAACAAGATCCCAAAGCATATCTGAGCGCTTTACAAAGGAAGGAGGGAAGGGCATAAATCCAATATTGACAACAGTAAGAATACACAACAGGAATTCTCGCCTAAATCCCAGACAAATAAACGCTTTAATCCCAGAACAAAAGAATCAAGGAGAATAGTACAATAAACGAGTAAGTAGCGTACTAAGAAAGGAGGTAAACAATACGGAACAAGGAGCATAGATCCAAAATCGCCATCAAGTAGGAATATACAACAGTAATACTCGTCTGTTTACCAGAACAAGTGATTCACAGAGATTAATAAGAAAAACAAGAATATCAAGGGCTTTGAAGGGGAATGTAGAATGCGGTAAGAAGGAGAGGAGCAGCATCACATGAGGGTATAATGGTTGTAGGAACAGCGATTTCGAGCAAGTGATCCAAGCACAAATTAAGGTAAAAATTTGTTCATTAAGAATCTTTTGGCTTCCAATTTGAAAGCAGTCGTTGAAGAGATTCTGCGTACTTCTGGTGGGAGAGAGTTCCAAATCCTTGGGGCCGCGCCGGAGAAGGCTCAGTGACTGGTTCTCTTTTTCCTAAGGACGGGTGGTTTCAGGGGGAGAGTGATAGCGCTTCTTGATGCTCTTCCACCGCAGGATAATTCAAGCTTTTGCTCTAGGCACCTGGGAGTTTTGAGATGTAGGGCTTTGTGTGCTAGAACAGCAATCTTTAACTGAATTCGAGCTTGATAAGGCAACCATTTAAGAGATTTTAGGATTGGGGATATGTGCTCACTTCGTTTGGAACCAGTGACCAGTCTGGCTGCCGCATTCAGTGAGGCCTTTAAGGGGGCCAGGGTGGATTTGGGAAGGCCGCAGAGTGTTGCGCTGCCATAGTCCAGCCTCGGCAGGACCAGAGCTTGTACCACCTGCTCGAAGTCCTTTTGAGGAAGGAATGGCTTGATGTTTCTGAGAGTCCTCATCAAGAGGTTAGTTCCCTTACACACATTGCAAATAGGATTTTTCATATTCAGATGTTTGTGCAGGGTGATTCCAAGAGATATGGCTGAATCTATGATGAGAGGGGTGCAATTGAAGGCAGTAAGGTGATTCAACCAAGGGTCTAGCTTGAGGATGTGGTTCAGAGGAGAGATGAAAAGGAATTCAGCTTTGGAGGTGTTGAGCAGTAGATTGTTCTCTGTTAACCAATTTTGGGTAGTATTTAGGGTAGTGTTGAGTGAGATGATGTCCGGGGAAGAGATTTTCAGGTAAAGTTGTGTGTCATCCGCGTACATATGGAAGAAAATGTTCGTGGAATTTAGAGAATTAGCTAGTGGTTCCAAGAAAAGGTTGAAGAGGATAGGAGATAGGGCAGACCCTTGGGGGACACCCATGAGTACACGAGAAGGCTGGGAGAGGGAGTGGTTTGCCTTGATTCTTTGTGATCTGTGGTGAAGGAAGGACGAGAACCATTGTAACACCAAACCAGAGAAACCCATCCTGTTCTTCAGAATAGATAGTAGGTTGTCATGATTAACCGTGTCGAAAGCAGAAGAAAGGTCAAGGAGGATAAGGAGGCAGAAAGCATTTTTGTCAAGCATTTTTAAGATGTCCTCCATCACGTGCATGAGAGCCGATTCGACTTTCCCTGACTTTAGTTGGATTTGGAGTTAGAATCGTAAATTATTATGGTTTACCATCCAGCACTTTCCCTGACTTTAGTTGGATTTGGAGTTAGATTAGTAAATTATTATGGCTTAACATCCAGCATTTTCCCTGAGTTGATTTGGATTTGGAGTTAGAATAGTAAATTATTATGGTTTACTATCCAGCACTTTCCCTGACTTTAGTTGGATTTGGAGTTAGAATAGTAAATTATTATGGTTTATCCATCCCTTTCCTGAGTTGATTTGGATTTGGAGTTAGAATAGTAAATTATTATGGTTTACCACCCAGCACTTTCCCTGAGTTTATTTGGTTTTGGAGTTAGAATAGTAAATAATTATGGTTTACCATCCAGCACTTTCCCTGAGTTAATTTGGATTTGGAGTTTGAATAGTAAATTATTATGGTTTACCATCCAGCACTTTCCCTGAGTTGATTTGAATTTGGAGTTTGAATAGTAAATTATTATGGTTTACTATCCAGCACTTTCCCTGACTTTAGTTGGATTTGGAGTTAGAATAGTAAATTATTATGGTTTACCATCCAGCACTTTCTCTGACTTTAGTTGGATTTGGAGTTAGAATAGTAAATTATTATGGTTTAACATCCATCACTTTCCCCGAGTTGATTTTGATTTGGAGTTAGAATAGTAAATGATTATGGGTTACTATCCAACACTTTCTCTGACTTTAGTTTGATTTGGAGTTAGAATAGTAAATTATTATGGTTTACTATCCAGCACTTTCCCTGAGCTGATTTGGATTTGGAGTTAGAATAGTAAATTATTATGGTTTACTATCCAGCACTTTCCCTGGCTTTAGTTGGATTTGGAGTTAGGATAGCAAATTATTATGGTTTACCATCCAGCATGTTCCCGGACTTTAGTTGGATTTGGAGTTAGAATAGTAAATTATTATCGTTTACCATCCAGCACTGTCCCTGAGTCGATTTGGATTTGGAGTTAGAATAGTACATTATTATGGTTTACTATCCAGCACTTTACCTGGCTTTAGTTGGATTTGGAGTTAGAATAGTAAATTATTATGGTTTACCATCCAGCACTTTCCCTGAGTTGATTTGGATTTGAAGTTAGAATAGTAAATTATTATGGTTTACTATCCAGTATGTATGTTAGTTTTATTATTAATATCATTTTGATAGAAAGATATTTTTATACTTTTTATAATTATATTTTTAACATTTTATTTGGTTTAAAAATGTATGCTAACATTGCAAAACAAAATACACATTGCTTTGTTTTTCAAATTATTTGGACATTGTAACATTTATTTAGATATGTTCAACAAATCATATTTTATTACATAGATGTATATATGTTTTTAACAATTGTAATTTGTTTTAGTACACTTATGTAATGGTAAAGTAAAACAGTACAATTTTTAAATTAATATACAGTATCCTTTGTATTTTGTTATTAATTTTTGGTTCAAACAGAAAAATATTTGTAGCCACTTTTGTTTACATTTTCATATTATTATTTACACTAGATTCAGGAGTTTGAATATATATACATTGTACATTTTATTATATTATGTTGTATTATTTAGCATATTACATTTTTATCAAATAATAATTAATATGCAAAATAATTTACAATATTTTACAGTGGTATTGTGAACAATATATATATTTTCTAACATTTGTATAATATTTGTTAATTAAAAGTGAATGTAATAAACATATATTTTAATATACATTAATCATTATATTATAGTTTTTTGGAATAAAATAATTGATTTATATTTTACATTTTTTATATGTTTATTTTAACCATTGATGAAAAAAATATACATACAATTTTAAACATTTTTAAACATTTTTACATCATTTCCATAATATTCTCCATTCATTTCTATGGGGAGTTAGTCGTATTTTGTTTTAATTATGCCGCCACTTTATTTTCTTTTAGTCACTTTTTGACCTATCTATTTCGTTTTTGGGTCATTTACGAAGATGAAACCTCACGGTTGGGAGCTGCTTTGTCTTCGTTCCTGTAAGTTTAGTTTTATTTACTTTTAAGTTAGTTTCAAGATAGGGTTAAGTTAGTGATAGTGTCAATGTATTTGTAAGAGCGTTATTTTATAGTTTTTAGGAAAGTTACGTGTTGTTTCCGTACTTTAGTGTTTTATGTGTTTTATTTACTGTCGGATGTAATTAGAATGGTATGTAATTTTACTTATATGTTTACGATATATGTTTATATTTATTATATGTTGATATTTGTGCTTGTGGGTTTAAATATTTGTTATGGGGGGTGTTCTTTGCTTTTATGTACAGGGTCTGGCTTTGGTGAACGGATGGAGTTGTTCACAAGTTTTGTTTTTTTAAATAAAGGATAATGTTGTTTCTTGTTTGATAACAAGTTGCTATACATTTCCTTTTTAGGTCTCGCCTGACCCAGCGCATGCGCTGGTCTGGCGAGACTCTTAGTAAGGGCTTCAAACCATGCTACCATGCCCGGCCTACAGCTTGCGTGCATATGCGCGGGCGCGCGCTTACGAGCAGAGGCGCCATATGGCTTTCCTCGTCATGCTCATTAAGCGCATCGCTCGCCGCGCTTAATAGCGATCGCGATCCCTTTCGCGGCCACTAAGGTTGTTGTACTGCATTTGTTTTTCACTACTTTGTAGTGATATGCCATCTTATATTTAAATTGTGTTTTGCTACTTTGAGTAGGAAGGTGATTGCATTAGGGGTACTGTTGCTCACCTTTCATAGGTCATCCAATGCTACTATATTTTCAGCCAAAAGCTGCCAATGAATAGAGCCGCTAGACTGCCGACCCTGCACAAGCACACCAGTACCTGTTTTTAGGTTCATCACGTACAGGCCTCAGACACAAGTATGACTAACATGCTGCCGAAGTTTAAGATCCATGAGGCTCCTCCAAGGAGGCATAGTCGTGGCGCACAAACTCAACGCGCCACGCTCCACGTACAGAACTCACGTCAGTCAAGCCCACCTCTCATGCCACGATGCACCAACTCACTAGAGATGTAATAGCAGCAGTGCAGCGAAAGACAAGATCATGCAGACAGAGCTGCCTGTGGAGGCTTTAAGTAATCGTGACAGCGGGCTCAACATTGTAAAACGCTTGCCAGCTTTCAATACCAGTCGTAGGTGTCTTGCAGACAGATCCCTATGATGCAGCGCAGATGCCTTAGGAGCGCCACGGGCATCATTACGGCGCCAGGCGACTTCGAGATGTACAGGCAGCCTTTGCAGCGTTGAAAACGTCACTTCCTGAGGTTCCCTCTCCACGTCAGTCTCTAATGGGAACCTCACGAAAGCGACTAGAAATGCCATCTCGCGAGGCTTCGGCCATTGTGTTACGCCGTTAGTGTTGCTACTCATCCGTTTACCCTGCCTTCAAAAAGTCCAGCATGAGGCCTTCCTCTTTACCCCTCAATACCTATGTCGCCCGCAGTGCACTCATTCATTGGTTGACCACCTCCCGCTCATCAAAACAACCTCTGCCATGCTGCTGTCTTTTTTTTCTTTTTTGGGTACCACCGCCATTGCAATAGGAGGAACAGGTATCCAGCTGGAATGAGGCAGGCACGTTTGTGGGCTGTGACACAGCATGTGAGTTATAAAATCATGAATGGTCCAACCTGCAATATGTTCATTGTGTGTGCGCATGGGTGAGGGAGAGGCTAGGATGCTGGTTTGTTTCGCATTTCTCTGAAGGTGTGCGTGTGTGTTGCACATCTCTTCCCAACCGTTGCCGCAATTCCGCGGACGGTATGTGTGTTAATGCCAGTCACTATTAGGAACGTGTTGTTATTGCGCTCAGATGGGTAATATCCAAACACTGTTACCAGCAAACTGTGAGAATGCTCACTCGATTTATGCGCCTGCTACTAAACTCTTACAGTGCAATACCATGACATTTTTTGGAACACATTTTTTAACTTTTGTTTTACTCCGCGCTTCATTCACCTCTTTTACGTTTTTAAGAGCTGTAAATAATAGTGCCATTTGTCCTGTGTAGCTTGCTGAGAGTGCTGCTTGGGTTCTTGCCATTGACCTCATTGCTTGAAGGTCTGCTCATCAAACAATGCATTACTCACTTTGTTTTCAGAGCGAATGGAAGCCCCCCCTGCCCCTCCTACTCTTGAACGCTCCCACTCCACACTACTTGTTGGGAGCCTGGAGCTGCCGCCTGCTCCATAACACACTCTGCTCATCTTATCACAGTTGGATTTGTCCTGCACTTGATGAACAAACAACTCACTAATGAACAAAACAATTGAATAAGTCGCTGCAGCCTTTCATCAGCCCAGGGTTGATAAACATGTCCACGAAGTCTGCCAGCACAGCTGTTCTGTTACAAACTATCCAAAGTGCTTTAAGACTTGGTAGTGGGTCTTGTGTGCTGCACTATTACATTGTTCAGGCGTGTTTGTGTTTTAATGCGTGTCCGTTAAGTGTTTGAGTTACAGAGCTTTTGAAATCAGGGCGATGATTCACAGTGGGGAAAAACGTACACTGTTAATGATCATTTGTATTATTGAAGTGATTACAAGACCACAGAGTCATGGGCTGCGACCAGCCAAACATTGCACATCCCTGCCAAATAAGGGGTCATTCAGCAATGTGAACACTGCGACCCTGGAGTGACTCACCCACTGTTTGGACTAATAAAGATGGTTCTTGATTGTGTCTGTGCAGCAGGAAATAGAATCAATATACAGGTTGACATGTTGATTAAGCATGGACCAAAATTATTTTCCTTACCAGTTTTAAGTACAAAAACACTCCATTTTAGATTAAAGGATCCACTGTTAGGCTGCTAATAATGTTTTCTTTTTGTATAGTACGTTGTGAACTGAATCACCTTCAGACAATTCTAGAGCTATTTCAAACAAGCATTAGAACAGGCAGGAAGAAGTTGCCAGCATTGCAAGGACAAAACAAGCATTGGCATAGCCAATAGGTCTCGCCTTTGGGATCTTATAAGTGTTTAGCCATGCAACAGTGGGTGTTGTTGCACCAAGGATATTGTGCTGCATAACTAAATACTTATAAGGCCCCAAAGGCGAGATCTATTGGCTATGCCAATGCCTATTTGATCGGGTTGTTGGAGCGTTTTTTACACAAAATTATTTTTGGGTTTTTGAGGGTTTCTTTATCGAGAGGTTTGCGGTGTTGGATTTTTTTATCTACAGTTGTATTGTTTCCATTGTTTGGGGTGTTTCTTTATTACATGGATTTTTTTTGGCTTGGATTTTTGTGGATTTTATCGATTTCGAGGATATTCTACAGCTACACAACTGTAAGTCAAATTTTCATATTATTGAGGGTGGAAAATGCCTATTTTTTCTTTTTCTTTTTTTATTATTTATATTATGTCATATAATATTGAGTTATATATAGAATTTAATGACATAATTTAAGTAAGATAAAAAGAAAAATACTTTGTATGTTTTATATGTTTATAATGTTTGGTATTTGCTTTACTTTAAAGAATTGATTTTGCTATCATGTCTAGGTATTCTAGGCCTTGGATATTTGGATACATTCTAGTTTTTTGTTGGAGGTATTCATACATACTTCTGGTTTGTTTGCTAAGTTTAGGTCCTATTTTGCTTAGAGATTGTTCTACTCTGAGCTCTTGGTAACTTTATTCCTTTTTAATAGCTTGTATAAGAGCTTGTATAAGCTTGTGGAATGTGGGTTGTCCTCTACCTATTGTGGCCTGGAAGGCATTATGCCATCCTTCTACCGCGTTATTTGTTTGGCTTTTTGAGCAATAGTACTGACGTAGACATTCCACCAGGGAATTTGAAATTTTGATTGTCTGCGATGACCTGAACGGTGTAATCTCCCCACCCAGGTGTCCTCAAAGTAGTCCAGCAAGGGACTTAATTTTGTTTCATTAGTACGGTAGAAAGGATTGTCTATTAGCAAGCTATAATAATTAGCTACTTCAGTTATTGGGACGTATGCTAGGGTTATTAATTTTTTATTTGATATGCAAAGTTGCTATTAGTTGAGTAGTCTATACTTAAAGTAGATTTTTGTAGGTGTCCCCATATACTTTGATTAAAATGGTAGTAGCACCCTTGAATTGCAGTATGTGGGTAAACTTTAAGTATAACTTGAATCATAGCATGTTCAAAATCGATTATCCTTTGGGGATAATAATTTTCAGTTAAATCTTTTATTGTTGTTAATAATTCTATATAGGTGGTGCTATTTTTGCTAGGCAGCAATGCATAAATGAATGGAATAGTTGTTTCCTCAAATTTACCATGAATGGTATAAAGTTGGTAAAAGGGTTTTGGACAAACTTTAAAAGTTCCGTCCATTATCCATGTTTCGCAGTTTTTCAGTTTTTGCAAGTTATTATTAGTTGCAAAAATAATAATTCTTTTATCTTTACTTTTGTTGTCATATAGTGCAAATTTGTCTTCCTTGTAGGTGGCGTTGGATCTGAAGCTCTTTTAGTTTTAGCAATTAATCTTTTTAGGTTGGGGATAGAAGGTAATTGTCCTGTGACATGTTCAGGTACTTTTGTTAAAACAGTTTTCAGGATTTGAGGGCTTGTCTCTTAGGAGCCTATGCTTGCTTCTCTTATTGTTTCTAAGGCTTCCCTTACTTCCAATTCAGTCACATTGGGTGGATGGTTGTGCTCTCTAACATTCACAACATTGCTATCTATTGTTGTAGCTCGACCATAACAGATAGTGGAATAATATTTGCTACATTTCCAATGTGTTTTATTTTCTATCACCTTTTCTTGGGTGTAAGTGTAACCCATGTAGCAAAGCATTAGTTTTCCCTTTTGCTATGTTATAAAGTTTGCTCCTTCTGCCATTTCTAGGGTATATCTGTGAAGATATATACATATGTGTTTAGTAAATATGCTTTTGTGAATTATAAACATGCTAGTTTTTTTGACAATTTATAAAAAATACTTACATTAGTGTTATTTGTATTTTGTTGATGGGTTTATTTGCTGCTTGTTGTATTTTCACAGTTCTATTTTCTGTAGATGTGAAATAAAAATGTTTATGTTAATTATATTAGAGATATGCTTTAATTTCTTTGTATTATTCTTTTTTTGCACTGAAACTATACTTACTTTTTTGTAGTAGATGAATTTATTTTGGTGGATGTTTTTTGTAGATGCAGTTTGTTAAAGCTGTGAAGAAAAATGTATTTATTAGTTTTGTTTTCTCATTTTAAACGTGTAACAAAATCAGACTATTTTACTTTATTTATAGGTAAAGTTGCATTTTCAATAGTTCATGTTTTTCATCATGTAGAATTAAATAAGGTACTTAATCGCATTTGGATTTTCTTTTTCTTGGTGTAGTTGTTTGCAAGTTTAGTTTTGATTTAAAAAGAGGAGAATGTTTTATTATTTTAGGTAGTTAAGTTAAGGAGGTAGAGGCATTTATATTTAGTAAAAAAGTAGTTTTCTTACCTGTGTTGTAGTATAATCTGTTATAGTAGTTTTTGTAGATTTTCTTTCTTTCCCTCTTGCAAAGTAACATTCTTCCTCCGTGTTTGGCCGATAAACGGTAAATTTGTGTTAGTTAATTCTTAGTTATTATAGTGTTTAGTTAATTAGTTCACAAATTTTATTGGTTTGTGCTCTTTTAGTTTAAAATCATTGGTTGAGATATGTTTTTTGAATTTTGTAGCAGTTACTTTTTAATTAGGTCAATATGTGTGTTTATTTTTGATGTTTATAATATATTATTTGTTGTAGTTATTTAAATATATTTGTTAATACTTTTAATTTATTACATTAATAATATATTATATATATGTACATTTCTTTTTGTTGGTGAGTAAATTCATTGTATTTTGTAAATTGACATATTTATTTGGGTTAGTAGAATTATTTTATAATTGTTTTAATTATTTAATATTTTTATATATGTTGGTATTATTTATTATAATTATATGAAATATGTTAAATAATTAAATAATTGTAAATAGTGTTTATTTAATATTGAATAGTATTATCGATATTTTTGATATGTGTTTTAATTATATTTGTACGTCGATATTAGTGTTATCGATATATGTGTTGTGTTGCTTTATAATTTAAATATCACGATATTTTTGTTATCAATATGTTTGTAGTCGATACTTTTGTAAACAATATTTTTTAAGGCGATATTTAAATATCGATATTTGTGTAAATTCTTGTTTAAGTATAGGGTGTCGATATTTGTGTGTACGATATTTTTACATCGATATTTTTGTAGCTCGGTGTTTTTGTTATTGATTTTTAAACAGTGGTCCGAAATAAGAGTGAGTCAGGCTCAGATTGAAAATGAGTGTGAATGATTGGGTGCAAGAGAGTAAGTAAGAAGGAAAGATTGCAAATGAATGAGAATGAATCAGTGAGAGTCAGCAGGAGCTAGCGAGCATGAGAATTTGGTGTTATGATAGTGAGTCTGCAGTTGGCACTGGAATACTTATGATAATTCTTGTCTTATAGAGCCACCTATGGCAAAATGTCGGTAGTCTCATTACTGGAGGCAATTCTTAGCCTGAGAGGTATCATAGATAAAATACTGGTATTGGTAAACTAGAAGAAATATGTGGAATATAGGGACACCCATGTTAAAATACTGCTACTGGCTTTCTTGAGGTAGTTCTTGGCATTGAGGCACCCACAGAAAATCTCTAGCATACTGGAGGAAGTCCGAGGCTTGAGGAACCCATAGAAAACTGCCTTACACATTGGCTGTACATAAGTGTGGGCAACTGGGTAAGGTGGTGACGGGAAACCATGACAAAATGCTGACCATGAAATACTAGAGGTTATTTTTGACATAAGGGTTACCCATGGTATATGGACAGCACTAAAGGCAAAATTCTGGCAGTGGGTATTTGTAATTTTTGGTCTAAAGGGGCATGCATGGCTTAAGGAGATGTTTAAGACAAAATGTTGGCCCTGGCACAATCAAGGTCATTTTCAACAAACAGGGCACATACAGCACATTTTTATAAAAAAATGGGGTCAACTCATGAAGGGAGTCAGGTCTTATTGGCCGGCATACCCTTAAAGGACCTGAATATTTATTTAGCGCCCTTATATAGCCTATGGCTATTTAGCAGATTTGTGTGAAAATTGTATGTAAAATGCACTACTTGATCCCGTTTCTTACAAGTTTTTACAGGGGAGAATACCCCTCAGTCCACTGTAGATGAGATTGAATTCCCTCTATTCACTTGCTCACCACACCTCGCTACAATCTAGGGCATGGATAACGCCCCACCACTTTCAAAGATCACCAGCTTCTACCGTAAGAACAGAAGGTAAACCTTGTCTTGATGAGCATTGTTCACGTCCTGCAACTTTCACTGGGACATTACCTTCCAGGTTTTGTCAAATACATACATTCAGCAGTACAGAGCACATATCATGTAACAACCTTCCACAAGGCATAAGAGCAAGCTAACATCTCCAAATGCCGGATGATGACAGTATAAGATCTGCTTTTGATATAGGAGAGAAATCGTGTCTTCCAACTGGATCCTACTGGTTGCTTGATGCTCTCCAGCTCCCATGAGAAGTAGCAGTTAAGTGTGGGGCCCGCCAGTCTGCTTAAGATGAAGTGATCAGGGGGGACGCTTTTGCTGATAGTGCTGAAAAAAAGCTGCTTGTCCCCTAATTCCAATGTGACTTCATATGTGTACCATGCCAGTGAGCTTCTCATGCCCACATTACAGGACTGTGCAACTGCACAGGAGCAAGCAACAGGGGCTGTGTTATGGACAGCGCCAAGGGGAGGCATGACCGCCCACTTTGCAGGCCCCAGGGGCACTTTGATATTACAGAAAGGGCCACAGATGATTATGCCGCCCTTTCTGTAATACAGATAGCACTGGCACACATATAGCGCCAGCGCTATCACCAGAGGGTGTTCCCTCATTTGCATGGTGAGGGAATCCCTTTGCCTCTGCGCTGTATTATAGACATGGGAGGAGAGACAAAGAAGCTGTCAGGAGGCCCACTATCAGTGTACCCCCTGATGGCACCCAGCTGGAGAGTCACTCACTGCACCCGGCTGCAAGGGGATCTCCCTCCCCTCTTAAAAGTGTAGGTGGGTTGCCACCTGCACAGTGAAACACAGAGCAACTGCTTTAAAGCTGCTCCGTTTTTCACTTGAATGCGCTACATCCAGGGTAGCATAACTGTCGTGCAGCCCTGGGGGCAGCACATTCCATGTAATAGGGAACACTTTCTCTGTTTGCGCCCAGCGCACCTGTTTTACAGTGCGCCATGGCTCAAACAGGGAACATCCTCCCCATGTGTAATAGGGCCCCAGATGGCAGAAAGATGATTTAGACCAAGTACAGTTGTTACAAACATTTGGGTGGATTATAGCAAGCCAAGAGTGGCAACTTGGTCCCTCATAAAATGCTATTAGCACATTTAGGGCCTGATTTAGACCCTGGCTGGCATCCCACCATTGGTCAAGATAACGGAGGTCATCTCATCTGCCATCCGGGTCAGACTGCTGTCCTCCAAATTACAAAATCACTGCCGGCCCGGCAGTGATCTTTGTGCCTTCAGAGGTGTGGTGTGTGGCCGCCATCATTTTGTTTCACAATGTGGGAGTTTCTTTCTAAAAACAAAAAAATAATGGCCCTCACACCAGGGAATTTTCTTCCAGGGAGTAAGGTTTATTATTTTTGTTTTCCGCCATGGACCCTGTCCACCAAACTCTAAACTGTTTCCTTAGTTCGGATGCATCATGGTATTGCGTATGTCAGTTTAGTTATTTATGGTGGCTTACATAGCACGGTCATCATTTTGAAAGGAGTCTGTAGGTGCTTGTAAGCTTTACTTAGAGGAGTTTAGGGAAGCAGGGTGTGACTAAACCTTTGTCACTGTGAGAAGAACCATGCTTTTAAAGCCTTTATAGACATTGTAGAAGGTGAGTCTTGGGACTGATTTCCAAGGGAATTTGATTCCACAAGTTAGCTCCTTGTGTTCTGAAGGTCCTACAACCTCAGTTTGAATATTTGAATGAGAGGACTTCACAGTTGATCTTGTAGTGGGAAAGAAGGATAAACACCAGAATGTCTTTTTTAAGTCGTGGAAGCATTTAAACATCGGGCAGGCTAGCCTAAAATAAATGCATTTCTTCACAAGAAGAGCATGTAGTTGGGGTAGGTATTCAGAAACAGAATCAAATTTCTTTAGACTGAATTTAGCTCGGACAATTGCATTTAAAAAACTTTGCAGTCAGATCGGTGACTTTTGAGAGAGCTAGGTTAACTGGATTTCCATAATCCAGATGGGGTTGAACATATGCATTAGATTCATGACCTTGTGAGGAATAGAAAGAAATTGTATAGCACAACACAATGAGCAAATTTTCAGGAAACAAGATTTTGTGAAATTGGTGATCTGTTTCTCTAATTTGATGTTGGTGTTAATGTGAACGCCCAACCATAACAGGATATGGGCGGTTAGTTAACTAGGAATGAGGGCCAAAGAGAAGATTCCCAGAGGTTGGTGAAATGGATAATATGAAGAATTTTGTTTTGTTGGTTTCAGATCTAGGAAGTTATCATCCATCTAAGACTCAATGGATGTTAGTGTTTCTAGAAGATCGGAAACTGGGTTTGTGGAATCATCATTTAGGCTGATGACAATTTGTGTGTCATCTGCATAGAAAACATTCAAAGTAAATTGTTTAAGTAGGATGGCTCACAGTTTAGTGTAAAAATTAAATAATTGAGGAGAAAGGGCTCATCCTTGGGGAATGCCCCAAAGTAAAGGAGTAAAAGCCAAATTAAATTGAGCGAGTTGTTTTTTTTCAGCTTTGTCAAGGATGATGGATTCCAGCTAGGAAAATGCTTTATCTTCAGTCTTCCGCGATTTAAAGCGACGTAAGAGAATTTGATGATCAATTGTGTCAAACACAACAGATATGTCCAAGAGATTAACTACTCTTGAACTCTCATTGTTGACTATCCATATTAGGGCTTCGATAACCAAAGCAATGACAAGTTCTGTGTAAAATCTGGCATAAATTCAGCTTGGGTTAAATTGACGATGTTAATTTCTTGCACACCGATTTGTAGTTTCTTAGTGATGACTGTTTCTACTGACTTGGTCACATAAAGGAGAAGAGAAATCAGCCTACAATATGTTGGCTCCAAAGGGCTGAAGTGGGATTTATTTAAGAAAGGTCTCATAATGTCTTTATAGTAAAGATGTAATAATACGCTTTGCAAACTATGAGCCAATGATCTGCCTTATCCAGGGGGTGATAATTTTGCCAAGTTGCGATGTGGGTTAGTTATCGGCGAAAGAAACTGTGAGGTTGCTAGTATTTATAACAGTGAGATTATCTGGGCTGTACCACAGGCATCCATTGACTTGCAACATACTTTCTCTAAATCAATTGTTTAACAATATTGTTACAAATGTACGATCTGTTAAGTTTACTGTGTTGGAAAGGGCACTATGAGCACTTGAGTTGCCTCTCTGCCCAATTAGAAATTCTTCATTTCATACACCTCCAGATACACCTCCAGATATATTTAATCCAAATGACCAATGATTTTCTTACGTTTTTATTCTGGTGCTGGTCTGTGTCGCTTTCTTGAGGGGTGGAAGTATATCCCTGGGCCTTAAATGATGCTACGAGTGTGTCCAAAGGATTGATCTCAGAATTTTTCCCCAAGTTTGGAATTCTGCTTAAGCTCAGCAGTTCAAAGGAACACATTTTGTGTGGTTGAGAACTCAAAAACTGTGCTGACCCATAGGGATCTGAAAACATTTTGTCTGTACATACCACTGTGAGTCTTCTGGGAAACTAGAACAGTTTAATTGACCCTTGAAGACAGAGGACTCAACTGACCTGATGCTCTACTCCTGGTCCTAATGTCAATGAGAACCATTCCTACCCAAAAGGCTAAACTGAGTCCATATGAATTTATAATGGTAGACCACTGATTCTTCCGTCTCCGATGAAGAGACTCTTGGGTATTACAAGGAACCTATTGACTGTCTTCACAGCTTCGATTCTCAGGTTTAAGCTGTACTGCCCACCAGCTCTGTGGAAATCAGCCTCAACCTTCAACTTAAATATTGAACTGAAGTGAATTTTCACCAGCGCAAATCAACACTTTAACTTAATTGGTGAGGTCCGTACCAAGTCCTGCTCACCACTTACAATATTGTGAAGTGCCAAAGGTTGCTGACTGTACCCACACATTATACTAAAAGTGGGGCACAGAGCTGAGAGATGCCAGACCTGCTAACAGATAGGCTCCAGCAGCCAAAGGCACACTATAGATCCATCAACAAGATGAAGCTTATTCTACTGCCAACCGCTTGCAACCCCAATAAGTGTAAGCCTCACAACTATCTATAACCTTACTGGGTCTGTTTGACCCTCTCTGCAGCAGACTTGTTTGGTCTGTTCATTGTGTGGCTGTGTCAGGAAGGTGCACAGGATGGGCCGGAAGAATCTAACTTCACTGAGCTGCCTGGCATCGTCAGAAGCCAGTCATCGATCTACATAAATCACATTTTCCTGAAGTTTGTGGACCAGAACGAGCAGGATTTAAACCTTTCTACTTGTTGCCTGTGTTCCCAAATACTGATATTTTGCAATTACTGATTACAATGTGGGCATGTCTATGATTTTTATTCCTTTAGAATAGAAGTAGCAGTATGCTTACCTAAACCTTCAACAGCACTTTATTGCTAATGCTATAACTGCGCCACTGGGGATACCCTTGAAGAAATGACTGTACCCTTGTCCAACAAATGGGTTCTACCTCAAGCTATCCATCTAGCCTAAGCTTCCTGTGGACCCAGCTCTGAAGAAGGGAACTACAATATCTTTTACACAGTGAGTGTAATGTGTCAATCCGCAAAGGTACTGCCCCTGCTCAACTACAGAGCTATCTCTGCTCACACTGAAACCTACTATGTCTGAGGCAACCAAGCCTATGTGCGGATATAATACCGTAGATATCTCATCATGCTCCCTTCTACCCTACTGCATGTAAGAAGGAAAGAGACATTTCAGAGAAGGTATGATTCTTTGCCATCTTGAAATTAAGTCATGGATTCTGCCTGTCCATAATTCAACTGTACATGCTCTTGATCTCAAAACCATTCAATTAGTAGCATAAATAACAGTGATTTTTCTAAATAGACTGGCTCTTGATTTTGTTGTGGCAGATAAGGGCGGATTTGCTCTCTCTTTTGAAACTGAATCCGGGGCTATATTGCTTCTATCAAGAGTCTCAAAAGAACAAGTAAACTTCCACAGCCTATTCCTACAATGATGATTATGAAGATGTTAATACATTTGACGATGATGGTATTTTAGGAAGTAGAGAATATGGCGAACAGCAAGAAGGAGAACAGCAAAAAGTAGAAAAACTACTGCACCTATTACCCATTACTCCGACAGCAACATCACAAATATTTGCCATACCACTTGGCCTTTTCTACAAAGCGATGTTGCACCAGCCATGCACAAATGGAATTAGGTGCCACAACCCTATCCCACTTCCATCAGATGCCCACATGTGCTCAAGGAGCGGAGTTACCCCTGACCACTCTTATCAACCTCCAACCGATTTATGGTGTTGTCGGACTTGGATGCTTGTGATTGATAGAGAACCATGGGGGTGACCCACAACGCAGTAGTTACTGGCGCCCCTGAGTGTGCGGACTCCAAAATCCTATTGCCAGACGATACAGACAAATTAACAGCCATCAAATGGAATGATGCAGGTTTGGGATTTAAACTGTTGGACCCAGATTGGCTCAAGTATATATCCACTTTTGATCTGGTCTGCCTCCAAGAGACTTGGGTAGGGAACCTATCCACATAGTCGGATAAAGATCGTACTATACCCCTGCTATTGCCTCAAAGTCTGGCCGGGTGAGGGGCAGTATCACGACATTACTAAAGAATACCTTGAGGTCTAGATGGTTACACTGTTTTATTAATTAATTTCTATAATAACATTTTGGGGGTGATATGCATAAGGTTGCAACCCTAGTGGAAGAAAAAAATAATCTTTTAATTAACACCTGTAAAAAAAGACCCAGGAGTGTTATGGATGAGTGATTTTAATGTAAACTCTTGCCCCTTTGCCTTAAACTCAATATGTGGCCTAACGGACGAGCACAGAGTGTGTAGCGTGCATTTTTGCCACAACCAGTATGTTTATTTATTAAATAAGCTCACCATAACAAAAAATCTGGAGATAATGAACCCCTTGTCCTAAACCACTGGCCAACCACTAAAGACCTTCAGTTCCAGTCTAAATAGTTCCACTATTGACTTTATAATTGCCTCAGTGTCTCTGAAAGGGGCTTTTAGTAACATTACAGCTATTTGTTTAGGTTTCAGTGACCATGCGGCCGTATCTTGCCAAATGTCTTGGGTGGGAATCCTTGGCTCCAACATCTCACATATAAAACCATATGTTGCAAGGAAGAATGGGATCATACTTAAGTGTGAGAAAATCGATAGGGCAGATTTCATCCCCTGGGTAGCATCTAGAAGGCTTAATGAAATAGGACTCTGTCTCGATTTAAATTCTGACCCATCGAGCACCATTGTGGCTTTTGAATCAATTTTGCTAGATGTAAAAAAGAACCCATCGAAGAGTGGTGCGACCACAAAAATAAAGGGCCAGAAGTGGTTCAACCAGCACTGCACCAAAGCACTTTCCAACCTACATCGAACCCTGAAGTGTGTGCCAAGAAACCCAACCCTGGTGAAACGCACCCACCTAATGTACATCACGGCCAGGAAGGATAGGCTAACAAAATTGACGGAAGCAGCCTGGAAACAACTGTACCAATCATCCACCACAAATAACTCCAGGGACTTTAGGACACTGGTAAAAGCACCTTTTCTAAAATCACACACAGACCCTAATCTAGACAATCATGTGGGCGGAGGGTACTGGATGAAGCACTTTGGTAAAATCTTTAACAGTAAGAGGGAGGGAACTCTGGCGCTGTGAGAAGACCCTGTCTTGTCGCTCAATACCGTTCTCTCTTTTAAGCATTTGGAGATAAGTGAAGCTTTAGCTCAATGCACCAGTAACAAAGCTCCAGGTCTAGATGGCACCACAATAAACTTTTTTACAGAATCTTCTGAACTTTGGGGACCCGTGCTTACCAACATGTCCAACGTAATAGCCAAAGTTGGCCAGCCTGAATCATGGCATAAAGCGATTTTAATGTCCATCCATAAAAAGGGAGATAAGTCCAACTTTAGGCCAATCTCCTTCCTTGATAGTATAGCGAAACTTCTGGGCAGAGTATTATTAAACAAATTGGAGGCCTGGCAGTGTCAAATAACGTTCTCATTCTGTCCCAGTACGGTTTTAAAAAGGTCAGTGGCACACAAGACCAATGTCTTAACCTGAATCTGCTAATAGATAGGTATACTCAGGCTAAACAAGGTAACTTATACTTGGCCTTCATGGACCTAAGCGCAGCCTTCAACAGCGTTGCCCTTTCCCATCGTTGGAGGATCATGAAGGAAATGGGGGTAGACCAAGCACTAAATACATTCATTAGGCAGTTGTATTCGAGGGCCGAAGCCTGTGTATGTTACGGACAACAGGGGAAGTGCACCAGATGGTTTCCAATTTCAAGGGGGGGTTCGCCAAGGGTGCGTTCTCCCCACGTTTTTGTTCTACTTATACACCAATGGAGTAGAGGCCCAATTGTTAGAATCACCCCTGCTCATCTCTACAATGAGCAAGATGTGTATTCCAATCCTATTATACGCAGACGATCCAGTGCTAATTGCACGCATGGGAAGGGCCCCCCAGAAATTGCTAGATATTTATATAAACTATATGCAAAGTCTGAACATACAAACAAATGAGGCCAAGTCCTTCATTTTAGTTGCTGGCTGTAAGGTGAAGAACCCCTCCTTCCTTTTTCATCTCTGGTCAGAAAGTGGTGCAGACAGAGTTGTTCTCATATTTAGGGGTGACTTTTGACCATATGTCATCATGGTCTAATATGGTGGTGAATCAAGGGATTATGCTAGAAAAGAGCATTAATGCTATTCTTTCCTTTACTAAAAATCTGGGTTCAAGACAAATAGACATGGTCATAAAAGTATATGGGGCCAAATCTAGCTTAGTAGCTTCCTATGGAGCGGGAGTATGGGGTTATGTTAATTTAAAGGCAATACAATCAATCGAAGATACTTTCTGGAAAAAACTGATGAGCCTCCCCATCAGCTGTTCCAATTTTAATTTACATTATGGGTTGAACATCCCCTATATTACTGATCAGATAAATGCAGCACCAATTCTCCTATGGCATTCCATATGGGAAAAGAGGCAAAGTTAACCTCACCCAACAGTTTATTGAGAACTGTCCGCAACTAGAACACACACAGAGGATACCATGGATAATGTGTGTCAAAAACACACTGTACACACTGGGATTGGGGACTCTGTTCAAAACCCCAGATAAATGTTCGATCATATCAAAAAAAGACCTGAAAACCTGCTTCCTAAAATTTACGGCCGAAACTAGAATCACTGCCCAGATCAATACAGTTACGTCCGAGAGTACCTTGAGGGCCCAAAGCATGGTGAGGGTGAACCCTCTTATCTGGTATTTGTAACAAACCCCCGCCATAGATTCATTTGAATTAGGTTTTGCCTAAACCTCATTCCGTGCATGTTGGGTTTCCCCACTGGCATCTATTCTACCTATGATCTCTCTTGCTGTCCATGCGATGGTACCTCGTCCCAATCTGACTTGCACATTTACTTTTTTTGTAAATTTTATTGTGAACATCGTGATAGATTTTTACTTCGAATCATGGGCAAGCACAACTTCAGACAATGTCATCCAGTCCTGTATTTTTTACGAATGTTGCCTGACCCTCTAACCTTCTTCGGTGTTGCCTCCTTTTTATGTCGGTCATTAAAAACTAGGAAATTGCACACTTGTTGAGATGAATTGTTTTTAAATGTTTTTTAACTGTTTTTATTTGGTGTTTTAAATTATATATCTGTGATGTACTTATGAACTTTTATGATTAATTTGTATTAATCGAATATAGTAATTTTGATTTGACTTGACTTGAATAAAGTTTGCTTATGGGAAGCAGCAGGATGAGTCGCACAGAGGTAGGGGAGGAGTGGGGACTTGCAAATTCAAGTGTTGGAATTGAAGTTGGCATTTTACGGATCGAAACTGGTGTGAGTGTGTAGTATACAGCAGGGTTGTTTTCATGCTTTTTAGGGGAGGGGAGGGTTTTAATAAAATGTTTAGTAATGTTTTAGACTGTATCTGCAAATTGCAAAGGAAATGTTATTTGATTTCGCTCTGACTCTTTAAAGTGGCATTTTCTACTTAGTTTGGTGTTTTAGTGGTTAATGGATCCCACTAGATTTAATGATTTCGGTTTGTATGCACACCAGTCTATAAAGATATTTTTTCACTGCGCTTACTTCACTTGTACTTTATTTGGTTTTTCTGTACAATGCGATAAACCTCGATGCCTGTAACTTGCTGAAATACAACATTGCGAATAAAAAAGCAATAAATAAGAAGCTGGACGATGAGATTCGGAGAGATTTTTATGTTGGAGTGCTTTGCTTTTAGAAGAGAGTGGTGCTAAGGGGAAAATTTAAGCGGCATTGTTTATCATAAACTGCTTGTAGCCCACCCATTGTTTACCATTCTCTTGCTTCATTTTCACTCTTCTTTTGCTGCCTCCGAATTAACCAGCCCAGAATCACTTTCTTTCTGTGGAGCATGGACTAAGCACAGATTACTTCCTCTTGATTTGTGTCCATCCGCGGTTCGCGCTATGATTGAGTTACTGTTTCCTCTTTCCTCTCCCACCCACCCCTTCTCTGTGTTGCTGACCCCCATCTCCCACTTCACCCCTTCGTCATTGATTGCCTGTACCACCACACCCTACCCCTTTCCTTGCTTGCCTGTCCCGCCCACCCCGTTCCGTCATTAAAGGTGACTCCTATACTGCATTTTGCACTTTCTGCATTCTTGCTGACTGAGTGCGGCGTGACTTATGGGGCGGTAGAGATTCTTAAACACTCCACCAGAGAATCTAAATGTTGGCCTACATACACAAAGCACAACCAGCGCTGTCAGTTCATTTCACCCCTGACCCGCCATTTTAGAATTGATATCTACATACACCTGTGCTGATGCGCCACAGTCACGACCCAAAGAACGCACTGCCCCAGGAGTGCACCACAACCCTGACCCCTCTCATCATCTAGAGCCTAATACAGAGACACACCAACCGCTCTGCCAGGACAACTTACCCCGAAGCTGCCTCACCACCGGACAAAAACACACTGCTCCGCCCTGCACCTCCCTCCACCATGTCTGGCAGCATCCCTTGCTATTCCAGCACAGATACCCTTACATTAGTACTCTTGCCCTGCCATCAGGGCCTCCAGTCAGCCTGACCCTTGCCCAAAACACGCAATACTGGAACAGCACAATCAAGTCTGCAAGTGAATCTCCATCCTAACCAGCATCACCCACTGCTTTGACTCTGTAGATCAGCACACAGTGATCTACCTACCAGTGCATCTCAACCATGACCTGATATCCCAGCACTGGTACCAATATACACCTGTGCTAAAGCACCGAAGAACGACCTGCAGCCCACCCATACCCAAATGACGACTTTCTGGAACATCTCACTCGGCGCTGCTAGTGCACCTCTATCGACCTGTCGCCACCCCACTGAGTCCCTGGCCCACCGGCCTTTCAGAGGTACTGATTTCTCGTCCAGTAGCCCCCAAGTAGAGATGATGTGGATTTCCTGACCTTAGTTTATTTATTTATTTATTTGCGGGTTTATATAGCGCTAGAATCGACTCCAATGGAGTATCTCTGCGCTCTGGAACGGGTTTCAGCTGATATTAACAGACAGGGAGAGCCGTCTTAGATGTCACTTTTAAACAACAAAGTTTTAAGCTGTTTCCTGAATTGCAGGTGTTCTGGACAAATTCTTAAAATTTGAGGTAGACTGTTCCACAGTGTAGGTCCCACGACTGACAATGCTTTACCCCCATGTCTAGCTTTTTTGGCACGGGGCACTACCAGCAGAAAACCATTGCTGGATCTCAAGGATCTGGTAGGAATATAGGGAATGAATTTGTTTTCCAAGTACAGGGGACCTTTGCCATTTATACTTTTGTGGATCAGGCAACAGATTTTAAACTTAGTCCGTTGCCGGATTGACAGCCAATGCAGTTTTTCTCTTTGCGGGGAATGTCCACCAACCTTCCACCATAACCCCATCCCTCCAATGTCTTTGCCGCTAGACCTTACTGCCAGGCTTACTTAGCTGGGCAGGTCAGTAGCAGAACAAAGTGGAAGGGATCTGTTTAGGGTGAACCAGAGAACGTCGCTGTGAAAAAGAACGAGCATTGGCAAAGCCAATAGCTCTAGCCTACTCAAGCGCTATTGGCTTTGTCAATGTCTTTGACCTATGTTGTACATCAGACTGGCTGTGCAGCATGGTTAACAGTTAGATTAAAAGTGCTATGACTTTTAATCACTGGTGCTGCTTCGTAGCGCTTTTTCCTAACTTTACATTTAGCCATACTGCCATGCAGCTGCACACCCTTTACAACATGGCTAAAAGACATTGGCAAAGTCAATAGCTCTGGCATAGGCGAGATCTATTGGGTTTCCTCCAATGCTTGTTCATCCATGCCACTGAGATCTGGGCGCCGTTCTGGCAGCCAAGACATAACTAGTCAATCATGGCGACCGCTGTGAGTTCAGTGAGACTAGTGCTGTCACAGTCTAGAAATGGACACTTTAATCACAAATTAAAATCTCTTGCAAGCTTTAAGTAAGGTACATTTTTAGAAAGTCTCATGCAATTTTGGAGCAATGATTAAGATTTAGATTTAGAAGATCTGAGTGAGCGGAATAATCTGGGCGTTGTTTTTCCCAAGTGAGAGAGATGAGGACATTGTTTTTTTAAAGCTGCATTCTGACTCCTTCTGAAACGACACAAAGCAGGGTCGCAGGTTCACAGGGCCCCATGATGTTCTGCTCCTGGGGAATGGTCCTGCCTTTTCAGTTTAGTTCTGCTGACTCTCTCGGTGTGTGGTTCAAGTGTGCAGGTGGCTGCTTCATGCATGAAAACAAATATTAGGGAAACATTGGCTGCCCTCTTAATTCAGTTATTGCCTGATGTGTGAAACTGGATATTTCGTTTTAGACTGACAAGGTAAGAAGCTCTGGCGCTTCTGTTATTATAGCACCAGGAGTGGCTGAGAACCTGATGGACTGATCCCAACCCTAAATGATACAACCTTGCAGATGCATGACTGATGCTTCCATTGAAGTGTAGAGGGACCAGGAGCTGGAAATGGTGCTGGAGCTAGGGAGGGCTGCAGAAGGCCCAGCTCCTAGTTCTTTGGGGACTGTTGTTGCTCGGGCATAAATAGTTTCGGCACATCAGCCCCTCCAAAATATAAATGACTGTAGCATCGCTGATGGAGAGGTTAGCTCTCAAGCAGTCAGCCATTTTGTGAGCCAACAAAGTAGAGTTTATCAGATCTTGCTTATCTCCAGCACTTGTCTTTTCAGCTGCTACCTCCCACCTCTCCTGACTTCAAAGCCTAAAAGGACCAGAGTACCAGGCTGGCTTTTGACTCATCCTGGCTGATGTCCGATTGGTCAGCTGGGATAAAGGCTTTGGGTCCACTTCACTGCTGCTTCTCAGCCAGTTCTCTGACATTTTATGGTGATTTCACTGTAGGTGGCAAAAGTCTTTCTCAACAGATTCTGCACCCCAGTTGCCAAGTAAATAAAGGCACTTATGCCAACTCATGTTCACAATGTGCAGGGGTGCGTTATGCACACCGGCAAATGCCTATGAAGACACCCCCACACAAGCTTGATGCCCACCAGTCCTTTTCTTCCAGGGACCATTCTTGTAAAGTAGGTATAGAGCCTCAGTTCGGAATGCAATCCCTGAGGACTCTCCTGGGCATCCCAGGATGTGTCTGTTGTAGCCGCTGCAGACTAGAACTTAGGGGGGGGAGGTAAAATAAAATGCTCAAGAACCAATATGAATGCCTCCACCCCCCAGCATAAATGGCTTCTTCCACTATCCCAGATACAATCCGCAGGAAGTTGCAACATAGCAACATCTTGAATATAAGGGCTGTATATCTAGACAGCCAATCTTCTGTGATATTTAGATTGAAACATGAGTGCCTGGAGAGGTGTAAGTTGGGTGGAAAAGGTGTATGTGTAAGTTAGATGGAAAAAGGGTGGGTGCGGCCTAGTAAGTATCACTAGGAAACGTTCATAAGAAGTGCAGTCAGTGTAACTAGCTGTGTGATTTAATGCATGTCAACTGGATTCCTGTACTCGATACATTCCTAAAGAAACACTTTCAATACAGAACAATGTTTCTGATTTGATAACTTTCCCAGTCCGCCCAATTTTTATGCCTGCATATGGAAATACTGTTTATTAAAAACCAATAAATCAGGCATTTTATAAATACTCTCCCAAGGCAAACCATAATAGTGCATTTGGGCACAAATCAGGAGCCAAATGTAATTCCTTACTAAATAAATCTATATGTGGAAGATTCCCGCTAAATACTCTAGATCGCCAATTACACTACGAACTACTAAAATCTAACAACCAGATACTCCCTTCATCAGCTGGCATCCATAATGAACAACAAACTCCAAAAACCCAAATGAAATCCGAGGGAAAGTACAATTAAACACTTTGCATTGAATTTGCCGCTAGAATGCCATTGGATCAAATGTTAACTTCAAGTAGCCTACTGGATGTATGCTCGTGTCAGAGGAGATTTGGTCTAGCCCTACAGCTGCCAACCTGGGCCCTCAGGTTCGAATACCAGCCCTTAAGTCCACATTGTGTGATTCTAGGAAAATCACTTAATCTCCCTACGCCTAGAAATGTAAAATGTAATGTGGGTGCTAAGTATTTGTGTAGTCATCCCTTGATGTACAAGATCTTGTAAGTTGTCTCTCAACCAGCCACATACTTGTACAGCACTCCTTTTCTCTTTACAGTGCTCCTGTGCTTCAAAGCCAGGTTTGCTCTATATAAATACCAATACATACATGCAAGGGTGCTATCCTAAGGATTATGATGTCTTTTTAGCCGTCTCGGACCTGACAGGGAAAACTCCTCAAAAGAACCATACCATGTCTACAAGGAGACCTGCAGCCACAAATCACCCATTGCTCATGCCTACACCCGCAAATAAGCTGTGGGATAACCTGATATTCGAAAACAAGATCAACACCTTTAGAGCAAACCTAGAGCCTACTAGATTCTACGTACTCTTGAAATCTCAACATCAAACGCAAATCTTGACCTCCCTTTGTCGAGTTTTTACCAACATTAGATCAGAGATATTTCAAAGTTTGTCTTCTTTTCAAGAGAAAACGTCCCCCAATAGATATCTGTAATGCAAAAGACATCAGCCTAGGCCACCAAATGCATTAATAGCAACCAAGGGTGTAGCCACAAACTTAAAATTCCCCCCAGTTGAATCCATACTGCTAATCACATTGAGCATGCAAAGCGAGAAGACCCTATCCTTCGTAGAAAATGCATTTTCAGGCTTCCATCCTTCTTCCTTCCATCCATCCTTTTATCTACTGACCCGTCCATTTGTCCACCCTTGCCCTTTCCTTCCATCATCAATTTAATCCATTCACCTACATCCAGCCTTTTATGCTCTTATGCATACATTCCAACCACATTTTCAATATTACTCCCATCAATATATCCACCTGTCCATTTTTCCATCCTTCCATTCATTCACCCTTTCACCTATCTATCCTCTAATATTTCCATCCATCCTTTTATCCTTCCATCTATTCTTTCTTTCACCCTCCCATCCTATATTTCACATTTTCTTCCATCTTTCCCCTTCCGTACCCTCTCATTCTTTTCCCCCTTTCTATATACCTGTCTTATCTCATTCTTACTTTTTCTTTCTCAGCACCTTGCTTGCAACCCCTTTTCATGGTATTTCCTTACAGTGTTTTTTACTAGCATTTTGTTTGCGGGCCCATAGCAAGCAGCGGCCCATAAACAAATAATTAATTGGGCCATGCTGCTATAGCGGGGTGTTAACTACTCCACTTATAACAACTATCTTTAATATTATTAATCATTCAGTTATTTTCGGAGAAGTCCCCCAAAACTCAAACACGCCATTATCATCCCCTTTTCAAGAAATAGGTGCTGGCCTCTAATCACAGACCCATTTCTAGCCTGCCCCCGCAGCACTAGAGAGTCGTCACCTATAGAGGCCTACAAACCTTGAGATGGTTGACTTAGTAAAGGACTTCCAGTCTAGTGTCTGCATTTGTCGTGATACTTAAACAACTCTTCTCAGCATTAGAGATGAACCCCTCAACACCAAAGACGGGAAACAACCTTTACAACTCAGTCATTACAACTAAGGGTGGGCGTAGTGGGCATAGTGGGGCTACGTGAAGCAGCGCGGAGTGTGCCCAAATCTACGCACACTTGCGCGCTCCGCGTAGCCCCACTACGCGCCGCCCGCCTCCCGCCCACCCTCCTTTTAAATTAATAACCTGCATGTTAAATAATTAAAAGTAAAGAGACTTACCTGAAGCGCGGCGTCTCCGGGGCTCCCTCTTCCTTGTTTCAACTTCTTGTGACAAATGCGCATGCGCGGAAGCCCGCGCATGCGCATTTCTCGCTGCTTCTCTCCTCTGTCTCTCCTACGTTGAATGAGTCTCTTCCAGGAAGCACCCAGGCTCCCCACAGCCAATCACAGCACTGCAAGGCAGTGTTGTGACTGGTAAGCACACAGGCTTCCCTGAGCAAATCACAATGCTGCAATGCAGCGTTGTGATTGGTCTGAGCGCCGTGGATCAGTGCTCAGCCAGGGATGGGGGCCTGGGCAAGTTCTCGATGCAGGTTGTTATGCAGCCTGCATCGAGAACATGCGAAGTGCACATGACTGTTTGGCCGGCCCGAGAGGACCAGTCAAACATTCATGCGCACTTTACAGCGTGCAAGTGGGTCTGCATACTCCGTGATCATGCCCGTAGCAAGCTCTTTTGTAGATTCTAACAAATCGGTGTTTGACCTCTTTTTTGCTGACCAAGCCAAAAGGCTTATGTTCCTTCACCCTCTTAGTATACGTATATACCTGATCACCTATGACTCCAAATGAACACATTGGCTTGTGCACCAAGGGGCATATTCATAAAGGAATTGTGCCACCAGAGCGACACATCTTAGGACGCTCCGCTGGCGCAGTGCCCTGATCCTTATTTACAACACGGCGTTAAGCCTCTCTGCGTGCCTTAAAGCCGCTTTGTAAATTACGTACCCTTTCACACAGGTATTTGCATTACTGGGGAATACAATGGGTGTTGCTGTGGGCATTCCACCACTACACCCATTGACTTTTATCGCTGCCCCAATGATGTGTAAATTTGAGACAGTGCCAAAAACTAACACCACTGAATAGCAGGCGTTAGATTGACACAACAAGGAGAAATACTTTTATTTTTCCTCGTTATTGCTCTTTGTATGTGTGCTGCATTCTGTAGCACACATATAAAAAGCAGATTTTCTTCAAAGATTGTTCACATGCAGGAAGGTGTCCCTTCCTATTGATCCCAAGCTTGCTATTGATCCCAAGTATTCAAAATACAGTGGGGTTTAAGTGCCTGTTAAATCTATTTACATAACATAACATAATGCTATGTTATGTTATGGATCCCAAGTATTCAAAATACAGTGGGGTTTAAGTGCCTGTTAAATCTATTTGAGCAAGGTGCTGCTGTGTTCCCTAGTTCCGTACACCAAACCTACAAACTGAAACTACATTTCCTGTCTGACACTTATTAAATGCCGCTGGCAGACAACTTTACGTAAATTTTCCAGACCAATTGTAAATTGATAAATTGTAAATTGATACTTGTATAGCGCACTACTCACCCGCAAGGGTCTCAAGGCGCTTGTACGAATACCGCTGTGGAACCCATCCTGGCTTTCCCTGTGAGGCGTCCACTCCTGGGCACCCCCAAGGTGGAGGCCAGGCATCCTTAGCGTTGTGGGGGCCGTTGTGGAGATTAAGCAAGCTATTGCCCAGAGTTGCAGAGTGGGACTCCATGATTGGAATGGCACCGAGGTGAGAATTATCAGGTCCGTGGAATTTTTGAGCCCAAGACCTGCCGAGGCGGGGAATTGAACCCTGGTCCCGGGCTAGATCTCTGCATCAGGGTCTGCCGCTCTAATCATTGAGCCACACTTCTCCACAACCTGCTAACCTACTAATTACTAATCTTGGGTTTCATAGTAACGTGTTACTCACCATAAAAAGGACTTCAATGACTCGCCAGGATTCGTAAGTGCTATATAAATCCATTTACAAATACAACACTGTACAGAGTGGGCTTTGGGGGTCACACCATGCTCATGATTGGATAGCAGTCTTGTCTTGCTCAGTTTGATGCTCCTGATTCAATGGTTTCCCTCCATATTCTTGTCCTGGTCCTGTACCTGAAGTACAAGATGTCTACCAACCATCAATTTAATTGGATGAGTTATATATTTCCACTGCTAACAATATAGAACCTCTTATTTTTTTTTCTTAATGACTTTATTTTCACATTTTGATCAAATCAAAACAATGAGCATTGAAATACGGCAAAGCATGGCACAATGACTAGGCAAAATAAACAAAAGACGGATATCTCCCGTACACAAGTCTGTCAAGTGTAACATCATTAATACAAAGATTCAGCAGTAGTTACCAACGTACAATGACAGCATAATATTTTGCAAATCAGGTACATGACCCCACTTTAGCATACAATAATCACAGTACAGCACCTCCTGTAGGAATCAGCACAGTACTGTACTGCGGGGCGATCCATCCATTCAGTCCGGTTCTAATTTTAGCAAGTAGGGCCTCAATGGATCCCAAAAGTCTTGCAGACGAGCCGTCGGTGGCAGAGTCTCTGCATATAAGCCTGACCATTCCTCACACACCAGCATGTCCTTTAGCCAGTCCCTAAATTTCGGAGCGAGCCCACCCCCCCATGTCATCGCCACTCTACACTTACCCAAAAGCAAGGCAAGGACAGTAAATTTCCAATATGTTTTTGGAATCTGTTTAACATACCCCAACAGCATCATGATGGCGGTGAGATGGTAGGCTTGATCCGTCATGTTGAGTAATACCGTAATAAGTTGGGACCAAAATGTGGCGTCCCTGCAAAATGAAAAAAATCTGCATCCGGCATTCCACAAAGTTTGCATTTAGTATCAACATCATAATAGTAGCGTTCGAGTTCTACAGGGGAAAGATACATTCTATGTAAATACTTTTAATGCATCAATCTATACTTACCATTGTAGGACACCTCCTTGGTTTGTTGACAACAGAATTCCCATTACTCATTTCTTATATCCTGTCCCAGATTACCCTCCCACGCATGGCGAGTCCTAAGGCATTCCGGGATCGAGTAGTCCATTGCTGTGATACACAATTTTAATATGAGCTTATAAGGCTGTGAGCTAGTAAGTATGATGTTCAAGATCGACCATTCACTGTTTCCTCTGGGAACATATAAAAAAGGCGTTGTGCTTTGTGTGCATGTTTATCATAAGAAAGAACATCTACTATAGTTGCCCGTGTATAGTGGCCCGTGAGACTCCCACATATTCCCTGTATGTTTTGAATTTGTGTGCGACAAATAAATCTCCCAGTGTGAGAAGATGTCTCTTCTGCAGAGACTGTAAAACTCCAGGGGCTCTGTCCAATTGTAACATATGATAATGCCTAATTTGTACTTGTGCCACTAAGTAATAAACTTAAAAGTAGGAGGCTGCAAACCCACCCTTACGATACAAAGGTTGTAAGGTGTGCCACCCAATCTGGGTTTGCCTACCCACGCTAAGTTGATCATGAGGCAATATTTTGAAATAAATAGAGCAACCTAGGGAGGACTATCATTTTCATTAGAGCTACCCTACCCGCCAATAACAGCGGGAGGGGTATCCATTTATCAATGTGAGACTGTAGGGTCTCCAAAATTCTCCCAAAGTTTACCCTTGTAATGGTTGGAATATCTGTATGATAATAGATACCCAAGTATCTAACCGGGCAGTCTGCCACTGTAATTGAAAAGGGGTGTTCGGTCTGGTGGTGGCTATTGTCAAGTATAATTGATTTAGAACAATTGATCTTAGCTCCAGACCAGCACCCACAGTCTATTGTTTCCTTTATGATGATATTCAAATTGGCAGCTGGATCTCGGACCACAAGCATCTCATCATTAGCATTCATAAACATAAGTGTGTGGCGGACCCACACGTTTACACCCAGTCTATGTTAGAATTCACGTAAGTCGCATGCCCTGGGCAAAAAGAAGAGGCGACAGGGGGCATCCCTGTTGCATACCCCAACCTATCTCGAAATGCTCCAACATGCAGCCATTCAAGCATAATCTAGCTAATGTATATAACAACTGCACCCACTTCACAAATGCCCCGCCCTGCCTCATTCTGGTTAGCAGCACTGTGAGCAGAAAAGGATAGTCAACAGTATCAAACACCTTGGCGATGTCTACAAATGTTGCAACAACTGGCACCTCTGGATGGATTCAACTGGTGTGTAAGAGCAAACGGCGAGCGGAGATTATCTGCCATTGAGCGGCCTGTGATAAAGCCGGACTGGTCAGAGCAAGTCAAGTTGGCCAAAATTTTGCTGTCAATGTTTATAAGAGATAGAGGCCAATATGACTTGCATTTATACAAAGATTTATCCGGCTTGGGCAGTGTGATTATGATGGATTCCCTCATTGACAAGGGTAGTGTGCCCTGTGGAAACACTTCGGCATGCAAGTAATTTAGGTGCCAGTTCCTCAGCGTAAGTTTTATAAAACTCTACCGGGAGTCCATCACTCCCAATTGCCAGTCCATTCTTTAGTTGTGTAATATCCTGTTTAACTTCCAGAACTGTCGGGGGTCGTCACAGGATCTCATGGTGTGCCTGATCTAACCATGCCAAGGCAACTCACTGTAAATAATTTTCCACTTCTGCAGGGGCAGCCTGTGTGTGAGAGGCATATAGCCCTTGGTAGAAGGCAACAAACGCCTGCTGAATCTACTCAGGGTCATGCAGTAGGTGCCCATCAGGAGTGTCTACAGCAGAGGTCTTCAAACTTTTTTGCTGTGAGCCCCTCCAGAGCAAAATGTTTTCAAGTCGGGCCCCCCTCCAAAACTTTATCAGTACTTGGGGTAGTGGAAAGATCCTGGACGAGTGCAGGGGGTGGAATTACCATTTCAGGAGTACTTTTTCTGTAACTGATAATCCACACTAAATGTGACCCTGTAAAAGAGCAAATATATCAAGCAATAACACAACTCCTGATACATGGGGTGTTGTGAGCCCCTCACACTCCTGAGACACAATGCAACTGCACTTGTAGCACTAATGATAGCTATAGCCTTGAATAGCAGACTGTGTGCTGTGCCTCATTCACCTCTTCCGCAATATGCATGGCCATCACTCCAAACTTGGAACAGATTCTCTGTCCCTTTCAGAATAAAATGAGCTCTGGCATGTTGTCCACCACTTTGCAGCAAGGGTTCGCTCACCTCCACGCTAGGAAGAAAAGCCTACGGTCCTCTTTTATAAATGAAAGCAGTCATAATTGTTATGCAGTAGGCCTCTCACTCCAAGGGTCCCAGGGCCTCTGCATCTGCTTCAGTAATAAGATCAACTGCCTTGTGAAGTGGTGTTCTTCTCTTCCCCTTATTGAAAAAATTGGACTCCATCTTTCCCCTTTCCCCACTCTGTCATCTCTCTGGGACTGAAGCTAATGTGTCTACCCTGATTACATTTTCCCCTTCTCTTGGGACATTGGTCCGAGGCCCAAAGAAACACTTGCAAAACAATGGTATCAATAGTGGGCCCCAACATACTCAAGAAAAGACAGTAAAAAAAACTAATAGGGGATTATTTGACACCTCACGCCCCTGGCCCCCTTGCAACTGCATCCGTGGTACAAATGATACCTACTACTCTGCCCACTCTCTCCACTGGCCCATCATTCCTAGTTGTAAGGTCCAAAGCAGGTTGTCTGCTCCTTTTTGTCATAAAGAAAAGGGAGTACATCCCACATCTTGCCGCCTATTGCTTTGGACCTGTTCCCTGCGCTGCAAGGGTAAATATGGCCCTAATGCGTACCAGGAAAAAAGGGTTCCCATCCACCATAATGTAACACAGACACAATTGGTGTTTACTGCCCTAGTGCCACTGCACCTGCTTCACTAATTGTAGTGATGGCCATTTGAAATCCACAATTCACCATCTGCTGCATATTCTACAGATTTTAACAAACTAAAAATCTGTTTCTAGCTCAAACGGATCAAAAGTTACTAAAAAGGCAACAACACATGATGGCACGCAGTGGAAGGCCCATCGCAAAGGTTGACCGTCAGCTTTCTGTTGCTTATTGCTGAATTTGGGTGTTAATCTGGCATTAATGAGGTGAAACATTTGCCCACACAGTGCTAGCATGAGTAAAATTGATAAAATAATGAAGAAACACTATCACAAAAAGTACTGTGTTAAGCCGCATGTGTTGGCTTTTTTTTCTGCCGCATAATTTAGTCAACCCTGCCACATAATTTCCTCCTTCCCGGCGCATAATTCCAGCAGCCTTGCTTATACAGTGTATAGTAAATATGTTAAATAATGACTTACATATTCACAGTGCTTTATGTTATAGGTAGGGGTGGGCGGAATTTGCGTAGTCGCGCTACGCTAAACTCCGGGAAACGGTAAAAAATCTCCACGAGCACGCAAAAGTTCCGCAAACATGCGGAATTGCTTGTTCCGCCCGTTCGCGATGCTTTATTCCTGTTTGCGAACGCTGTTTGCGTGCTCGTGGAGAAATATCTTGCGAACACGCATTTTTAAAGCGCGAACAAGCAAAAAATTCCGCGAAGACGCGGATCGCAGAATCTTTGCCAATTCCGCATTTTCCGCGGAATGCGCAATTTCCCAAATTCCGCGAATTCCGTGAGCGGAACGGAATTTACCGCCCAGTCCTAGTTACAGGCTAGGACTTCACCGAATTATAAATAGAAAAGTCAGGAATCCACACTATGCCAAGCAGGATTCAATCGTCTGATTCTCTGGTTTCACAGACAACTGTAGTAATCGCATTAATGAATTGAGGTTTGATAATATTAAAGAAAGTGTTTCCAAGGATTACTTAAATTTGCATTTATTTTTCGTTTATGGTATGTGCATTATTTATATGCAGCTGGCTAAATGTGAAAAATCTGCCAAATACTTACGGGAAATGTTTTTTTTTTTTTTTCAGCCACTTAGCCACGTCTTTAATCCCGCCACCATGGCGCCAAGAATAACAGTTGCCATCGTTTTATATGACCTTTACTTGCTGGATGTAAATAAAGACAGCCTGGAAACGCGATAAATAAAGAAAGTCGCACTTCCAGGCCATCTTCTTTTATAAGTATTTACACAGGCATATGTGCCCACCTAGGAACATAGCCACAGCCCTCCAGGGGGGGGAAGCAGCCTTTTTAACGCAACCGTTACAACGCATGCGATTACATTGCATGTCGTTGCAAAGCAAAAGGTGTGCAGCAGTGGGTAGAAGGTGTTGTATTTAACTCCAACACCTTCCCTACTGTTGCACACACTGGAGTTGGAATAGAAAATTAATCTATTCCAACTTCCAGCGCTCCCCCGACAGAAAGTTGGGGTAAAGTTTTGTGCTGCAATGGCATGTGATGTAATTGCATGCGTTGTAACATCACATATTCTCCAGGGGGGGTCGCCCCACAGTTTGAAGACCTCTGATCTACAGTAAGGACAAAATTGGCAGTCCACCGGGGTTTGAGAAGCATGGCTAGCGAGTGCCCCGACCTGTCTCACATTCCGTATTTCCTGGGCTGCTAGTATTTACTTACGAATTTTACCTCTCTATCTGCTTCGTCCTGAAACTCCAACAGTAGTGCCCACATTTGGTCTAATAGGCTCTGGTCTATGGAGTCCTCATAGCGGAGTCCCAGGTTGCGAATATTTCCAGCTTTTTAAGTCTCTCTCTAATTGATTTGAGGATTCCATGCCCCTTAGCAAAGTACTCACCCCGATTAACAGCCTTCAAGTCCTCCCAAAAAAAAGTGGCAACCGTGGTGACAGGGCCCTTATTTAAGGATATATAACCCATAATCGCAGAGGGGATTTCTTCCTTTAATAACGTATCGAGCAGCGCCCTAGGTTGAAGTCTCCATAACGGAGCTTATACCCAGGAAGTATGCAAGGTGATCAGTAAAACCACCAGGGAGTGGTCAGCCAGAGTTCTGGGTAAGTGTCTCACATCTTTCATCTAGCCCACCACATCTTGTGTACCCACCCAGAAGTCAAGCCGTGAGGAGGTATCATGCACGAGGAGTGAAAAGTGTACTCATGGGCCACCCCATGCAATCCTCGCCAAACATTTAACATATCAAACTGTGCCATTATGTCCAAGAATGCAGGACAAGCCGCGGTCAGTCGGCGCTCGTGGCGATCAGAACAGTCCAAGTCAATATCAAATACTAGATTGTGGTCTCACCCCCAGATGATGGTGCCAAGGTCAACTGTAAGACATTGTTTTAGTACAGTACTGAAAAAGTATAGAAAATCTACGTTAGGGCCATACGTATTAAGCAGTGTAACCCAGGGCCGGACTGGCCGTAGCGGGCACTGGGTGTTTCTCCAGTGGGCTGGAAGGAAGGGTGGGGGCCATTTTTGTTACTGAGGGCCGGTTTTGCAGCAGTGCTGCAATATCAGCCCCCTTTAGCAAAAGCAACAGCAGTGTAAAGTAGGGTCGGAGGTTCTCCGTAGCCCCGCCCCCTCCCCCCAGGGGCCGGTGGAGCGGAGCTGCCAGGGCTGGCTTCTGTTCGTAGTCCGTCTGGGGTGTAACCTGTTTATATCCCAGGAGGCCTTGTAGTATTAGATACCATCCGTCCAGATCTTCTATGGTCCAGAGATGTCGCAACGGCACCTGCTTTTGGATAATGATAGCTTCCCCCTAGAGTAAGAGGAATAAGAAACAAAGGATTGATAGGGGCCCATGAGGTGGTCAATCACGTCCCTCTCCCTGGCATAATGTGTGTTTATTGCAAATAAATGATGTCCACTTTGAGGCAGTTGAGATAGGTGAGAACTTGGCGACATTTATGAGGGTTGTTCAGACCTCAGACACTACAAGTGAAAAATTGTAATGCTAGGCCTCCACAATCAGGTATATGCAACATATAAAACCAGAAGTATTAATGTTGTGTGATCATATACAGGAATTCTTAGCCACTTTCCACAGCAGTTCACCAATTGATGAAAAGTACAAACATCCTTTCCACCCCTCACCCTTCCCTCCCACACTAGGACCCAATCTCTCAGTGAATCCCCAAAACAGTACAAATAGACTGATCGGAGAGGTAAGAACAAACTAGTTTGAGCATCAAATAACTCTTTTGATAGCATGGCCAAATGCTGGGGGCAGCCAGAGCACTGATAAGGTAGTGACAACCAGCAAAAGAGTCATGGCAACTTAGGTATTGTAAAAGGGCTCTCAGCTGGTAATGGTATGTAATATTAAGAGCGAGCCAATGCAGCAGAGCTTGCAATATGAACCATACAACCGAAGTGGGATCTGTGACACATGATATTGTAACAGTGTAAGTATTGCTATTCGAGTCTGAAAGGGACGCCAGGAATCGGCCGAGGGGCCAGCGATCTATGCGCCCTCTCGATTACAAATGACTGGGAGAATTTCTCAGCTCCAAATAACTTGAGAAGTATTTTTTCAATCAAGTCTTCATCGTGCCCCATCACTGTAGTTTTAGGAACACCTCATATTCATACGTTGTTTCTCCTAGACCTGGCTTCCAAATCGTTGTTTTGTAGTTGAACTTTAAGGAGCTCCCCTTAAACCTCCTCCAAATTTTTGACCTGTTGCGTGTGTACATCCTCGCCATCAGAGATATGCTTTTCAGCATCTGTATGGTGCATGTTGCTTATCCATGAAGCCGTTCATGTCATCCATGTGTCTGCTCGGGGAGCCCAGCTTATAATCAATGGCGGTGAGACTGGTTCGCATTTCGAGTAGGATCAATTTAATGTCTTCAGCCGGAGGGGAAGCATCTCCCCCATCACCTTCTCCTCCAGGCAACTGATCGGCTGGGGGTGCTGCAAGACGCAATTGTCTCCTAGATTCACATGTGAGGTGCTGTTGATGAGAGTCTGTTTTGCATACTGTGCAGTGGTAGAATATCAAGTGTTCACTTGTTAGCAGGTTGGGCTAAGGATGGGTAGTGGAACAGCAGAGCAGGCCTAGGAAATGTCCAGCAGTAAAGTCCCCGCCTATGGGGCAGGTAATGTCTCACTTGACGCTGACATGCAACTTTGACCAAATAGTAGAATGAAGATTGCATAGTACAGCACACGTGTCCAAACTACATTATTTGAGGCAGGTCGTGTCGATGTGGGTGTGAATCAAAATACATTGCACTTACTGGGCAACATGTTATGGAGAGGACATCCAGCGTAGCTCCCCCAGCAGCAATCCCCTGCTAGGAGCGATCACCACTCCCACGTTGCTTAGGCTCTTCTCTGCAGGTAGAGGAGATGTACAGCGGTAGGCCTCGTTTAGGCCACAAACGCACGTGGGTGTCGGCACGCTCCCCCGGCTGTACCCGGCATGTCCGGCATCACCAGTGGCCCCGAATAGCAATCTGGGGGCCTGAATCAGTGCAGCATGGTCCACCGACACCCCAGGTGAGGGCAACAGCACGTGCCACCACAAAGGAGCGGAGCGCCAGACAGCCCAGTGGTGCAGGATTGGCATGGGCAATCTTCCCCAGGTCTCGCGGGCCAGGAGCCATGGCGGGTCCTGGCCGCATTCACTTCAAGCTGAGCTGCTGGCGATCATGTTAAGCCCCCTGGCTGGGTGATGTCGCGGACTGGACTGGGACGACTAGCAGGATAGGTGGTCCAGGCCGGCAGAGCCCAGTTAAAACACCGCCATCTTTGAGCAGCGGAAGGCACGTCCCCCATAGAACCTGTTCTTTATTTCTGTTTTAGCACTCCATGGAAGTGCATCACTTTCCTCGCTCTCTTTCCTCCACGTTCTCCACCTCCCACCCTGTGTCTTTATTCCCACTTATCATTCCATCCCACCCACTTTTCTTTCACTCCCTCAAACCTCAGTGCCTATTTATTTTTATTTAAGATGAACTAATATTGCAAGGGCCGGATAGCTGCTTATTGTCACAGGGATGTACACATGCTTCAGCTCATGTGTACTCTAATTTTTTATTTATTGTTAAAAAATGGCAGTCAGGCAACATGAAAAGATATAGTAATAATAAGTAAAAATAAAAAAACCTTCTATGATGTTGGCTGTGTTCAACACACACCCCCCAGCAGCCATCTTGCATTGATTTTTCCCCCATATTAAAAGTGACGTGCCAGCGGCGCAAGGGGCTTGTAGATAAGCCCCATAGTTTGACAAAAAACGTTCCATGACGGCCACTCCCACGGAATTGTATTCAAGCACTATTCAAGTCCTTAAAATACAGTAGCATGTCTCTGGTAGTTTATGCATCCAAACTCTGGATTCTGTTGAGCACATGTGCGAAAGCTCAGACAGCATAGATAGTGTGCATCAGGGCCTCGGGGCGCACACGTCACATCCAAATAGATTCTAATGTCCATACACCAGTGAACATTCTAGTGCTGTTAAAGCGGACAGGTAGGCGCTGCTTTAGAAGAATGCCTACTATACAATTCGGTTAAAGAGATTTGGGGCATAGCAACATGCGAGGAACCACGGAAGAGTTTAAGGCGCTATTATGAACTGCGTGTTAAATTTCGACCCCTGTGTAAGCAGAAGAGGGGAGGGGATGTGGTCCGTCGGCTACGCTGCCGGATTTGGTGCTGGAAACCAGGGTTCGAGCCTCGAGGTCGCGTCCACATCCTGTGATTCTGGGCAAATCACTTTATCTCCCCGTGCCTGAATAAGTAATGTAAATACGGTGCTCATGTACAGCGCTCCAATACCTTCGGGTCGAGTTCGCGCTATATAAAAGATGCAAAAAACAAGATGGGAATTTATTGCTGTTTGAAAACATCACACCCTCCCAGCTGTTTCCCTTTAACAGATAGATATACTCCGAAATCGGGATAGGGAAAGGGGTATTTTAGAATGCCCAGATAAAGTCAAAACTTGCTGAATTCAGTGTGCTACATACCAAATATGAAGTTTATGCTAAACTTCCAAATTGAAAACTCAGAACAGGAACATTTATCACACTCAATAAATACCTCAACCTAGGACATAGTGGGTATAAAGAGACGAGTCAGACCCGCAGGCCTGGAGCAGACGCAGACCATTAGCATAATGCACGTTTGAAATGCCAGACGTTTTCGGGCAGAGTCTCACTTAAAAAAATGATTATTTAAGAAAGGATTGAAATAGAGTCGGTGCCAACCCTCAGAAAGCGCGTGACTGCCTCTGCCCCAGCAATCCCCGCTCTTCCGAGTTATGTGGAGAAATGTGCGCATTTCCCCGGCCCACCCCACCCATGAGCTGGGAACCAATTTCATTAGCGCAATAACTCCCGTGCCCACTGAAAGACACGGCCCTGGTAAAATGTGATAACCCGCGCGGATGTCACCAGGTTCCGGCCAGCACTCTCCAACAGCTGGACTTGAATTTTATCTCCTGACAGGATGGTGCCAAGAGGCAGGCAACTGTTTTATTGAGTCTGGCCGGCCCCTGCGAGTTTCATGGCTCCAGACAAAGGGAAGACCGGGGTGAGCTAATGTGTTAACAATCTGCAACATGAAAGGAAAGGGAAAAGTAGTGTATATAAAAGCACTGGCCATTCGTTTCGGCTCCCATATGTTTTTTACAGGAGAAAGCGCTGGCTGATAACTGAGATGTCTGCCCTTTCACAGGGAAACAACTTTTAACATAAATATTGAAGCGTACTGCCCCACCCTTCCTCACCTGAAATAGCATTGCACCTTTCCTGTTATCTCTGTTTTTCACCTCATTTAAGACTCCTGGCAACCTATGGGGTAATTGGTAGATTTCTTGGCAGGCCCCTTACACCCTGGAAGGCCGGTACGGCTGGATGCGAGTCACCCACATATGACTGGCATCGACTCTGAGTTGGCGATTCTGGAAGACTTTAACGTTTTTTTTTGTTATTGCATATTTATATAGCGCGAACTCGACACGAAGGTATTGGAGCGCTTTACATGAGCACCGTATTTACATTACACATTCAGGAACGGGGAGATTAAGTGATTTGCCCAGAATCACAGGATGTGGACGCGACCTCGAGGCTCGAACCCTGGCTTCCAGCACCAAAGTCGGCAGTTTAAGCCGACGGACCACATCCTCTCCAGGATTCATTTGAAGGTAGCGTGGACGGTGTCATATCTTAGGTTACTTTAGGGGCGATGGAAGAGTGACTAGGAGAAGGTCTGTTAGATACTGAAGTGGGCTGTAGGCGAAGAAGATGGTTAGTGGCGTCAAGACTGTTGTGCATGTGTAGAGGGACAGTCAGTCTGCCTGTTATCCATGGTAAGTAGTGGGCATGGCTCTGAGGAGAACGAAAGATTGGCACGAGTCATCTGGGAGACCTAGGCCATCGCAGACTTAATTCGAGGTGAGGGTTGATTTTGTGACTATTGAGCAGATGGTGGCAAACAAAGATGGCGCTTAGGAGAGTGGATCAGGCCCAGAGCAAAATTCACCCCATATTCTCATATTAAAACCTTTACTGTAGAATTACGCAGATCTCCAACCCCTATGCTTGACGTATGAACCAATTTCAACAGTTTGGGGCTTAATACGAGTACAGGGTCCTGGATCCATTGTACGCATGGTGTCTGTCCGACCACCACCACCCCTGCGGGCCCACCCCCGCCATATTCTGAGGGAGGTGGTCAGACCACCACAGGGCCACCGCCTCCGCCGGGATCCAGGCTCCTTCATCAGTGACAGTGTGGAAAGGGGCAGCAATATGCTGGTGGTGCCAACACCGCCGAGCATATTCCGAGTTGCACTTCCACCGCCCATTTCGTGGCGGTGACCTCGCCATGAAAAGGGTGGCGGACATGCATGTAAGGGGGCCCTAACAGGGCCCTGGGCGAATTTGCTCATTGGGGGTGTACATGTTGTGCCCCCCTATATTTGCACCTTTGTTCCTGTACTGTGTGGCATGCACGACATGGTGCATTCCACACCATGCAGGAACATCCTGTAGGCGCAGTTACGGTGACAGTCTGCTTGTTAGGCTCTCCTATGATCCTAACAGACTGCCACTTTGACACCACCGCTGCACCCTTGCCCGCCCTGGATTCAACTCTGAATCCTGCAGGTGGGTGCACCACTGGCTTGGCGGTCCGCCTGGGAACTCATAATCAGGCCGAGTAGTGCGCTCAACCCCATACACCAACAAACACTCCACCAAAACCTGAGAAGGTTCAGCTGTTTAATGTACTGCATGAGGTTTCCCCAAGACTCCAAAACAGACTGACTAACAGACACAGCTTACTCTAGTTAGGCGAAGCGTCACATCACCTGCACTCCCACTTTAAAACACCATCCAGAAACAAGCATTGGCAAATCCAATAGGTTCCACATGTGGGCTTTTTTTTGGCTTTGACTGTCGGTTGGGGACGGAGAACGTGAGTGCAGGTGATCAGAGGGAATGGGACTGTTAAAAAATGCACTATGAAGCAGTCAGCACTGGCCAAGTCATAGTGTTTTTTTCCTGATGGAGGTTGGTGGGTGGTAATAAGCAAGAGGGACAATGAGGGGGTGGTAGGGGAATAAGCAACAGAACAGGGGGAGGGAGGGAAGCAATACATATGGAAGGGGGTGGGAGGGGAAGAAGCAACATGGACAACGGCGGCAGGGAAGAAGAAAGCAAATTAATGCAAAATAGTACCTCAATCACAGAGACAGCAGCAGAAGAACCCTAATCCAGATGAATCGAACTTGGTCCATGCTCCAGCGGACAGAAGAGAAAGTGAATCTGACTCGTGTGGCCCAATTAGAAGGCAGCAAATAAAAAAAATGACAGTGATGCCTATGAATGGTAAGCAGGGGCAGGCTCCAAGCCCCCTGCTGAACATAGTATCTCCAACTAGCTAGAGTGCATTCGCTAGTGCGTGTGCTGACACAGGCATGACCTAAAAAGTCTCACCCTAACAAAGAGCGCAGTGATACCAACCTTCAAAACACAGCGCCTAGGAAATCCCAACATCCAACAGACTATCATGCTTATTTTTTTAGTGCATCCAACAATTCACTCTTTGCCAATCTACATGCCCTATTATACCATGGATGCTTTCTACATGGCCTTTTCCCACAGGGGGCTGGGGGATTTAAAATATCTATTAAACTGATGAATAGTGCTTTGTTGAGTTCACCCAGTTTTTCATAAGAATCAGGGAAGGATTGTTGCTCAATAAGAGTAGCCACGTCATCCAGAACTGGGCTAACCCTAGCATAAACTTGAGATAATTCCTCTGGGTTACTAACCAATTTATCCCATCTTACTCTGCATCTGTTGTTGGACAGGATAACCCTATTGGATATATCAGATTTGGATAGGAGTAAAAATTCACCCGTACACAAACCTGGTAAGGAAAAATCCAGTATCAGGGATTATGATCACTCTCTCCCCTAGATACCACCTTAAAATCAAGGACTCTATTCCACTCCTTACACTGAACAAAAATATAATCTAGTCGAGCCTCTCTCCCTGGCTTATTGTAAGTAGGCCTAGAGGGATTGTCAGATATTGTTCGACCATTACACGCCCTAATCGAATGGGCCATCGTTAGGGAAGTAATTTGAACGGCCAGAGGAGCCCAGGACCTTAACATTCGGCCTACCACATGTGGGATATTCCATATATCATCCTCCTCCTGATTTATAGCATCCAGCAGCCCCTCAAGTGGTTCGAAGTGGGAATTAAAGTCTCCTCCCACAACGAACATAGTACCCTCGGGGATCTTGGTTAAAACAGTGGATAGCACATCAATAACCCCTGATTCCGCAGATCGACTCATAGGTCTAGAATACACATTGATCACAGCTAATTTGGGACCTATCCGCCAGTCCAGTAGCACATAAAGAACATCATCAGACCCTGTATCGAGAACACTGGCACTACAGCCCAAATGGGTGGCAACCCAGATTGTTAGACCCCCTGACGGACGGCCCCTTCCTCCCCACCTGGCCGGGACTGAAAATGAAGCAAACCCCAAGCGAAATTGCTCTTGCCTTGCCCATGTTTCCTGGAAACAGCATATATGCTGAAGGTCTATAAATGAACCCCATACAGGACAGGTGAGCTTATTAGGAATACCAGCTATATTCCAGGAAAGAATTTTGAGTAAAGATGGGGCGTTTGAAGTAACAGAGGGGTTTTTACACGCATCAACTTCACTAGGATTCACCATAGGTATTAAATGGCCACTGTCAGGGGCGGAAGGAAGGGACTGCAACTGAGCAGGGCACGATGACCCACCAACATCGCCGCAAATACCATCCTCCCGACACAGTCATTCAACCTCCTCAAGGCAGCTGTCCCTATTGGTACAAAAGTAGTCACCTCGAGTAGGCACATCAAAACGAATGTGCCTATACCTTCTGCCTTGTGGGCTGGGTCCGACCCTGATCCATTCTTCAGCATTCCCTAAATGGGTGTGGGTATTTCATAGAGGATAAAAGAAAGACAATGGGAGGGGTTTGATAGATGTACCTCCCGTATTACCCATCCAGTTACGGATATATGAGACAATCTGTGGGTTACTAAAATTCACCAAAATGCAGTCACCCTTAATTTTCTTTATAGTGTTTCCCAGCCAGGTGACCCTCCTGACCATCAAAACATCACCTCACATATTTGGGGGCAGAGGCCTATGTGTATTCAGCCAGCTGATCACTTTATTTTTTAGAGAGTCATAAGTTTCTAAGACAGAATTAGTAGGCTCTGGGACACCGCTTAAAATTATTACATAGGGTGCTGCCTCAGGGGGAAGGTTCACTACGTTTTTCCATCTTAGACTGGCCGCTTCTTGGTTAGTACGGTCATCAGTATCATTGGGGATCTTCCCTGGTTCTATTGGATTTAATTTGGCTAACCGATTAGGATTCCTTACCGGGGAGGATAATTGGCCCTGTAAAAGTGGGGGCGTAACAGTAGTGGGAAGTGAAGGATTAGACATAGGTAGTAATATTCCTGCCGGAATAGATTTAGTTGCAATTGCAGATTTTGTCATACCAGCAGAATTAGAAGAGGTAAACAGCAGGGGATCTCCCGTATTCTTCGAAGCCACACTTTGGATCGTACCATTAGTCCTCACAGAATTCGCGGTAGCCCCTGTAACCATTTCTATTTCTTTAAGCCTAGCATCCATAATGTCGAATCTGACCATCAAGGGGGTAAAAAACCCCTTCAGCACATTTATGAGGGCATTTAATAGACAATCCTCCCCCCCTACAGACCCTGTTCCCAAGATTGAAGAAGGAGGCTGGAATTGCAGGGGGGTTTGTGCGGGAGTTAGATTAGATGTTACATTAGGACTTGCAATTGCCCGAGTGACCACTACAGATGACATGCTTGGTAGATTGACAGAAGGGCAATCTATTCTAGCCTTTTTTCCCCCCTTGGGCTTCCTGTCACCTTTCCTTTTGGGGACTGCACCCTCGCGCGGGCCTCGTAGACATGACAACATAGGATTGCTCCTCACATCAGAGACTACTTCCAATGTAGAGGGAGGTACACACTCAAGAATAGGCTGGAGTGAATCTCTGCGTGAGGATGTACTAGTCCTAAGATCTTGCAGGACAGATTCAATTGTTTGATCAATACTATCCATAAGAGCAGTATGTGAATCATCCAACTTGGCAGGAGATCTAACAGATGCAAGTAAACCCAGCGAGGATCTTCTAGTACTATCAATCCTATCTGAAAGGCGTCTTTCTAGCATATTCAACTCATTATCGACCACGGAATTAGCCCTGATAATGAAGCTATCCAGAGTACCTGCAACCATGGGGAGTGCTGGCATGGTTTTACTTCGGGTGTCCATTGGTGACGATGCCTCGGTCCCCGACCTGCGCACTACGCAAGTACCAAGAGGGGGGGCCCGGTCCGGTCTTAACCGTGCTTGGACGGGCTTAAACGGGCCCGCCCTTTGCCCTCTGCGCCCCACACGCGGGACTGGGCGTGCCCTAAATAATCAGAGGGAGGGATCGGGAAGAGAGCCCCAGGTGCTGGCGATGTTGAAAGCGCAAAGCGCACTGGTCCTCGCAGTCCCGACAGGGATGTCCCACTGTTACAAGCACACGTTCCTGTTTAAAACCCCGTCTGTTCCTCGTAGGCGATTCAAGAGTGTCAGGAAATGAAGAGCAAATGACCAAGCCTGCGAGTGGCTCCCGCGAAGCGGGGGCCGCGAGGCGTTAAGTTCCTTGCAGGGGAGGGGTCGGGAAGAGGGCCCCAGGTGCTGGCTATGTTGAAAGCGCAAAGCGCACTGGTCCTCGCAGTCCCGACAGGGATGTCCCACTGTTAGAAGCACACGTTCCTGTTTAAGACCCCGTCTGTTCCTCGTAAGCGATTCCAGAGTGTCAGGAAATGAAGAGCAAATGGCCAAGCCTGCGAGCGGCGCCCGCGAAGCGGGGGCCGCGAGGCGTTAAGTCCCTTGCGGTGGAGGGGTCGGGAAGAGGGCCCCAGGTGCTGGCGATGTTGAAAGCGCAAAGCGCACTGGTCCTTGCAGTCCCGACAGGGATGTCCCACTGTTAGAAGCACACGTTCCTGTTTAAAACCCCGTCTGTTCCTCGTAGGCGATTCAAGAGTGTCAGGAAATGAAGAGCAAATGACCAAGCCTGCGAGCATGGGCTGTCCACGGACGTCCAAATGTTCAACCCTCTCTGGGCAAACCCACAACCTCTTGACATAGACAAATTCTATGAGTCTGAGTAACTGGTGGGTTGAGTGCTATATGAAAATCCTATAGTGTAACATACCGTAGCATAAGATGAGGTAAGAGAACTGGCTTTAGGTGCCACAATCTAGAGGCAATGGGATACATAAGAGGGCAGCAGGAAGCTACATAACTGCCCCTTTTTCAAGAAGCTTAGCATGAAATTAGAAAAAGTCATCTTGCCTGTTGCAACAAAAGTCATTGCAAACTTTCTGAGATGCAAGGCCTTGTTGCACTATCAAAATGGGCGCTGAGGTTTGACGTTGATGAGAAAGCAATAATGGGGATGGACAGTAAAGAGATCGGGATGAAGTACTACTTTATTTGATGTCATGTTAGGTTATCTACAGAGATTTGTGTCATGCCTGTCAGATCATGGCCTTTGGTATCAGGCACGGTTCTAGCGGGTGGGCCCGGTGGGCCGGGCCCACCCAAACATGACCTCTTTGGCCCTCCCAGTCAGCAGAAGAAACCAGGAGGAGGGCCAAACATTGTGATGCTTTTTCACTTTGTTTACATTAATTATCAATCTGGGGTAGCATTGTCACCTTTCCAAAAAAAAAATACCGGCTATTTGTTGTAGTTTTAAGAGTGTGCACATGCATGGACATGATACTAAATAGAACTATGAATAAAATTGTATGTATATATTTGTACCATGACTTTTTCGACTGTTCTTACTATACTTAATAGTCTGGAATCTTTGCAGCTCTAGAATCCATTTGAAGTGTTTTCCATTTATATTCGCTGTTTGAATTAGGTACAGATAAGGGGTAACAATTATTGCTTTAGGTGGTTTTGCTAATTTTTGTACCAGCTGGGACATTAAAATACTAGTGGTGCCAGTAAAGAATCAGCCAGTTGGCAACCCTAGTCAGGTGTAATGAAGGAACCTCTAGAACCCATTTTAAAGTGCATTGTTTTTATAAATACTCTTCTAAGTATGCACTGTAAAGGGGAAAAATGCTGACTTTAAGTGAATTTCTCTATTTTTACACTGCCTAAGACATTATAATATTCATGTCGGAAGAAACCAGTAATGTGGCAACCCTACCTCATGTCGGAGGCAAACTGCAGTTAGGTGGTGTGTATGGGAGAGTGTGGACAGGGTGTTGCTTGCCAATGATGCAGCAGGTGCAGTGGCACCGGAGCCCAGAGCTGTGAGCGTCCTTTTACACCCCAATTATCTAACATAACATGTGCATTTGTAAAATTCACGTTCACCCATGGGTATCTTGGCATTGATGAACAGATATTTATTGGTACCCAACTCAATGGTACTCATTTTATTGACTTTAGAAGGATGAAAGGCTGAGTGGGCCCACGGGGTCTTGGACCTGTGACCATGAGGTCAAGCACAGGCTCCTACAGTGGACGCATTAGTCCACCAGACCCGGCTGTTTCTGTGTGTGGATTCTGAAGGTGTTTATTTATTTTAGTCTGTGTATGATGCACACAGTAATATACTGTAGGATGTGGCATACATTATTATATTCCCATAGTGACAGTGCATGCCTCATTGCATAAGCAGCCACAAGGGAATCATAAATGTCTGACCATTATCTAAGAATAAATGTGGAATTATCCTCTTCAGATAAACACATAATTTTTCATGTAAAACTAAGAAAAATGATTATTGATTTCTTTCATATGAAGTCAGCCCCCTAATACAAGTGGTATCTAAAACAGACATTTTTCAACGTTCTGTTATTGTATTAGTCATGTTTTCTTATGGCTTTTACTATAACTTCAGCGATGTAAATTATTGTGATGTTATAAGGGTTAAGGTCATGTGACATCACCTAGTCGGTAGATTGAGGACCAAAGGTAATATGATGTCACTTCTTGTGATGTCATTAAGGTCAAGGATGTATGATGTAATTTCTGCTACTCCTGGCATTTTGGTGAAACGATGTTCATGTGTAACTCTAGGGCAGTGATACTCAAAGTATGACCTTTATGTGCGGCCCCCTTTGTGAACAGCAGCACATGCTGCTGTTTAGTTGCTGAACACTAATATTCAGAAAAAAATATACAGGCATGCATTTATTAACCTGCAAATAAATGCTTGCTCATTTATTAAACATTTTTTTTAGACCTGCTTACACAGTCCCTGACCCACCCAGACCCCCTACCGTCACCCTCCTGGCATCCGTGCAGCCCTCGGTCACACCACAGACCGTACTTTGTGGTCCCTGGGCAATTGTTTGTGAGTACCCAAGCTCTAGGGCTTGTACTCTACCTTCAGAATTGTTATAAATTGGGCCTGCATTGGCCCACTCAAATTCACCCTTAGCCCACCCAGATAAAAATTCCTTTGGTATGCATGTCTCAGTGTTATATGGTAGCAGCAGTTTCAGTCGATAACCTTTCAAGTATTGCCCGGCGGTAATCGCCTCTTATACCATTCGATGAGTGTGTGCAACCGGTCGGGTCTCAGGGGGTGGGAGCCTTGATGAACTGTAATCCCTTTGAAGTGAGGTGTTTCCCTTACAGTAGGGGCAATAAACTGCATCCGCAGGGCTAGGTGTTGGCCTGGGATCGGTTCGGACAATCGGGCGCAGAGGAAGGGGGTTATCAAAAGGATGAATGACCATGTATGGGATGAAAGGAGGTGTTGGTCAGGCGCGGGATGTGGTTCCATGGCAGGGTCGCGCAGAAGGAGAGGGTTTATGGCCTATGCATTAGAGAGCGGGGGTGGTCAGCGCGCGGGGGATGTTCGCAGCGCCAGAGGGACGCGCTGGCGATTGGCAATGAGCGGGGAGAAGGGCCATGGTGTCTAAAATGGCCGCCGTGTGTTTCTGCGTGCGGCGCTGGAGAGAGACAAGATGGCGCAGATAATGTTCAGTTACGATCTAAATTTCCACAGTCCTCCCTTTTAACATATCTCGCCAGCTTGTTTAGTTCGGATCTATCCCCATAATACCACGTACTTCTACCTCGTACATAGCTTTCATATCTTCTCCTTCAAAGTTCAGACTCTTAGGGCAGATGCAGTTCGTGAAAAGTGAACATAGAGGTGGCAAGCATTGAATACCCAGGCAGCATCCACATAGTATCACAATTGGTATTAGGATAAACGAAAACAACCTCCACCCCCAGTCTTTCAGTGTGTCCCAGACCCAACTCCCAAGCGACCATCCTTCTTGTTCTTGATGAACCTCTGAGGAAAGTCTGTGGAGGTGTTCGATCGCCTTGTAGACTGAGGGTGAGTTATCCGGTACGTAGGTACAACAGCTGGATCCAATGATGCGGCATGCTCCTCCACGATCAGCCAGAACCACATCTAGAACAAGGCGGTTCTGGAGAGCCACCAGGCGGACGGCCTGAAGCTCGGCGGTGTTGTTGGCAAGGATGCCGGCTATAATGTTCATTGTTGTTTCGACTGCCTGGGTTAAGTGCCGGATGGCACGGCTGTTTGCCATTGGACCCCACAGTGGAACAAGTCCCTTTACTGCATCCATGAACTGTGCTCCAGTGGAGTCGGCTTGTACAATGTCCTTTGCACGTTTCTGCCGGTGATGGTTTGCTGGAGCCACATATGTTGGAGGAAGGATAAAGGCGATGTAGCAGGTGCCTCCCCAACCTTTCGGAGGCCAGGTGTAGGCCTTAGTACCTCAGACAAAGTACATATTTGGGGAGGTAACAAAGGAGGGTGGGTCAACTGAGTCCAATGTTCGGGTGATGAGACAGGAACTGTGGCCTACCGGCTGTGTTCCTAGGCCTTCGAGGCACACCAGACCTGTGATGTTAACGACGGATAGGGCCACTGTTAGGGTGGCGGCCGTTCGTTTCCGGAGGTAAGAGAAGGTGGGTCTGGCTGGGTTGTTAAACACCTGCATTTCAACTCCCTCCTTGGCAGGGATGTCCATATGGAAAGAGGTGTTTGATCTCAGAGGACAAAAGGGGGCAGAGGTTTTTCCAGTTTGGTTCAGCCAGAACCCATGATAGAAGTGCGACACAGTTTTGCCGGAAGTGGCATGGTCCTTGTAACTTTCTTGCAGGAGGATTAGCCAAGCGAGGCAGGAGCCATGGACAGAGAAGGGCGAAGGGATGAAAGGGATAGAATGTCCAGTGGCATGTGGTAGCAATCCACAGATCCAGCAGTCAGTGGCATTGGCGGCAAGATTGTGTTGGTGGAGCAGTTGCACAAAAGAGTTATTCCAGAACTCCTTACGTCTTTCTCGGAGTTGGGGTGAAAGTGAAATCAGATGGTGTTCTTTCATGGTGGTGGGTTGAGCAGTGGTCAGCAATGTCTTATGAGCGGGTGCGTTTTCTTCCATGATCCAGAAAGTGACCATGAGAAGGAGGCAAAGGAGAAGGGTAATAAAAAGTGCAATAGTCTTTGAGCTGTGCATTTTGTCAGTCTTTGGGTTTTTGTAGTGGATCTTCGGACGTCCGGTTGCTTCCATCATCTTCATGTCGGGCGCTTCCATCACCTTCAAGGGACTCGGTAGCGGGCAGAACCACAGACTTTGTTTAGTTTCTCTCCTGGAGGCCTTTGAGGTGACTAGGCTACCGCTCTGAGATTTCAACTTAGTTCGTGGCCTGCTTAGCCGAAGTTCCCTCCTTTCTTCGTAGGTTATACCCTTCTTTGGATGGCACAGTGGGGTCAGGATATTCAGTCAATTCAAGTGTCTCTGTATTCGGGTAGCAGTTCAGGGATGGTCGGTCTTTGTCCAGAAGTTCCTCTTGGGCGGTGATGTTGTCGGTGGTCGTCAGGGTCGATGATACCTTCTTGTAGTGGTGTGCATGCAGCCAATTACGTTTCCCCTCCACTCGAAGAGCTGTTCGGGTGGTGATCAGGACTTGCAGGGGCCCGTCCACCGGGGCTCCAGACTCTTTGTGCGCTGGAAATTACGCACTAGCACGTAGTCTCCGGGTTGGATATCGTGTCCGGGGCCCCTGGAAGCATCGGGAATGGCTTGCAGCACCTGCTGATGGATAACAGACAACGTTTTAGTTAGGTTGTACAGATAGTCAGACATGAGGACGTCCGGGACGTCGTGAATGGATGCTGGTTTTGGTGCAGTCCAAAGGTTCATGGGTCGCCCGAAGACGACCTCGTAGGGGGTTAAGTGGTGTTTGGTAGGAGTGGAACGCATTGATAGCAATGCTAGTGGGAGGGCGTCTGGCCATTTCAGTCCTGTGGTGGCAACTATTTTGGCTAGTTTGAGTTTCAATGTGGCATTATGTCGCTCAACCAGGCCTGCAGATTGGGGGTGGAAGACCGCATGAAACTTCTGTTTTACACCCAACCCTTTTAAGATGAGTTGGATAACTTCGGCTACGAAGTGGGGGCCGTTGTCGCTCCACAAAATGCGACAAAGTCCGTAACGGGGGAAGAATTCTTTCAGTAGTACTTTTGCGGTAGTCATAGCAGTGTTGTTGCGGGTTGGGTAGGCTTCCACCCATTTGCTGAAGGCGCACACAACGACAAGCACGTACTTCAGGGTTTGGCACCTTTCTAACTGAATGTAGTCCATCTGTAGGACCTCAAAGGGGTGACTAGGAACCCCAAACCCTCCCCGGGGTACAGCAGTTCCTTTACCAGGGTTGTGTTGGAGGCATATCAGACATTGTTGGACTAGGCGTTTAGCTGAGTCTGGGATTTTGTCGTTGTGCCAGACTTTGGAGATGAGTTCAATCATGGGGGCAGACCCTATGTGTGTGGGGGAGTGTGTCATGGTCAGCATGGGAATCAGGTATGAGTCAGGTAGCAACCATTTGTTCGTGTCTCTAGTTCGCCAGCAGCCTTCATCGTCTTTCAATCCCACCCGTGCCCATTCAGTCAATTCGTGTGGTGAGCTGGCTAATTGTATGTCCCTAATGGTTTCCCTAGCATCCTTCCATTTTTCAGTTTGTGACCTGGTCACGTACATGCGTGTTGTTGACCTATTCTCGGCTGTGGTTCGGGCAGTGATGTCAGCCAGCGCATTTCCCTGTCCTATGATGTCCGTCACCTTTTTGTGTGCCTGGCATTTGATCACAGCTAGCCGTGTGGGGAGGAGGACTGCTTCGGTCAGAGCGGAGACTAGATCTCCATGTAGGATGGGTGTGCCATGGGAAGTCAGGAATCCCCTCTCCTTCCATAGGAGCCCAAAGTGGTGAACCACCCCGAAGGCGTACTGGCTGTCGGTGTAAATGTTTGCGGTTGTCCCCGCTGCTAGGATGCATGCTCGCGTGAGAGCAATCAGTTCAGCCGCCTGTGCGGATCGCTGTGTGATGCGGGCTGTCTCAACAACTGTTCGGGCCGTGGTGACTGCATAGGCGGCTGAAGTGGTGCCGTCGGGGAGCTTGATGCATGAGCCATCTACCCACAGCTCTCCATCAGGATCTGGGAAGGCAGTATCTCGGAGGTCAACCCTACTTTTGGTCTGTTCGTCGGTGAGGGTCACACAGTCATGTATAGGGGACGCATTGGGGTCATTGTCAGGGAGAGGTAGCAGAGTGGCTGGGTTCAGAGTGGTGCATCGTTTCAACGTGATGTGGGGTGCAAGCAGAGTCAGTTCATAACCAGTCAGTCGTGCGCTAGTCAGGTGTTGAGTCTTAGTCTGGTTCAGGAGGGTGTCAACTGCATGGGGTACTAGCACGGTGAGGCGGTTTGAAAGCACGATCCCCTCACTTTGTCGGATAGAGACAGCAGTGGCGGCTACCGCTCGAAGGCAGGCGGGCAAAGCTCTGGCTACAGGGTCAAGAGTGGCAGAGAAGTAGGCACAAGGGCGTTGCCTGGGACCTATTGACTGGGTTAGGACAGACAACGCGCATCCCTCCCTTTCGTGGGTGAAGAGGGAGAAAGGTTTAGTGTAATCTGGGGTTCCTAGGACTGGTGCTGAGCAAAGGGCATCTCGTAATTCTTTGAAGGAGGATTGGCATTCGGGTGTCCAGGGGAGGGGGAAGGGGACATCTTTAGCCACCAGGGAAAGCAGAGGTTTTACAATAAGACTGAAGTTTGGCAACCACTGTCGACAGAAGGAGGTGAGGCCTACCAGAGATCGCACTTGCTTCTGAGTTTTGGGAACAGGGGTTTCTAGGATGGTCTGAATTCGGTCAGGTGTAAGCTTCCTCCCATCTTTGGATAGGAGGTGGCCTAGGTATGTCACTTGGGGTTGGCAGAATTGCAACTTCTTCCTGGAGACCTTGTGACCGTTCTCCGCGAGGAAGTGGAGGAGGTGGATGGTGGCTGTGACTGCAAGTGGAGTGGTGTCGGCCGCCAAAAGAATATCATCGACGTACTGTATTAACACCACTCCGTCCGGTAGTTGAACTGCATCCAGTTGTCTCTTGAGGGCTTGGCTATATATGCTGGGACTCTCAGTGTAGCCTTGTGGTGCCCTACAAAATCTGTATGAACGGGTTTTTAAGGTGAAGCCGAAAAGGTAGCGGCTGTCTGGGTGGATGGGGATGGAAAAGAATGCGTTCTTGAGATCAATAACGGTAAAGGTAGTGGCAGTGGACGGAATCAGGGTGAGGATGGTGGTGATATCTGAGACTACAGGGTACTGAGGTATGAATACTTTGTTAACCTCTCGTAAGTCGACAATGAAGCGGTATGCTTTCTCATCTCCCTCGCCTTGCTTCTTAACAATGGGTAGGATAGGGCTGTTGCAAACATTACTAACTACTTCTTCTACCACTCCTGCATCGACTAGGGACTGGATGATTTCCACTAACGCCTTCTCGCCTTCAGGCGATATCCGATACTGTGGAAGCTTTGGGAGCACTGCGTCCGTTCGGACAGTTATGTGTACAGGGTCGATCACCATGCGTCCTACGTCTGAGTCGGTTTTAGCCCATAGATGTGTGGGTAACGTGTCAAGTAGGGACAGGTCAGCATCGGTTATGGAGAACATACGTCGCGCGAGACAAGGCCTGAACAGATCTGGGTTATCGTGCAGTATGACTCGAACTCCGTCTGGGGAACATCTGATGGTAGCCCGGAAATGTTTTAGTAAATCAAGACCCATAATGGCGTCCGGGTGTTGGAGGAGAGCAGAAATGTTGTGTCAGTGGTGTTATTTTCCAAGTCAAAGGAGATTGGTGCGGACAAGGGATTAGTGGAGGGCGTTCCATCAAAGCCTATTGAGGTTACATGTGAGCCAGACAAGGGTGCCCTTGGGATCAGCCGTTTAGATAGCGCACTACGTGTCGCCCCAGTATCTACCAAAAATGGAGACTTTGTGCCCAGGACCTTAGCAGTGACGTAAGGACCTTGCTGGTCAACACAGAGTTCGACTGGATCCCTCCCTTGCCCCTGGCGGTCCTATGAAAAGTCATGGGTGTTTTCGTAGTCGGACTGCTGGCACTGGTTCTGTCGGGGGCGGTCGAAGGTGTTTGGTCTGTCCGGCCTGTCGTTGGTGGTGTCGTTCGTGTACCCTCGTCCCTGTCCTCTATTTCTGGGGCCGTTTGCTATGTCTCTTGTGTCCCTATTCTTGTTCATATCCAGAAGGACCGGGCACTGGGATTTCCAGTGTCCGAACCCTCTACAGAACGCACACTGATTCTCGTCTAAGTCCCTGCGTCCAGCGTAGGTTGTGGGTGCATGGCCTCTAGGGGGTAGTTTTCTAGGAGCAGTCGGTTGGTAGTTTCCCTTGGGAGGTTCCCTTCCTATGGTCACCCCTTGCAACTGTGCGATCATTACCCTTTCCTTCAGCTCCTTTTTCTTTCTCTCGGACGCCCTATCGTTCTCATTCTTTTGGTGTTCGTAATACTGGGCCATCTGGAGGATAGCCGCGGGATTGGAGGCTGCCCAACTACTCTCGCTGGTCTGTAACTTCTGGGAGACTTCCTGTGACAGACCCTTCACATAATTCTGGACAAAGAGGTGATGTCCGGTTGCAGTGGTCATGTCCTGGCCACTATAATCGGAAAACACTGTCTCGAATCGAGAGAAGTATTCGGATACATCCTCCTGGGGTTTCTGGCGGCAAGCCGTCACTATCGACCAGTCTACCTTCCTTTCTGGGATTAGGGTCTTTAATTTCTGAACAATCTTGTCTGGGAGTTCCAATATGGCCTTTAGAGGTTTCTGTCCAGGTTCTCGCTGCTTGTCTATGGTATCGAGTTTTACCCAGGTATATCCGAACGGCTCAGCGTGGTCGACTTTCCGGATTTGCTTCCACACATCAGCCGGCAGACATAACCCGAAGAACAAATCGATATCCGCCAAGGTCATTATAGTTGAACCTAAGGCCGTACCTAGTTCTGTGTAAAAGGCAGTCGGGTTCTTTCTTAAGTCGGGTAGGTTTTTCTAAAGGTCAGGATGTCTTGTCGGTCCCATGGCTGATAGACCCAGTTATATACAACCCTTCCCTTCGCATCTTGGTGGTTGATGTAATCGTGTGTTCCCTGACCTCGTGGGGGGACCCAGTAAGGAGCGGCTTCCTTGATGGGCATCATGGTATCAGCTTTTCCTGCCTGGGGTTCAGTCGCTATGGGGGTTTCTGTCTTGGTCGTCTGCCTGTGTTCTTTAAGATGTCGGAAGACTTCGAGTGTACGTGTGAAGAGGTCCGTCACATCGCCCTCTCCCTCTTCCCCAATATCAACCTTTCTATACAAGGTTGCTAAGCCTTCGGGACCTCTATCCTGGTGCCTAGCCTCATAGGCATTCAGAGTGTGATAACAAAGTCGTACGACAAGGTGTCGTCTGTGGTTGTCGGCATACGAGTTATACATATCTGTCACATATTCCTCACTTTCCTTCCGTTCTACTAGTGTTCTCACTACCTTATCAATTCCGGCTCGTTCACCCTTTGTTAGCCGATTCATTCTGGCGGAATCTTTCTTTCTCGTCTCGGGGTCATCTAACGTTATTGCTAACGTTGTGTTCAGTACAAGAGGCTCGGCCGGCGCGGAGGCCGTGAGGACCGAGGCCCTGGTACTGCTTTCGCTTGCGTTCGGGGGTTGTGGGTGCTGCACTATAGGTTGGGAGGGAGCGTATGGAGGGGGCATGTAGATGATCGCTGGACCTAATAGCAATTCATCGTTCGCCCGTTGCTTGGAAGGCAACTCAGGGTAGAGCGTAGAGGGGGTCCTAACAGGGCACTGGCCTGACGTTTCAGATTCTTGTTTTTGTTTAGCTTCCTTTCTCTCCTTTATTTCTTCCTCTAACTTTCTAGCGACAAGGTGAGCTGCCTTTCGTAGTTCTTTTTCTGCCTTTACTTCTTCTCTCTTTTTCCATTGCGTTGCTTCTTTGCGCCACATGCCGATACTATCGAGCATAGTGGGCGTCGTTTTATTGCTACGTAGAGCTATTTCTAGCGTTTCTATTTTATGGTCATCAAAGGATCCCATCAGTGGCCACTGACTTTCGGAGTCCTTCTTTGTATATTTATGCCATAGTTTGCTATAAGCTACAGCGACTAGTCCATATTTAGTAAACATGTCCTTATTAGGGGTGCCTTCCAGTGGAGCCGGATGGTTCATCTCTAATAAGCGGTCCGGGCAGAACCAACAACCAATCAGTGGGGAGAAGATAGGCATGACGGGTTACAACGGGGACAAAAGTCTGCACTACCTATCTTTTCACTGCTTGCAAAGACTAGACAGAATATCTCTATTCCACGTTATTTGTAAGCAGAGAATACCTCCAAAGAACCAATATCGAACAACCAGTGTTCGGACAATCAATCAATCAAATGGTGAGAAAGAGACAGGCATGACGGGTTACAACGGGGGACAAAAGTCCGCGTTACCTATCCTTCACTATCTGCAAAGACTAGACAGAATATTTCTATTCTACGTTATTTGCAAACAGAGAATATCTCATAGAGCACTATTCGTCAAAAACAATCAATGTTCGGACAATCAATCAATGGGGAGAAAAATAGGCACGACGGGTTACAACGGGGGACAAAAGTCCGCGTTACCTACCCTTCACTATCTGCAAAGGGAGAGAGAGTATTTCTACTCTTCCCCGTTTGTAGGCAGCGAATATCTCAAAGAGAACAATCAAATAAGCAATACTAGTATTTTCAATCAATCAATCAATCGTTTCGCAATTTGTCGTGTTACACGACCTTACCCGGACCGCATGGACAGTTTCTCGTCTTCCGCCGTCAGCACCCGATCGTCCTCTACTCTCCGTATTTGCCGCGGTACTCCTGATGGTTCCCAGTCAGGACCGTAGATCACTCGAGAGAGGTCTGCTCGGAACCAGTGAAGTTCGGATGATCGGCTGCCAGACGAGGGTCTATCGGGCAGGAGCTCTTCCCGATCGTTGCAGTCGTTCACTCTGTCATCGGGACCTCTCCCACTGGATCCACGTGTCGCTGATGGGCCCCACGTTTGGGACGCCAATTGTTAAATGGTAGCAGCAGTTTCAGTCGATAACCTTTCAAGTATTGCCCGGCGGTAATCGCCTCTTATACCATTCGATGATTAACCAACAAAAGAGGCAGGCGCCGGAGACTGGAAGGCAGGAAACAAAGTTTTATTCCGTCGGAGCAGAACACGTCAGATCGGACAGCAAGGTATCGTCTCGAGGTGCTCTAACTGCATCTCTGAGACCTGGTCTCTTATACAAACGTTTATGACTTTATTGCAGGTTTATCATACATGGCACATTCTTGAGATCGCTTTGATACATGAAAGGACATCCTCGGAACCCCCGGCTCAGGTCCGCTCCCACACATAGTTACAGTAGAAGTCCCCACCCCACCCGCGGTAGGAGATGGCTATCACACAGCTGGACATTCCGCCAATTCCCGGGGGTATGTGCAACCGGTCGGGTCTCAGGGGGTGGGAGCCTTGATGAACTGTAATCCCTTTGAAGTGAGGTGTTTCCCTTACAGTAGGGGCAATAAACTGCATCCGCAGGGCTAGGTGTTGGCCTGGGATTGGTTCGGACAATCGGGCGCAGAGGAAGGGGGTTATCAAAAGGATGTATGACCATGTATGGGATGAAAGGAGGTGTTGGTCAGGCGCGGGATGTGGTTCCATGGCAGGGTCGCGCAGAAGGAGAGGGTTTATGGCCTATGCATGAGAGAGCGGGGGTGGTCAGCGCGCGGGGGGATGTTCGCAGCGCCAGAGGGACGCGCTGGCGATTGGCAATGAGCGGGGAGAAGGGCCATGGTGTCTAAAATGGCCGCCGTGTGTTTCTGCGTGCGGCGTTGGAGAGAGACAAGATGGCGCAGATAATGTTCAGTTACGATCTAAATTTCCACATCAGGTCCTGCCACGGGCAAAATTGCTGCCCTTTTTGATGATAAAGTTAGTATGCGCTTATACAGAATAGTGCGATTCAGGGTGAAACTTGAGTACTTCTGTGTTTTGGGATCGAAGCCCCGATCAGACTCGCAAGACTGAATTAGGGTTACTATTTAGGCACGTCTAAGACTGGGAACTCCGCTTGTCATTGTAGCCTTGACTCTTCCTACGGACCTCAGCACCTACGATTCGGATTCGACTCACCTTTGACGTCTTCGGAAGCGGTTTCTCAGCGTTCGTCCTTGGCTTCAATGCTGCCACATTTCTGATCACAAATACCTGGGGAAACAATAAATATTGCACAAAACAGAACAGTAAAAGGTGGCATCTAGCAACATAGTTTACAACTACGTATATGCTATGAATGTTTACGATTTTGTAAGCTATGTACAAGGAAATTGGTGAGTGGTGTTAACTTACCAAGTTGCCTTCAGATTTGTTGTAAGAAGGCTAAGGGTAATCAAAATGTATCTACTTTGGGGAATGTATTCTTATAAGTTCTTATATCCTTACTTGCATTTTTATAAGACATTAGCTATAAGGTACAAGGCGCTTCCTGGTATACCCTCTAGAATGTACACAGTTATATGAATTATATAGGGAACACCTGCTGTATCCATATTCTTGAATAGAGTGACAACTCTATTATTGTGTACATGTATTCAGGTTGGCCAGCTCCAGAGATTCATGGCACTCCAACTCCTTCCCAACAATACACTATTGATGGCAACAAGTGTAGGCTGGTAAAGACGATGAACAAGTATAACATTTTATCAAAGGGTAAGATAGGGTGTAGTATACACATACTTTCATAACTAACCTGGCTCTCATCCTACAGGGAGTGAAACCTGAGTTCACCTCCAGTTGGCAGTCTTTCGAGAAGGGTCCTGAGGTTTCAAGAATCAAAAGCTGTGTCTTTCTCCTATTCTCTTGTCCCCCAATGGGTTAGAGTTGCCTTGTTCAATATATCTTGAATAGGTGATTTTTGCCTGGTTGTTGATTTGGGAACCAGCAGCGTGCCTCCAGCTCTCTCCTGCGGGAACATCTGGTGAGTGCTTGATAATTTGAACTGCACTGTATTTCCAGTATTATGGCAATGCAGTTGTTAGGTCTCGCGTGGCGTTGCAGGGCAAACCCCATCCCCGCCTCCGTGAGAGATTTTGTAAGAGAGGACTTTCAGAAGAGGGCTTTAAGCCCCGCCCCTCATTTCCATTGGCTGGCGTCACCGTTTATGCTAAACGGTGGCCTGCCATTGGAAATTAGGGTTTTCTGTGGATGCCCTTTCGCCTCCAAGCCGACTCGGTGGCCTGCTTTGCGTGTGCCGCAAAGCACTTTCTTATCTTTATGGGGCCATGTGTTTCTAACACATGGCCCCATAAAGATAAGAGATCGATGCTTGTTAATTTAGCTAGAGAGATTGCTCTGTGGGTTAAGAAGACGTTGGATATATTTGTGTGCACCCTGAAAATCGCCGTTTTGAAACTGGGTAAGAATTCACTCTTTCGTTCTTCTTAAAATGATAAAAGCCAGTGTCATTAAGTAATGATGTCACATATTTTTCAAGTGCAAAGTAAGCATTCGGTTTTTGGAGTTCCCTGTAGTATCGGCCAGGTGCAGCTTCAGAAAAGTTGACAGGATCATACATATTTAGATGGTGAAGAGATGGATATGGGCAGAGGTTAAGGGGTTCATATAGGAGAATGGCAGTATTAGTGGATTTCAAGGTTTTTTGGTAGTGCTCTGCTCTGCTGACCAAGTACATGATTAAAGATGATTACTTCTGTTCCTGCTTACAGCCTGTCTAATATAGATTTATTTTCTCCTCAAAATCTCGACATAGCTTTGTCCATAGCCATCAGTTCTGGATGCTTCACTCAGTGCAGCTGACTTATTTTACTTATTCACCCACTTATTTGGCTTCTCCAGTCCAGTAGCCAGTGCTGACACTACTTGCCAGTGGATGTGGGGTTGGGTGGCCCCAGACTACTCCTCGATAATAATAGGGTCTCTCTGCACCTCTAGAAAGGCCTCCTCCATCTCTGTCAGATATGGCTCCTAACTGTCTCCAGAGTCCTTCTGCATCCCCATGCAGGTCATTTTTATCAACTTTTTACAAAACTGTTACATATATAGAAACTGACTGCACCCTTCAGAATGTGAAGATGCATGGAATATTGGTGTCTGCTTGCTGGGTGAAGTATATAGAGCTGATTACACTTAGTGGGAGAATGGAGCCTGAGCAAGATCTATCAGACTTTAACAAAATCCAACGTCCGAACATGAGATTAAGAACATAGCTCCAGATTCCTCTGTGAAGACTCTGCCCTCCAAATACAGTAGACGTCAACCTACATCACATAGTTGGAGACCCGAACCAACAAACAACTTGACACCCGCATGATAGAACTGAAATATAATGAGTTGGTGTTCTGTCACTGCTCTGATCTACTAAACCAGGAACTGACCGATGAACACAATAAGGTCCCCCACTGCCCCACTTTATTCACCAGCACCAACAAGGGTGTCAAATTTCTTTCCAGCCAGGGTGTTACCCTGGCAAAGACTGGCACTGGTGGATAGAGAGGAGTAATAAAGAAACACCTACAGTAGACTCATGGCATGTCCAGAAACTTCCTTTGTTATCTCACAACAGTACCAGATTGGTGTAATATTCTTACTTGTACCCTCATTTGTGCCGGAGTGCAGCCTGCTAAAAGTTGGCTCTAGCAGCAACTTAGCCAACAACATTTGATAGTATCCACATTTAATGTCTTTTTAATTGGAATCACCTTTATTCCAAATATTTATCTCAGGATTTATTTTACACGTTTCCAAACAATTGACACTAAAAAGCACCAATGAGAAGCTGGTTTAAATCTTGTCTTCTGGATCCCACCTACTCAGTTTAGAACATTACAGTTTCTTTCCAGAAAGAGTTGACATTCATGAAAACCTTTAGAGAGAGGGATTTCTACATTGTCATTTAACTGGTTTGAGCTGCAAATGATACCCCAGCCACTTCTATTAACTTAATTCGAATGCATTTATTTTAATTTTTTAATGGATTTCCCTATTTATTTTACATTTGTTTGAATTGTTCTAACGTTCTTGCTGACTGCCTTCATTTGTGTTTCTATGACAGTACTAGTGTAAAATACATGTCATGGGCAAGATAATGGATGCTGCATGCTAAATCAGTTAGACGTTTTTATTGAAGAATGTAACAATTAAAACATGTCATATGTTGATACATCCACAATTGCCAGAAATATGGTCATCAATTGAGAATACTCAATTATATATATAAAAGCTTATTAGTGACAAACATTTATAGTACATGTTAATCAAAACTGTAGGTAGCACTTAAAAAAATAAGGCATTATGATTAATTAGTGTTTTTTATAATCACATTAAGGAACAGAAAAAATGTAAGACAAATATGGAGAGAAAAAAAGAGTAAAAAGAGAAAGAAAGAAGGGTATATCATAGAATGAAAGGCAACATTATAATTTATTTGAATATATAAAACAATATACAAGCGAATAAAAATATAAATTATAATTCAACATTCCATGCATTTCATATAAAAATTCTTTAAGATCAAGTTGAAAATTGATTGTGAGCAACAGAGCCTTTCGCAATAGCACTTTTTAATACATAATTAGTAAGTGGGAGCCACAACATATCACGTTTAATGGCTCTTTGTACTAAATGCAGGTTATACTTTTCTAATGCATGAATATGACAAACAGGGTTTCATCAAGTTATTTTATCTTTTGACTTCAAGTTAGAAGTAATAACTCATAGAGCAACAGCTAATAACATATCACCAACTTTACCAAGCAAAATATTGTGAGTCAATTAACTATGCAACCCTCCAGAAATAATTTATCCATTGAGAGATGTGGTGAAACATTTTTGATCACATTAGCTTTTTGCCAAACCTCTATCCAAAATTGGTAAATTTTAGGGGACATAAAGAATGTATGAAAGTAGGAACAAACTTTGAAATAACAACCCAACAAATACCTTGGTTAGCAATTTTCAATTTATAGAGCTAAACTGTGTTACAGTACAGTTTAATATAAAAAATGAATTGAGTTTAAATCAAACTTGCGGATCAGTAACTGAAATTAATTTTTTGGCCCGAATGTTATCCCTAATAGGCATTGTTCATTCACATTGGAAATCAGATTCTCATAACAGCTCTGTCTAAGATTCAAACTTTTCAAATAGAGGCAGTCTAATTAACCTGTACTTATAACAGAGGTTTTTGAAGGTATTTTATTTGAGATTAGATTAATAGGTTTCACAGGGTTGACAGAATTTGCAGAGACAATAATGTCTAAAGCGATCTCGATAAGGCCAATGAGAACATTATATTAGTAGATACATTTGTTAGGGAGATCATATTTAATTGCCAAATCAAAAAAGCAAACATCTATTCATCTAATAATAACGGCAGACCTGAAATAATCCCTTGGACATCCAACTTTTCTAAAATACGACATTACCATTACTTTTATTCCATTTATTGCACGAAATAAGACCATTGCAACATTGATCTAACATTGACAAATTATAAAAGATATATGGCTTTAACAAAGAACAAGAATGCTTAACTGTTAATGACAACCAAACATTTGGAGGATTGGACATAAAAATATTTTTTGGGGGTAAAAGCAAAAAATATGGAGATTCCATGATTAAACCACCATTTATTGAATATAAGATTGGTTCAATTTAAAAGCCTACAGTTTGTTTAGTACAAAATGCATTACGACATTTAACAAAATCCAAGAGATGAACACCTCCTTTAGAACTACACAATTTGGGTTTTTCAATGGGGTTACTAGCTCTTTACCATTTCCTACAAATCTGGAAAGTTCATAATCATTGGATTAAAAATCTTTGATCTATTTGTATAGGTAACACAATATAGGAAAAGGTCATCACAGGAAGAATCATCATTTTTTATCATATCTAGGAAACCCAATACGATAAGAGCAAAGGGCACCATTTCTGTATGAGGTGTTTGACTTAAAGACGGATCTCATCAGGATTGATACTTAAATTGTCTCTAATTAAGTTACAGTAAAAGATCACTAAGCAATTAGCTTTTGATGAGTTCCAGGACTACTTACTCTTGCCTCCTGTACAATATTTATTGAGGAGCATAACATCAAGCTTATCTACATCTACATTGAGCGTATAACCGCATACCTCTCATCCCAAAAATGGTGATGGGCAGCATGTCATCAGCGTAACCCATGAATGTAACGTTATGATCCCTAATGGTGAATCCTGAAAAACCAACAGAACTTCTAAGCTGAATATGAAAGGTGTCACGTGCCAAAACAAAATGTAGGGGGGGGGGGGGGGGGACAGTGGACAACCCTACCTGGTGTCTGTTTTCAGAAAAAGAAATATGAACTCTATGAACAATGATAGAGGGTTTAGGTGAAGAATATAGCAGAGAACTGTGCAAAAACTGATTGTTCTATTCCAATAAGGTCAGATAAAAGAGTCTTGTCTAGTCTCAAAGTTAATGCTTTAAAAAAAAATGCAATCAATATTTATGTGCGAGATTAGTCTATAACTTTTACAGAAGGAAGGGTCTCTTTTTTTGGGGGGGATAAGACATAACTTGGCATTAGTAAAGTAATAACAGATTTATTCACGAAAGAGAAATAGTTAATTAATGTAAAATGCAACGGGTTTTTAAAATTGTAAATAAAACTCAACTGTAAAACCATCTGGGCCAGGAGTGCTCCCTTTTGTAAGCTTTTTAGGGGCATTGCACAATTCTTCCCTCCTCAAACGTCCTTCTTAAATAGATGGATCTCTGATATATTATTTTATGTTTTTGTATGTAAACCAAATAGGCATCCATGGATTCCTCAGAAGGAGTAACAAAAATCTCTAAAGAATTTTTCACCGGAGTCTTCTCACAGTAACAACAAGCATTCACTTTAAGAAGAGGCCCGCATTCGTTTTCAGTAGATGACTTATTAATTATTATTTTAGCTGGAATCAACTCAACAAGACAAGCTTTGTCCTCTTTAGAATCAAAATAAGTAGACTAATGCCATAATTCGAGGCTTAAATACAATAAATTATTATCACATAAAAGCGATATAGGTACCTTGCTTCAAACAAATGTTGCAGTTGTGTGGAGAAAAGGCCACACAACAGTTCGAGAATATGAAGTAATGGTGTACAGGCTGAGTCAAAGAAGACAAAATGGCATACACAAGTAGACGCCCTTGAATGAAGAAATGAAATACATTATTATGGAACAGTGCTTGTAGGTGTTGAAAGCTCCACTGCTCTCTCCTGTTGTGAATCCTTGATAACAGCCATGTTTCTTGCATTAGGAAAAGCCAACAAACAGCTGCAGAGAGAAGTGATTTTAGAAGTCTTGTTGCGTGCTAAACTAGCCATGATGAATCCTCTAATTCGCATCTCAGCACTGGGTGAGCTGCAAGCTGTTTAGGACTCTGGCCATGTCCAGAGTCAATAAAAGAAGCACAAAAATGTACAGCAAGGGGAATAGTTGCCAACTGACGAGAGAGCCATATCCTATGTCACTTGGAAACTTGAGATTATGACTTAATATTAGCTGATGGAATTGGGTCTGTTGCCCAATGTGCTCTGGATGATGCAACTGAAGAGCTGGGTGAGGGTCATGCAGTGTTGCTAGTCCTCACAAATCTCTTGGCATTTTTCCATGCTTTGCATTCCTATACATTCTTCAAATGCACATGGGTTTCTAAGGGCCAGGTGTGATTTCCATTACTCTGTACCTGGACCAACTTCAACCGCCACCTCCAGCCTAATCTCTTCAACGTTCACTTGACTCACTTGAGAAAAAGTTGCACAGAAATTAGTTTCTCTCCATAAGAATTGTAATAACTGTAACGTCTCCTTCAATTATACCAATATTCGGATGCCAGGAGACTATTCTGTTGTTGCAGGGTAGGGTAATAAACAAATGGTTCACATAGACCAAAGAATGCTGCTCATGAGCACTTGGCAGTGACCCAGAGCCCCATAAAATCATGTAACCGTGTTACTTTCTCTCTCTCCCTCTATCCTGTTGCCATCACTTCCTGTCCTTTTCTTTCCATCCCCATCCCCTCTTTCTTTTCTCCCTTATTCCCTTCATTCCTGCATCTTTCCCTTGCTTCCATCCTCCCGCCATTCAGATCCTCACTTTTTGTGGTATGCGAGGTTCTCAATACATTAAAGAATCATTAGAATCTTCTAAAACAACCTATTATTATCATCATGGACAGAACTGTGAGGTTTTGTTTTGAAATAACTGAGAATTTATCCCATTGGTTACCTGATAGCAATAAATGTTTGAAGGAAGCGACCTGCCCAGGCCCCCATCTTAAGGCTGCGCTGAGTAGGTTTTGACTTCCTAATCAGCTGTTCCTCAAACATTACCACCCAACTCCCACGCACTCGATTATAATAACAGTCTGGATGAGAAGTCGACTTTTGGATCCACTCACCTGGCTGGTAAAGAGGAGAATTCCCTCCGCTTCCTCTCATGCAATATTGCGGGTATCTGCCAGAAGCTACCAAATGAGGAATGGTTGCAAATAGTAGGCGATTACGATGATTTATGCTGCCAGAAGACCTGGGCAACTGGGAATTTTCATTTATATGGTTTTCAGTCATTCTGTGTTCCGGGTTGGCCTTCCATATCAGGCAGACTGAAGGGGGGGCCTTGCTGTACTGACTTCGTTTAAACAGCCAGATTGTTGTGAAACATAACCTCCATTTCACAATGACCTTTTTCGAAGTAGAAGTGGAATACCCGCCTACATTTACAGGCAAAGGAGCAGGAAGTGTTATTGTTTTTATTTAGATTTCCTCAGACCGTGCCCCTCTTGTGACAGATTCACATATTGTATCGGCCAGGCTCAGTGACCATAATCCTATAACAGTGAGCCTTGATTGCCCTTTGTTAAGAAACAATCTGACAAGAAGCAAAAATTATTTACTTTTTGTTCCCAACAAGGGATTATGGGCAAAATGGAACAATATAGACTCAAATAAATTCTTTAAAGAACGGCTGACAGGGAATACAGAGGAGGTCAATTGCTGCCTATCTGAGGAGACTAAACCTTGGGAAACTTTGAACAGTTATAAAGACATCTGGGTGCAATGTCTAGCATGCTAACCGCTGAACCACCTCTTCAAAAATCACCCCTCCCCCAGAACTGGTTTCACCCCGCCTGCACAGCTGCCTTAAAGACCCTTACGTCAGTTACAAATGCTGCCCCACAAAGCATTGAGGATATTGGAGCAGCTAGAAAATTTTATTAAATGACTCTGGCCGAGAGAAAGGAGGAAATAACAGGGGAGGCCTGGGAAGATATGGAATGCTCCAGGATTACAGGGCCTATTGGGAAGTTGTAAATCACCCTGTTTTCCCCGAATAGAATAATCTTAGAATAGAATGCCACATACCCGATGACAAATGGGTCATACATTTTTCAAAAAGTTTTTGGAAAGGAAAACAACCCGCACGTTCAGGTTGATCTAAATGACCCATAAATCTAAACAGTGCACTAATCATGAGTGAATCGATAGACTGTAACGATGTATCCAAAGCCATCTTGAGATGCCCCACGGGCAAGGCACCAGGTCCAGATACTAATTGATGTTTTCAGACGAAATCCTGATTTCTGGGCATCACCACTAACCAACATCTTCAGGGCGGCCATTAAAGGGGGTCTACCATGTTCTTGGAGTGAGTCCACAATTGTCCCAATTTCTTTTAAAAGGGGACAGAAACCTCCCAACATGTTACCATACCATATCACTCCTGGGTTCGTCTGTTAAGATCTTAGGGAGGGTTATTCTCCAGAAATTGGATGATTGGACGGACTCAATGGAATATTTCTCAGATGTGCAATACGGCTTTAAGCACAATGGAACAATCCCTAAACCTCCTTCTAATGACTGGGAAATGTATCTATGCAGGGGTCTCCATCCTTTTTTGTAGTGAGAGCTACTTCTAATCAGTGAAAATCATTGCATGTTACTCATGGCTAAGCATCTTGTGTATTGTTACCAGACACTCTCACAACCTGCTCCGTTGAATTTAAGCCTAATGCCCAAAGAACTTTGACTAGGGGCACTATGACAGGACTGTCATGTATCTCAGTAAGAGTGTGTGGTCTTTGGGGATGTATGAACATGTGTGCATATGAATGGGATAAATATGTATGGGTGACTGAGAGCCTATGTCGTATGTACTTGTGGCACTGGAATACCTTTTGTCAGATGTGGCACCATTACATGTATAATACAAACATATCACCAGTGCAGAAAATGTTGTGCAAAAATGTTCATGATATGGAACATTTTGCTGCATTCAATTTCTCCCACTTAAAATAATTGCAGCATTTTTCAGTTATAAATAACACATCGTGTTTATCAGCCTCTGCGAGCAAGATGCCTACAGTGTGTAATGGCGACACTTCGAAATTGAAAAAAAATAAACAGAAGAGTTAACTTTATGTTTATATGGATTCCATAAAAGTCATCATTTAAGTTTAACCCCATTTCTATGTGTCACATTTACTAACACCAGGCATCTTGATCCCAGTGGCCTGTAGACACGGTGCTACATTTATAACCGAAAAAGACAGCCCTTTATTTCAATGAGAAGAATTCAAAGTAAAGAAACATGCTTCATAAAACATTAAGACATAATTGGCTTACTGAAAGTGGAGTACAACATTAAGACGTGGGTGCTGATTTTGACGTTGGCCGGAATTGCTTCCGCCCGACACCCACTCGGTCCTGGGACCGACCAACGCCTGTTTGGTCGCATTCCTACATTTGCCTATGGGACCATGCATTACAGCCGTAAATCAGCCGTAATGCATGCTCTCCTAGGGAATTGGGGAGAGGATGTAGCCTTACGGGTAGAGCGCTCGACCTCAAAGCTTGGGGAACTGGGTTCGAGTCTCGGCCATTATGCTCAACATCCTGTGATTCTGGGCAAATCACTTAATCTACCCGCGCCTAACAAAAATTAATGTGTCTGTCGGTAACGAAACTGGTGCTCATGTAAAGCGATCTTGGGTCAAGTTTGCACTATATGAAACTCTAAACAAATTAAAATAATTGTAACTTGCGGTTTATCCCGGCACCCCGTAGCAGGTGCCTGCCACCGGGTGCAGGGATGAACAGGGGGGCACCATAGCCTGTCGGAAGCCTGCCAGAATGACTGGCCACTTTCAGTTCCGACCGGCTGCATCTTCATCAGCCGGTCAGAATTGAAACCGACGATGGCAGTCGGAAAGCCTCCAACCAAAGGTCGTAGGCTTTCCAACCACCAATGTTCAGTCAGAGGCTTTCCGACCGCTATTGTAATAGGCCCCTTAATGTTTCATAGAAATATTTTTCTTCACTTTAAATTTCCCCCATTTTAAAAAGAGGACTGTATTTTTCAGTTATAAATATGCATAGTGCTAACTGGCTACTGGGGGCAAGAGGCCTGCTGCTTGTAAATGTGACACTTTGAAATGGAAGAAAATTAAAAAGAAGAGTTAACGTGAGCTTTAAGGTAACTTTTCATTTTAATTTTCTACCATTTTTTTTTTTTTAATTAAGAATTGCTTTATAGCCCAAATCATAATCTGTACTTATATACTTATACACTGTGTTAAACTGGACTGTTGAAGTTCAGGAAGTTTCAGGACTAAATAATCCATACCAATTTAATATTAAAGACATTATTAAGGTTTATGTTTAATATGTTCAAACTACTTTCATAGTGCTATTCACAGTTCACAAGATTTCACTATATTTCTACAGAACCTAATTCGACATTTGCAACAGCACAAACAGCTCTTGTATGGTATCTGTATTACTATGAAAAAATTGTTGCATCATAGATATGGTTTATATAAACTGTGTAGCTATTGGGTAGTTCAACATTCAATGTATTGTATGTACAGGCTAGGGTATTATTCGCCTGGGAGATGTTCTGTATTGAAATGCTCTTTGTCTTTACTGTTAAATGAACTCAACAGCTGGAGCGAATCTCTGGGCGTATTGCAGCTACTCATGTTGTTCTTGTTTCCTTAATAAATATCCCTCTTGGATATATACATGCTGTTCCTGCTCATTATTGACACTTCATCTTGTTTCTGAACTTTGGAACTTTTGATAATGTGAGGATTACCTAGTGTTGTTTTACAGTGCAAACTAAAAGGACTTTTATAGTCAATCCAATATCTTTTCAGAGAAAGTTCAAAAATACAGTGAAAGGCACTGTACCAGCAAACTCTAATACAAGATGCCTTAAAGGTACCATTTTCTAACTGCTTTCATCACTATGTGCAAGACTAGAGACAATTGTTTCAGTCTACTGTCAGCTATTAACACCACACCCTATGCCTTTGATGGGGGTTGTGAATATGAACAAGCACTGGCCACCCAATATGTCTCAGCTCTTAAATGCTTAGCTTTTGCCTTTGCCAATGCTTTTTGCATTAGCAGGCTCATGACAACATAAGCTTTATGAAAAATGGGCATGCATGGTTGGCAATCCTGAAATGGGTCTTCTATTTGAGAAAACCCATTCCAGGATAGCAACTTATGAGTAAACTTGCACCTTGACGCAATTGTATGCATGCGTCATGATGTACAGCGGACTTTTTAAATTTACTATGCTAACACGGTGAATAGAAACCTGAAAATGTGTGCAAACAGTGCAAAGAGGAAGCAAGAGACCCACTAGCACTTTGCAGCCCTTAGAAATAATAAAAAGTTTCAAAAAATAAAAAAAATATTTAAAATGTGGAGCGGGACGAGGAGCAAGGAACGGAGCATCAGATAATGAAGTGTAAAGTGAGTGACTAGGGGGAAGCACAGAACAAGCATTGGCATAGCCAATAGGTCTCGCCTTTGGGACCTTATAAGTATTTAGCCATGCAACAGTTGCATAATTAAATACTTATAAGGTCCCAAAAGCGAGACCTATCGGCTATACCAAGCAGCCCTGCGGCCTCGAAAGTGATCGCGATCAAACATCTAAGTGGCCGTGCGGCCGCGAAAGTGAAAGTAATCGCGGTAAAGCGCGGCGCGCGCGCCCGCGCACATGCACTGTAGCTCTAGGCTGGCCTGGTAGCACTTTTTGGAGCCCTTTCAATAAGTCTCGCCAGACCAGCGCATGCGCTGGGTCAGGCGAGACCTAAAAAAACAGCGTAGAGGAGCGCTGGATGCAAAAGAAAGAAAGACTCCCCTCAAATCAGCAATTGAAGGATAAAACTCATCCAGTCAGAAAACTCTGAGATCGAAATGTTACTGGGCAGGACAAACACAAACATAGCCATCAAATGAAGAGCAGACATCTTAGACAAACACCAAAGCCATCTATTCATGAGCTAAGGACTGACCAAAATCCTACTATAAGTACTCTATAGAACGGTTCTGGTAAGAGACACCTAAAGTTGTCTGTAGGTGAGTCCTTAAAGCTGCTTCAGAAGGCTAGTCAAAAGAGGTGGGCCTACCAACACTGTTATATCATTTGCTGTGTGGCAGACTGGCAGCCTGCGAAGGGTTTCTAATGGCGGAGCCAGAAGAGGTTTGCCCGACTTTTAATGAGCCAGGGAAACTGTAGGAAGGCAGATAGGAGACCTGCCGACAGTTCCACGTTCCAATGGAACCTCTGAATTTTCCAGGGGATGCATTAGGGGAAACACAAAGATAACATTCTGAAGACAAAAACACAAAATAGGAAGACTTTGAAAATATATCCAAGATTAAGTGCTAGCCCTTCGCAGTACTCAGAACATCTTTTGTGGTGTGCATTGCGTATGAAGAACTAGGCTGAATAATTTTAATTCTCTAAGGATAGATATTTTGAGAAGTGAGTTGTTTCAAATCTCCAAAGTTACCAGCAAAAAATGTTTTCCCTCAGCTTGAACATTTTGTACTTTTATCACACTAACAGGGATTTATAGTGCGAAAGCCTGACATTAAAATAGTAAGTATCCGAATATTGTTTTCCATTTATTTTAAAAGGCTGAGGCTTCAATCTGATTTTTTGGATTTCACTTTGGCTTTTTTTCTTCCCGTTTCCATTCTGAGCGACTGAGTGGCGCGCTAAGCTTTACTTGGCACCGCCATTGTTTCATCTATTTAAAATAAAAAAAAACTTTTTTATTGATTTTCACAATAGCATTGAAACATAAATACAGTGCAGCTTGGTGTTTGGCATGGTAAAATGTTAAAATACAAGTACATGTACAGGCAGAGGTTTGCATGGCCATAATTGAATGCGACAATCCCGACCTGCGACACACGCTTTACAATCACTAGGGTGTCAGCGGCAGCCCAGTAGTCCCGGATGTTCCCCCTATTATCCCAGCATCCAGGGCCGGCTTTAGCACTGGTGGCGCCCTGTGCGTCATTGTTTTTGGCGCCCCCCCCCCCCCCCCCCATGACCACCTGCACAACGAATTCCCGCACTACCACTACCCCTTATGTCACCATAACCACTCTCACTTAGATGCATTTAATTCGTTTTATTGTGTCACTCATTAAAGTGAAGGGTGTCAGAGCACTTTACGTTGTACACAGGTTACTCAATCATATGTGTGTAAATCAATGTATAGGAAACTTTAGAATTTATATGTCATCCATTCTGGTAGGCAGTAAAGTTTAGGGGGGCTTGGACTGGAGAAGCACAAACTCAGAATTGAAAACGTAAGACCATGGTTGGAGATTATCTTTAGTAATTGGAATTGTTTACCACCCAAATCAACACTTTGTACAACATTAGAATATTGAAAGTCTGGGGAAAAAATCAATACACCCTAATCTATACTTGAAGTCTGCATTTCAGTTATTTGATGACAGTTAACAGCTCACGGTTTTTTATTAGTATTTTAACTTATAAACTACAAGTAACAAAACGAAGTCTCTGACAAAAGCAGTAACCCCCTGACCTATTTCCATTATTTTCACTTCGTAATTTGCATGATACACATTCTTTGCAGTAGGCACATTAACCCTCTGCATTACCTTATGATGAATCAAAACATCCCCCATTCAAAACTTCCGCTGCACAAATCTTCCTTCTGTTTCCAGGAAGAACATCAATCACGGGAGTAGGCTTGACATTTTTATTGTGGGTTGAAATTTGCTGGAGGTCAGGAACGCTGCAGTGGGTGCTTTTAAACAGAATATAAACTAGAAAACAGGCGCCCCCATGAAAAGTCAGCACCCGGTGCGGTGGCACCGGTCGCACTGCCCTAAAGCCGGCCCTGCCAGCATCTAAAGGGGTGTATTGCTCTGGGGGCGGAGTGTAACCGGTATCCCGAACAGTCAACAGATAAGAATGGAATGGTTGCTAAATATCAAGGGACCTAGCAGCGGGTGGCTGCAACATTGCATATGTGCTGCTGTTTGTATTGCAATATGCCATGCTACGTAGCCATGTTTTCAACGTGGGTGTGTATTTACTGCGCCAGTGTACGGCTACTTCCCTTTTGGCAATGAGGAGCGCAATGGCGACAAACCGTTGCCTGGGTTTGAGGGGGTCATGCGTGTACCCCATAAGTGCCATCATTGGTGAAGGGGCAAGCTCCATCTCTATCATGCAGGAGATTTCCCCGAAGACTACCTTCCAATAACCTGCTATCTTATCACATGTCCAAGTGATGTGTGCAAAGTCTGCCTCTTGGGAGTGGCATCTGGGGCAGGAGTGTGAACGGGATGTATCAATACCATGTAGTGTGCTGGGCGTCATGTATGCCCTCCAGATGAATTTAAAATGCAGCAGCTTGTGCCGGTGTTTGGGGGAAAGTCAGCGTATTTGTATGCAGCAACGACTCCACTGTGAGTCAGAAATGGGGTGGCCAAGGTCTCGTTCCCAGGCTGCCCGTACCCAGAATCTCGACTAGGGAGCAGTGCCACAGCTGCCTTAAATAATCTAGACATAAGATGACTGCCACTTACATCTTTGATGATACCTGTCAGAAGGGGGAATTCAGGGGGTTCGAGCAGATAGCTAAACATGTTGGCCTCAGAGCCCTCTGCAACCTTTGCAATATGAAATGATCCATAACTATGGCCTCTCGAAAACAGGGGTCCTCCGTGCGCGAGAAGACATGATCACTGGGGAACATGTCTCCAAGCGTTTGCAAGTGAAATTTTGCCAGAGTCCGCTTTACCAGCGTCACTTGCAGGATGGGGATCCAGCCATTTCCCACTAGTGGTAATGAGGAGGAGAATACGATGCGGGATCCAGTTACGTTGAGTAGTCGGTGCCAGGCCCAGTTGGTTGTGGAGAGCGTCTGAATATCTTGTAGGTCCCGGGGAAACCCATACAGTAGCAGAGAGTTAAGGGGTGACGGGAGTGCCAGATCGGCCTAAAGTATGGAATTCTGACATCTGCGTGGTACCAGTGCCGGGCAAAGCTTGCCTGCGTTACCAGGTAATAGATGCAGACGTTTGGCACCCCAAACCCTCCCCTCTTATACGGCAACATTAGGCTATCCCAGCTAATCCGGGGCTGCTTGCCACCCCACACCAACCGAATCAAGTGTGTCCAAAGGGCGGAGAAGAAACTATTATACAATGGAATAGGAATATTTTGAAATAAATATAAAAATTGTGGGAGGACCTACCATTTTAACAATGGCAATCCTTCCTGCCATAGTCAGAGGCAGTGTCAACCAGCGCTGTATGTTGCGTCCCAGCCTCTCCACCACCAGGCCATAGTTAAGTTGAAGGATGCGATCCGCTTCTCTGTGTATGTGGATTCCGAGATATTTAACAGAGTCCTCACATCATGCCAGGGGATACTCTGCCATCTTGCCAGAGGGCTCCGTGGTCAACGGAAAGACTTCTGACTTTTCCCAATTGATGCAAAGACCCGGCAGAGTGCCATACCTTGTAACTTCGTGGAGAAGCGGTGTAAGATTGTTATCTGGGTGCCACACATAAAGTATGATATCGTCGGCATATAGCGTGAGGAGTAGAGGACCAGTGTTAAACTGCAGGCTACGATGGCTGTGCCGCTCCTGCAAATGCCGCACCAGTGGATCCAGTGCCAGAATGAACAGCAGGGGAGAAAGTGGGCACACCTCCCGTGTTACCTGTGTAAGTGAAAACGCGGAGGTTAACGTGCCATTGAGGCAAATACGCGCCGTTGGTAGTGTATACAGTAATTTGATGACTGCCTGGAACCGCTCCGGCACCCCTAGGTAACCCAGCGTGGCGTACAGGAAGGGCCACTCAAAGGAGTCAAATGCCTTCTCCACATAGAGCAGCACGGCCGCCGCAGGGACCGATGGTGAAATTCTATGCAGCGTGGCAAATAATGTACAGAGATTAAGGGCAGTTTATTTATGGGGGATGAATCACGACTGGGCGGGCGAGATCGGCTGGTCAATAATCAGTGCGAAATGAGTTGCTATTATCTTGGCTAGAATCTTGTTGTCGAAGTTTAGAAGCAAAACTGGTCTATATGAGCTGCATTTCAAAGGGTCTTTCCCGGGTTTAGGGAGAAGGATTATAACCGCCTCTCTCAGTGTAGGGGGAAGCACTCCCAACATTACCACCTCCTGGTATATATCTATGAGGTATGGAGCAAGGATCGTGAAGAACCGGGGTTTAACTCAGCGGCGGGCCACCCCTTAAGTTCTTATACCGCGACCCTGCAGCTGAACCCGGATGGTGGTTCGAAAAAGAAAAATAGTCTCTTGTCTGAAAGAGTGTAATTCACAAAAAAAATTCAAATTGTATTTGTCCTTTTTAGACCTTAAGTTGTAGCGTTCTTTACCAGGCACAGTTTGATCCTGAAAGAGTGTCTCTGGGTACATAGTATCAAGTCTCAAACACGGCGGCACAGCTTCTTGCAAGACTTTATCATCCGCCTGTTCTGACTGAGTCCATTCCAGATGTGCATCGCTAAAAGGTACAAATCTCGGAACCCTTTCACTCTCGGAATCGGCAACACCTTCCCGGACCCACTTATCGTACGGTAAGGGCAAAGGTATCTTCCTACAATGGGTACCATGTACCCAGTTTTTCTTGCCGAACACCTTAATAGCAGTCCGAGTTGATAGCAGGACTTAGTATGGACGGGTCCATCTTGGTTCCAAGTTCTTTGACCTCTGGAAATTCTTGGTTAGAACCCAGTCGCCAGGTTGAATCGTGTGGCCTGCGTCTACAGACACTGAAGGCAAAGTGTCATGGACCTGTCGGTGAAGAACACGCAATTTAGCAGTCAAATCATGTAAGTAGTCAACCAACATAGGGTACTCGATATCACTGTACTTCTTAGGCCTCGGCACACCCCAGACATTTGCCGGGCGTCCAAAAACAATCTTGTATGGGCTAAGTCCCACGCGAGAATGTACTGTCGTTCTCGTGGACAAAAGTGCCAATGGTAAGGCATCGGGCCATGTAAGACCAGAGCTCGCTTGCACCTTGGCCAACTTCAGCTTCAGAGTGCCATTATAGCACTCGACCAGGCCTGCTGACTGGGGGTGATTCGCAGCGTGAAATTTCTGTTTCATACCCAGACCCGCACATACTTTCTTCATAATCTGACCCACAAATTCACTTCCATTATCACTCCATACCATCCTCGGCAAGCCATATCTGGGAAAGAATTCTTTGAGCAAAACCTTGGCTGTAGACAAGGCAGTATTTTCCTTTAGGGGGTAGGCCTCTATCCATCTGGAAAAGGCACAAACAACCACAAGGACATACTTCAAGTTATTGCATCTTTCCATATGAATATAGTCTATCTGCAGCACCTCGAACGGATAAGTTGGAGGAGCAAAATGGCCCGCTGGAGTTGGGGTTCCCTTTCCAGGATTATGCATCAAGCAAATCATGCAGTGTTTAACCAAATTCTCAGCACACTTAGGAATTCCACCATTCTGCCATACCGGAGCCAACAACTTACATATCCCTTTTGAACTAATGTGAGCCAACCCATGAGCCATAGTAACCACCGGAAGCACATATGCATCCGGCAACAACCATCGCTGGTGCTCTGACAACTCACCCCAACAGCCTGTTGAATCCAACATTCCCGTACTCTCTCTCCACATACTCAATTCTTTCTCAGTAGCTTCTGCCTGAATCATCTTCACACTTTCTGTTGTATCTTCACACATTCCTCCTTCCACAACTCATCTGGCAGGACCTGCAACATACATCCGACTCGTCACATCTTTCGCCATTTCTCTCGCTACTTCATCTGCAAACGCATTCCCTTGACCCACATCATCCGTAACCTTCTTATGCGCACTACACTTCACTATCGCAATTTGGGTCGGCAAAGTAAGTGATTCAAGAAGTTCACTCACTAATTGTCCATGCTGAATTTTCGTACCATGGGAAGTAAGAAATCCTCTCTCTTTCCACAAGCGACCAAAACTGTGAGCCACGCCAAATGCGTATTGGCTATCAGTATAAACATTCACTCTCTTTCCTTTTGACAACACACACGCTCTAGTCAATGCTATCAACTCCGCTGCTTGCGCTGAATTCTGTGCAATACGTGCTGTTTCAACAATCGTGTGCAAAGTTGTGACAGCATATGCTGTAGTCGTCTCTCCATTCGGAAGCTTAAAGCACGAACCATCTACCCATAGGGTACCATCAGGATTCGAAAGAGGAGTATCTTTCAGATCAACTCTACCCTTCGTTTCCTCCTCTGTCCGGAGAAAACAGTCATGCTGTTCCTGAGCATCTGTCTCTACAAAAATCGGCAACAATGTAGCTGGATTCAATGTGTTGCACCGCTTGATGTGCACATGGCTAGCCAAAAGCGTCAACTCATAACCTGACAAACGCGCACTGGTAAGATGTTGAGTCTTCGTTCTATTCAATAGGGTATCCACTGCATGTGGGACCATCACAATCAATGTATTATCCAATACCAAACCAGCAGACTGTCGGATAGAAACAGCCGCTGCCGCTGTAGCTCTTAGACAACTAGGCAACGCCCTAGCTACCGGATCTAAAGTAGCTGAAAAATACGCACATAGGCGCGGCTTGTCTCCAAATTGTTGCGTCAACACTGACAACGCACAACCTTCTCTCTCGTGTACATAAAGTGTAAAAGGTTTACTGTAGTCGGGGGTACCCAACACTGGAGCAGAACACAATGCATCACGCAATTCGAAAAACTCTTCTGACATTCGTCAGACCAAGGAAGAGGATGTGGTGTGTCCTTAAGAGTAAGTGCCAACAAAGGTTTCGCTAGCAAAGAAAAATTCGGGATCCACTGTCTACAATACGAGGTGATACCTAAGAAGGCACGCACCTCTCTCTGTGTACATGGCACAGTCATTTGGGCAATCGCTTGAATACGCTCTGGGGTCAATCGCCTTCCCTTCTTCGACAAGAGATGACCTAAGTAGGTCACTTCTTGGCGGCAATACTGCAACTTCGAAGGTGACACTTTATGATGAAGGTCAGACAGGTGTCGCAACAAAGAAAGAGTAACTTCTTTACAAATCTCTTCATCATCAGCAGCAACCAACAGATCATCAACATACTGGATAAGAGTAACACCAGAAGGCAATGCAAGAGTATCAAGCTGAGTTTTCAAAGCCTGACTGTAAATGGAGGGACTCTCACAATAACCTTGAGGAGCGCGCATAAACCGGAAACTGCGGCCTCCTAAAGAGAAGCCAAAAACATTCCTACTTTCCTCAGCAATCGGAATACTGAAGAAAGCGTTCTTCAGCTCAATAACAGAAAACCAAGCAGCTGAGGCAGGGATCATAGTCAATAAAGCATGAATGTCCGGGACAACAGGAAACTGTGGCACAACGATCTTATTGACCTCTCGAAGGTCGATCACAAACCGATACACAGGTGGCTGAGAAGAGTCAGTATGCTTAAGGACAGGCAAACAGGACTGTTACACACATTACCTCTCGTTTCTTCAACCACACCTTTCTCAACCAAATCATAGATAATCGCTAAAAGAGCTCTTTCGCCATCACTGGAAATTTTGTACTGGGGAAAGCGAGGTAATTTAGCATTCAACTTAAGGGTAACAACGTAGGGTGGAATCTGCAAGAGACCAACATCATTGGGACCTGTAGTCCAAAGTGTATCAGGGAGAGAACGCAGTTCCAGTGGAAGGCAATCCTTAGACAGATACATCGGGGAAATCACTTTCTTACCCACCGTAAGATGTACTCCTGAAGAAGAACAATGTAATGTCGCATGCAATCTTTTCAACAAGTCCAAACCCAACAGATTCTCGCCACAGCCCGTCGTTAGAATAAGGGGAGCCTCCAATTCACAAGGAACAATAGAAAGGGGCAAAGGACAAGAAACCGGATTACGAGCTGGGGCGCCAGAAAATCCTACTGAAACATTGGTCAAGCCAGACAAAGGTGCGCCGGGGAGTTTAGAGTGCATGATAGAACTCTTTGCTGCACCAGTATCCAAAAGAAAAGGTTCTGCCACACCTGATGTAATCACTTCAACATAAGGTCCACTCTGGTCTACTGGAACTGACACTACTCCCTCCCTTTGTCCATGGCTGTCCTAACTATCATTAAAACCAGCACTCTCACTTCCAACATAATAATCATCAGTGTAGTACTGAGCGGACTGGACGGTCGGAACATTCTGTTGGTCAAAATAATTCATAGAATTCTGAGAGGAAAAGGAACGTTCATTCTGGGGAAACGTACCACGTCCCCTACCCCTAGGTACTTGTTGGAAACCACCACGACCTCTCAGACCAGACATACCATTCGCACGCTGTAGCAAGATCGGGCAACTATTCTTGAAGTGACTTTCTTCTTTACAATAAGCACACTGATTAGGGCATAGCGGGAGTCGCGAAGCAAAAGACTCAGGCTTCTGCAACAGTTTCTGAAACTGTGGGGTTTGCTGAAACTGGGAAGGTTGCTGAAACTGACGCTGATTAGGGCGAGGCGGATAAGCCTGCTGCAGAAGAACTTTCGTTTTTAATTCTCTAGTCTTCTTCTCTACTTTATCCTTCTCATCTTTATCTCTATTCTCATAGTATTGTGCAGTAGCCAATATCTGAGCCGAAGAAGAAACAGCCCATGAACTCTCAGAGTCCTTTAACTTATTAGAAAGTTCAGGAAGTAAATTAAAAACAAACTTATCTACAAACAACCTCTGACCACCTTCTGTACTCATATCCTGACCACTATGATCAATGAGCGTTTCCTCAAACCTAGTGAAGAAATCAGACACACTCTCGTCTTTCTTTTGTTTGCATGCTGCTAACTTGTCCCAATTCACCCGCAGAGGAGGCATCATAGTTTTCATTAAATTAATAATCCTACCAGGTAGTTCTGCAACTAAGGGTTCAGGTTTGGCACCTCCTACCTGCCGACCATCTGCAGCAGTAATATTAACCCACGTATCTCCTAACTCTGGCGCGTGATCCTCGTGACGGTTCTTCGCCCACAAGGGTTGAGGAACTACATTACCCATCAACATATCTATGTCAGCTAAATTCATAACACACGCATCAACTGTCTAAGACAACTCCTTATAATAACCAGCAGGATATTTACGGGCGTCAGGCAAAGTCTGCTTAAGAGCCAGGACCTCAGCTCTCTTCCAAGGGACATGCACCCACACTCGCTGAAAATGAGCCGGTGCAGCCGCAATACCATGAGCGGCATCAGCCACACCTGCCTCTCTCCATACAGGGGGAACCTCTCTCATAGGATACTGCTTCACTTTTCTCCTAATAGAAGGGTCAGGTTCGAACAATGACTGAGGTGGAAGTCTAGACCTAAAAGTGAGTAGTGTCTCTACCGCTTCCTCAACATCGGAACCCACTATCGTCCCTTTAGCAAATTCAGACTGAACATTAAGCAATTCCAGTGGAATTGAACCCAACTCATTATCTTCCCACTCCTGACGAAGGAAGGTACACATGACATCAAAAACATACCTTTGTTTTGGTGCCTCCCACTGTAGGAAGATATCCATAACCACTAGTGGACTGTACTTGGAGGTATTCGAAACCCATCTACGAGCAAGGAGATCTAACACTGCCCGCTCTTCGGGACCAGGGAGCTGACTACGTCTCTGCTTACGTTCAGAAACAGGGGTCATATTCAGTGACCCAAAGAAAGGAGACAAAAGACTAGTGACAGTCTCAGTCATTCGTTGCCGAGCAGAAGGAGAAGACGTTGACATGAGGACAGGAGACAAAGTGTTTTGAGGTGACAGAGACATAGGGACAGAAATAAGAGAAGTCGGAGATAAAGGAGTGTAAGGCAAAGGAGTTTGAGGCAAGGCTTGTGGCAAGGCTGGCGGCCCTGGAGGTGGCTGCGCCGGGGGAGGAAGAACCACCTGTGAAGCAGCGGGTGGCTGAACAACAACAGGGGGTTGAACGACAACAAGGGGTGCAACAACTGGAGGTAACGGAGGTGCAGTAGCACCCTGCACATAAGGGGGTGGTAATCTCAGTAAATGTGACATCAAAGGATCCTTTTCAGGGTCTACAGTCACATTTGAAAGGGGAGGTGGCAAAACCGGGTAACATTTGTCAATGGCCATGCAATGTTGTCTATCTGACACTTCAATCGCACGATCTTCTTCATCTTCCTTAAACTGCCTAGCAGCTTGCATTACCGATATATTCCTTTCCTTCCTATCTCTCTTAGCTTGCTTAATTTCTCGCTGTTTGGCTTCCTTACGCCAAAGGCGGTAAGAGTCAAACATCGCCGGCCAGGCTTTCTTCTTAAATAGCGCAACTTCTAGGTTATCTAAAACATCTGATTCAAAACTACCATGTTGGGGCCATCGTAAAACACCATCTTTCCTTGTATAACGGACCGATACTTCATTAAAGGTAATGGGACCTACACCATGCTTTGAATAGAGCTCATAAGTTGGAGTTCCAACCGGAGGTATCGGACACAAGTCCTCCAATCGGGAATCCGTATTAAAACTACAACAAAACCATTTCCTAAATTTGCTAAAACCAGGCATCTTTTAGCTCACTAGTCTTGCTTCAAACTTCAAGGGGTTATCAAAAATGATACACTCGCAAATATACGAACCTCCCGGCTTCGACTATTGCAATGGCCGAATCAAAACCAAGAAACAAAACAAAGTCGTGGGAGAGACCCACTTATACTTAACCAAAATGTCTGTCACGCCACCAGAAGACCGTCTAACGTCTCGCCTTACAAATCATCACAAGAGGGTCCAAGACAGGGCGACAGTCAGGGCAGCAGTCCTTCGCAGCCGTCGGAAAGGGGAAGTCTCGCAGAAAAAAACCTTCGGTCCACGTCGACATGCAGGGGTCGATGAAGTGGTGGCCGTCCTCCAGAATTTCCTCACGGGGCTCCTCACAATCTTCGGGCCTGGACCAGTACTGCTGAAGTCGCACCACGTTGGGCACCAGTTGAAGAACCTGGGTTTAACCCAGCGGCGTCAGGGGCACGCCTAAGATCTTCGAGTTCACCTGTCTTGGTATACAGAGACACTGAATACTTCTGGATGGCATCAGAGACCAAGTTTATTAGCTGCAGCTAGTAACAGTGATCCTAGAAATACATCACGGTGTAAATTCTCAGGAGACTGCTCATTTTACTAAGGCGAGACGTCTCCTTTTATACCCAATATTCACATTATAAATGTACACCCACTGCACAAAATTCTAGCCAATAAGGTACATTTTCAAACAAAGTGTCACATAACAAAAACTCAATTTACAGTATCCCAACCAAAAAGTTAATTATTAGGAATGTCCCAAATTCAATCTCCACAAGCCGGACAAACCAATAATTGAAAGCATAACCCATGTAATGAAGAAACATAAAAAAAGAAACGGTAACAGATGCTGAACAAGATAAGGCATGTGCAAGGAAACTAAAAGTTAACGATGTCCTGAACATTGATTGGCAATCTCAGACAAAGATCGATCAGGGAAATTGGCTTTGCGGGGTCAGTTTCAGGTGCAGAGGTCAGTTTCTTACAGTTCATTTCAGAGTCAAAAAGAAACCTAGTTAATGTATACATGAACTAAGAAGGCCAGGCCACTTTAATCGCCAGGCTACCTTCACAGGCCTACGTGAAGGCAACACAAAATGGTGGCACAGAACAAAATGGAGTCAGACTCGAGAATTACAGAACCTCAATCGCTTTAAACTTCTTATAAAAGCATCCAGTGAACTCATCGAGTCCTGGAGCCATCCAGTGCATCGATGGCTTTGATTAGCTCGTCTTCAGTAAAAGGTTCGGCCGGGATTCCTGAAGTGCTTTTGCCATCCAGACCAGGGAAATCTCATCAAGATAATCCCTGTATGCCATTGTGTCCCCTGTGGCTCTGGAGGTGTATAAAGTAACATAATAAGTGACTACCTCCTCGAGGACACCTACATTGCCAGTTATCTGCGAGACCTCCTGCCCCATTAATTTGGCTATATAGGTCAGTTTGCAGGATTGTTGCATTAATCTAGCAAGGGTTCTACCCGGCTTTTCGCTCTCCTCATATTGCCTGGCAACTGCATATTCGCCCAGATAGTGTGCCTCCCGCTCTGCTGTTTCCCGGAACTCCACCATAAAGGATGCGTGGTGTTGTAAACTGGGGGGGGCACAGGGGTGCCGCATCACGCCTATCAAATTCCGCCAGCTGCGCTTCCAATTGTGCTAGTGTGCGGCGTAGGTCTAAGTACCCCAGCACTCTTCGAGATGCGCACACCCCTGGTGTACACCTTAAAAGCCTCCCATGGTGTGGCTTTTGAATTCACGGTGCCAACGTTGAGTGAAAAATACTCCAGTATTGCATTGCGGAGTTCCGACTCAAATACAGTGTCCCTCAAGGCCATGTCGGGGAATCTCCATGACCTTTCAATCCCCCCCTGCATGTGGGATTCTCAGCTGCAACAGGACAGGGGAGTGGTCCGACAATGTGCGCGGGAAATGACAAACTGCCAACCCACAGCGCCGCCCCTGCGGTGAGAAACCAATAGTCTAACTGGGTCCATATGTTGTGTGGGGCGGAGTAGTGGGTGTACCTGTCATGACTGGGGCAGTGGTATCTCCATGCGTCCACCAGTCCATATGCCTCTATGATGTCTAACAGCGAATGCCTAGCTCTTGGGTTGTTGTCTGTGGTAGTTGTTGTGCTGTCTCTCGCTGGGTCAAGAAGTATATTAAGGTCCCCACCCAAGCAGATCTGGTCCGCCCCCATGCGCTCAATATGTGCAAGAATGGATTTAAAAAAGTCAGGATCATCAATATTTGGTGAATAAACATTTACAAATAGTACTGAGTGCTCTAACAAGCATCCCTTGACCAGCAAATATCGCCCACCAACATCTCCATACACAGCCATCTCCCTGAATGGTACCTGCCTATGAATCAATATTGCAACCTCTCTGGCATAGGAACTGTAACATGCACAATATCTATCTGCCCCGCAATTGGTGGCCAGGTGAGACTTGGCAGAGGGCACCAGGTGCGTCTCCTGCAGGAAGGCAATGTCCACCTGGTGGCATTGCAAATAGTTAGAAACTTGCTTACATTTACGTGCATTGTTATGACCCCTTACATTCCAGGACATCTTCACAATGTTGGCTTCTGGTTGTACCCTATTAAGCATAGCTAGATCTGTGTTATGAGAATTGCCTGTAACTGAAAAACCATTACTGCACTGCAAAAGAGATGTTCGAAGGAGCCATAATGACAAAGCTTGCTTGAAAACCCCATAACCCCCCACCCCCTCCCTCCTCCCAACCCCCGTACCAAACTTCGGGGAAAAAAACCCGTCCCCCAACAACAAGGTTCAAACATAAATGAAAAGTATGCATTCTACAATTCTTTAGCTAACATAGGAGGTGCATCTGCACTAGTGGGGTGCCTACGCCATGCCACTTTACTGGTACTGTTGGTGCACTAGCACCTGTGTGGATGAAATGTAGTCCACCTCGGGTGGCGGCTTACCGCAGCACTGAACAAAAAGTGAGAAAGAACTGAACTGGGCATTGCTATGTACGATGGGACACAGGACTTCGATTGTCCTTAGCGACAGCATGGTCTTTTTAATTTGCTGAACCTCCCACACTGAGACGCACCAACAAGATGGCGCAGACACAGGCCAAGTGTCAGTGAACCTTGGGGCACCGATAGAGACCGGCTGGTGGCTCATCCCACTTCCAATAACACAGTGCAGCTTGCAGGGCTCAAAACCACACAGGTGCCTAGTCTGTCTCCCTGGCTTGGGGCATGGTCCGAAGGGACCCCAAACAGAGTAAGCTCTGGTTTGAGACGCCAGGTCGAGGTGCAGAGGCACAGCAGGTTTGCATGGCGGAGGGAAGAGGAACACAAAAGATCAGTTTTAACACAAAAAGGGAAAGATCAACCAGGTAGGGAACCGCCCAGTCCCATTTTTATCCTAAGCGAACAACTCGGTTTCAATAGCTCACACCGCCAATGGCCTTCAGATTTCATTTAATTTTTTTTAACGATTTAATGGGTAATCTACATTTTAAACGGAACCTGGGGAAATCATTTATTAACCCCTTCAGTGCCCATGACGAGATAGTCTCGTCATGGAGCGCGGTTGCGCTGTGCCCATGACGAGACTATCTCGTCATGAACCCCGCCCGCTAATGAAAGGCCCGGCACAGGGCGGGGAAAGGGCGGGGCACTGAAGAGGTTAAGACCTGTGGCCCTGAGAATACTCGCTCAAGAAAATATCATATTGGCCGGACAGTTATATCTAAAGTTCAGAAATTTAACTATGTTGATATTATTATTGAATCTAGTTTAAGATGGGAAAATGTACTGATTCAAAGATCACAAAAATGTGCTGGGGCCATGGAACCATTTTTACATTTGCTAATAAGCGAGGCCACAAGCCCATAAAGGATATGTTAACATTATACAAAAGTAAATGTCTTTCTGATGGCACGTACGGCGCAGGGGCATTGGGCTATACAAACTCAGGGAAATTGGAACAACTGGAGAATAAGTTCTTATGTAGACTATTGGAAATTCCCAAGAGCACAGTGACCTATATTAAACACTTAGAACTTGGGCTCCCAGTCTTGGAGGATGCTGTGAAAGTTGCCCCATTACTCTCATGGATACATTTCTGGAGAACGCTTGAGGCTAAACTATCCCGATTAGTACTCGAGAGCTGCTGGAGCCAGGAAAAATTGGATTTGATCCCTTGGCTAGTACGTGATAAGCAGGTATTTATTGAGGTTTGAATTCCAAATCTTTACCATAAACCAAACAAGGCTGATAATTGTTCAAGTCCCCGGTAAAAGATCTTTTTATCAAACAGAGTTGAGAAGTTAGAATTTCAAAGCGTTGTCACTGACCTCAGTCTTGCGCCACTTACTGATACTGACCACAGATGGGATGAAACCTTACTTAGCATAGATAACTAACACAGTTTACAGATTTTATCTTAGTCCTTTTAGGTTAAGCAATGCGTACTTTACTGATAGCGTTTGCCCAGAAGGGTTCTTGGTTTCCTTCTTTACCCTGTTGCCCCGCGACAGTGTATCACTACAGTCTACTGCTCATTTCATGTTTTACTGTGATTTTTATAATACTCCCAAAAGCCAATTCTTATGACCCATTCTGCAAGCCAAACAATTTACATCTTATAAGTTAGGTTTTCAATATCTTCAGTGTTTAGAACGTCAACCAACCTGCTGTGCAGTTATCAGTTACATTATATGGGCAATAAGAATCAGAGATAAATACGCCAAATGGAATCTCTTTTTGCTGCTAAATTTAATACCCATTTAAAAGATTTTTAATGCTTAGATTTCTAAAATGTTTTTTAGAATACTGTAATGAATATTGATTACTATTTTATCTGTTTATATTGATATGTCATTGACGATATTGCGATTATTAATTGTTTTTAATCTTGTGATTTAATGTGACTCTCTTTTTATGGCAATTGCCGAAGGAATTTTTTTTGACCGATTTGACTGACCTCATTGGTTATCTTTCATGCATATTTTATCCTGTGTCTCCATTTTCTCAGCTCTTTGTGGGGTAATATATGCAAAATTACTAGGGCTTATATTTACTAAGGCATGCAAAGGAGATCATATGGTCCTGCACAATTTTGCACTGCTCTTACATGTCTTTATAATGGTAAGTAAATTGTCACAATGCTTTGCATCATGCCAGTACCTGCACAAAACATCAGTCTTATGAAACTGTTTTTCTCCTATGTACATATTTCTTCTATAGCCTGACTTTCTAAATTAATTAATAGCTATTTCTTATAAGTTTAAATACTTCAACCTGGTGATAAGAAGAATTTTGTAAAACTGCAGTTGTTTGTACATTGAGTTATGCAAGAATCCTAGAACCTTACAAAGCCACTAGAAACATACCAATGGTTTTCCCTTTAACACTGTGCAGAAGTATAATGTTCTGCCACAAAAAACTGATGATAGAATTGTCCTCATTTTAATTAATCTAAAGGTCCCATTTTCTCCAAAGTGGTCCCATACAAAAGAAGAAAAACATTGCCTCTGCGCACTCGCCGTATTACATATGCAACACAGAGGTAAAATAGCTATTAGGAGGCCTGTGCATCATTTTGAGGTGGGGTTCAGTGAGTGCCTTGAAATGGGGGGTGGGGGCTGCAGGGATCTGCCAGATATCCCTCTGCAGATGGTTGCAGTCTCTGTTAAGGTTACATTTCTGGAGATCAGAACTTTCCAACAGCATTTAATTATTTTTTAATTTTGTTTTTCATCAATTTAATCTTTAAAAAAAGCATATATAGTTGCAGTTTAGAAGAGAAGCTCATTAAAAATGTTATGGAGTAATCCACATTAATGTTCATAAGCCGTTCTGAGAGTGCTTCCAGAATGCCTGAGTATTTTATTTTGTTTTTTGTTTTATGACTCAACACCCACTGGAGGAACTTTTTTTTTTTTTTTTTTTTTTTTTAAGTTTTATAAAACTTTATTTATGAAAGTTGAGCGACCATACATCATAAGCAAGTTACTTCAATGGGTTCATATGGCAGTGGGAAGCAGTACAGAGGTGACAAGGAGCATCACAGCAAGCATCGATAACACAAGATATCAATAAATCAAGATCGCATTTGAAATCCATATTAACTGTGCAGTGCGTTTCAAATCAGACTCCCCCTGGTGAAGCCGCAATTCCACTCTCTCACGTCTCAGCACTGGGCAAATGGAAGACACTCTTCACGAGCCAAGGGCCGCTGCATTTAACGGCCAGCCAGTCGCATCTGCACTGGAGCACACCATTCATCGTAGGCGTTACACATGTCATGAGGGGTAGTCCCGTATGCGGCTATAGGATCGCCTCATCCCCCCCAGCAGTCTCCCCCTCCAGCAAGTAGCAAGTCAGTGGTGCCCAAATGTCAGTTGGCCTGGAAGCGGGTGGTAAAAGTTCAGAGTACGTGTTAATTTGTTCCTGGCAATAAACAATATCCCGCATCCAATCCTTAAATTTAGGGGCCCTGCCTCTGCCCCACTTGCATGCAACTCGTCTTTTAGCAAGCAGGAAGGCTAATGCAATGAATTTGCGGTGCGCGGCTTGTATGGGCTCCACATACCCCAAGAGGGCGAGGACAGGGGAAGGCTCTATCTCCGAATTGATCATTTTGGATACCGCTGTAAAGATCTGACGCCAGTAACGTTGCACCGCCTCACACGCCCACGCCAAGTGGAGGAAGTCTGCCCCAGGAGCATGACACCGTTCGCACCTATCATCCTCCCGGAGTCGGTATTTGTGCAGCTTTACAGGAGTGTAATACAACCTGTGAATATATTTATAATGTATTATTCTGAATCTGCTACTAGAAGAGATACGCTCCGTTTGTTGAAGGCAGAACTCCCACTGTTTGTCCGTCAGTGGGGTCTGCAGTTCCCGATCCCACTTCTCTCGAGCAGCAAGAGGCGGCGCGTCCATCAGCGATCGCACCGACCCGTAGATCTTGGAGACCAACTTGGCAGGGGTCTCGTCCCGAAGGGCACGCTGTAACGGTGTCACCTCTGGCGGTTCCCGTGGGAAATCGGGCGTGAGTGCCTTAAGCCCCTGCCGGAGCCGAATATACAAAAACACCTCAAGGGGAGAAGGCTGGATGCCCCCAAAGAGGTGCTCCATAGAGCGAAACGTGCCATCATGATATAAGTCTCCCCATGTCTTAACGTGGATAGCCTGGGCCAATTTCTGAAACCCTGCCTCCTGCAGCAGGGGCATGGCAGGGTGGTAGACAAGCGGCAAGAGCGGCGCGTATACCATATTCAGGCCCAGCTTAGCAGTTATTCGCTTCCAGGCCGTCACCGTACCAGCCACTGTCGTGGGCGGCGCATCCGCCCCCGCTACCGGAGCGTACAATGCGCCCTCTATGGGGATCGGATGCGCCAGCCAGTGTTCGGCCGCAAGCTGGGGCATGTATCGGGGCTGCCGTATCCAGAAATAGGCGTAGTGCGCCTGCGCCGCTTGAAAGTACAGCTCAAAGTCCGGGACGCCAAACCCGCCCTGCACAAATGGCCTAGTGAGGACCTCCCATTTGAGTCGAGGAGACTTCCCGCCCCAAACCAAGCGAATAAGCTCCGAGCGCAGGGTCCGGAAGAAGAAACTGCCCGGGTAAAAGGGGATGTTCAGGAAGAGATACAGCAACTGTGGCAGTATTACCATTTTAACCAGCGACACCCGACCCGCCATAGAAAGGGGGAGTGTAATCCATCGAGTTATGCAGTCTGAAATACGAGTCATCTTCGTGCCATAATTGGCCCTCAGCAGTTCCTCCCTGTTTTTCTCGATGTGTATACCTAGATAGGTGAAATCCCCCTCGCACCAAGCTAGAGGGTACTCCAGCGTAAACCTGCTAGTAGATGACGTAAGCGGGAAAACCCGAGACTTGCTCCAATTGATCTGAATTCCCGAGAGCCTGCCAAACCTGACGAACTCCCTAAGAATCGGGTGAAGGTTATCACAGGGATCACGAATATACAGGGTAACGTCGTCCGCATACATAGAAATCAATATCTGTCTTTGGAAACACCGCATCGCCTTATCTTTATGATGCTGCCTGAGCCGCGCCGCGAGCGGCTCCATGGCGATAGCGAACAACAGGGGCGACAGGGGGCAACCCTGTCTAGTGCCCCTGGTGATATGAAACGCCTCCGACAGTTTCCCGTTCACCAGCACTCGGGCCCTGGGGGATACGTACAAGAGCCTAATCCAAGAAATAAAGATGAGGGGAAACCCCATCAATTCCAGAACTCGAAATACATAATCCCATTCAAGCGAGTCGAAAGCTTTCGAGGCATCAAGGAAGACGGCAGCCATCGGGAGGTCGTCATGTACGGCATTCAGAATCGAGAAAAAAGTACGCAGATTATGGGATGTGGCCCTTCCGGGCACGAACCCCGCCTGGTCAGGGAGGACCAGGTTAGGGAGGAGCAAGTTAATGCGGGTAGCTATCAGTTTAGCAAGTATTTTTACATCGCAATTGAGCAGTGAGAGGGGTCGGTATGAATCACATTGGTCAGCAGCTTTACCAGGCTTGAGGAGCGAAGTAATGAGGGCCATACGCATCGAAGGGGGGAGATGGCCCACCTCCAGTGCATCTTCATACACTTCGCGGAGGACCGGCGCCATAAAATCAATGTAGGTCTTATAGAATTCGATTGGGATCCCATCAAGGCCTGTGGCCTTGCCCGATTGCATGTGCATAATAGCCTCCCGCACCTCATCCAATTCAAAAGGGGAGCTTAAAAACGCCTGTTGTGTATCGCTAAGCCATCCCAAGGAGACATCCCCCAAATAGTCCTGCAGGTGCAGATCCCCAGCCCTGGTCGATGTATATAAGTGGTGATAATGCTCAACAAATGCGTTGAGAATGAGCGTGGTGTCTCTGTACACGGCACCGCTACTGCTTTCAATTTCCATTATAGTATTTGGCGGGCGCGTCAGTCGCATCGTCGCTGCCAGGGCTTTCCCTGGCCGTTCGCCTTCGCCATAGCGGCGAGCTATCCAGTGTTTGCCCCTAAATTTCACTTCCCGATCGGCTTCAGTCATATATTCCGCTATCTTTTCACGAATACGAGCGAGCGTGGCATCTTCAGGGTTGTCGGCCAGCGACACCTCAAGCGCCTCAAGTTCACTCTCCAGAGTACGCAGGCGAGCTAATATGGTTTTGAGAACGCCTGACCCCTTAGCGATGCACACTCCCCGTATGGTAACTTTAAAAGCGTCCCATATGGTTCCGACCTCAGTCACGGAATCTTTATTGCGCTCAAAGAACTCTAAACATTCCTCCCGTAACTCCTCCTGAAATACCGGATCTAGCAGCATCATGGGCTGCAGGCGCCAAGAAGTCACAGGGGGGCCCAGGTCCGCCGCTCGCAACGTGACACGGGTCGGCGAATGATCAGAGAACGTGCGTGGGAGATGGTGTGCATGTTCAAGCGCCGCATGAAAATGAGGGGAAATAAAAACATAGTCAAGCCGTGCCCATGATTTTGCTTGCGCCGTGAAGTGTGTACCTTCACGTGCGTCCGCATGTAGGTGCCGCCACGTGTCAATTAAGTTATGATTAGCCAATGCGTCCAACAGGCTCGCACGCGCCTTAGTGTAATAGTGCGGGGCCGGGTGGGATCTATCCCTAGACGGGTCCAGTGAAGTGTTGAAGTCCCCCCCCCAAATAAGCTGTCTCGGGCCCACGCCCACAATTGCTGCATTGAGGTCTGTAAAGAAGTGCGGATCATCTATGTTGGGGCCATAACAACAGACCAGGGTAACCGCCACATGTCCCAGCCTACCCCACATTAGACAGTACCGCCCTTGAGCGTCACTTTTAGTGCCCTCCATACTGAAGGGCGTTCCCTTCTTTATCAATATCGCCACACCCCTAGAGTACGAAGAGTAGGAGGAGAAGGCAGCAAATGCAGCCCACCTGCCAGCAAAGGGGTGGCTGGCTTGCTCTCTGAAGTGGGTCTCTTGGAGAAAGGCAATATGTATAACATGGCGGTCTAGATAGGAGAGTATCTGTCTCCGCTTTCGCGGGTCTCCCAGACCCCTAACATTCCACGTCAGGATATTTAAGGCCGAATCTACTCGTGTCATGGGGACAGTAAAAGAATATGACAGTGCTGCGACAGGGGAGGGCCCCTCACGCAACCATAAATACACATGTTTAACCGCAGTGTCACCCCAGCATCAGAGCCGCGCCACCACCTGTGTCCCCAATGCCTGCAGTTACCTCCGCCAGACCCCACGTGAATAAATGTGGGAGGAGTCGGCGCCAAGAGGGGACCCCCCAGCATGCCACCCGCAGGAGCACCCATAATCTTCAAAAAAAACCTCACATTGATGTTGGTCGCGTACAATAGTGCAATAACATATTCAAACATTCCCATCCCCCCACCCCACATCTTGAACAGTTCCAACAGAATTCCCGTAACCATCTGAAGAACATGGTCTACCGGCAACGTATCTAAGACAATCTCATACTGCACCGGAAAGCGCATCTCCCCGCCCCACCCAGTGTCAGCTGCCTTGCATAGCCACCATTCCCAAGCATTTTGATCTAAAGGTTGGGCCAGGGTCGTCACACACAATCGTTCTGTCCCAGTCGTCCAGCAGCTATCCACAAGAATTTCCTCAGTGTTCCGAGCATGCCAACTCCTACCACATTCCCCAGGCGCGGGCATAGCAGGGCGGCCCGGGCTAGTAAGCACCAGGGCCCTCGCTCCAATCCCCCCCCTTCACCCCCCGAATGTAGGACAGATAGCCCCGTACACCCCATGCTCCATGACCCATCAATGAGCGTCCCTACCTGATCGTTGCCGCAGGCCATAGTCACAAACAATGTGTGCAGCAGGGGTCTCCGCCAGCGCCAATCCCTCCGCCCGGGCAAAGTTGCTCCGGTAGAAGCGAGGGCAGCGGGAGAGACCAGGGACGTCACGCACATCCCTACCCCACCCCCAACCCACTGAAGCAACCCCAACTTGCCAGAATCCCCTCCCCTCCCCCCACCCATAATTCCCCGCCGAAAGCTCAACAGGAGCAACACAGTCAGTGTTAGCAATGGGGTACACCCCATGGGGTCCGTCCAGAGTGCGCCCATATCCACCCCCAGCGGCCCGTCCCCTCTCACAACAGGGGAAGGCACGGGGAGGTGGCGCCTGGAATACGTTACCAACCGCTGTCCCACATCCGACCAGAGAAGTTCCAAACAGTCACAGCGTCTTCATGCTGGCATGTCCCTTGGGCTCGCATTTGTATTAAGCATATGACAATAGTTCCTGAGTTCGCAGATCCATCTAGCACAAAAACACACCCTCATAGCTAGTGTTCATCTTCACGATCTTCCTCGCCACCAGCAGACCTCTCTGTACGCCCATTCTTCAGAGCCTTAAGAAATTCCTCTACCTGCTGAGGGTTTGTAAAGAAGTGCTGCCGTGCTTGGTGGGTAATTCTCAATTTAGCCGGGTAGAGTAGTGCATAATCAATTTGTTGGGCCCTCAGTTTCTTTTTAACATCGAGAAATTTACGCCGCTGTTCTTGCACGATAGGCGTGAAGTCTGGGTAAACGGTAAAGTTGACCCCATCACACGAAAGTGTCTGAGCCGTGCGAGCCGCTCGCAACGCCGTGTCCCGGTCTCTATAGTTTAGTAGCCGTGCAATGATGGGTCTAGGAGGAGCTCCCGGGTTCGGCCGCGGCCCAAGAGAGCGGTGTGCCCTCTCAACGATAAATTGCTTAGAAAAGGCGTCGGAACCAACGGCGGCCAGGAGGATCTTTTCCACGTAGTCTTCCATGCGCCCTGTATTGGTGGATTCCGGAATCCCTACCACGCGGATGTTATTGCGGCGGCTACGGGCTTCCAACTCCTCATTCTTTGCGGCTATAAGTCTCAAGACATTATCCATTCTGGAAAGCTGCGTGGTGTGGGTGGCTGTGGTATCGTCGTTATCGGATATCCTCCGCTCAGTTTCCGCAATCCTCTCTTCATGGATATCTATTTTCTGCGCGATGGCGTCCATTCTGGACGATAGCCGGTCCACTTTGTCCACAATTGTAGCAAACCCTTGCTTCATCTCTCGCATTAGGTGTTGTAGTTCTGTGGCCGGGGAGGAGGAACTCGCCTCGGGCGCGGGCGAGCTCTGGGCGCCTCCCGGGTCCTGCGCACCTCGCACCCCTTTCTTGGTCGCCGGGGGGTCAAACGTGAGCTTAGGCTGCCGGCTGTCCTGCTTGCCCATCGTGGGTGCCGACACAGGTCTCAGTACGCCGGCCTCTGCTATCCTCAAGGGCACAGGCGGGCCAGAAGTCCCGGACCGCACACAGCGCGACCTTAGTGGTGAGTACCAGGTCACCAGCGGGTCCGAACCAGCCTCCCCCGAGCAGGGAGCAAAAGGCAGGTAAGAGGCGTCCACCACCACAGCCCCCAGAGGAAGAACCGGCCGCCGGGACCCCAATATCAACGATGCCGTGCCAGGCAAATGGAGCGAAATGCCCCGCAGGTCGCAGGGTGCAGGGTCGCAGCGTCCGTAGCGTGTCGCCTCCCTCGAACCTCTAAACAGCAGGCCGGCACACGGGAGAGAGGCCAGCCAGGCACCGTCACATTAGAGATGAGCCCAGCACTCGTCGAGTCCCAGCAGATGGCCACGAGGCGGTGAGTCTCCGAGTCTCCCTCACCGGCCCAGGCACCTCACAGCCGCCCACCCCGGCGGGTGGGCGCAGTCTCGGACACCTTCTCGTCCTCCTCTGGCAGCAGGGGGAGAGGGGGGGGGGAGCGCCCCACCTACACGGGCTCTCTGCGCTGGCCTTCGCGTGAGCGGGTCGGCCAGACCAGGGCAGGGTACACCGCCGTCCACCCTGCCCGCTACCCGGCGAGCAGGTCGTATCTCGTCGGCATTGCTCCAGAGCCCCCACCTCACCGTTGTAGTATGCTTCTCCCTCGGATGGCGCCGTTCCGCACAGGGCCCCGGGTGCACAGATAATGCTCACGCAGCAACGTGACTCATAGCAGGGGGGTAGTGTCCGGCTGTGCCTCCCCCTCTCTCAGCGACCGCTCCGCCGTCCGCACAGTCATCAAGGCGCCGCCAACGCGGGTCCCCAGCACGGCCCACTCGCCTCGTGGTGAGCCTCGGACTTGCGTGGATCACACGCCGGGCGGCTCGCTCCGCCCCACGTCTGCTGAGCTCCCCTTCCGGCTACCGCCGCCGCTAACTCCGCCGCAGCCGAACGCACAGGGCTCCAACTTTCACCAAAGCAGCAGCAAAACACCTTCAACAGCCACGGGTAGTTTCGGTCGCGGGAGCAGCGGTTTAGACAGGATAAATTACGGATTTGAGTTCCAGGCTGCAGGAGCCTCACAGCAGTGCGGCCATTCTGCGTGCGCGCTCTCTAGCGCCCCCACCCACTGGAGGAACTTGTATTGGCCTTGCCCAAGACATGTCATGCAAGTCATGCAAATTAAAGCTGAGTACAAAACTGCCTCACTTGAAAGTGAACTTTGTTAAGGATATGAGCACCTTGTTTTCACTTGCAGAGGAACTCATAGATATAACCTCAGAAAGGCATTCTATGTTCAAACCATTTCATCATTCCAACCTAGAAGAAAACATAATGGGTGGCACATGGTGTTCCATCCAAGTTGCTAAAACATGGAACTCTCTTCCAGCAAGAACAGGAACCACTGATATTCAGATGGTTGGCTTTTCCTTAGCTGAATCTGATGATGACAATGAGATAGTAGTACTCAACTGCCTCACTGCAAGGTTGCATCTACAACTTATTCGACAGCACAGCCCTCCAGCATCAGACAGACAAGATGGAAGAAAGAGACTACAAGAAACTTGTTCTCAATGAGAACGCCAAACAGAGCCGAAACAAATGAAATAACTCTGATCACGCAACAATAGGCGGAATAAATAAGAAAAGAATGCGCATTCGCGACCTATAGAGTGCTACTTGTTGATTTTGATAAAAACTTCTTACATTCTCTGAGAAAATATAACATCCTACCTGCATGAATGTAATCATTGCATGACTCTGACTGTCAGGTGTAAATGAGATCTTCCTCAAATATGCTTCAACTACAAACATTCATTCATCTGTTTCTCCTTACATTAGAGCTTTACTACCCAAACACAATTCTATACTACAACAATACACGTCCAGTCTAAATGCACTAAAACTGCATCTTCTCTTACTTTATATAACAAATCCTATCACACGACTAACAGCGTATAGAAATGTGGACAAATAGCACAACAATGTTTTATCTACATTACCGATTACAAACACATGACTTACTACTGTCCACATGGACTGAAATCTTGATTTCAGTGTGAACCACGCTGTCATCTCAAGTAGATGACATAAGCATCACATAGGGACCCTGCACTTTACATACTTGCCTACATGAGAGGAATATTTCAAATTGCACACAGGAACAAAATAAAAATCATTACTCTGTTCCTTATACTTATCTAATCACTAAAACTGGATCTGGGAATTTGAAACAGGTCGCAAGTGATACATTTTCAAAAGGTTTCCTGAAACTGTTTCATATTCCCACACTTTAAGTGTGACAATCATAGGCTTTTTGTCCAATATCTAAGGGGCTGTAGAGTATTTCTCTTCCTTAACTTGTCAGGCTATTTTTTAAACTTGATGTGGTTCAGTGACTAAATATCGAGGGACATAATATAGAATGCCCAAAATATCGACTCCAAAATATCAAAGTACAGACTATAGAATGCCTATCTACAAACAGGTAAGTACTAAAATATCGATTCCAAAATATAGAATGTTAAAATATAGTTAACTATAATATCTAATTTTTTTAAAGTATTAAAAATAATATAAAAGTAATTAAATATTTAAAACAATTAAATAAAGCATACTTAAAATAATATAAAAAAGCTTAAAATGTAAAAATAATAAATGTAATGTGAAAAAAAGTAGAGATTTTGTTGGATAGTGAGAGCGTAAAAATTACTATTCCCACTCAAGTGAGTGCAACAGTAGTGAAAGCGTTGGATAGCGGGAGGGTAAAAATTACTATTCCCACTCCAGAGAGTGCAACAGTAGGGAAAGCGCTGGATAGCGGGAAGGTAAAAATTACTATTCCCACTCCAGTGAGTGCAACAGTAGGGAAAGCGTTGGATAGCGTAGGGGTAAAAATTACTATTCCCACTCCAGTGAGTGCAACAGTAGGGAAAACGTTGGATAGCGTAGGGGTAAAAATTACTATTCCCACTCCAAAAAGTGCAACAGTAGGGAAAGCGTTGGAAAGGGGGAGGGTAAAAATTACTATTCTCACTCCAGTGAGTGCAACAGTAGGGAAAGTGTTGGATAGCGGGAGGGTAAAAATTACTATTCCCACTCCAGTGAGTGCAACAGTAGGGAAAGCGTTGGATAGCGGGAGGGTAAAAAATTACTATTCCCACTCCACAGAGTGCAACAGTAGGGAAAGTGTTGGATAGCGGGAGGGTAAAAATTACTATTCCCACTCCAGTGAGTGGTACAGTAGGGAAAGCATTGGATAGCGGGAGGGTAAATATTACTATTCCCACTCCAGAGAGTGCAACAGTAGGGAAAGCGTTGGATAGCGGGAGGGTAAAAATTACTATTCCCACTCCAGTGAGTGCAACAGTAGGGAAAGCGTTGGATAGCGGAAGGGTAAAAATTACTATTCCCACTCCGGAGAGTGCAACAGTAGGGAAAGCGTTGGATAGTGGGAGGGTAAAAATTACTATTCCCACTCCAGTGAGTGCAACAGTAGGGAAAGCGTTGGATAGCAAGAGGATAAAAATTACTATTCCCACTCCAGAGAGTGCAACAGTAGGGAAAGCGTTGGATAGCGGGAGGGTAAAAAATACTATTCCCACTCCTGAGAGTAGGGAAAGTAATGATATTAAAATAAGATTAAATTAATTATCAATACCAATACAAAATTAATTAAAAATAATTACCAAATAAAAATTAATTACCATTGAAAAAAAAATAATTACCAATTAATAAAAATGAATTACCAATTAATAATTAATTATCAATTAATTATCAATATATATAAATAACAAATAATATTTACTTTATTACAATTAAATTACTTCCCACCCAATTCCCCTATAAACCCACAACCCACTCCCAATAATAAAAAATACAATTAACATTATTATCAATTAATCAAATAATAAAAATTAATTAGCAATTAATAAAAATTAATTAACAATTAATAAAAAATAATAATTATCAATCAATTAATTAACAATACATATAAATAAAAATTAATATTTAATTTACTATAATTAAATGACTTCCCACCCTATTCCCCTATAAACCCACAACCCGCTACGGAATTAAATTACGCAAAAATTAAATTACGTAACATTCATTACTTTAAAAAAAATTAAACATACATTACAAAAATAATACATAATTTAAACACATATACTACCATCCATATAACTACAAAAAATTCGACATTATGGAAATCGATATTTTAAATTCGATATTATGGAAATCGATATTTCATACCCCAATTTCTATATTCTGTCCTATCTATATTTTGGTAATTCGATATTCTGTCCTATCTATTTTTTAGAGTCGATATTCTGTCCTGTCTATATTTTTGATTCTATATTTTGGTCGTTTACCAGACCCAAACATGGTCATCGCTTAGTCAGTGTCCATGCACGCTTGATGAGACCTGAGGCACTGACTAAGAGCAACTGGTTTAACACCTCATACTCTCATCTCAGGCGTCTCTTGTGGGAAAAGCACGATTCCCCTCCAGATTGTCAGACTTCCTTCCAACAAGCATTGGCAACGTCAGTAGGTCTGGCTAAGCCTTCAATGTTTTTCTTTCTTTCTTTATTTGTAAATGTAAACAATAGATGTTAGTGTAAAAGTAATAAAAAGTAAAAATGCTGCCTTCTAAAGGTGGTGTGCATATGTTTGCAAAACAAAAGTAAGTAAAAAATGACAGAATCGTAAAAATAAATAAAAAGGCATGAAATGGAAGCAGACATGAAAACAGAGATTGGCCCACCAGCCTGGTCATAGATGTGGGCAACTTTCTATGTGGATATGCACATGTGCAAAGTGCATCACTAACATTGCCCCATGCTGTAGGCTCTAGTGGAAAAGGAAAGTATGAAAGCTACTTGAACAGACCAATTGATGCAGATGGTTGACTGAATGCCTTCTGTAAGTATGTATGTATTTTTATTCTGATTTCTGTGGAAAACATGATGCTGGTGAGACAGCTAAGACTATTTCTAGGTCAGACCTAAGCAAGCATTGGCAAATTCAATAGGTCTCACCTTTATAAATTACATGCTGAACTGTTGGCATTGTCAATGTTTATCTGCATTTTTTTTAAAGTAAAAGAAAATTATATTTCAAAATACAGAAGGAAAAGCAAACACATATTGAAGCTCTACATTGAATTCAGTGTTTTCAATGTTTATAAACGACATGGTTTATTTTCCATTTACTTTTCACTCAAGAAACTCTATACAGAATTTAAAACGAATAAGGAAGTTTCAGAATGTAAAGGAAAACACTTGCCAAGACCTCATTTACTTTCCACAGCCCTTGGTTCTCTGTAGTAGCCCAGGAGGCAGATTTATGGGACTTCCAGCAGACTGTCATACTTAGTGCATAGTCTGCCTCATACACCAGCTGAGTGAGTGCAGCAGATGGCCCTTCCTCGAGCGCTATGATAGCCTTTGTGTGTGAAGTTGTGCTATCATGTGCTATGTGGATTCCAGGAGATAAAACAAAAACAACTCTTAAAATCCACTTTTCAGCCATACCCAAGCAAAAATGTCTCTGTTGCTGTGCTTTTACAGACAGGCTTGGTGGGCTGAGAAGCAACACTGCGCAGGGAGTCGAGATTTAAGGGGGAAACAGTGCACAAATGAGAGAGCTAGAAAACACATGCACTTTCATGAAGTGCTGAAGAAAAATGGAAAAAAATTGTTCCTTACAAGTGAGCAGTGGAAGGATACAAGACAAACCATCAAAATGATTGTTAAGAGACTATGCTCCAGGGGATGGACAAACACAAAAGAAGAGGAAGGCATGCCATAAATAAGAAGCATAGAAAAAGTTGATGGGTGGAATACTTGAATTAATCTAAGCCACTGGTAATTACTCGGGCCGCATTCCAATCCAACGTTACTTTGCACACCATGTCACCTCAGTTTGGACACAGCTATTTTCAAATCAGTCTTGATCCTGTTTCAATCGGAAGAGTCCAGCCCTAACTGCCAAGCAAGGTCCTTCCTGAAACAGAACACAAGCAACCCAGGACCGGTTTCACCCTAATTACGGACTCATCAGCAAGGTACAGTTTTTTTTGGGGGGGGGGGAGTTTTACATAGCGCGAACTAGACAGTATCAGAGCGCTTTACATGAGCATGAGTTACATTACGGACGGACACATTTATTTTCGTTAGGCACGGGGAGAGTAAGTGATTTGCCCAGAATCACAGAATGTTGAGTTTCCCGACTGAGACTCGATCTTGGTTCCCCAGCTCCAAGGTCGACCGCCCTAGCCATTAGGCCACATTCTCTCCCCAGCTGTGTTCCAGTGACAGTGTGCACAGGACCCATGTCTGGGCATACCCGTTCTAGAAACAAGCCATTTAGAGTGCTAAAAAGCCAAACCAATGGTAAGCAATGGGAGGGCCAGAAGCCCACTATAAGTTCAGAATAAGTCTTTCTTATGTCTTTAGGCGAGACCTAAAAAGAGACTAGAACTTCATGGAAGTGAAGAAACCCTCTGTGTTCCTTCAGACTTTGCATCTTGATAGACACAAATACTGTCCTAAGAATTGATTTACTCTCTGCATTCCTTATTAATCTCAATGGAAATAACCTTTCTAACAGGTCTGTCCTTGGAGTGGTACTAGAATACTCTTGGCAGAATATCATCTAATATAAGTATTGTGTTCTAAATATTGTCTATAAAATATGACACCACTCCAGTAAATAATGAAAAATCTACACCCAATTCACCAATATTTCCTGTAAACCTTACTTGAAACGCAGTATTTTTGTCAGGCTATATTTTTGGGTACCATATTCTGACATACAACCTCAGTCGTTTGATCTAAGGATGACACCGGGAACATAAAAACTACCTTGCACCGACTCGTATAATCCATCCATATTGAATCTACAAAGACTCGAAAACTCTCTCTGAATCCTTATTCCCAAGGATTTCTCTTTCTTTACTTCTCGATAAACGAAGAACTCAATTATACTATAAGTCCCACTTACTACCGGTTCCACATACGGGTTTACTGTTCTCTTTAGTAACTCATATACTCTATTTGGAATTTTCATTGCATGGCGGTCCAATAAGTAGAGATAGCAAGAGGGACAACTGACATGACAGCCCAAAAAAAGACTGATGTGGACATTGCTTCAAGTGATGCTTGGCTGGATTATATTGGAGTCTCCCTATATAGGTGCCGATTCGGATCCTGGAAAAATTTCCCCCGTCCAAATTGAATCTGGACTTTTTCCCGTCCGAATCGTACAAGTAGCGTACAAACTGGCAAGTACGATTCGCATGGGAAAAACTCCATACGAATCACATCGGGAAAATTTCCCCACACGTCCTCGGGTCGGAAAATGTGTCTGACACATCCCCGGACGATTTACCGTACGATTCGGAAAAATGAAGTCCGACCGCGCAAGTACGATCACCCCCGTCCTTTCGATTTCACAACTGCATGGAAAAAACACCGTACGGACCGAACTCCCATAGCAACCATGGAGACACGTGCCCGCATACGCGCCGAACACCCCACCACAGACCCCGCATGTACGCGCAAAACGCCCCCCGGCCGCGGATGTACGCGCCGAACCTCCACCAGTGTATGCATGGAGCGTACCCCCACCCATGTATGCATGGAGCGTACCAACTCCCCACCTGTGTATGTACAGACCGTACCCCCACCCGTGTATGTACAGACCGTACCCCCACCCCACCCATGTATGTACGGACCGTACCCCCACCCCACCCGTGTATGCATGGAGCGTACCCCCAACCCACCACTGTATGTACGGACGTACCCCCACCCCACCAGTGTATGTACAGACCATACCCGCACCCCACCAGTGTATGTACGGACCGTACCCCCACCCTTGTATGCATGGAGCGTACCCCCACCCATGTATGCATGGAGCGTACCAACTCCCCACCTGTGTATGTACAGACCGTACCCCCACCCCACCTGTGTATGTACGGACCGTACCCCCACCCCACCCGTGTATGTACGGACCATACCCTCACCCCACCTGTGTATGTACGGACCGTACCCCCACCCCACCCGTGTATGTACGGACCGTAGCCCCACCCCACCCGTGTATGCACGGAGCGTACCCCCACCCCACCAGTGTATGTACGGACCGTACCCCCACCCCACCAGTGTATGTACGGACCGTACCCCCACCCCACCAGTGTATGTATGGACCGTACCCCCACCCGTGTATGCATGGAGCGTACCTACTCCCCACCCGTGTCTGTACGGACCGTACCCCCACCCCACCAGTGTATGTGCGGACCGTACCCCCACCCCACCGGTGTATGTACGGACCGTACCCCCACCCGTGTATGCATGGAGGTACCAACTCCCCACCCGTGTATGTACGGACCCTACACCCAGCCCCCCCTGTATGTACGGTGCGAAACACCACCACCGATGGACGTTGTGGACCAACACCCTGCCCGTGTTCGTACGCACCCTACCCCAGGCCCACACACCAGCACCCTCACCCAACATCGGGCATGTACGAGTCGTACTAAGCCATAGCAAAGGACAGCACTGTACAACAACATGGCCCATGTACGCACCGTACAGACGCAAAAAACACTCCTACTGAACCAGGACAAACCAAAAAAACACAAGGAGAGTCAATTTGAGGCACACAAGACCACAAAACATATCCAACAAGGCCAAATACATCCTATACACTGACCTGCAACTGACAAACAGATAAACAGAGGCCCAAACCACTACCACTCCTTATAACACACCCACCCAAAGTTCAAACACAGCCACACCCACAAATGGACCAATAAAAAGGCCCAACACACACAAACCATGATCCTTTGCAACAGATCCACTGCTGCCAGACTCCAGAGACAACGCACTGCACCATACTTCAACCATCAATACACCTTACACTTGCACTCCTTCACACAACCACCATCACAAACACACCCTCATCACATTCACACACACACACACACACACCCACAACCATCCACACCCACACCCCCACAACCATCCACACCCACACCCCACACCATGCCCACCAACAAGAATCCAAAGTTCACAAAGGACGAGCTGGAGGCCCTTGTCGACGAAATCATCAGAGTCGAGCCACAGCTCTTTGGAACATTGGTCAGACGGACCAGCATATCCGAAAAATCTGCCATGTGGGAGAGGATAGTCAATTCCGTGAATGCTGTTGGGGCCACCAGAAGGACCAGGCATGAGTGCCAAGCCAGGTGGTACGATCTGCGGAGGACGGTCCGACGCAAAATGACGGACGAGCACAACCAGGCCAACATCACTGGAGGAGGTCCGGCCCGCAGACCGGTACACTACCATCCCTGGGAGGAGAAGGTGATGGCCACGCTGCCGCCGTTGGGAGTAGACGGACTAGAAGGAGTCTGAGAGCCTGGTGAGTACACAAACAACTCACCTCACATGGGGGGAACGCCATATACAACCCAAATACCAATCATGCACACAATCCCCCCAAAGCCAGCACCGGACACAACCACACTCCAAAAACACACATGCCACTAGCGCCTCCATGCCCCATGCCCCAAGCAAGGCCATGCCAAGTCACAGGCCACACAAAACACCAACACAAGACAGGATGTCCCCGATGCCGGGAGGGTGGGCCTCAAAACTAACATAGAGCAACTCTGAAGCACACAACAATGCCCTCAGCCCATATGGCTTAGGGCACAGCCATACAAACAGTGTGTCCCCACACAGTACTGTTTTGCCTGCTAATGGTGGCCGCGTTGCAGGACGACATGGGTATGAAGGCACAATTTGCACATAACAGCAGCTAATGAAGACGCAGCACACTGAAAGAGTGTCAGCACACACCGCCACAGCAGCAGCGCAGACTCAGACACTCCGCCCAATGGGTGCCGGCAGAGAAGAAACAAACCCACATGAACAAGCCAATGGCCTTTGCAAGACCTGCAAACTGTGTGTGCCCAGGAAGCTGGGCTGAGGTGACAGAGGGTGACACACAGAGGGAGGGAGAGGGGCAGAGAGAGGGACAGAGACAGAGGTGGACACAGGGAGACACACAGAGGGAGGGAGGAGGCTGACAGAGGGAGGGAGAAGGGGAGACGGACAGAGGGAGGAGGCTGATAGAGGGAGGGAGAAAGGGAGATAGAGGGAGACGGACAGAGGGAGGAGGCTGACAGAGGGAGGGAGAAAGGGAGACAGAGGGAGACGCACAGAGGGAGGAGGCTGACAGAGGGAGGGAGAAAGGGAGACAGAGGGAGACGCACAGAGGGAGGAGGCTGACAGAGGGAGGGAGAAAGGGAGATAGAGGGAGATGGACAGAGGGAGGAGGCTGATAGAGGGAGGGAGAAAGGGAGATAGAGGGAGACGGACAGAGGGAGGAGGCTAATAGAGGGAGGGAGAAAGGGAGATAGAGGGAGACGCACAGAGGGAGGAGGCTGACAGAGGGAGGGAGAAAGGGAGATAGAGGGAGATGGACAGAGGGAGGAGGCTGATAGAGGGAGGGAGAAAGGGCGATAGAGGGAGACGGACAGAGGGAGGAGGCTGATAGAGGGAGGGAGAAAGGGAGATAGAGGGAGACGGACAGAGGGAGGAGGCTGACAGAGGGAGGAAGAAAGGGAGATAGAGGGAGACGCACAGAGGGAGGAGGCTGACAGAGGGAGGGAGAAAGGGAGAGAGAGGGAGACGCACAGAGGGAGGAGGCTGACAGAGGGAGGGAGAAAGGGAGACAGAGGGAGACCAAATCACCCTTGGGTGGTGTGGCCATGTCTGCTCGTCAGCAGGTGGACTGTGTGCATGTAGACAAGGTTTTGCAGTGCGTGAACCCCCCTTCAACCTTTGATGAACACTAGGCCATGTGTCAATCTGTGCACGAGTACATCCGTGCTGCAGGCCCAAACAGAACCTTACACCCAGTATACCCACCCACTGTGTTTGTCAGAACCCTGTCACAAATTGTTAAGTTACCTACCTGCATTCTCAAATAGCATGGAAAAAACAACATTTGGCCACGTACAGTGCAACACGTAAGGCGGCTCTGCATGGCTTGCTACGCCCGCTCACTACACTGCTGACTGCGTTCCCAAAAGATGCATCAACTAAGATTGTGTCACACATAGGTAAAGTGTCGAAAGCTGTGGCCAAGGGACATACCCATGCACAAGTGCACTGTGAGAGGAATGCTAGCCAAATCCAACCACCCAGAGGAACTGTGCCAAATCAAAAATGAATGAAACATGGATGTCGCATGTAACACAATTAACACTGTCTCTCTCACACACAGGTCAACGTCGTCGATCTCCCCCCAACACTGGGGGGGAAGACTCACAGGACCAGGCTCTGCGTGAAGAGGACCCCACCGGCAGCGACGACTCTCACCACTCCGTGGATGACCCAGACCAACCTGGCCCCTCTGATGTCCAACCACCTGCAGCACCTGCATCAGGTACAACTGTGCCAACCACCACCCCCATTCCTGCCACATCCCAGGAGACACCCAGGAGCCCTGCCCGCACACAACAACACAGCCAGTCTGTCCAGGAGGGACAAGGTTCTCCGGGCACCCAGGAGGAGGCAGGCGACACCGCAAATGCCATCCCTCAGGGGTCCCGGAGACCCGATGTGCCTACAACGGCAGGCCAGGCGCAAGTGGGCAGGGGTGGTGGGAGTGGAGGACGGCGGAAGCGCGAACCTGCCCAGTTGGCTCAGGACCCGGCTATGTCACACGTCAGAAACATCCTGGACGCATACCGGCGTGACTCCAGAGGCATCGACCAGGTAGTGGGGACCCTCAATGAGATGAAGACCATGCAGGTCGAGCATCATGCCAGGATGGAGGCAAGACTGGCAGAGCTCTTGGCGGTGCACAGGGACGTGAGCCAATCACTCCGTCAGATCGCCCAAAGCCTGGCAAACCCTCTCTGTGCCACCAGGCGTAGAGCAGCACCACAAACAGGGAGGGAGGAGGAGGAGGATTCATCTGACGGAGCGTCCCTAGCATCGTCAAGGCCTGCTTCTGAGGGTCCCCGCAGGAAGGTGGGTCATCCACGAAAAAGACCGTGAGAGTCAGCGGAATATCACCATCTCCCAGGTCACCTGGCCTGGCACCTGGCCCTCTGGCCCAACAGCAGCACAGCAGCAAAGGACATTCTCTGCCACATGGCCTTGCTGGTCACTGTCTGACCAATGTTGACAAAGACTATGGCACAGACTCTGATGACTTTCAATGGCAAGGACACCAACTCCCCCTGTGAACTTTGGATTCTACACTCCCGCCAAGCACCTCTTGTCACCCCCCCAAACACGTACCCCAGCAATAATAAAATTCATCACAATCACAAGATGATGCCGTCATTTTGCATTATTCCACTACATGTGTGTGTTGTAAAGTTAAACCATGCCTGATTTCTGAAGTAACTCCAAACATCCATACCCTGGGGTCTGAGTCTGGCACAGGACACACATGGGTCACAATGTACCATCCAAGACAGACATGGAGCACCATACTCACCCGTGATGGGCCCAACCAGCTGAGGGGGTGCCTGCACAACTGTGCCTACAGACCTATTTAGAAGAGCAACAGTCATGCGCAGAGGTCAGGGATCATGTGGAGTGTCCTGGGGTGGGAGTCCCAGGTATGTGTAGACACGTGGCAGAACCATGTCCTGCATGCTTGAGTCAGGTGGATGTGGAGAATGGTGGGCCAGCCAAGGTTGGATGCATGGAGATGGCACAATTGGGTGTTGGATCACAGTGCCACAAGGTTGTGTTGTGGTTGTGGGCTGCATCCTGAGTGTGTGCGTGGATTGAGAAGGTCATCCTGCAGCTGGCAGTGATCCACTCCCCCCATCTCTGTTTGACTTTGATGTGGCCTGGTCGCCGGATGTAGTAGCAGAGCTGTGCAGATGCACCCTGGATGTGGACAAGTATCATGGGATTTCTAACGCACATGTCCGTAGAGTGCAGGGTAGGATTAGACACAGATGTCGTAGTTGACCTGGGGGATGGTCTCCCTCTTGCCTTGAGGTGGATGGAACTGGGGATCTTGTGCATAATGCAGTGTGCTGCCGCATGAGGCACAGATGCTGCTGATCAGCATAGCACATGTCAGCAAGCAATCCATGATGAACACCAGCTAGTTTGCGTGGACACTGGGTGCCCTTGCTGCAGGGCCTGCAGCAGCATGCGCCATGTCAAGGAAACAATGCCACAAGTAGCACACAAAGACAAGGATCTCAGGAAGGAACTATGCAAAAGGTGTATGTCAAGGAAGGAATGTCTGGTTCAACATGGCACACACACACACAATGGATTCACATGCAGCACAGTGGCCGTCCTGGAGACTGACATGCCACAATACCTACACAGCCATGGACATCATGCACAATACAGAATCTAATCCCTGACAAACAGCTTGCATCTTGCTACTCTACACATAGACTCATATGCACCATCTCTGAGAACAATGCCAGACATGCCGCATGCACAGTGGCAACAGACCACCATTGACAGAGATGAGGCACCTTGGAGGCAGAGGGACACCTTTATTACTCATGTGTGTCGGAATGCTAATGCAACTCTGTCAACACACACACAGGTCATGTGGATGAACACGTGGGACCAACACTGGCACCCCCCTTACCACCACAGATGCTGGAAATCCATGGCACTGGCACACAAGTGACGGGTTACAGCTAAACACCCCATGCTGCTCACGGAGAGGCTGCTATACACCATTGAGCCCCTAATGGGGAATCCACACACCATGTCAACCCGGTGCAACCCGTATGTTTCCGAGGGCAGTGTTACACACATTGATGGCTCCATCACAATCCACAATCCCATTACAGATGACTGTCACCAAGTCTGACCATCAATTCAGGTGAATTCTGCTCCGTGTCATATGCCCCATGGTGATTCTACATGTATGTAAAGTATCCAAACATGAACAGGAGCAGTGCACACACATTCAAAACAAATACCACTCGAACTTGTCCTTGCATGTAACGCTGATTCAGCACATGTTGCTGTGTTCATGAGGAATAGCAGGAGCACAACAATGCCACCAGCAGACAGCATGCGCAAGTACCTGTGGATGGGAGACACACCAGAAGTCAGCCAAAAGAAGCACATCCGCATGCATGTGCATGTACTCGACACATATTAGGTTGGCAACATGCTAGGTGACAATGATGACTCTGGAAAAACATTCTTCTATTGCACCATCACTCGAGTGACACATCCAAACACACCTCTGACTCACTTGGAAGACATGCAGATAGACACACACATCGCAACACTTGCCACACACAGCCCAATGCGTGCACACTCAGACACTGGAACTCACCACTAAGCAAAGAAGTCGCGTATGAGCCGACTCCGCATGTCCTCTACCGCCTCCTCCTCCTCCACATCACTTGCCTCGTGACCAAGCCCTTCATCCTCCACGGGTGGATGGTCCTGCTCATCTGGATCCAGGATGAGTGGCACAGCTTTCTCCACTGCCATGTTGTGCAGCATGCAGCACACGAGGAATATCTTGCAGACCTTCACCGGTGCATATGGGAGTGCGCCACCGGTCTTGTGGAGGCAACGGAATGGGCTCTTCAGGAGGCCAAACGTCCTCTCTATCACTCGCCTGGTCCGCCCATGGGCGTTGTTGTAGCGGTGATCGGCAGCCGTGCTGGGGTTGCGGAGCGGCGTGATCAGCCATGGCATGTTGGGATAGCCAGCGTCCCCTACATGGAAACATCATGGACAAGAGTGTGTCAGGAGAAGCAGTAAGACAGGAAGATGACGTTAAATACAGGACTGCCAGAGTATACCCACCAACAATACATGCTCGTTCGTTGCGCAGCTGCAGCATCATTTCAGGCACCCTGCTACGCCTCATGATGTACGCATCGTGTGCTGATCCTGGAAAACGAGCACAGACATGTGAAATCACCATGTTGGCAAGACACACCGCAAGGGCATTAATGGAGTGGTAATGCTTGCGGTTACGGAAGGCTACCTCCTGTGCCTGTAGTGGTACCAAAGCCACATGTGTTCCATCTATGGACCCAATGACATGGGGCATCCCTCCCAGGGCATAGAACTCACGCTTGACAGCTGTCAACTGCTCCGGAGTTGGGAATTTAATGAACTCATCCAGGTGCTCCAACATGGCCTCTAAAAAATCATGCAGAACACGGCTGAACATGGTTTGGGACATGCCACCGACATGGGCAATGGTATGTTGAAAGGTACCCGTGGCCAAGAAATGTAGGGCTGCCATCACCTTCATCTTGGGTGTCAGTGCAGTAGGATACCTGTGTAGCGGTTGGAGGTGTGGTGCCAGCCGTGTCGTCAGGTCCTCAATCAAGCATTGGGGGAAGCGGTAGCAGCGTATACAGTCATTTCCCGCATGTCAGCAAGTCCGGAATTGGTCGAAGGAGAGGCGGAGCCCTGCAGTGAATTAGAAGGGACAACGAAGAGTGAGTACAGTACACCACCAATGTCAATGTACAGAGCACATGCTCAACAGGCAATACACATATGCTACATACAGAGTCAGGTCTGTGCAATATGCCCTGGACACGTATGCCAGGCATGTGACACTCCTACCAAGAGCCAGCTACAAACGTTGATTCTCAACCTCAATATGCCATGCCATGAAACTAGCTGTGGGCCAGTGTAAGTGAGCAGGCAGATGCATTACAGGAGTTACAGACATCCAAATATGTGCAGAAGAAGGATTTTTATTGTACAGACAGGTTGCGGAACACTAGAGGCACAGGTCACATGTCATAGAATAAGGACAGACCACACACCTTGCCATGAAGGATTACATGTCAAGACTGATCACACATACATTGAGAGTATGCAAATATGTCCTTGCTTTGGAACTCCGTGTCGATGCATACATACACACCTAACGTCGGATCACACATGTGTGCTGGTGTGCGTAACAGTGTGCCATGCCCATCTACACACAGACACATGTTGGATGCAGCAACTGCAGATGCATTTGACCAAACACCTACGGCAAACCTATGGGAACACATGACACACACATGACATAGCTACAGCGTGCAACGCGGGCATTCACTTGTCAGGGGTAACATTCCGTGTACCTGGCATCAGGGGACATTTGCGGGTGTCGGTGACTGTGCCATGCCAGTGACGCATGGCCCACCAAGTCAGTACTACATGCACACATGTCAAAGGAGTGAAGGGGATGTGTGGCACATAGGGCACCATCACACGTGACATGTGTACACAGCTCATCATACTGTAATTAGCTTCACACCTCAGGAGTATGGTGCCACATCACAGCCTGACCCACCTGTGCCCGACACATGTAGTACTGCACAGACAATGCCTTGATGTCCAGCCTTGGCCATGTATGACAGCTCAATTCATTCCTGTGTGCCGCCTCTCACCACTGTCAGGTGTGAATCCCACCGTACATACGCTCCGAGGGCGTGTGTGGGGTCCCTATCACTATAGTGGTGCTGGCGTATACGTACGCCATAGTGATACGGACCGTACACGCGTGTGTACGGTCCCTATCACTATGGTGGTGCTGGCGTATGCGTACGCCATAGTGATACGGACCGTACACGCGTGTGTATGGTCCGAACTACTATGGCGTACACGTACGCGAGCACCCCCATAGTGATAGGGACCGTACACACGCGTGTGTACGGTCCGGACTACTATGGCGTACACGTACGCGAGCACCCCCATAGTGATAGGGACCGTACACAAGCGTGTGTACAGTCCGGACTACTATGGCGTACACGTACGCAAGAACCCCCATAGTGATAGGGACCGTACACACGCGTGTGTAGGGTCGGTCCCTATCACTATGGGGGTGCTCGCGTACGTGTACGCCATAGTAGTCCGGACCGTACACACGCGTGTGTACGGTCCCTATCACTATGGGGGTGCTCCGGACCATACACACACGTGTGTACGGTCCCTATCACTATGGGGGTGCTCACGTACGTGTACGCCATAGTAGTCCGGACCATACACACGCGTGTGTACGGTCCCTATCACTATGGGGGTGCTCGCGTACGTGTACGCCATAGTAGTCCGGACCGTACAAACGCGTGTGTAGGGTCAGTCCCTATCACTATGGCGTACGCATACGCCAGCACCACCATAGTGATAGTGACCCTACACACGCGTGTACGGTCCGTATCACTATGGCGTACGCATTCGCCAGCACTCCCATAGTGATGGGGACCGTACACGCGCGTGTACGGTCCGTTGCAATGCATTTGGGGTGCCCTAGGGCTGTGGAACGCACCATACCTGTGTTGTGACATAGGATTGACATAGGGGACATATGAGGGACAAGTATAGGGGCCTAAATGCATGCTGGTTGTCATGGAGACCGAGTTTCAGGTTTGAATTTTGCATCATGTGGCCAGCAGAAGTCGGTTGGAGACAATATACTTTGTTGCAATGTGGTTGTCGACATTACATCATGCTCAATTTTAAAACCATGCAAAGCCTGTCACTGGGGTAGTTTTAAAATGATTGGAGGACATGTAGGATGCAAATGTGACTGAGCCAATCACTCTGTACTCCTGTAAATGAAACAGGCCAGCAAGGAAGATATAAGGCAGCCAGGTCCCTTGAGAGAGCACTTGCCTGCACATCCTTTCATTCCACAACACTGCTGCTGCTCGTGATTCCTCTGGCACCATGTCCAGGTCTGTGGAGAGGGCCCAGCCATTCACCATGGAGGAGAATATGGCGTTGGTGGATGTGATCCTCCCACAGTACACCATGCTGTATGGTCGACCAGGGGAGCAGGTGAGTGTAGACTCCACTAGCTTAAACTGTGCCCCTTTTTGTGACTGTGACTTCTGGCATTGTGTCCAGGTGTGACAGACATGCAGGGTTCTTCATAGTGGTTCCCGGGGGGGGGAAGGGCTCATGTCTCCCATGCAGAGCATGCTGTAGTTCCTGTGTGCACAACGCACTAGCATGGTGCTTACTGTGACGATCACTGCATGGTGCATGCCGCTTTCGGACTGCCTAATCCTCCTGGAAATGTTGTTTCTACAGTCCTGATGTGAGTCTGTGCTCCCCCCAGGGTGACAGGTGCCAGGACCCACAGATGTGTGTCTGTTCAGTGTACCTGTGGTGAGAGTGTCCAAATGATGTGGTCGTCCCCTGGACATTGGTGTGTGTGTGAGAGTCCCCTGTCATGTGGGTGTGTGCATATGTGGAGTGTTGCACCCCAGCTGCATGTGGGATGGATACACCCTGCCCATCTGATGTGAGCAGGGAGCTGTGCTGGATGTCTGCCGTGCTGAGACAGCCCCACATCTGTGACACCCCCAGTCTAGTGGCACATGTGCAGAGTGAGGTTTGTAGCGGCAGTTGCCAATGCCAGGTGATTGTTCAGTGCCTGTGTGTGTCTGTGTACTCTGCTGAGGTAGCGTAAGTGGGCTGGGGCATGTGACTGCTTAGGGGTACTGTTCAGATTCCTGTTGTAGCTTGGGATGCACAGTGTGAGCCTGCATCATTGATTGTGTTGCACCCCTCATGCCACCTGTGTACTTTCAATGGCACCTACTGCATTAGCCCATTCCCAGGAGGATGATGTCACTATGTCAAAGGTGCAATGAGTTGGCTGCACACTATGGCCAGTTCTAACATGCATGATTTGTAATATGTGTGTCTCTGCATCATTGATAAGGTGGATTGATGTATTGTCACTTTTGCATCCTCACAGGTAGGCGTCTGTGCCAAGGGGGAGATCTGGAAGCAAGCCGTCAGTGCCGTGAGGAGGACGGATGGTCGGAAGCGGCGCCTAGCCCAGGTGAGGAAACGCTGGCAGGACATCCGGTGCTGGATGCGGAGGATCGCACGGGTCCTGCTGGGGGACTCACCTGTGAGCCACAAAAACCGTGGGCGCCGGCGTCTGACCCACATCCACAAGCGTGTGCTGGCGGTGGTCTTCCCTGACTTGGATAGGCGCCTAGCGGAGAAGCAGCAGCAGGAAGGGGGTAGGTACATGTGTGTTTGTTGTGTGTGACCAGCTTTTGGAAGTGCGCAGTTGCATGGATACACTGCCAGGGTTTAAATGTGCAGTGCATATCCTGTTCCCCAAAGTAAAGCGGTGCTGTTCTTCCTCCCTTCCCCTCCTTGCCATGTGTTCCCTGGTCTGTGTGTAGTCACTCTTGCACAAGGTCATCTAGGCTGGAATTACTCCAAGTGCCCAATGCTTGTGGCATCATGTGTGGGGGTGGTGTTTAACAGGTTTTGGGACCTTGCCTGTGCCCTGACCAGTTCTGTCATTGTGGGGTCCATGTTAGTTGGCACTGATGCTGAGTCCCGACATGGGAGTGTGTGTTTCATGTGTACTGCCTTAATTCCTGCATGTCGAATGTTGTGCCCTCTGACATGATGTGCTTGAGTGTGAGATATGCATAGTGCAGGGATGGTGGCTTGTGTTCCAGTCATATCCATCCAGGCCCATGGAGTAGTGTGGCCACTACAGTCCCCTGGGGCACCTTTTCCTAGGTATCATGTGTGTCATCAGACAATGTGGACATTCTCTGTGTCTTCAGCATAGTTTGGGCCCTGTGGCATAGTACCCTGGCCTCATTTGTATTCACGTATACTGTGCCACATGTGTCCACTGTACAGGGTGACCTAATTTAGCTGGTGCATACTCACAGGGGCCAGTGCCTGTGTGTCTTGGTACAACTATCTGATGATGGTTGTTTGTCAGTGATATATGTGGACAGGCGCACCAGGGGTAGTTTGTGTGCGATCAGGATTAATTGCAGGCCATGTGTTTTCCTCCCAGACTAAGAGGTGTAAGTACTTCCTCTGGTCTCAATCACATTGTCTCAGGTAGGGGGGGGGGGGTTGGTGCGGGCAAGGCCTACATGTCCAAACCTGAAGTCTCCTTGCTTGGTCTGGCCAGTGTGTGATGTTTGTGTGGCCAAACACTCAAGGTGCAGTGCCCCAGTCATGTTGGCCATGGTTTTCAGTATTACCTTTGCAGCATGTCCCAAGAGTTGATAGACATGGTTCCTGCTCATCCCTTTCTTGGCTACGCTGTGTGTCGCTGATGCTGTGCTATATTGTCCCCAGAGCCTGGCTCCTCTGTACAATTTGATATCAAGTTATTTGCTATTGTGTCATGCTCTCCATATTTTAACAGTGGCATGGTGGGCCAACAAACTGTGTGTTGCAGGGACTACATATGTACCTTGTATTGTAGATGTTACTCTTGTTGCTTTTCAGGCTATGCACTGTGACCTATGTAGAGTTGACTCATGTGACATATGTATACAGGTGTCTGATTTCTCCTGTCTCTTCACCTTGCCCACAGCATCGTCGGGGGACTACGAGGGAGACACTGGCACGGACCGTGAGGAGAGAGCGAGCACCAGTGCCAGCAGTGCTGAGTTGTCTGGCACATCGAGTGGCACGGAGGCCGACGGGAGTGCAGCGGAGGACCTGTCCAGTCAAACCACCACCGACTATGACGCAGACGGGTCCGAGGCAGAGCATTCCGAGGGGGCGGAGGCTGCTCCCACAGCTGACACCAGCACTCCATCACTACCCGCCCCCTCCATTCCGATCACCGGCCTCCCACTTGCTGGTGTCCCTTCCCGCCGTGCTAGGTCACCACGTGTCTCCTTCTTGCCAGGCACCGCACCCTCTGCCCCTGTCTCCACTGCTGCCACCAATGCAGAGTCTGTGGACTTCCTGCGGCAGTTGCAGGTTGGTCAGACTGCGATGCTTAATGTCCTCCATGGCCACAGCCGAGTGCTCAACCAGATGGAGGCATACATGGAGGGCATTTCAGCTGCGCAGTCTGACCAACGCAACTTGCTGAGGTCCATAAAAGCGACACTGACTGCAGCAGTGGGTCTCCTGCAGCGCTACGTCCCCCCCTACCCTTGAACCATCCACACTTCCCACTCCCATGCCTGTCCAAAGCACACCCAGACATCCCCATGCACGCACACCACCAGACACAGGCACCACACCACCAGGGAAGGCAAAGCGCACACCTCCTGGCACGCACACACAGGGTGAAGTAGGCACACCCACTGGGTCGGGGGGGAAACGGAAGACACGCAGCCAGAGTGGGAGTCCACATTCCTCACGACCACCACCCTCCAAATCCACTCCCCTCAGCTCTCCTGGCCAGGATTCCACCAAAGACTCCTTCATGGCCGCTCTGTCCCTGAGCCCCAAAGTGACACCACCCCGCAAGCGGTCAAAGGAGTCCCCGATCAGGGTGGTTGAGTCCCCCCCCTGTCCACACCCTCCCCCGGTAGCGCTGCGACCCATCCCTGCGACCCCCCCGTCCTTGGGGCCTGTGGTTCCTTCGGGTGCAGGGGAGACGCTGGGCGACCTGGCAGTAGTGTGCAGCTCCGTGCTCGAATCCACCTTTGGCGCTGCCCCACCCCCTGTGTTGGAGTCGTCCGTCCCTGCACCCACAACACCTACCCTTGCCCCTCCTGTCCCTGCGGTGCCTGGTCCTTCCCCCCCACATGATGCCCCCCCCACTGTGGATGACAAGGTAGTCTGAACTGTGCAGGCAAGCTAGGGGACACGCATCCCAATGTGTCCCCCACCTGGATTGGAACTATGGACTGCCCTATGGGCCTTGTGCATATGGAACTCTTCATACAATTCATTTTCTAACATTGCTGAATAAAGCGATTTTATTTTCCTTGGCACACTACTGCTTTTCTGGCATTGCAGTTGGTGGTGCTGCTCCATGATTTGGGGTGGCGATAATGTGTTAGGTGTCTGGGATATGTTGTAGTGTGCTGTTCATGGGGTGGACCCTGTTATCTGTGTGCCATCACACGGTATTTGCTATCAAACTTTGCTCATGTAATCTGTTACTGCATGGTGACATTGTCCCAAGGTGTGTACCTTCCTCTGTGGACCCTGACATCTTCCCTGCAGGGTGTTGTGTAGACATTTGTGCAGTGCTGTGTCTACATTTGCTGGGTGTGTGACGGACCCCTTCAACTTTGGCCATGCATGCTGGCCAAGGTCTCCACCTGCATCATTTGTGTCATCCTTGGGGGTCACTGTACTTGTGACTGGAGTATATTGACAGGACTTCATGTGTACATGTTCCCTTTTCCGCACTATGCATGTGTGTACTCCTAGCCTCGCACACATGTGTTTCGTGTTCTGCTGGGTCTTTGAGCACCTGACTGACAATTGTGGCCATTGTATCTGTGTGTACTCAACCCCTTTCTTTCCATGGGCACAGCTGTGGGGACTCTGCACCCACCCCTCCTGTGTCTGGGCACTGCTGGGAGGACTCTGCACACACCCCTCCTATGTCTGGGCACTGCTGGGAGGACTCTGCACAAACCCCTCCTATGTCTGGGCACTGCTGGGAGTGATAGGCACAGACCCCTCCTATGTCTGGGCACTGCTGGGAGGACTCTGCTCACACCCCTCCTGTGTCTGGGCACTGCTGGGAGGACTCTGCACACACCCCTCCTATGTCTGGGCACTGCTGGGAGTGATAGGCACACACCCCTCCTGTATCTGGGCACTGCTGGGTGGACTCTGCACACACCCCTCCTATGTCTGGGCACTGCTGGGAGGACTCTGCACACACCCCTCCTATGTCTGGGCACTGCTGGGAGTGATAGGCACACACCCCTCCTGTGTCTGGGCACTGCTGGGTGGACTCTGCACACACCCGTCCTATGTCTGGGCACTGCTGGGAGGACTCTGCACACACCCCTCCTTTGTCTGGGCACTGCTGGGAGTGATAGGCACATAGCCCTCCTATGTCTGGGCACTGCTGGGAGGACTCTGCACACACCCCTCCTGTGTCTGGGCACTGCTGGGAGGACTCTGCACACCCCCCTCCTGTGTCTGGGCACTGCTGGGAGGACTCTGCACACACCCCTCCTATGTCTGGGCACTGCTGGGAGTGATAGGCACACACCCCTCCTATGTCTGGGCACTGCTGGGAGGACTCTGCACACACCCCTCCTATGTCTGGGCACTGCTGGGTGGACTCTGCACACACCCCTCCTATGTCTGGGCATGTACGGTCGGGACATACACGGGTGTGGGTACGCTCCATTCATACACGGGTGTGGGTGTGCTCCATTCATACACGGGTGTGGGTACGCTCCGTACATACACTGGTGGGGTGTGGGTACGCTCCATTCATACACGGGTGTGGGTGCGCTCCATTCATACACGGGTGTGGGTGCGCTCCATTCATACACGGGTGTGGGTACGCTCCGTACATACACTGGTGGGGTGTGGGTACGCTCCATTCATACACGGGTGTGGGTACGCTCCATTCATACACGGGTGTGGGTGCACTCCATTCATACACAGGTGTGGGTACGCTCCGTACATACACTGGTGGGGTGTGGGTACGCTCCATTCATATACGGGTGGGGGTACGCTCCATTCATACACGGGTGTGGGTGCGCTCCATTCATACACGGGTGTGGGTACGCTCCGTACATACACTGGTGGGGTGTAGGTACGCTCCATTCATGCACGGGTGGGGGTACGCTCCATTCATACACGGGTGTGGGTGCGCTCCATTCATACACGGGTGTGGGTACGCTCCGTACATACACTGGTGGGGTGTGGGTACGCTCCATTCATACACGGGTGGGGGTACGCTCCGTACATTCCCGTACCCACGATTTGCAGGCCTGGGTACGTACCGTACCCAGGCCTTAAGAGCGTGGGTACGAGTCGTACCATGCCCACCACTACGTCACCCCAACAATGGCGGTACGGCCCGTACCCACGTTCTAATGGGCTGGGTACGGGCCGTACCAGCATTGTTGGGGTGATGTGGGGGTACGCGTGGTACGACCTGTACCAATGCTCTGAGGGCCTGGGTACGGTGCAGACCCCCAATGGGGTGCCGTAGGGGTACGCACCGTACCCAGGCCTTCAGGGCGTGGGTACGGGTCGTACCACGCGTACCCCTACATCACCCCAACAATGCTGGTGCGGCCCGTACCCAGGCCTTTAGTACGTGGGTATGGGCCGTACCGCCATTGTTGGGTTGACGTAGTGGTGGGCGTGGTACGGCCCGTACCCACGCTCTTAAGGCCTGGGTACGGTACATACCGGTATTGTTGTGTTGCCGGTTCGCGTCAACATCCACTTCCGTTGTGGCGGACGCTTGCGTTGCTGGACACGCCCCCACTCCCTCGAGGTGACCAGGTCCTGCAGGTCAGGTATATCCAGGGCATGTGTAATTTGTGACTTGTGTGGGGGTTATGTGTCCTGCCCCTGCCCCCCCCTTTGCCCCTGGGTGTTATTCTGACCTTCTGCGGCGTCTGCGTCCGTGCCTGTAGAGCAGGTGGACTGCTATGAGGGCTGGGATGACACGTAGGTTCGGGTCCATGGCTGTCCGTCGCGTACAGGTGCTCCTTGTGCGCGTCGTCCTGATTAACCAGCAGTTTTTGGCAGCCGGAAATTATAATCCGTGCGGGGTGATGTCGGTGCGGATCGTACTTCCTGGTTCGTGAACCGCAGCCTGAATGCGTCCCGACGTCACGTCGGAGCATTCCCGGATCACATTCGTATGTATATTTTCGTCGGTCGATGTTTTTTACGATTCGTACGGAAATGGTGTTTCCGTGGGAATCGTACTTCCATGTTTGTAATGTTTATTTCCCGGGTACGAGTCGGATGGAGAAAACGCTCCGACCGACGGTTCATACCCGGTTTCTCCAGGATCCGAATCGGCACCATAATAAGATTACAAATAATTAAAACGATTTTCAAACGTAGTGAAATAACCATTCAGAAAGCTCTGCACAAAGTGAATGTGTATATGTTGTGGGAACACGAAAATGAGGAACTGGAAGTACTAAGCAGCTTTCTTGAATTTGCTAATGTGATATAAACCATTGATTTGCGTTGCAGTGAGTACATTCCTGAAAGCGGCAGTGTGGATAAGGGACAGGCTCAATGGCATCGATTAGAGCAGATTGGTTTGGTCTTAACTAGCTTTTGTTGTTTTTTCATCTGAAATCAATTCTTGTGTTTTCATAATATTGAATGTACTATGTACTTTTGAATGTACGACATCTGGTATGTATATTTTTTTCTGGATGTAGTGTTTTTATTATGGAGTTTATATTTTATGTGTTTCTATGTTTTATGACCTCATAGTCTTAATAAACTTTGTTATTTGAATGGATTGTATTTTGTAACAAATAAAGCATCTAGGCTTTTCAAGGGATAGTCCTTGCTACGATCTTATTTGTGCACATTAGGTGGCAGGTTTACTAATATTTTACACAATGCAACAGAGCCAAACAACTTGCTGCCCTGCGTTGCATGAAAGGGATTGAAAAGAAGGGCACCGTATCTATCAAGATATGGTGCCCTCTGCTTTCTCATACCACTGGAGCACTGTGCGGCCTAGTGTCAATGCAGGCAACCTTGCGTCATGTTCAATGCGTGCCTGCATTACAGGCAGGATTATTTTTGTGCAGAAAGGTGCTCCATTTAGGTGTACACCCCGGTTTACAAGTCTTTGTAAATCTAGGTTTACATCAAAATACTTGGGCAGATGCCCAAGAACACCCATGCTCTACCCATGTAACGCCTTCCCAATGAAATGTAACTCGAGGCACCACTATGCTCTTGTTGCATTACTTTGGATTTACTAAACCACGCAAAGCCACAAATCGACGTTGCGTGGCTGAGAAAATTTAAAAATGGATTTTGTATCGGGGCTGGGCCACAAAGGTGACACAACTCCGACTCAAAATTGTAGTCAATCTGGGCCTCAGTGTTTATCGTAATGTTATTTCAATTATGTGAGATGACAAGTGTAGTATTTGGTATATTTTATGCAAAACTATTGATGTACCTGATAAAGTTCAGCCTATAATTTGGAATACACTGTACCAGTGGCCCATGTGAACATTACATCACCACGAAAGATCAATCGCACATAATTAAGATAACAACCAAAAAGTAGAGGTGGAAATATAGCTATAAAAGAACCAATATGGCTTTAGATAAAAAAGTAAAAAGCACACAGAATAAAATATAACAGAAAAAGGCAAATTAAAAATAGAGTCATTAAGACTCGACCAAAGTAAATAAAATTCACAAACATGATATGGTCACAATTAATGAGCTGGTTTAGAGCTTGGATGGTGACCTTTAGCAAATATTCTGCACCACTGAGAGGGCGGTAGGAAATCTGGTATATGTAGAGTGATCGGCCAGATGAGCAGCACCAAAGTGAATGCATCTGCCATGGGAGCAGAGACCAGTTACATGCACAGACATTGGCGACAACGTTGGGAGTTTTACATCCATTCAAAGGCAGCTACCAGCTGATACAGTGGCAGTGAAAGTGTGAGGGCCAAGCAGGCTCAGGGGGAATAATAATTTATAAAAAGTACAGTGGGAAAAGCAGTGAGACCAGCGGCGGCTGGCGCAGGTAAGAGCGATGGGTTGGGGCAGGGTGAGGAGGAGGGAAGGGGAGTCGACAGAATAGGTAAAATTGAATAAAAAAATAAAACCTATTCCGTCGTCTGTCGGTGCAGGTAAGCGCGTTGGGCGGTGGAGCGGGGTGGGGGGGAGTCGACCTACGACAGAATAGGTTTTATTTATTTAATTAATTTGATCTATTCCATCGTCTGTCAACTCCCCCCCACCCCGCCCAACCACGCTTACCTGCGGCCTCCACCGCTGAGTGAGAGACATAGAGAGGATCCAAAAGTACATCATACAGTGCAATGCAAGGTTCTCACATCAGCAGTGGAAGGATACAAGTAATTCAGTCGAAATAAGTTCCTCGGTCAGGTCACATCCAAGAACAAGGAGGAACGCTACTGAATCAGGAGCGGGGAACTGAGGTGGAGAAGACCGCCATCAAATAATGAGAAAGAGGCAGACACTGAGCCCACCCTAGGGGATAAATGTGTCTGTCTGTCAGCTGACAGCTGAAGCTGTCTGTAAGCAAGCATATGGTCTGTTTACATGTAGGTCTGTTTGCCATCAGACAGAAGAGATGTCTGTAGGCGAGACTCATAAAGGTTAGTAGCTGCTCATTGTTTCATTTAAAGTTTCTGTGAGAGGGGTGGATATTTGCTTGTCTCAGGGCTCCATTGCGACAGCTTGATGCATTTTCGCTGACCCTGGCACGCCTGTTATTGTACATCCTGTTTTGGGAAGACCAGGGAGGGACACATTCTGAAAGCTGAGTACCAGAGCAGTTCGAGAACTTGTTTGGGTAAACCTTCGGCCAAGTGCACATCACCTATACTTTCCTATCTCCCTTGTGTCACTTCACAGCAAATGGGAAATTACCCGAAGCATTTCTGTTTGTAGTGCATACCTGCTGACAACTTGGTGACAGAAAATGGTCCCTGTGCCAAAAAACACAGCAAACCTGTGCATGATAGTTTGGCGGCAGGCCTATGGGTGTGTTCCACATACTTTACTGACTCAAGTCATAATTTGAATTGAATGACCTAATCCAATGTTATCTTTGGGTTTAATTTATTCTTATAACCGCAGATACTGTTTAGCATTTTAGCATGTGTTTCTGTTTTTATTTGGCTAAGAGGAGGTTGCCACCGGCTGAAGTGAGTTGCCAAACTCCCACTCTTCCCCTCAACAAATTCAACTTTGACACCAATACGCATCAGAGTTCAAATGGACATCAACTCTCTCCTTATGCACCCATTCATTTGCTCCTCTCTTACTGTCATGAAAACCTCTAAAAAGCATCTTGGTCTATGTAGTCCTATAGTTCCATCTCAGTCATATTCTCCTCCAGCCATTGCCCCATCACACACAGAGGTGCACAGAATGAGTGCGCCTGCATGCCCTCTGTTAAAGCTTTCCTACTTGGGTACCCTCTCAAAGTGTTCTTTCTGATTTATGCTACATGACAAGCAATTCCCTATAAAGGTAAGTAATTAATACCCTAGGCCAGGCATTGCAAATGGCAAAAGCATGAGCCGAACACATTAGATGAGACAAATTACAGACTATGTATGAAGAGGTTTGTCCCTGGAGGTGCGTTCCCATTGCCTTAAAGTATTGCAATAAATATCCTGCATCAAAGAGAGGGGCATTATGCAAAGAGGTCAGAGTAGAGAGACCTTAAAAAAAACTAATGTTGGTGGCATTGCCTAAGGTGCTGGAGTGGTGGCTAAGATGGCGGCCGAGTGAGACGTGTTTCTCTGTCTCTCCGGCGCCGCCGATCATCGCATGGCATATCTCGCCCCCTGATGCCCATCTGCTCCTGTGCTGCCGCCCCCATGTGTGGCGCACTTGCCTGCTGATCCTGGTGACCCCCATTTCAGGGAAGCGGCGTTACCCACTTGTGAAGCACGGGCCTGCCCGGGTCCCGGCCTCGCTGCGGTCCAGCGGCCCCTCTGTGGAGATGCGGTAACCGTGGTGACTTGGACGGAAGATCGGATCCTCCGGGCCCCTTGGCGCTGTCTGGAAGTTAGCGACAGCGCGCGTGGGAATCGTCCCTGGTGGGGGCAGGTGTGCCAGCAGCGACTCGAGGAGCCCAGAGTCTGGGCTGCGACGGCCGCCATTTGAGGCCTGGAAGTGCTGGCGCGGCGGCTGCCACTATCGTGGGCCTGCGGCTGGCGGCGATATGACTGGCGGGCCCTGCTGCCTTCTGGCTCCACTTCCTGACCCGGGATGCTGCTTGGTGGATCCGGTGGGGCCCTCCGGTCCCGGCATTTCTGCGACCCGGTGGGCCATCGGATTCCGGCGCTGGACCTGGGGATGTCGGCGGTGAGACCTGGAGCGGGCACCCTGCGACAGCTGGAGGTGACGCGGGACGCAGAGCGGGCCTGCTGCCGGGTGGAGGCACGGCTCTACTGGAGGGTCCTCCTGCTGTTTGCACGGACAGAGTTCTTCCCGGCGGGGCTTCGCGCCCTTTTTGGCCATCGCTTCCCTACGCCCCCGGTGAGTGCTGGCTACTAGGGGGCGTTGCTCGGTCCGCATTTTGGCGGACGGTGGGACAGGCGCTGCTGGGGTGCGCGGGGGGCCTGGCTGGGGTCCTGTGGCCGGCCTCTGACAGCGGTGCTCCACGTGGCCTGTGAGCTAGTAGTGAAGTTGGCTGGCGGAGCGTGGGGGCTGCTTGCGAGTTCCCTGCCATTCCTTGGGGGCCGGTGACATTGGCCCGGGACCTGACTTTCGGCCCGCGGTCCGGCGGGCGGTGCTCTCGGCCCCGTGCGCTTCAGTGGGGGCCAGTGGTGAGGCCTGCTCGGTCCGCATTTCAGCGGACGGTGGGATCGGAGCGGCTGGGGTGCGCCGGGGACCTGGCTGGGGCCCCTATGGCCGATTGCTGAGGTGGTGCTCCACGTGGCCCATGTGTTTGCGACGTCCTTGTGTGGTGGAGCGCTGAGATTGCTTGAGTGTTCCCGGTCCTCATCTGAGTGACGGAGGGTCTGGCTGAGGGCACGAAGGGCCGGTGGCTTTGGCTCCTGGGCCCACTTCTCGGCCCGCAGGTCGGCGGGCGGCGCTCCTTGACCAGTGTTCTTCGGTGGAGGGCCGGTGGGAGGCCTGCTGGGCCCGGAGGTTGGAGGCCCTCTGCTGCAGTTGCCGGTGTGCCGCGTGCTGCCTTACGGTTGGGGTCACTGGCTGCCTACGTAGTGCTGGTGCTCGGGCTGCGCATCAGCGGTCGGCGAAGGGGCTGGTGACCCGCCGGTGTTCCGGAATCGAGCCTGGGTGGTGTTGGTGCGCGGCCTGATCCTTCGGCCCCGGGGGCCGTGCTGCTTTAGTTGCTTGGTCGCGAACCCGGGTAGCTGTCATGTCCTCCACTAAAGCTCGGTTGGATAAAACCCTGAAGGACGCTCTGCAGCGGTCCGGGGGGCAGTCCTCCTACCAGTTGGCTCCCCCCTCGCAATCATCTGAGGACAGTGACCAGCCGGCTACTAAGGCATTTATGTTCGACCTCTTCTCTGCCATTAAAGAGGACATTCTGGAACTCCGCTCCCAGCTCTCTTCTGAACTTCGCGACGTGCGGCGCGACGTGGACGCTCTCGGGGACCGCATCGCCACTGTGGAAGAGCATGACTTAGGGCGTGAAGACGATATGCATCAGCTTCAGCTTCTATATGTCCCCCTCCGGACATATTGGTTTGCGTGCACGATTTTCAGCTTAAGGAGCGGATTCTGCGCAAGGCCCATGACATTAACCCGGTACAGTTCCGCGGTCACCAGCCGGCCCTCGTCCAGGACTTAGCTGCCTCTACTCTGGTGACACGCAGGGAGTTCAAGCCCATCACTACTCACCTGCATGAGAATAACATTCCTTACTCGTGGGGTCATCCATTTCATCTTATTTTTAAACACCAGGGCAAACTCCATCAGCTCCGCTCATTGACTGCAGCTTATGAGGCTCTGGGATTGAAGCGGCCCTCCTCCCCGGCTGGGGTAGCTGGCGCGCCCTCCCGGCGGCATAGACGCTTGGATGGCTGGCAGCGGGTCGGCCACTCTCTCCGGCCCTCGGGGCCCGACGAGTCCACTAGTCTTCTGGAGCGGGAGGCGGCGGTTACTTCAGTGGCGCAGGTGACGGACAGCAACGGCGATCCATGAACCTTCTATAGCTAGCATCAGGTGGACTTCTTCTTGCGGCGCCAGAGGGGGGAGGTCCTTGGCGGGGGGTGCTTGTCATCAACTGCCCTGTGGTGGTTGAATGGCCGGTGCCCTTTGTGCCAAGGTGTCGTCTTCCTGGATTCCACGTTCCCCACATCGTTTGTTCTACATGACAGACTGTTGTCCCTTTTCGGGGCCTTTGGGTTCTGTGTTTTGCTGTGTCTTCTCTATGTTTGGGGTGTTTTTTGCTTATGGGGTCAGGGGTGAGGGAAGGGGGTGGGGGGCGAGGGTTGTTTTTGGCAATGTGTTGGGGCTCCGCATAAGTCCTCTTTGGGGAGGGGACTTGTCTGTTCCCGAATTCTTGTCGATAGGTCTGCCTCCTTGCTCTGGGTTCTTGCGTTTGATAACTGGCTGTTCCTCCCTTGTCTTTCATGGGCAGGAGTCTTAAAGTGGTGAGTCTGAATGTTCGGAGCTTAAATAATCCAGTTAAATGCTCAGCTATTCTATCCCTCCTGGAGGGTGCGGGGGTGATGTGTGTTTATTGCAGGAGACTCATCTTCTCTCTAAAGATATTAAGCGGATGAGGGATCGGCGGTTCCCTCTGCAAGTGTGGTCTTCCGGCACGGCTAAGAAGCAAGGGGTGGCAGTTCTTTTTAGTGCGCGTGCTCATTGTAAGATTCTCGCTCAGGTTGCTGAGTTGCAGGGGAGACTCCTGGCGCTTCGCGTGCAATGGGGGGGACATGTGCTTCACTGTAGGTTCAATATACGCCCCGAATGAACATCAGGAGTCTTTCCTAAAGATGGCCCTTTCTGAGGTGTTGGCCTCGCCTGATTCCCTGGTATTAGTGGGGGGGACCTGAATGTGGTGATGGATGCGGGTCTGGATAGGTCAGGGCAGCGGTCACACCAGGCGGGTGCTCTCTCACCGGGGGGCAGACAGTGGTTGAGTGATGGTGGTCTGCATGACGTCTAGCGCATACAGCACCTTACCGAGCGCGATTATACTTTCTACTCAGCAGCGCATAAAACTTATGCCTGTCTTGATCATTTCTTTGCCTCTACCGCCCTTTTGCCATGCCTGACGGATGTGGTTATCACTCCCCGCTCCCTGTCCGACCAGGCCCTCATTTCTGTGCAACTCAACTCTCCTGCGGTCCGTCCCTCTTCGGCTGGATGGCGCCTGCGCGACTCTTTGCTCAGTTCCGACTCGTATTCGCGACACGATCGTTGCCTATTTGGCGGTTAACGATCAGGGCACTACATCTGTGGCGGCGGTTTGGGAGGCCCTCAATCTGGTGGTCCGTGGGGAGTACATTGCGCTGGCGGCTGCGTTTGCGCGACTACGTAGGGATAAGCAGGCGGAGCTGGAGCGTGAGGTGGGGGCCCTGGAGTCCATCCATAAGCGCACCGGAGCGCCCAGGGTGTGGAGAGAGCTTGAAGCAAAGCGGCGCATGCTGAAACACCTGGATCTCGACAGGGCCGAAATATGCGCTGTTGCGTCTGCGGCATAAATTTTACCTTAGCGGGGATAAAGGGGGGCGTTTATTAGCCCATAGGCTCCGAGCGAGCGCACAGCGCGCAGCGATCCAATCCATTCGGTACGCTCGGGTGGTGGAGCAGACTACTGACACCCTTATTGTGGATTCATTCCGACAGTTTTATCAGCACATATATACCAGGGAGGCGACCGCTCCGGCAGAACGAGAGACCTACCTTGCCTCCTGCCGTATCACACCGCTTTCCGCGACATCTGCTGATGCGTTGGAGTCTGCCATCCGTATTGAGGAAGTCATATCGGCGATAGCTCGCCTTAAGGTTGCCAAATCGCCTGGCCCTGACGGTTTCTCCGCTCTGTTTTTTAAAACATTCTGTGCTGAGCTGGCTCCACTTTTAACGCGTCTTTTTAACTCTTTTCTGGAGACGGGGGAGGTGACCCCCACTATGTCGGAAGCTGCGATTACAGTTATCCTTAAACCTGGGAATTATCCGAGGGACTGTGGCTCGTATAGGCCAATCTCCCTCTTAAATATCGACGCCAAATTGTTCGCGGGCATTCTGGCGGCTCGTCTCAGTCCGCTGATGGATGGCATCATAGATCCGGATCAATCAGGGTTTATTCCTATGCGTCAGGGAGGGGACACCACCAAGCGTCTTCTCCATCTTCTTGACCTGGTCCATCGGTCTCGGACCCAAGCTTGTCTCCTGTCCATTGACGCCGAGAAGGCCTTCGATCGGGTGGACTGGGATTATATGTTCGAGGTCCTGTGTGCTTTTGGCTTCAAGCAACACTTCCTTCGCTGGGTGCACTGTCTCTATGTCGCCCCTAAGGCGTCGGTGAGGGTGAACGGGTGCCGGTCTTCCCTCTTTCCCATCACTAGAGGGACGAGGCAGGGGTGCCCCCTGTCTCCACTGTTATTCGCGCTATATATGGAGCCTTTTGCTCAGCGCATACGGTCGAATCCGGATGTCGAGGGCCTTAAGTTCGGCGCCGACATACATAAAATTAGTCTCTACGCAGACGATGTTATTCTCTCTCTTACCCATCCGCGCTCCTCTTTGCGGTACTTGATGCGAGAACTCCACGACTTTGGATCGGTTGCCGGATTTAAAGTCAATTTTTCAAAATCGCTGGTGCTTAACCTTTCTATCCCTGCAGAGGAAGTCGGTGATCGTGATTTGCAGCGGGACTTCGCCTTCCAGTGGGTACACTCTGATGTCTCCTATCTGGGAATTCGCTTGGCCCCCTCGGTTGTCGAAACGGCTCACCTTAATTATAAACTTTTTGTGGAGCAAACCACTAAATCGCTATCTGATTGGTCTCACCTTGGTCTGGCCTGGTATGGGCGGCTCGCGGCGGTAAGGATGATGGTGTTGCCGAGGGTCCTTTACTTGTTTCAGATGCTCCCTGCGCAGCCGCCTCCAGGTACCATCCGCAAGTTGAAAGATCTGCTTAATAAGTCTTTATGGCACAATAAGAGGCCAAGGCTCGCTTTGTCGCTCGTTACTATGCCAAAGGCTGCAGGGGGGTTGGGTTTTCCGCTTCTGAGGGCGTATTATCAGACCTCTTGCCTCCAATATATCACGGAGTGGAACCGGCCTTCCTCTAGCAAGCATTGGCTCTTTATGGATCAGACAGTTGCGGGTTGTAATATCTGGCAGGAGCTTTGGCTTCCGCGGAAGCACAGGGCATGGGGTCTCTATTCATCCCCGGTGACTTCTCCGACGCTTAAGGTGTGGGACCAGTTGGTGAGCTCCCGGGGGTGGACTACGTTCCCCTCCCCTATGACGCCTATCGTAGACAACCCCGACTTTCCGCCGAGATGTGCGTCTCCGGTTTTTCAGCACTGGCGTGAGAAAGGCTGTAAGAGAGTGGGTTCCCTGTTGGAGCCCACTCAGAGTCAGCCTATGAGGTGGCGGCATACTGGTACTATACTCCGGCGCGCATTCAGTCTTGGGACCCTGCTAAATCCGGTCTTTGTTGGCGGGGGTGTGGGCAATCTGGCGGTGCGGGAAGTTACGTGCCCTAAATATTTGTAAATTCTTCAGCTTATCCCTCTGGAACTGGCAGGGGGCACTGTGGAGGTTTAATTGCACGTTGATCAAGACTGTCGACTCTCAGGGCTTCGGGGTGGCGGGTAAAGGCTGATGCGGAGAGGGAGAGGGGGGGAGGGGGTTTATATGTTTTGTTTTGGACTCTTCTTTTAAAACTGTGATACGCGAGCGTGTGCCTGACAGGCTTGGCCTGTGTTCCATCCTTTCCTTGCGGGGTTGCCCTCCGGGCTGTAGATCTGTGTACTGTGTAGGACATATTTGGTTTCGCTCTGCCGGCCAGCGGATGTAGGCAGTCGAGCTGTGTACTTTGGAGGTGTATCACTTAATAAAAAAGATTGATTCTAAGGTGCTGGAGTGAGAGTTTTCTAATCTCTGGAACTCTAGTGTTGACTGCTAGGTCCAAGCAACCCCTACTCGGGCTTTCAGGCATATATGCCCTCTTAACGCTTTGCACGAGTTGTAGAATTCTGGTGGGGCCTGAAACAGTGTTGTAGTAGAGTGTACCAACCTTGATGCCACCAATGTCTCCCCTTACTGCCATGGATCAAAAGTCAAAATGGCACCAAGAAGAGGAACACTGCACCCCTTTTTTCAGTCCATACACCTGGGGAAGAAAGCAGATGACATGTGCCTCAGTCTCTGCCCTCTATCCATCCTAGGGTGGGGAGTGTGCAGAAGAGGTGACTGTGATTTTGCCCAAACCTGGGAAAAGACCAGCAAGGCAAGGGATAAGCCTGATTGGTGGAGGTGATGCTTGACAACCAGTCTGGCCACTGGAACCACTAAGTTTTAAACCACTGGGTTGGAACCAAAGACGCTTGTTTAGATCCGGCAGCCCTTTCCACACCAGCCAAAGACAAGAAAGGAGGAGGATTAAGGTCATGGCCCAATTCAAGACCTTATCCAGTAACAATGATAAAGAAGGCAGGTGCGGAGGCAAGATGGCGGTCGCGTAGAGGCGACCGGCAGCAGTAGGTCGCAAGGAGAGTGATGGACGGTGCTTGATTTCGGTGTAGGAGCGGGAGCCTTGGACTGGAGCCTTGGATATCTGCATCTATTACCTGAGCGAGTGTTGAAATTTCGCCAACTTACCGGATGATTCTCTCGCTTTCCTGCCGTGGTGTGGACGGTTCCGTCTTCCAAGCGTTGGTAGCTTCAGCCATTTCTGCCTTCCGCAGCTGGAGTGTATCGGGAGCCCGTGGGCGGGGACCGCGAAGGCAGCAGAGGCAGCGGAGGCAGCAGAGGTGGTGGAGCGAGGCACTCATCCGTTTGGAATTGACGGGTAGAAACGGAGCGAGGGATTGCAACCGGCATTTACGAACTGGTATTTCGAGCCCCCGTATGACGAGAAGGAGAGCGCGTTTGACGATCCCTGCTGTCATGCCCCCTAAATCAAGTAAATCTATTGTGCCGGCTTCTAAAAAGAAAGGAGAAGCAGAGGCAGGAATGACAGGAGCGGCGCTGCAGGAGCAAACAAACCCATCGGCTGAGCCCCCACCTCTCTCTACTAGGAAGCAGAAGATGCCCAGCAAGACGCGTCAAGCTACAGATCTCATGACCCCCTCAATCGCAGATATTTTCACAAATTCCGGTAAGAGCAAAGGGGTTAAAAGCTTTTCACCGGACTCTCAGGGGGAAGCTCATGAGCAAGCTTCCTCTGAAGAACGGTCGGATGTAGTGGGGGAACAACAGGTTCTTGAAGTCTCCCTACATGACAGTCTGTGTGGGTTAGCCGCTGATCTAAGTGGGGTTGCTGATATCCCGATAGGGAGAGTCTGTGATGATCCTAGAGCTCGTGATGAGACCGTTAAGGCTGGTGCCACTTCCAAGCCGGCTCAGCGGATTAGCGGAGGTGGTAAGGAGGGCACTCAGTCTGGGAAGGAGGTGGAACAGGTGATTGACAGCTGCCCTCAAGCTCCTAGTGAAATTGCCCCTGGGGACTCATGTCGGATGACGGTCGAAAAGGTCTCAAGCGAATGCTTCTTTTCGGTCTCTGAAAATGCAGAGTGGTCGGATGAGGATCATAGTTCTTCTTTGGAGGGCAGCGCCCAAGGCACAGATAGCGATGTAGATCCAGAACCGCCAACTACTGCGGTCAGGCCAGCGACAGCCTCCAAGGATCAGACAAACTATGAACTTAGCTGGGATCACCCTTTGGCTACACCATTACAAGGAAACCATTTGGCGGAGGCTTCTCAGGTGGCGCTGTTGGAGTCTATGCACCAAGAAATTATCTCTCATCGAGAGGAGACTCGCCAAGACAGCAAAAAGACACAAGCTGTAATGAGGAAAATGCAGGGGGCTGTGAGGAGGTTGTCAAAGGCTACTGCGACATTGGGTGATAGAGTTTCAAACCTGGAGGAGAGGGTTGTCTCTACAGAGGCTCAGGCTGCTGATGCAGTGAGCAAGATAGATGCCCATTGCTCACAGATGCCTGATATTCGGTGGAAATTAGAGGATTTGGAAAACAGACTGAGACGGAACAATCTTAGGGTCCTGGGGATTCCGGAGGGGGCCGAAGGGTCAGACATCAGAACCTTTATTATCAAACTTTTTGGGCAGGCATTCCCAGAACTTGTTATATGGAATTGGCAATCCGAGATTCAGAGGGTACATCGTACTCCTTTCAAAGTCCCTAGAGTTGCTAGAGAAGGGGATAAGCCTAGGGCAATTTTGATATTCTTTGGCAATTTTTTATTAAGGCAGCTAATTGCGGAGAAAGCGAGACCTGATGCAAGGAGGATGTGTGATGGGCTGTCCTTCTTCGTCCGCCCAGATTTCTGCCACCCCACGGTAGAAAGGAGATGGAGATTGCGACAGCTCATCAAGCCTTTTCAGGAAAGGAAATTACAAGTATTTTTGATAAATCCTGCCCAATTAGAAGTTATTAAGGAAGGGAAGACCTTTTACTTCACTTCCGAGATAAAGGCGAAAGAGTTCCTCGATTCTCTGGGTAATTAGGATGTATTGTGTAAAGGGAAGGAGGAGAAAAAAAAAAAAAAAAGTGAATCGGTCTGGGACCAGGGCAGGGAGCCCTCAGGATTTATGTATATGGACACATAGATGTTTTCCTTTACTTTTAGTTCTTTATCTCGATCAATTATCAATTATCGTCTTTTTTTTTTTTTCTCTTTTCTTGTCTCCTCTATGTTCTTTTAGCTATTTTACTTAGCTTTTTGGCTTCTATGTTATCAGGGTGGTATTGTATTCATCTCTCACTGCGACCACTGCGCTCATCACATGCACAGACTAGGTCTGAGCGCCTCGTTAAGGCTTGGGTACAGGGGAGGGTGTGGGGGGTTTTTGGGAGTATGGGGGAGGGGATGGTCTAGGGGGGGAGGCATAGGGAGGGGGGGAGGAAATAAAAAAGAGTGGTTCTGGTGTTGTAGGCGATTAGGCTGTACTGATTGTTGGATTGATTGTGCTCTGGCAGCTTGTTCTACTAAACTGTCTATTAAAATGTTTTTGTTCACTGTTGGGCTTGGTATGGCAAAGATGCTTAGGAAATCATATTACTATGAATATTAAAATATGCACTGTTAATGTTAATGGGTTGAATGACTGGAAGAAGCGTCAAAGGCTGGATCATTTTGTTAAATATAATAGGTTGGATCTAATCTGTCTGCAGGAGACCCATTTGTCATGGGATAAACGAAATCTGCTCAACATAAGGGGCTATGATCTGATAGCATGCTCTTCACAGACCTCTTCGATTAGGGGAGTAGCACTGTTGGGCAGACCATCTTTAGGGGGAGCGAAGAGAGTTAAAAGTGACAGGTTAGGTCGTTGGGTTATTGCAGAATTAAGCCTAGGATTTACAATTTGTTCGATTTACGGGTCAAATTGTGATGATCCAGAAATCTTTGACTACCTTGAAGAAGAGTTAGCAGGGTGGCCAATCCCTTTGATAGTTTGCGTTGATTTTAATATATCCTCTGCCTGGCATAGTATATCCAAATATACAGGACGGAAACCTAGGGTGTTTCGTGCTCTGTCCTCTCTTATAAAATCTCATGGGTTAAAAGATGTTTGGGGTGAAAAGGAGCCCCAGGACCCAGGATTTACATACTTTTCAAATCCGGTCCAAAAATACTTCAAATTAGACTACTTTTTTATTTCACAGTCTGAAATCAATAAGGTTAGAATTAAGAAACTCCAAAAAGTAATCTCAGACCATAATCCTCTTATCCTATCATGCAGAATAGATCTTGTAGAGAAAAAGCACACTAAATGGTCCTTTGAAAGAAGGCTATTATCTGATCAAAGGTTTATTGATCACATCAAAAAATGGTCTTCGGAATTCTTTGATGCGAATCGATATAGTTCCTCTAGGAATAATGTTTGGGAAGCTTTTAAGGCAGGCTTTAGGGGGGAAACCATCAGCTGCTCGGCAAGATTAAGGAAAGAGGATTTGGCTAAGGTTGACAGGCTTATGCTGGATTTAGCGAATGCGGAGGAGTTGCATATTAGGGAAATCGGCAATGGAATGGATGGGTTGGAGAGCCTAAGAAGTATGGTGGTTATTAAAGCTGATTTGCAAAAATTGGTTATACAAAAGGGGGCTGGAGATTATCAGGCCTAAAGGGCTAAGCGATATGAGACTGGGGAACAGGCAGGTAGGATTCTGGCATTACGTCTGAGACAGGACAGAACAAAGAATGTTATTACGAAAATACATGAAGATGGTATGGTATACTCGGAGACTAAAGGCATATTAAAAGTCTTTAAAAACTTCTATCAAAAACTTTATGATGACGAGAACCATCAAGCCCAACAGCAAGATCAAAATATTGTAGGGAATGGAGACCTGGGGCCCGCACTTGATGTTTCATCTAGGGAGGAGTTGGATAAGGACTTTACGGTCAGTGAGATTAAAGACGCCCTTCATGAACTTGCAGCAGGGAAAGCGGTCGGCCCTGATGGAATCCCCCTAGAGGTTTATAAAAGTCTGGAATCAGAGTTACTTCCCATTTTGTTAGATCTTTTAATGGTATTTTGTGTACAGGTGTTATCCCGGATTCATGGAAGGAGACTAATATAATTATCTTCCATAAGAAGGGCAAGCCCAAGGAGAATCCGGGCTCTTATCGCCCTATTTCAGTTATCAATGCCGACACAAAATTATACTCTAAAATCTGGGCCAAAAGGCTGGGGAGGGTCATTGGCGGCCTTGTCTCCCCTTGGCAGCATGGGTTTGTGCCCGGGCGGGGCACTACGGATCATACACGGCGAGCTATAGCCTTATTTGATGCCCTTGCTGCTGGAGGGAGGGAGATGGCCATGATCCTCCTCGATGCGGAGAAAGCATTTGACCGCGTAGTCTGGAAATATCTCTGGAACATGCTTGCTGCTAGGGGCTTTGGACCCAAGGTTATCAAAGCTATTCGAGCCATGTATAAAGATCCGGTGGCCAGGGTGTCGGTAATGGGAGAGAGCTCAGAGAAGATAATAATTAAGAGAGGAATGCGGCAGGGCTGTCCTTGTTCTCCGATACTCTTTTCGTTATATATCGACCCCCTGATATATAGAATTTTTTGGTTGTCCTCGGATTAGCCCTGTTATATTTAATGGCCATTCAACAAAACTGTTAGCTTATGCAGACGATCTGGCGATCCTTACCACGGATCCACACCTGGCTTTGCCCGCACTGGTGCAGTTGGCTAAGGATTTTGGCAGCAGGTCTGGGTATCTGCTCAATGAAGGGAAGACACAGATCATCTGCACCAAGAACATTATCAAGACAGATTCCAGGTTTGTAGATTCAGCAGTTTACTTGGGGATCAGAATTAATGCTGATGTTGATAAGATCATTGCGGAGAATTATTGCCCCCTAATGGTATCGATGGAAGCAGAGCTAAAAAGGCTAGATGTTTTACATCTCTCCCTGGTGGGAAGGATAAATGCCCTTAGGATGACATTCTTTCCGAAGATCCTTTATTTGTTTCATGCAATCCCTCTAGTACTGGAGGAAAAAATATTAAAAGATCTTGAGGTTTTGTTTAATAGGTTCACCTGGCAGTTCGGGAAAACCAGACGGTCTATGAAGTTTATGTCACTCCCGCTCGAGAGAGGAGGTTTGGCTCTCCCAAATCTTCGACTTTATCACTTTTCGTGTCTTCTGGCGTATATGTCAATTCTGTTTCAAAGGGCCCCTAGCTCAGCCGCAGCCCAGGGTGATAGAGTTGGCCCTCCAAACCTTTTTGAGCTATTATTTGGGAAGAACGCCATAGGGCTGCTCCTGAGGGAGGTTGATTGGAGATACTATAAGAAGGTGCGGTTAAAGACGGTGAACGGGGTCTGGAGGGTCTGGAAAGCGTCCCAAAAACTGCTGGAAATTCCCAAGTTTAACTCCTATCTTCTCCTTTGGAATTCGAATTTGTTTCCGCTTCTCGGCATCAATAAGATTAGCCAGTGTTGGATTGAAAAAGGAATTAGATCTATAGGCGATATTGTGGTGGGGGGGCAGTTTTAGGCTTTGAAGTAGTTCAGTATAGATTCGGGATCCCCTCTAACCACTGGCTATTGTATAGACAAGTAGCACATACATTGATGGCTTTCAGACCGAGAATTTTGACAGCCACACGTTTTCCTTTGATGGATTATTTAGGTAATGGGGGAAATAAAATTAAACCTATTTACAGTCTGTTAATGGAGGGAATTCAGGACGACCTGGTGAAAGTAGAATCTACACTGGCAGCTAAACTAGGGGATCCCGATGTGGACTTAGATTTAGCCATTATGCTAGATAAGAAATTTCTGCGCTCATCTAATCTCCGGGCTCAGCACTACAAAACGCTGTTTAATCTCTACCATACCCCTGCTAAGATGTTTGCCTGGGGCGTGGTGATGAATGATAAATGCCCTAGATGTAATAAAGGTCCAGCGGATTTACTACATATGTTTCATCAGTGTGAAAAATTATCTAGTACTTTGAATGAAATATCAATATTTTTGGAGGGACTCTTAAAATGTAGAATTGTTATATCTTCCACTCTGATGTTACTGGGAGTGGATAGAAGAATGAAATTATGCTCTATGGCGGAAGCTTTGGTTTTTATCTCTATGGCTGTTCTGCGCATACTTATATCCGCTGGCTGGAAAGATCCTTCTCCTCCTACTTTTCAAATGTGGTTGTCAAGGCTGCTCGGGGTACATAACATGGAGTCTTGTTTATATGAATTAAAAAGTGTTAAAAAAAGGGAACTGGGGAGAAATATTTGGGCCCCTTTAGTTAGCTGGAGAAACCTTAGCTTTTAGCTATATGCTCGGCTCTGGAATGATTTAATTTGAGAGTTTTTCCACTTTGTTTTCTTAACAGGACTGCTTTGGGATCTTTGTTGAACAGCTATTGTATTGTATTGTATTGTATACTTCTTTTTGTATGACGCCAGAAAAAACTCAATAAAAAAAAAAAAATAAAAAAAAAAGATAAAGAAGGCAGGTGCATAATGGTTACCAAAGGGTTTTATAATTGAGAGCTGCAATTTATATATTGAATATAATCCATCTTCAAACATTTCCTACACACATACCCTGTCAAGATTTGCTGAGGGTGATCTAATACTCTCAGGGGATTTTAACTCGAAGTGGGCCCCTCTGGTTGATAGATCTGGGAAATCTACGAGGCACTGAGGCCAAACAGTACAACAAGTTTGCTATTTACCAAGCAGCCACCAAAATGATAATCGGTGCTGTTAAACTGGTTATAGACTAAATAGTAGGAATGGTGTACAATTTGACCAGCGGCCGGATAAATAGTGTAAAGGAGGTCTTCATTTAGCTAACCATAAAGAAACAAGGACTGGTAAAGCCAATAGGTCTTGTCTATGCGAGAGCTATTTATTGGCTTTGACAGTGTAGTTTAGCCATTTTATACACCAGGGTAGATTGGAGTGGCGGAGTTGGGTAGATTAATGTGGTAGATTGGAGTAGGGTAGATTGGGGTGGAGTGTGGTAGATTGGGGTGGAGTGGGGTAGATTTGAGTGGAATAGATTGAGGTAGATTAGAGTGGGGGATAGGAATAGGGTAGATTGGGACAGATTGGGGTACAGTGGAATGGGATATGTTGGGATGGATTGGAGTGGAGTGGGGTAGATTAAGGAGGAGTGGAGTAGGATGGATTGGGGTAGATTGGAGTGGAGTGGGGTAGACTGGAGTGGAGTCGGGTAGATTGGAGTGGGGTGGGGTAGATTGGAGTGGAGTAGATTAGGTGGATTATAGTAGGGTAGATTGGGGTGGAGTGGGGTAGATTGGGATTGTGTAGATTGGAATGGGGTGGGGTAGATCAGGATGGGGTGGGGTAGATTGAGGTAGAGTGAGGTAGATTGGAGTGGAGAGTGGAGTAGATTGGAATGGGGTAGATTGGAGTGGGAGAGTAGGGTAGGATGGAGTTGGGTAGATCGGGGTAGAGTGGGATATATTGGGGTAGACAGGAGTGGATTGGGGTAGATTGAAGTGGGGTGGGGTTGATAGGGTTGAGAGAAGTAAACTGGAGTGGAGTGTGGTAGATTAGGGTGGAGTGGGGTAGAGTGTGGTGGGTAGATTAGAGTGGGATAGTTTGGATGAATTACAGTAGCGTAGATTGGAGCGAACTGGGGTAGATTGAAGTGGAGTGGGTAGACTGCAGTAACATAGATAGAAGTGGGATAGTTTGGAGTAGGTGTGGGCGGTGAACTCCGCTCCGCCAGCGGAGTTTGCAGAGTTTTGCCAACTGCACATAGTTCGCCAAAAAACTTTGATTCAGCTGCGTGGCGAAGGTTACCCCCACTGCTCACCCCTAGCTTTATCTCATGTCCTGGGCTGCAAATTACGCTTTGCTATCTTAAAAAAGGAAATAATGGTTGTGTCTGTTTTCGTGCGGTAATGCATTTTTTAACTGGTTAGCACGTGGTAACAATTACAACAAGCCGATAGTAGTTTTGCAAAAGAAAGAGCCATTTCAAGTGCAGCTGAAGTTAAGCTGTTGGGCTAAAACTGGGCCCGTTTTTTTTAGGTTTAAGTGGCTGCTAACCCTTTTAAGACCAGACACAGATTTAGTGGCAACATATCAAAGGAGTGCAAAGTTTAATCCCTGGATTGCAGCCTGAATTTGTTATTAAGGCAGGACTGGCTGACAGTGTCCTCATAAGAAGGGGCAGCATGCCAGCTGTGCCCGTATTGATGCAGCATTTAATTAGGCCGAGCAACACAGGGTACCATTCAGCTTCAAGAGGAAATGTCCAGCAAGTTACAACAGCTAGAGGAACCTTACCTTACAGACCCTGTACCTGCCTCCCTAGCCACTCTCTGTTCTTCTCTTCCCACACACGTCACTATCCCACGCCAGCATGTGGTGGATGTCAAGCAACTGACATGCATTGTGTGCGCCGTGCCCTGGTGCAGGGGGCGGCGGAGGAGCCCAATGTAGCGCCACCACCTGCTTCCATCTTCTTGGGCAGTGAGTCGCCCCTTTCAGCAAAAATCACTGGGGAGACGAGGCGGCACTGAAAGGTGAATGCAGGCACAGAGTCGGTCGATAAGCATTCTTACAGTAGGGCGGTGCAGAACTCCGTGGAACTCTGTGGAATTCCACCGAGTTTTTAAGCAACTCCGCAGAATTCCACGTAGTGCAACTCCACAAACTCTGCCCATCCCTTGTTAGGAGTGGGGAAGTTTGGAGTGGAGTGGGGTAGATTTGAGTGGAGTAGAATGGAGTGCAGCTGGATATAGTCTTGTGGAGTAGATTGGGATGGGGTGGGGTAAACTGAAGGGGTGGATTGGATGGGGTAGATTGCAGTAGGGTAGTTTGGGGTGGAGTATGGTAGGATAGATTGGAGTGGGGTGGAATGGGGTGGATTGAGTTGGAGTGGGTTGGACTGGACTGGAATGGGATAGATTTGGGTAGCATATGGTAAATTGGAGTGAATCGGAGTGGGGTAGATTAGGTAGAGTGGAAGGGAGTGTGGTAGATTGGGGTAGAGTGAAGTGTGGTAGATTGGGAGAGTGAGACAGATTGGGGAAGAGTGGATTGGAGTGAGGTGAGGTAGATTGGGGTGGGGGTAGGGTCAGTACATTGGGGTGATGTAGAGTGGAGTGGGGTAGACTGGCGTGCAGTGGCGTAGATTGGGTGGAATGGAGTAGAATGTAGTGAAGTGGAGAGGGGTGGGGCAGATTGGGGTAGATTGGAGTGGAGTGGGGTAGAGTGGAGTGGGGTAAGTGGGGTGGAGGTGAATCAGTGGCATAAATTGGACTGGCATGGAGTCGAGTGGCATGTCTTAGAGTGTCTTAGAGTGGAGATGGTAGAGTGGAGTGGCATGTTGTGGAGTGTCGTAGAATGCAGTAGCGTAGCATAGAGTGAAAGAGCATAGAGTGAAGTGTAAAGAATGGCGTAGTATGGAGTATGCATGGTGTGGTAGCGTACTGCCATTACAGAAAACACAGTACCAATTAACATGACCATTACATTTGTACTGAAATAAGATTTTGCTGCACACAAACGATTATGTGTGCAAATGTCATCACCTAGTCTATTGATGTGTTTTTATCGTATTCAAGTATTTGTTTCCACCACACTTCAGAATTTAAATATTCTTCATTTGTACCAATTCTGATATATTCTGAAATATCAGTGCAGTTCTTTTTTTGTTTTGTGTGCTAAGAAAAAAACATCCCACATCCTCTCCTTTAACAAGGATACTGAGCAGGATTATCACAGATTCTCTCACTTTGAAGTCAGAGAAAGAAAACTAAACACCAAGCTCCCTTGGAAGAGAAAGCTTGACATTTGACCACTGTCTTTGAATGCAGAGCAAATGTGACAAGATAAGAACAAGATTTAAAGGCCTGTATACAGAAAGCAAGTTTGTGGAAGACTGCAGTAAATAACATTTGGGCAATGGGAGAGACATACTCAAGCTGAACAGCCTAAATCAAATAAGGCCATCAAATAGAAAACAGAAAATGTGAGTTCCAAACCACAAAGCCAATGATAAGCAATGGGCAGAATGCATTCCTAGGTAAGCTTTCTGAATGTCCCCAAGGTTTTTTGAAAACCTGACAGCTGCGCTGTCTGGTAGGCTTTGACCTAAAAATGGACTCCAGGCAATGGTAGTGTGGTGGCCATCTTGTAATGGGGATGCAACATTGGTGAATCATTTGAAAGTAAGTGCATATAGAAATGTACAATAGTTTGTAAAAAGGTAAGTACATGAATTAAGCTAAGCTGTTTATGGAGGAAAACATTGTGAGATCAATTTTGAATAAAAAAATGTATGTTATATTAATGTTCAAATAAAACAAGTAGAAATCAAACAGATGCTTCAGGATATGGCACTAGGGGTGGGTGGAACTCTTGGAGTGTCACTCCGTGGTATTCCAGGGAGGTACCAAAAAACTCTGCGGAGTTCAGTGAGGCTTGGAATTCTGTATGTTGTGCTGCTCGTGTTGATTTCAACGCTGGGAGTTTATCCTGTGCAGTAACATCAGACAGAACAGCACCACATGGCACGCCAGAGGGTGCTGCTTCTGTCTGCCACTTGAGCAGATTTTCTACCTGAGCAGCAATTATCAACGCGTGCTGCAGCTTTCTCAACACAAGAGGTAGCGACCTGCCACGACCACCTGCTTTGAGAAATCTCACCAGGAGGCAGCCCAGCACTTGATCCTCTCGCTTGCCAACTTATAACTTAACTTTGATGAGCCTTGCGTGAGAAAAAACTCAACTTTGCGCCGATTGGCTGAGTTTTTCTGGACCTCCACGCTCCAAGTGTAGTGTAGAGTGGACAAAACTCTGAACTCCACTGGAGGAGCGGTGTTTGTTGCCCACCACTATATGGCACACAGATATTTTGAACTCCAGTCAAGGAGTATTTGGCTGTCAGCAAAGAATACTGAGTATGGTTTTAATGCATGTTACATAAATGTTTTTTTTGCTTATGAGAATAAATTCTTTTTTTTAATGTTCTTGATCCTCATATTGATGTTTTTTTATGACTGGGCACGTTTTTGGGATTCTAATGGAAGGCCTTGCGTGAGCCTTAGGCTTCTGTTTAAGGTGGATTGTCCTTGCTTAGTATTTCAAATCATGCAACACAGCAGCAGTCAACTACCAGCAGCAAACAGGGAATGCAGACTTATAGGTGGTATCTGGGCTCCAGAGGGAGGGACACATACATCAGGTGCCGTTTGGTGGCACAGTGCATTGGGGCACTTGCAGGGGGAAAATTGAGTGAGACACTTTACTGCGGCTTCTGAAGAATGGGGGAGTGAAAGCAGGAGACAGATAAGTAATGCATCTGGGTAATTCAAAGGAGGAGTTCACTCTGCTGCCTGTGAATAAAAACACTTTTTCATACTATTTACCCAGCAGAGTAGGATTAGGACATTGATGCTTATTGGCCGTATGTCATAATTGGCCCCTTCAGCCACACTGACATATCAAGAATAAAGGGGGAGTAAGAGGATATACTGGGTTTTTGCCTCCTCTCCATATAACTTATTTAAAAAAAAGAAAGACCCAGGTCAGTTTTGTACAAACTACTCTCCATGGAAGAAAAACAAAAGTTTTTCTTGTAAAAGCCTCACCCACCAGGGTTACCCCTTGGTGGCATGCTTCATCATCGCGTCCATCCTGTTTGACTGTGGAATGGGGCATGCTACGACCTACGACGGAGCACTTTCTGTTGTTATGTACAATGAAAAAGTGGTTGTTCACACAACCCTAGTGGGTGAGGGTTTTATAAGAAAAACTTTACTTTTTCTTCCATGAAGAGTAGTTACGACACTGAAATTTTAATCATCTGCACAACGCATCTTGGGAATGGTAGTTTTGATTTTTAACATGTTAAGCAGTGTTTTAAGTGGTTATGGTCCTGTCTCTACTGGGCCCTCATTTGTGTACTTGACAGTGCTGTCTCAGCAAAGAAATCTGGACATCAATAAAAATCTGTATGACAGGCTTTGAAGCTGTACTTTGCTTCTCAAATTAGCCTTTTGTCTTGTACTATGTGCCAAACTGGAGCAGTTTGACAACATGAAACTGTGTTTGTCGAGGGGGCGTGGGGGACTGAAGCTGTACGAGAAGGAGGATGAAAAGTCAGAGAATAAGGGCCAACAGGAAGACCACTAGGAGGGCTTGGTGACCAGAGCCATGAGGACCAGGACAAAAAGAACCAGGCACAGGGAGACGTAATCTATGAGGACCAGGGTACCAATGCCAGAGAGGACCAGGAATAAACAGACAATGAGGAACAGGACAGTGAAAAGCAGCACTAGGGTTACCAGGACCATGGTGAGAAGAATCAGGAGAGCCAGGAGAATTTGGAACATGGGTTCTGGATCCATTTGGCAAGGGCCCAAATAAACAGAAGTACCAGAGGTATAAGGAACAGAAGGCAATGGACCATAATGACAAGGAGGGCTATGAGGGCCTGTGTGCACTGACCAGTACCCGAGGGATGAGGGCAACCAGGGCCAGGAGTAGCAGACCCAAGTAGACAGACTAAAGAAGACCAATGGAAAGAAGGACCAGAGCCAGGAGAGCAGGACCACATATATCAGATCAAGGAGTACCAAGAGGCCAGAAACAAAAGGTCCAGGAAGACCACTACCAGAAAGAACCAGCATAGGGCATGAAGAATCTTGATTAGAATTACAAGAGGGTTATAAAGGAGCCAGGGTAGGACATGAAGAACATTGATTAGAATTACAAGAGGGTTATAAATGACAAAAAAGGCTAGGTCCAGTGCAACCCGGATCAGAAGGTCCAGGAGTGTCAGATTCAGAGGGGTCGTAACAAAAGGGGTCAAAAACGACATGAACCAGGGTGAACATCACATTAGGATCTAGGCGGACCAGTGCATGGAGGGATGAGGAAGACCAGATTCAATAGGACCTTTACTAGGAGGAGCATGATAGAGGGGCCCATGGTGTGATGGACAAGAACAAGGTTGAACAGGCAAACCATGAAGGCTAGTAGAAGTAGAATGGGGCAGGAGGATTGGGGACTAGGAGGGCCAAGGAAACGAAGGTCAGTGGAATTTGCACCAGTCAGAAGACCTGGTACATGAGGTCCAGACAAATAAGTACCAGAACTGAGAACAGGAGCACAAGGTGACAAGGACCAGAAGGATTAAGAACAGGCAAATGAGGTTATTAGATAAACCAGGAGACTAGGAGGACTGATGGACAAGAATTAGGGTGAGGAAGATGAAAAAGTCCAGGACTAGAAGCCCGTGAATCCAAATGACTAGGGACAGGAGTACATGTCAAACTAGAACCAAGAAGTACAAGTCAAGAAAGTTCTTGAATTGGTCTGAGCCAGAGGTCAAGGAACATCAGGAATTAGGAAATGCTAGGATGATCTGTGACAAGACAAATGATTGCAGAGTCATGCGGACAAGGAGCAGGAGGATCAGGACCAGATTGAAGAGGACTAAGAAGATCGGGCCTGAAGGTCGCTGGCCAGTATGTCCAGGATACCAGGAAAAGCGGGGCAGGAATTAGGAAGACCAAGAGGGCAGTGCCAAGGGCAACCAAAAGGCCAGACCAATAGGACTAGGTAAACCAGAAAGATCATGACCAGGAGGACCAGAAACAGGGCTAAGAGGGTCATGAAGATCAGGATCAAGGGGACCAGGGCTAGGATAACCAAGTGAGGAAGAACAATCATTACCAGTTGCAGGATCAGGGTGAGGAGGGACTGTGGTATGAAGGCTAACCAACATCTGGAAAGCCAAGTGGAATGGACAGTGGTGGTCAGGAGGGCCCAGGATCACAATGGCCAGGCTCAGGAGGACCCAAACAAGAAGAACCGATCCAGGAGTACAAGGACATCCCAAACCAGGAGGACAAAAAAGTAAGAGAGCAAGGACACGAGAAGCAAAATGGACCAGAACCTGTGGTATCAGGGCTAGGAGGTTGATGGTGAGGAGAACCAGGACAAGGTGACCAAGAGGACCACAAGGAAACAGACCATATGGGCCAAGACTGAGGGAACCAGTAAGGGCCATGATGCCAAAAGGCAACATTTATGATAACAAGCACAATACAATAAGAACGACCAGGACCAAGGAGAACAATACTAAGATAGGTGATGGGTCAGGTCCAAGAGAACTAGGTCCAAGAGTACCCAAACTATAAGGAACAGGACCAAGGACAATTGACACAGAAACTCAAGAAGGACATGGGCTATGAAAAACAAGAATAGAATGACCATGGCCAGGTAACTAAGACCAAGGACACAGGCAGCCAAAGTCAGAAGGAAAAGTTCTAAGAGGACCAGAAAACAAAGGACTAAAGAGACCAGAAAGATCAGAGCAAAGAGGATCAGGACATTGAGTACCAGGACCAGGAGGATCAAGGTGAGGAGGAATAGGAGGATCCGGACCAGGGATATCAGGACCAGGATGATCAAAGCCTGGAGGTCCAGGCCACAGGGCTAGAACCAGATGGCCAGGGAGAAAAGCAGCAGGATGGCCAGGCTCAGGAGGACCAGATAAACAAGGACCATGATGAGTTTGTGTAGCAGCACAAGGACAAACAGTAGGAAGACCAGAGTCAAGAGGATCAGGATTAGATCCAGAAAGATGAGATTTGAGCCACTAGAACCTGGGGCCAGAATAAGCAAGGAAGCTGAGGGGATCAGTACCAGAAATACAAGGAGGGCCAGAGCCAGGAGGACCAGAGCAAGGCGGATTAGAAGCATCAGCCCAATACAACCAGGAACAGGCCTAGGAGTGCCACCGGGACAATGGCCACAGGACTAGGTGCCAGGGCACCAAGTGGAGTACAAAAGACCAGGACCTAGGGTAGCAGGACCAGGGTGAGGACGATCAGGAGGAACAGAACAGACAGAGCCAGGAAGACTAAGGAGACTGGACCTGGATATCCAGGTGGACATGGGCCAAACTGACAAAGCTCAGAAGGGCCCAAACAAAGAGAACCAAGAGTGCCCGGATCACTGGGTGCAGTGCCAGAGGGATCATGATAACAAGTCACAGGTTCAAAAGGACAAGAATGACCCACAGCAGGAAGAGAGGAGATAAGAGGGCAAGACCTATGGAGGTCAGGACACAAGAGACCAGGTAGACTACGGGGACCAGCAGGACTAAGAACTGATGTACTGGGAATCAGGTAGGCAGGGTGAGAAGGATGAGAAGTCTCAGGATAAATGGATGAGGGTCAAGACGATCAGGGAAGAAAAGAAAGAGCTAGGAGAAGGGGGCCTGAAAGTACCAGAATGGTCAGAAGGACCAGAAGCAAAAGGATTAGGCATACAAAGAACCAAACACAAAGAAACAAAAATATCAAATCTGGTGGGCACAAAGCCAGAAAGAGAACACATACTCACAGGACCAAAAACAGGAAGACGATTGCTAGGCAACCAGAACGAGAATGAGGAAGACTAGGAGAACAAGACCTGAAAAATAAAGAGGAGATTGCTAGCCATAGAGAACCAGCAGGACAATAGCAAAGGGGACCATGCCAATAAGAACCCCTGTGATCGCAACCAAGGGGAAAAGGGAGCCCCATTCACAGAGCCCCAGAGTATCAGCAATTGGCATACCAGGGAAAGCAGTACCAGGATGAGGATGAAAAGGAGGCCCAGGACAAGGAAGGCCCGGATGACAGGAGCCATGATGACCAAGCTGGGTGACTAATGGCGGCTAAGAACAGGATGACCTGAACAAGGAGCATCAGGATAAAGTGGACAAGTTAGTCCAGATGACAATGCGCAGGAGGACCAGGCCCAAGATTATCATGACATGGTTGAGGGGTACTCGAAAAGCAAATCAGGTCAGGATTAGGTAGACTAGGGCCATTAAGTCCAGGGACCAAATGGGGGAGGATAAAGTGGTCTAGAAGAATCAGAATAAGCAGGACCAGAAATGGCTAGGAGGACCAGAGAGATCAGAATCAAGGAAGCAGGACCAAAAGTTCCAAGTGGAGTAGGAGGACCAAAGTGACCAGGCCCAGCCCAATAGGACCTAATAAGGAGGATCAGGACCAGTGGAGGAAATACCAGGTGGACCACAAGGACCAGGGCAAGAAGAATCAGAATGAGCCAAACCAGAAAGACTAGGAGTGCCGGCCCTAGGAGAACCAGGACAATAGGACCCAGCACACCAGCAGGATCAGGATGAGGATCGGTAGTACCAGGACCAGAAGGCCTAATATAAGAATGAGCCAAGAGCAGGTCCACGAACACCAGGGTCAGAAAGGACTATAATGGGGACCCTCAGATTCAAGAAACCAGTGACAAGATGCCCGTAACTAGTTTACAAGAGCCAGGATGAGGATCAAGAGAACAAAACAACCCAGAAAAGGTGACTTGGAACAGGACTAGGACAAGGACCAACGTCTAAAGGCACAGAAGGACCTGGAAATGACGAAAGAAGATCAGTAGCAGAAGGACACCTATGTGACTCTAGGCCATGTGTATTTGGATATCCCTTTTGTAAATTGTTCTGATCAATGCTGCTTATATTGCTAAACTCTGGAAAACTTCACTCCTTCAGCCCATGTTTAGAACTGGTAAGTATTTGCCGAAAAAGCAGAGCATGCAAAGTGAATAACAAGCCGGGACTGTGACACACTGACCTCGGAGTGTAGAGCATGAATTCTGATACTCGCATACGATTCTGAGGGTATCTGAGGGCATAGGGACTGAAACTTGGCAGATGCGTTTAAAGATAGATGGGTGAAATGAGTGTGGTCAGTGAAGGATGACAGAAAGAGTTTGAGAAACTCAGATGGCTGAAGTTAGGTAAAATGGTTAATGGCTAGCAAAGTGGCCAAAGGGATGTGGCAATCAGCAACGAGAAGCCCATGGTCATAAGAATGCTCTGATAAGCAGAAGTGGGGGGTAATGGAATCTCCAGAAAGATCATCTCAGAAGGCTCAAGAGGCATTCTGTGTGACCCCCAGATCTTTGTACTTGCATTCCATATGCGTGCACATAAGATGGGTATGTATAGGCTATCCTGTTTTAGGTTTAAACTTATAATAACTGATAAAACCCCGCTGAAAGGAAAATGGCCCTCACCAGTGTAAACAGTGAAAAACCTGTACAACTACAAACTAAATGCCATTCAAAGAAAGGAAAAGGAGAGTGAAAGTGTCATTTTTATTTCTTCCTGAAGGGGCCAATGCAGTGCAACTTTGTTATACAAGGTAGCAGCAGGAAAGACTGGCCTAAAATTATTATGCTTGACTTTTGTTGTTTACAGAAGTCACAAAAATATTGTTTCTACTTCAATTTGCTTTTTTCAGTTTGTGTCTTTGGTCTAAAGATGCAGGGTTTAGAAGCATGTTTTAGGTCTTATTTAATTATTTAATAAACTGTAGAGAATCTGGAAATATCCAAATCATAATTGATATTTTGGCTACTTTTAATCCTTTCACAGGTAAAATGTCTGGTTTCATAAGAATCTTTCCCAATATGCACCATCACATTTACCCACAGACAGAGCATGAGAGAAAGCCTTTGATACATCAGCCCTTTTTTCTAGCTAGTCAGTATTGATAGTAGGTAAATTGTCAAACACCACAGACTTTAAAAATTCAAAACAAGGTGTAGTGACAGGTATATGTTAAAAGAGTGCTATCACCAAGCATCTGGGATAGTGGTGAAAACATGGCACCAGACGTTTGGAAAACATGGAATGCAGTGTCACTTGGAATGCTGCTGCACAAGCCTCTTACCAAGTTCAACAAAGATTGGAGTGATACTGTTTGAATTTGCAGTGATTCAGCTATGTATATGAAAACATTGTGTGTTGACCTATAAAAATTGATACCTGAGCTGAAATGCTTCCCTGTAAGACACCCTTGCACTTGCTAGATGGTATGCTCAAAACATCTTTACAATCTTCAGAGTTAATGAGGAATGCTATTGACTTTATAGTCAATTCTGGTCATTCCAACTGTGTCATTAAGACAATGGTTCTCAGTCCTAGAGGCCGTGAATGCTAAATTATCTATATGGCGACCGTTTACAGAATTTTTGCTTAGTGATGATGCCAAAGGCAAGAAATGTGAAGATATTCGGTCTCATATTGATAGTAATGTGAAAAAGTACACTCTACTGCATTGTTAGATTTTTACAGGACAACATGACTGCTGTTGTGCACATAATAAAAAACTAGAGTCTGAAAACACCCTTGTCTACCAAGTGTTCAGCGTAATTGGTGTAGATGTGAAACATCTCCTTGAGAGTAGGCTGGACAACTCTTTTAGTGACTTTGGCATCGCAACATTTCTATTGTAGAATGCTTGCCACTTGGTAAGCAAAGAAATGCTGAGGAGCAATTCAGGAAATTTTATTTTGCAATGCATGAGAAATGGCTTGCAATGAAGCATATGAAAAGTCCCTTCACCGACCATGACGTTTGAAGTCAATGAAGCCTCACTGTGGTACTCTGCACAAGTTCTGGATCCCTTCGGTAAAGGAGAATTTTCTCTGGACTTTGAAAAGTACTGCTTTATTTTTGACTGCTTCAATATGCATATGCGCCAAGTTCAATGCATATGTTGCAGAACCTGTCCCAGAGAATCGCAATCTTCAGGTGCACCAGTATTGGCATGGAAAGCTATGTCAGTGGCCAGAGTTAGCAAATTGTAAACTGGCTGTTATGGCGTTGCCCGTCTCAAGTGTCAATGTTGAGAGGGCCTTTTCACAGATAAAGGTTTACATGGGAAGGAAAGAGCAAGCCGCATGACCCAGGACTCAATGAAGACGTATTATACAGTGTATTACAATATATTTTATTTGTAAAAAGGTATTTGGACTTCATATACACTGTACGTACACAGTCTATATACCATGCACTATCAATGCAGAAGGCAAGCAATGATCAAAGCAAAACATTCCATAAACACTAGAAAAATACTGTTTTGTTGTTTTTAATGGCGTGAAAATGTTTAACTACTGATAAACACTGTCTATTTAAGGTATTGAAATCACTGAATAAACCCCCCCAGAATTAACCAAAAATAGAAACTGAAAACATGTATGTAGTAAGGGGCAGATTTACTAAAAAGTCACACTATGCAAGGCAGCAAGACAACTTGGTGTGCTGCATTGTGTGACAGGGAGAGAGCAGCAATGCACTATATCTACTAAGATATGGCGTATTTCTGATCTCTCCCTTAACTGGTGCACTGCGTGCTGCCTAGCACCCACACAGGCTCCCTTGGGCCATGGTGCAAGGGTGCCTGCATTACAAATAGGATTGTTTTTGTGCAAGAAGGGTAGATGGTAAAAGTAAGGGATAACGCAAAGGTTTCTCTTGTTAAAGGTACAAAGCTTCTAAGCAGGGCTACCATTTTGTCTGTGCCTGATGACTTCTCTGTAAGACTGATGACAAGCAGGTGTTGAGATCTCATGCATCATTATGCACTTGTTTTGTAAACTTCTGCTTGGTGCCAGCACTATTGCTACTGCTGTGAGAGCCATCACCTAGCACAAAGGTTGTGTCTGAGGGACAACCTCAAAATTGTATTTGAAAGCAAAACACCCCAAATCAGTTCTAAAACCTCAATAATGGATCCCCATCCCCTGTTTAGAAAGTGAATATTAAAGTGGAACTGTGAAATGATTAATCAGTAGGTCAAAAGAATGGAGCTAACAAAATGTCTCCGTTTATTCAGTGTATTATTTTGTACATATTTGTAATGAAATCAATGATTAAAAGTCTCTGTGGTGTTCTTCTCTTCTGTGTCTTTGACACCTATATGTCCTTCTCTGATTTATTTGGAAAATTCATTTATATTCCAATGACAATCAGTTCAATTAATTATAATCCCATTCCTTTGCTTCTCAACAGAATATTTCGTCTGATGGCCCAATAAAGTTCGGGTCATCGAAGGAAGGACTTTATATCATCCAGCCTATTTAAAGTAAAACCCAGCTGTAAGGGACAGGAAAAAAATAATGGCCACGTGAACCTGGAAGAAAACTCTCAGCGTGTGGGACCGTTAGTTTTTTTGTTTTTCAAAAACAAACTCCTGCTTTGGCAGTTTGTTTTTGAAAAACAAACATGTTTTTTAAAGGTTTGCTAGCTAGCCATCATATCTGACTGTACCATCCTCCAAATAATTTGTTCATAGACAGGAACTGCAATGACAGCAGTTCCTGGTAATGTAGAGAGTTATACACTGGGCCAGCGGGCAACTATACATTTGATGGCGTGGGTCCCTCAGGATATCAGAGGTATTGTACCCCACCATCGTGGCAGAATTAATTCTTTCCTCGAAATTGTGAATCAGGCCCACAGTTTTTTGTTCTTCTGTCATAAGTTTGGAATGAAGCCTCTCAATTATACTGACATGTAAAGTAATGTTGGTTCTGTCGGGTGACCGACAGAACCAACATTACTTTACATTCTAGATATCCAGGTTCTAAGGGTCATTGGGTTACCCCATTACACTTGATGTATCTCAATTATACTGGTTTGGTCACTTCATAAGGGGCCCAATGCCATTGTTTCTATTTTAATAAAAGCACTTTAAATGTTGGACTGCTCTATGTTACTGGGATACAACATTTCCATTTCTAGTTTTTGCTTTTACCAATCAACCTTTATTTTTGGTGTTTCAGTCATAGCATGGAGCCTTTTCGTAATCCTATATCTGGCCCTTGTACAGTCCCATGGCTTTGTGAGTGAGAGTGAGTATATAGCTTTAGAAGAGTAATTAGCTTTAACTCTTCTTATAGAGGTTCTAATCATCTTTATCATTAGTCACATCTACAGGTAAATGTAAAGGAGAAGGAACATTTTGGAGCATGAGACAACTCCATGAAGGGCCTCCCAAGTGGCTATGTCTCGGCCAACTGTGTAATGGAGTGGTACTCTATGCCATTTCCGTCAAAATAACTTGCAAACATTTGAATATTTGGGGCCTTTAGGCCTATAAGTTAGTGCCTGCATCTTAGAGTCTGATTTAGAATTTGGTGGACCGGGGTACTCCGTCTTAAACATAACGGATAGCCAGTCCGCAGAATTTCCAGTCCATTATATCCTATGGCACTTCTAATACAGCAGACAGGATACCCGTCACGTTTGTTACAGAGTAACTGGTCCGCCAAACTCTAAATCAGGCACTAAGCCAGGTTTAGCATTAAGTGCCTCATGTCACAATATCACAAGGTTTGGGATTACAAAATTGCTTATCATTATGTACAAAACCCTTTTATAAGCTGGAAATTTCTTTAGACTAGTCAATGGACTTTTACGATTTTTTCTGAATTGCAAATAGGCGGGTTCATGAAAGGGGTTTCTCCCCTCCCCTTTCTAATTCAAAAAGAAATTTGTTGAAAGTTTGTTACTGCAATTGCAAACCACTGATAAGCTAACAACCCCTGAGTTGGGGTGGTAACTACTTTGCATAGGAGAAGTGCTCCCATTAGGATAGGATGTTAGCAGCCTGTCGGTAGGAGAGGAGGTTTTCAAAAATTGTCAGTCAAACAGCGCAGAATCTCTACTATTTAGCCAGCGACTGGGTAAATTGTTGTTTTTCTGCTATTCCCATGGCTGCCAGGTGAACAGCTCATAATCTCTACCATTTAGCAACGTGACCAGGTAAATAATGAAGTTTTTCTGCCATTTGCAAGGCTGCTAGCAACCAGTGCAGAATCTCTACTTCTTAGCCAGCGGTGAGGTAAATAGTGAAATTGCTCTACTATTTTCAAGGCCGCCAGCCAAATAGTAAATAATTTCTATTAATTAGCCAGCGACCGAATAAAAAGCAGAACAAATTCACAATTTACCCAGCAGCCAGGTAAATAGCCATTTCCAAATGCTTGAAAAGCAGTTTAGAGAAGTTGGATCTACAAGAAACTTATAGAAATCCCAAGGAGACAGTAAGGATAACACCTAATTCTCACATTTACAATGCACGTAGGGCCTGATTAAAAGTTAGGTGGTCGGGCCCTCCATCACAAATGTGACGTATATCCTGTCTGCCTTTTTATAAGTATATAAGGATATAATGCTCATACTGTTGAATAAATTATATTTGAGGTAGAGATGCCCTAATGCAACTGGAGGAAGACGCTACCATCCGCCCCATTATACTCTCCAACCATGGACCTATATCACTCTCTCTAAACATGGGTTGTGAGCCCTGCTAGGAGCAGGGAAGGGCCCTTTACCGGGTGATATTGAGAGACCTCATATCAAAAATAGAGCGTCGGCTCAAATTGAGGAGTACTTCAACCTTAACAAGACAGGCGAGGTAAGATTGGTCAGGCTATGGGAAGCATTGAAAGTGTTGCGCAGGGCAAATGCCTAGGTGTAATGGTAAATCTGAAGAAGCTAAGAACTAAGGAAAAACAGCAGCTGGATAAAACACTAAGGGGTATATTCTCAAGAACGTGTGATAACCATCGCAAAAGTTACTTAACACAACCCTCAACATCGCAGTCCATCGCGGGAAATTTACACCGTGCTAACCAGGTATTCACAACACAGTGGTGCGATGCGATAGTCACCAGATAACGCGTCAAATGGCTGCGTAAAAATCAACGCAACGCCACAAAAATGCGAAACACTAATGCAAAAAAAAGCTGCGATGAGGCCAAGCACGATACAAAAGCTGCAAAAACCAGCCACAGGCCTGCAAATCCCACGCATCTGGCAGGAAAATGCCCAATAAAAGCAGAACAAGAAAAACACACCAGAAACAATCAAAGGTGCGCAGCACCATGGATGCACCCTGACCGAGCGCAGAGGCCAACGTGAACTCCACAAGCCTCACAGACCACCAGCAAGGTACAACGGGTGGGGGAAGGCCAGGGAGATGAGGGAGAGGAAGACGGGGTGCAGTCCGCAGCAACACAAGACCAGCGTCACAGAGGTGACAGAACACTACCAGCAACTGTCCTACAATCAGACTACCTGGAATGCAGCTGTAGTGTCTAGGAGGCCAATGGAGGAGGCCAAGAGGCATTGGCATGACCTGAAAACCTAAACCAGGCACAAACCCGCTGCCAACAGGAAGGCAGCAGTGGTGACAGGAGGAGCAGGAGGAAATGGAGGCCAGTCATCAGTGTGGAGACAGTGCAAGGAGGTGGGAGTATGGACACAGCTCGAGAGGACCTGACACAACAACAACAGGGTGAGTAATGACCAAGGACTGGGGAAAGGGGGGAGATGGGCACAATGGCACACATGCACAATCAAGTATAGCACACTGCACACCCACAATGACCCAGGATCATGTCCCTCATCCCTGTGGCACACTGCAGCACACACACATAGCAATCACAGCACATCCCATGACAATGTGGCACCAAGTGCAACACCGACACTGCAGAACAGGGGACACAACTGGATCCGCTCATGCGCAGAAACAGACCAATCACATTGGACAGTGCAGGGAACTGTGAGATGCATATGCACGGGTACAACCTCACATCCGTCATGTATTCTCAATGTCCACTCTTCCCCACCAATTGACAGCACCGTCCAAACAGTCACAATGTACATTGTCACACAGTCTGCATGTAAACAAGAACAATTGGCAAACATAAATGTCAACACAATGTCAACATGCATCTCCCCTTCACACACGCCTTTGAACTGCCTTTTGGTTCCTGCACTGGCCGCACTTTAGCCCTTCGCCCTATCCCTGGCACTCTGCACTTTCGTGCTGCTCCCTGACTTGACCAGTGAGGGAGGGGCCACTGAGGCAAGCACCTGAGAGCTAGCGCCAGAGCGCTAGAAAAGACGCCAGCATCTCCCGCAGCACGGGACGTGCCTTTGAACTGCCTTTTGTTTCATGCACTGGGCACACTTTAGCCCTTCGCCCTATCCCTGTACCTGGCACTCTGCACTTTCGTGCTGCTCCCTGACTTGACCCGTGAGTGAGGGGTCACTGAGGCAGGCACCTGAGAGCTAGCGCCGGAGCACTAGAAAAGACACCAGCGCGGGGCGTGCCCGGGCTCGACCCGGGCGAAGACCGGGCCAAGACTGCCCCGTCTTCGCCCGTCTTTGCCCGTCATCGACCAGAAAAGGCCGGGCTGGTCCACAACTCTTTGATTTCGACTTTCGCCTGGAAGTACTGTGAAACAGGGTTAAGTGTGGCAATAATCCATGTGGGATAACCCTTTTCTTTTCAATCTGCATTTTACGCCACCGATTGAACTTTTTATACGGGCTTGTAAAGTACTGTTAAGACTCGAGAACTGGATAAAGTACTATAAGACTCTGTTAGTTTGTTGGTGTTTACGTACATCTTGGTAAAGGATGTGCTTAATGGGGAAGAGAAAGGCACCTAGTGTTCAGCACAAAAAACAATCTAAATCGGGGGAGGGCCAATGTCTGACATTATTAAATTATCGAACGGGAGCTATGGGCGCAATTGAGCAACACATTATATCAGTGGAAGAGGCCATGAACCCAGATTAAACAGGTACCAGTGGTGGCATTGTAATAGATAATACCAATCAAGGGATATCTGCCATATCCAAAGAAGCACCCAGTAGAGTGGCAAGAATAAATGGCCGTGTCCAGAATACTTCAGAATATATTTCATTTAATGATCAGGAGAGTGATTCTCAACCACCTACCAAGCGTCCCAGAAACCCCGATATACTCCTCAGCACTAATGGGGAACCTGTGTTAAAGGCTAGGACACCCCCCGCAAAGTACAAAAAAAGGCTCCCAAGAAGGATAAGCCCCCGGCCATACCCAAGCCTGGGGCCTGGGAAAAAGCTATAGTTGGCTCCAACGCGCGCACGCAGAATGAAGTCACGAAATTAAAAACTAAACTGGATGCACTGGATATCTCTCTTAGGGAAACTTTAAATAGTCTAAATAGTAGATTATGGGTAATGGAAGCTACATTAGCTAAATGCCTGGATAAATGTCTGCCTATTGCTTCAGAAACAACTAACGTTCACAGTAGCGGTACGACTAACCAAAATGATAGCACGCGGTTAAATATGCAAAAAAATAATTCTGATGCTAATAATCAAATGAAACGAAATGGGGGATTTACACGATAGAGTTCGACAAACCCCGATTCCTAAAGCAGAGACTCTTCATCCAGCAACATTCTGGGTCTCGGTTGGGTCCAAGAATCTGGTAGGTGCAACTAGTAGTGATATGCCTAGACCCCCGAGTGACCCTGAGTTAGAGACCACCACAACCCACTTGGATCTAGCTCTTGCTGCAACCCCGTACACGGTGGTGCTAGCAAACGTCCCAAGACTGCGACGTGGGGTGGTCGAGTCCTGGGAGGTTTTAAGAAACAAGTCCCTATCATGGCTGGGAGTTAGGACAGGTCTAACTGAGAGACTTTTTGCCAAGTTTAAAATGGCTAGACGAGTGAGCTGGATAGGGAGGGGGCATAAGAACTTGTCTGGAGATTGTTTTGTAATAAATTTCAAAACCCCGCAACTTATACAGACGATCTTGAGCAGGGCTGGAAATCACTATATTTCATACCAAAATATTAACTTGGTCCCATTAGTATACTTTTACAAACCTACTTGTCTAAATGATATGAATTCAAGCAAGGAAATTCCAACTGTGATTCGCAGCCCTTGGTTTAATGTCCCAACTCATAACCGTTTCGAAGTACTGCCAAATCTTGAAGAAATTGACTGGCTAAATTCCTTGATAGTCCCTTGATGTTAACATCTGATGGCTCTATGGTTATTCTGTCTGGTAATGATAACTATATCTCAACAAGTGCCATATGTTCACAGGTTATACCACCATGAAAAACACCTAGAGGTAGTGACATCTTCTATATTAGAAGTATCAAAGGCTGTTAATATTGATACATTATGTCCTAATACACAAACCACTTCCATATTATCTCCTATTTTATCAGCAGATGTTATGGTTTCAAATGTCAATACAGTTAGTGGTATGTCTCCCAATATTCTCGCTGCTCCTTTACTTTCCACCACACCAGAAGCTGATAGTGTAGTACCTATTATCGGCGAAAATATGGAGGCAAACGTGAGAACTAAGATGAAAGAAAACTGTCAGCTTGTGTTTTGGAATGTAGCGGACCTAAAGACTAAGTTGACCAATCAGGTATAGATTCACTTTGTAATGAAATTTGATATTATCGGTCTACAGGAAACCTGGGCAGAGGACCCTATCCATATTAATGGCTATAAAACCATGCACACACCAGCTGCTCATGGTAGAGCTAAGGGGGGACTTTGCACTTACATTTTAAATTTTGTGAATATTGGGAAAATTACATTGATTGTGGATGATCACTATTATCAGATTATTAGTTTTATTGTTGATAAATCGTTTGCTATGATCTTAGTGAAATATTATAATAATGTCCCTAAGAAACTGATTGAGGGAACACTGTGGTACATAAGTGGCTATCTACAAAATTTACAGGAGTCTGCAACTAAAGATTTACTTATCATTTGGGGGGGGATTTCATTTCTGCCCTATGTCAATTCGCGGAGAAAGGGGTATGTGGTATCTCCTATGACAAAGGTACGAGTTTTCTCCATTTCCCGCACACTATGTACGGGGATTTGCTAAATGATATCATGTGTTTACTCGATTTAGGTTTTGCTAACACATTATGCACTCCATCTGTTCCTTTCTACCCTATGTTTAATGGCTGAGGTAAATTTTCTATTATAGATTTTATTTTAACATCATGTAGATATTCATCAAGGATTAAGGACTTTCTTACTCATAAGATCTCTCCAATGCCAGGTGTCAGAACACCAAAAGGAGGTGGCCGAACAGGTGCGGGTGGGGTCAGAGCTCATGGAAGCGGAAGTAGATCACATACGTGGGTGTCTAAATCCCATCAGGGACCATCTACACCCCACAAAGGAGACCCACACTGTGACAGATACACATGCATGTGCACATGTCCTGCAATGAACCATGCCCAGAGCCACGGAATCATCATTCACACCCCGATGCCGGACCTCCATAAGACGGCCCAGTCCACCCCTCTTACACATTGAGTGGGTGACGACAAAGCTACATGTTCAAGGTCTTACCCGCTGCCTGCGGTGACATGTCTGCGTTCGCTAGACACAGCACAATGTAATGTAGTAGGGCCCAGGGCCCTCATACAAGACCACAGGTACACACGCATATATCATGTTGAACTGGCTACGGGCACGTGCGCCCAGCCCCTTTATTGGAAGGGCCACATGTACAGTGACGCCTGTGCTGGATGTGTGTGGGGTGAGTATAAGCCATCCCGCACGGAGTGCTTGGTGCTGGCAACAACTTGAACAGTGGACACAAATGCAATGGAAACAGAAAACACCTGCATAACAGAGTCAACTGCTGAGCAACATGGAGGGAGCCGGAGCAATGACAGCGGTCACCCAACTTTCAAACAGAACTGTCTGTGAGTTGTAGTGCACTGAGGTTGTGGCTCTAGAGATGAGCGCACTCATGTGAAGAAATTGCTAGGATTGTGTCCCTTCGGGTTAGTCCTGATGCAGATGCAGTGGGGTGTGTTACACCTGCATCAACTTCCTCATCAACGTCCCAGGTCTCCCACTCTGCCTGAGGTGACATTGCTGTGCAACCTCTCCACAGCACAAAACTCAATCAGTAACGGTCCATGAGTTGTGGTGCACTGAGTCAGTGGCACCTGGAGTGCTGAGCAGGGGATCAGGCAGATGATGGCATCCACGGCAGCAAAGAATCAACAAGAGAGGAAGGGATCTACACGGCTAGTCCCCTCAATGGTTTATTCAAAATCAACAAAGCCAGTGTAAATTAAATCCAAAAAGGGGGGCACTGTTAATCGAAGGAGCAATGGTCCACAGATTCCAGACAAATCCATATGTTGTTGAAAAGAGTGTAGACCTCAGTGAAAAATACCCATTTGGTATTAAAAGCCCTCACTCGCCAACCTGGTTGGTGACATGCTTCATCATCGGGCTCCACTGGGATGACCGAATGTCATCCCAGTGTGCTGCAACGCCAGGTTACTGCGGAGCGGGATTCTTGTGTGGGGATAGTGAATTTAAAATATCCAATTAAGTCAAAAAATAAAACTTTAATAATTTTGCTAATTGGAAAAGACTAAAAGGGAGTGAGGGTCAAAAAAATAAAAGACCTGGTTCACTCCGCGGCGGTCAACATATGAGTGTTAGTCAGGCATTCTTCAGGACCAGAGTGGATGTGCGGAGCCCCGGTGGTATGAACACGCTAAGGTTCACCCTACCGTGGACTGCTGTGTGAAAAATTGTTATTTACAGTGAAAAATCCGCCAGAATATATTAATTATGGGGAGAGGAACAAGTTTATTCTGATATTAAGAAAGACAAACAAACAAACAGACAAAACAAGAGAAGAATCATCAGTGTTTGTCGCAAACTCGTACTCTAGATCTCAAGAGTTAAGACCAGTAGTGCTCAGAGGACAAATGAGTGCCACTAGATCTACCTCAGGTGCAGAAAGGTGAAGATATGTGCACCTAGGTGTATCCAAGTATCAGTGTTTGATAAAGCCAATGGCTCGATATCATATCGGAAGTGACTAATAGTCATATATCGGAACGCACGTGAAATGTTTGCGGCGTGCCACTCAAAGTACGAAAAAATGGGGAGGGCTAGGGAATGATTCAACTGCCCCCGATGCTCAATATGCAAGAATTTGGGTAAAATCTTACAAAGAGGCCAATCCGTTCGATGCCTCAAGGATCCCGGGAGGGGGGTGGGAGCAAAATGGCACACCCTTCATCATGGAAAAGAAAAGAAAAGAAAAAAGAGAGGACGGGTCACTATCTCGAATGGAAACGAGCGATCCCGCTTACCTACTAGGGCGGGGAGCAGTATGAATAACTTACGCCCTTGCTGCTCGGCACCCGTGTTCCACCTACACAGCCTCTTGCTGCCGGGTCCGGATGGTGGAGACCTGGGACCGGAGGTGAGTATAAGAAGGCAGTCTGAGAGTCCCCGGTCGGGCTGACAACGAGAGCTAAGATGTGATTGGGTAGAATCACCCAGCTCCGTTGCTGATTGGATGTAAGGATATCCAATGGGAATAAGGAAAAGAAAGAGTGAAACGAAGTCGTTCCTCGTATTGAGCGACGTGTCAGATAGAAAAAAAGGGGAGAGGGGGCACAAAACTTTATTGACAGGTTCCGATTTGGAAACAGATGAGACTAACACAGTCCACACGGAGAACGTGCCAAGGGGCCAGTTATTATAACTAGACCACATATGGGAAAAGGCAAAGTACTGTGCATGCGCTGAGGTTGGCTGTGCTTCGGAGTAACTGAACGGTAAACTCGCATGTTCAGGAGGTGCCTGACTAATGCATAAGTAAATAGGGGCAGAGGAACCTAATGTGACCCCGGCTGTCTCTGATATAATATCTAGTAATAATCCGAGTTATGTTAGCAAGCAGTGTGCCATCATAGCTGGGAACGTCGATTCTGCAAAGTTGCATAATTCAGTGATACGGTCTCTGGTCACACGAGTACATAGAGTACCAAAGGTGGCCGCTACCCCTCCTGTTGACCATAAGTACGTTATAGAATGTTAGTCCAAGGTACATTATCATTCAACCCATGAAGGTTAGTCCCCAGACGGTAAACCCATCTCTGCTCCTTTTCAAAGAGTGTCTTGGGGATGTTTCTGCCTGTCGATATCTCTTCAATGACAGTCCATTTTAAGTCATTAGTTGTGTGGTTGGCGGATAGAAAGTGTTCGCTCAATTTAGTGGTAGCACGTTTACACCTGACATTGCTCCGGTGCTCGCATATCCGGAGTTTGACCTTCCTCGTCGTCATCCCTACGTATCGTAGACCACAAGGACATGTTATAAGGTAAATCACATTTGATGTGTTGCAGTTCGTATGACCTCTTTGGGTCCAGACCTTGTTGGGTTCAAGATTGAGGGTTTTAGTGTGTGAGGTCAGATGGCATATGCTACAATCAGAGCAAGGAAAATGTCCAGTTATCTTGGGGAGTCCCCATGCTTCAGTAATAGTTCTTTGTGAGGTATCAGAGAGCATCAAAGGGCGTGTGTGTACAAGACTATTGCGGAGGCTCTGAGCGCGTTTAAATGAGAAGAGCGGTTTATCCCACTTGCGATTAATGCTGTTAATTATCCCCCAATGTTTGTTGATGGTTTTCTTCATTTGGTTGGATAGGGTACTATAGGTGGTAACACATGTTAGTGGAATGGAAGCAGTATCTTTCACATAGTCAGTTAGGAGTACATCCCTTGGTTGATTTCTCGCACGCTTATAGCTTCTGGAGAGGAGAGGGGAAGGATACCCTCTAGCTCTCAGTTTGGTAGTCAGATCATGAGATTGGGCCTTGAAATCGCTCAAGGTAGTGCAGTTCCGTCGTAGGCGGAGAAATTGTCCATAGGGTAAATTCTCCCTCAAAGTGCGTGGATGGAAGCTAGTGAACTCGAGGAGGTTGTTCCTCGAGGTAGGCTTGTAATAGGTCCTAGTCTGAAACGAGCCTTGTGTCTTAGTGATCACGACATCAAGGAATACAACTTCAGAATGATCAAAGGTGTATGTGAAGTTCAGGTTTGGATTCAGGGTATTGATCCATGTGAGGAAAGACTGGAGGGCGTTGCTACTGCCATGCCAGATCAATAACACATCGTCTATGTATCGCTTCCATAAGCCTATGGAAGAGTGATGTGGATTCGAAGCAGGAAGGATAAACTCTTGTTCAAAGGCATATACATACAATCCAGCCACACTGGGAGCGAAGGTACTCCCCATGGAAGTACCTGTGGATTGGAGATAGAGATGTCCCTGGTATTCAAAGAAATTCTTTTTCAAGGCCAAGGAGGCACATTGAATTATGAACTCCTTTGTAGTTCTATACTCCCAAGGAGTGGAGTCAAGTGATTCTTCTAGGACCCTGATGGTTTCGTCCTGGGGGATGCTCGTATATAGACTTTCTATGTCTAATGTCACCAGTATGGTGTTTTCTAAGCACGTGATGTTGTTGAGTAATTTCAGTAGGTCCTTAGTATCCTTAAGGTAAGTAGTGGATTTTTGGACCAAGGGTTTCAGAAAATGGTCGCAGTAACGTGAGAGGGGTTCCAAAAGAGAGCCGATCCCCGAGACTATGGGACGTCCAGGGGGAGGGAATCTCTCTTTGTGGATTTTTGGGAGTGTGTAAAAGTAAGGGATATTTCCCGGTCCTTCGGTGAGGAATCGTGCTTCAGCCCTGGTGATGACACCTTGTGTCTGTGCATCTTCAACCAGACTCATGATCTGAACCTTTAGCTCACCGGAGGGATCATTAAGGAGTGGTGTGTAATTCCGACGGTCGTTTAGCAGTCGGAGGCACTCTTGGTTGTAATCGGCGGTGTTCAGTAATACAACTGCGCCCCCCTTATCTGCAGGTTTTATGGTGAGATTGGGGTCCGCACGAAGAGAGGTGATGGCTCTATATTCATCTGCTCTCAGATTCTTAAAGGTAGTGGAAATGTCTAGATGTTCAATTTCTGCAAACACAGCTCGTTCAAAAGTTGTAATTTCCACAGGGATAGTATGTGGAGGGGGGTTAAAGGTGGATAGTGGGCGTAGGGGGGTATCCCCTACGTCCAAGTCAGCTTCATCTGTGATGCGATCCTCGAAGAAAGCTTTTAGTTTCAACTTCCTAAAGAACGATGCAAGTTCACAGTGAAGGCGGAATTTGTCGGGACGGGCTGATGGAACAAAGCCCAATCCCTTTTCCAATATGGACCTCTCTTGATCTGTCAGTGTTTTGTTTGATAGATTGACGATCAAGCTGTCGAGGTGCTCGGTCCCGCGGCCAATTGTTCCTGTGCTTGCTTGCTCCGGGTGTGGTTGCCTACTGGGTCGTCTTGTACCCAGTGTACTCTTTGGTTGGGCCCTCTCCGCCAACCTTTTCCCCTTTGGCCCCTTTCTAAAAAAGGGTTCTGTGTAAAGGGATTGGGAGGGTACATTGGGGACGCATATCCAGGATTCCAACCTAGATGTGGATTGAATGGATAATGGAATTGCATGGGGTGTGGGCCCATAACTCCTTGTTGTGGGGGAAAGTTTGACCAAGGTGCTTGGTTAGAAGGGGGGCGTGTTCTTCCTCTTTGCTTGCCTCTTCTAGCTTGTCTGAAACTATTGTTGCTGGAGCCGCTGCTGTTAGAAGAGTCATCATCTGTGCCATAGGAGTTGGTTTCAGTTCTACGTATGGCAACGAAGGTAGGGTCAGCATAGGGGTAGATTTTATTAAATTCAAATTTTTTCAGATCTTTCTGAAATTGATTCACCTTGCTCTGTGTGAGATTTTCTTTATATTCGTTGATGTCTTTGTTAAGTTCATCAAGTCGCTTTTTAAAACCCGTGAGTGTGGTTTTAAATTGTGTCTCTGTCTGAGTAATCTCGATCATAACTGCCTCAGACAGTCGGACGGCTGTTTTAATGATTAAGACTAGCCAGTCTCGAGTGCAATGCCATGCTATCATTGCCCAGTCTTTTCTGAAGGTGGCATCCTCCAGAAAGATACGTGGAGCGTTGGTTACTAATAGGCCCCTTGGGGCTGTATTAGTCCTTAAGGATTCCGTTAGGATTGTGCCATGAAGAATCGTGCGAATCCGATTTTTCTTCAACTCAGAGAGTTGTTCCCATTCGCTTGCATATGTTACTGTTTGCGATATGGAAGGGTCTGCAAATAATGAGGGGCGTGCTAAGATAGCATCCACCTCAGAATCTGAGAAAGTGAGACCGAGGGAGGCCATAATGACAAAAGAAGGGGGGAGAGAGAGAGAGAGTGTGTGTCCCGGGAGGAGGGAAAAAACCACCGCCTGAGGTCAGGGGGGCAAATAGTCTCTCACAGCTGTGCGCTGCTGAACTACAAAGAATCAACAAGAGAGGAAGGGATCTACACGGCTAGTCCCCTCAATGGTTTATTCAAAATCAACAAAGCCAGTGTAAATTAAATCCAAAAAGGGGGGCACTGTTAATCGAAGGAGCAATGGTCCACAGATTCCAGACAAATCCATATGTTGTTGAAAAGAGTGTAGACCTCAGTGAAAAATACCCATTTGGTATTAAAAGCCCTCACTCGCCAACCTGGTTGGTGACATGCTTCATCATCGGGCTCCACTGGGATGACCGAATGTCATCCCAGTGTGCTGCAACGCCAGGTTACTGCGGAGCGGGGTTCTTGTGTGGGGATAGTGAATTTAAAATATCCAATTAAGTCAAAAAATAAAACTTTAATAATTTTGCTAATTGGAAAAGACTAAAAGGGAGTGAGGGTCAAAAAAATAAAAGACCTGGTTCACTCCGCGGCGGTCAACATGTTTCTGCCTCTATGAGTGTTAGTCAGGCATTCTTCAGGACCAGAGTGGATGTGCGGAGCCCCGGTGGTATGAACACGCTAAGGTTCACCCTCCCGTGGACTGCTGTGTGAAAAATTGTTATTTACAGTGAAAAATCCGCCAGAATATATTAATTATGGCGAGAGGAACGAGTTTATTCTGATATTAAGAAAGACAAACAAACAAACAGACAAAACAAGAGAAGAATCATCAGTGTTTGTCGCAAACTCGTACTCTAGATCTCAAGAGTTAAGACCAGTAGTGCTCAGAGGACAAATGAGTGCCACTAGATCTACCTCAGGTGCAGAAAGGTGAAGATATGTGCACCTAGGTGTATCCAAGTATCAGTGTTTGATAAAGCCAATGGCTCGATATCATATCGGAAGTGACTAATAGTCATATATCGGAACGCACGTGAAATGTTTGCGGCGTGCCACTCAAAGTACGAAAAAATGGGGAGGGCTAGGGAATGATTCAACTGCCCCCGATGCTCAATATGCAAGAATTTGGGTAAAATCTTACAAAGAGGCCAATCCGTTCGATGCCTCAAGGATCCCGGGAGGGGGGTGGGAGCAAAATGGCACACCCTGCATCATGGAAAAGAAAAGAAAAGAAAAAAGAGAGGACGGGTCACTATCTCGAATGGAAACGAGCGATCCCGCTTACCTACTAGGGCGGGGAGCAGTATGAATAACTTACGCCCTTGCTGCTCGGCACCCGTGTTCCACCTACACAGCCTCTTGCTGCCGGGTCCGGATGGTGGAGACCTGGGACCGGAGGTGCGTATAAGAAGGCAGTCTGAGAGTCCCCGGTCGGGCTGACAACGAGAGCTAAGACGTGATTGGGTAGAATCACCCAGCTCCGTTGCTGATTGGATGTAAGGATATCCAATGGGAATAAGGAAAAGAAAGAGTGAAACGAAGTTGTTCCTCGTATTGAGCGACGTGTCAGATAGAAAAAAAGGGGAGAGGGGGCACAAAACTTTATTGACAGGTTCCGATTTGGAAACAGATGAGACTAACACAGTCCACACGGAGAACGTGCCAAGGGGCCAGTTATTATAACTAGACCACATATGGGAAAAGGCAAAGTACTGTGCATGCGCTGAGGTTGGCTGTGCTTCGGAGTAACTGAACGGTAAACTCGCATGTTCAGGAGGTGCCTGACTAATGCATAAGTAAATAGGGGCAGAGGAACCTAATGTGACCCCGGCTGTCTCTGATATAATATCTAGTAATGCCTGAGCAACTCCGTTAGTCTGCCAGTACCACTGTTTCGACTCTGGCAGATGGTGGATGGAGTTTGCCCTTGCGATGGTGCCTCCTGCGGTGATGTGACGTCCGGGCCGGTCAGGACTCGATTTGATGTGTGAGCCCTGGTGGTCCGCAGTTGAGGCCAGAGGCAGCTGACAGCGCAGGGCCACATGCACATGGCGTTGATGACCCCCAGACCACCGTCACAGAGGTCATCCAATATTCATTCAGACAGGGTCCCTGACGTGAGCTGCACAGAGTTAGTGGCCCCGGATGCACAGCGGTCGGCACAGGCACCCCGCCACATGACGGTGACTTGCGATGCACTGAGGTAGGGCAACGCGGACTGGGCGTGTCCTCATCGATGTCCGAGGTGAATGTGGCGGAGGGTTGCAGGGGACAGTGGAAGGTGTCCTCCAGGGCATGATGCAGAGGTCTGATGTTATCCGTAAGCAGCAAATGGAGGAGTCGAAAGTGACAGCCTCGTTGCCACCACCAATTCGGTGACAGCCACATGAGGATGAAAACTACCCCCTAGTCCATAGAATTAGACTGCACCAATGTACGACTAGAGAGTGTCCATGAATGTCGGGGAACAGACTTAGTGGCACCGGGGCTGGGAGAGGGTGCAGTCTGCGATGATGCCGGTACACTGATATGAACTCAGCCATCGCTAAATCAAGACCCTGTGACCTACCGGACCACAGTGTAGGCCGGAGGCAGCGGTCAGCAGTGGCCCACAGCCATGTGTCGTTGGCTCGCGATGCACAGAGTTAGTGACACCAGGGCAGTTGTCGGTAGTGTTCGATCACCTCCGTAACAATGATCCTATTCCCTCCGGACTGCAACGCGTCATCCTCTTACGCCTCTTCTTGCTTGCAATGATATGTATTCTGCCTTTGAATAATCGATGTCCAGTTCCAATTCTGTGACCTACTTGTGCGCAAGGTAGGCCGTGTAGGCCCACCGACACGTGTGGTTGTAATGCTATGCACAGACTTGGTGGAACCACGTCGAAAGGAGTATAGTGACATAAACTCTGCCTTAAATAATGCTCACTGCCATGGCATAATCAAGACTCAGTTCCAAATGTGTGACCTACTTGTTCGCTGTGCATGCCGGTGGAGTACGTCAACAAGTATTGAGCACTGCGTGCCTGTGTTGCGGAGGCTGTGATGGTCTGAGGTGGCTGCCACGGTCGCAGGCCTCTGGCTTGGAGATTGCATCGGCACGTGGTGTGCCCTCTTTGACACACGCCAAGGTCGGCAGGTGGGCATTGAGGCCTGGGTGCGCATGGGCAAGCAGGACTGGTTCGGGGACCAGCGTCCCAGGGTGCAGCAGGCACACAGGATTGCTGGTGACTCCGCTCACGACATCGGCCTCATGGCAGGGTGAGAGGTGCTGCCCTGGCAGAGATGTTGGGCATTCCGGAAGAGGACCACGCCCAGAGTTACGTGCCTTTTATATACACCCCTACGCTGGCCTGGCGTACTCTGGGCCAGCCCACTCCGCTCACGCTTATAGGGGGGGACGTAACAAGCTACATTTCTGGGATCTTCCCCACTGGCTGGGGTGACATGGTTGAGGCCACTGTCTACTACACTCCAAACACCAGCGGTGTGTGTAGACATGGATATGTGTGTGGTCTGCATACTGCAGTCTGGCCAGCACATCCACGCCACACTTGGCATTGTGTACTGTCTTATTCATGGGTCGGTTGCCTCCTTCACACATACTTGGTCCCTACCTATTCCGACATTCTGCTGTTGTGTGGCCGAGGTGTCATGCCGTTGGTGGCTAATGTACATGGCTAGCCCAGGTTCTCACAGTGAGTTGTGCTGTTGTGTTTGGTGGGTGTGCATGTTGTATGTGAGCTTGTAACGTGTGCATTCCCAGTGTTGTGAGTTGCATGATTGTGGAGTTGAGGTGTGTGGTGTGTGCATTTGGTGTTGGCCAACGAGCAGTGCATTTCTGTGGCTGGCATGCTGGTGGCACAGGTTGAAGATGGACTGTCAGAAGGTGTAGGAATCATGCACACTGCTGGTGGTTTGCGGCAGCGTTGGCGGAGATTTCCAGGTGGTCCACTATTGCCTGCACATTGGTGGGATACGTGCTCTTTCTTTTGCACTTCTTGCGTGCAGTGTTTCCAGGGGCCACTAGTAGGACATGTGTGCAGTCAATTGCCCCCTGACATGTGCGGGGGTGGGGGTGGTCCTGGGGGTGGTGGCGGTGGGTGTTGTGGCCCTCTTGGGTGTCTGGCACGCATTTTCAGTGGCTCAATGGCATCTCTTGTTCTTCAGGTGTGGGTCTGGGCTGTGCTCCCTTTTGTGGTGCAGGCTGCCGTCCGACTTTGCACCAGGTCAGAGCAGGTGTTAGTTTCCTGCTGCTAACGTGCCTTATCGCATGTTTTGTGATCTTATCGCCGATCTGTCTGGTTGTTGAGAATGTTGTGAAGTGGCATTGCCACGGCTTTTGGCACGGAAACGCCTACTATGCATCTCATGAGCGATAGTTGCCGGGGTCATCTGTGGTGGTGTTTTTTGCGGCTGCTATCGCGGGTAACCTGGTGTTATGGGCTGTTGACACCAGCTTGTGAATGGAGCGATATGTTTATCGCAACTTTGGGTACGATAAAGTGTCGTTAACTCGGCGATAGCTCCTTGAGAATATGGCCCTAAAAGTGACCGAATTACCATACATCATTATGCCATTCTTTGCTGGCTTCTCTCCATAATATGACATCCCTGAGAGGTGAACCTAATGTGTTGGCTTCTAACAAAGTGAAGATGACTATGCTTTGTCCTTGGATGAGAATAGTCAAGAGAATAAAATAGTCCCAAATATAGCTCTCCAGCTTAGGCAGAAAATTGAGAGATCCTATGTTTTCAATCTTCTAGGCCAGAATGGAGATTTGTTTCATAAATGATCCTAATGGAGCTCTGTTGGCCTCAGAAGAAAATAAATTAAATGCTTTCCATGATTACTAAGTCATACTATGCTTAACTGCACCTTCTATGGATGGCAAACAATGGTCAATTAACATCAACTTTGCTTCCCAAGTTAACCCCAGATCAGCAGTAAGAACATGAGGGCCCCATTTACCAAACCTGATTTCACTACAGTCATAAAACTTCTTAAAGTCAATAAAGCCATGAGATGGTAGCTCTATCTGAGGGGGGCTATGATCGCACTTATACCAAAGCTCAGGAAGGAGCGTAAGCTTGCCAATGTAGACTTACGGCTAGAGCGGTCGATCTCAAAGCGGGGGAACCGGGTTCGATGCTCGGCAACCACACGCAACATACTGTGATTCTGGGCAAATCACTTAATCTCCCCTTGCCTACTAAAAACAAGCATTGGCATAGCCAATAGGTCTCGCCTTTGGGACCGTTTAAGGGTTTAGCCATGCAGCACATTACCCTGATCTGTGTAATGATCACAGAGTGGCTTAGCAGTAACGACATAGCAGTGATATATATGAACTCGTACCCAGATTGCATTGCAGTGCTACAGCATGCCCTGTTCATAAAACGGAATGGTAATTAGGGTAAAATTTCATATGCACAAATAGCCTTCCCTGATGTTGCTTACTCGCTGTTGTCCTTAGATGAAGCAATTTAGACCTCTGTATGTGGAATTTACCATTTTAAAGCCATGACCATGCTAGCTGACCAAAATGAAAATACAGGACTTTTACGGATGGAGGTGTGAGCATGGCAGGGGCAGGAGAGACAGCCTGGCTACATCTGTGCAGGACAAAGAGTGAGCAAGGCAAGAGGCAGGAGAGACAGCCTCGCTACACTGGCCTGTGCAGGGAGCAGAAAGAGAGAGAGACGTGAGCAAGGTACAAGGTAGGAGAGACACCTTGGCTACACTGGCCTGTGAATGAAGTGGGGAGAGGCGTGAGCAGTGCAGGGACATGCAGGAGCAGGAGAATGGCTATGTTAATGCTAGTCTGTACGGCAACACGCCCTGGGTAGTTTACCAGTATCCAAGAACTCTTGTCACAGGCCTTCTCCACTCATTGCACGTCCCTGACTGGATCCCACATGGCCCACCTCTGGAGGTCGAACATCCATCGCAGCTCCACATCTACATTGGTTTATATCCGGCAGCTGAAACAACCCGAAGAAACGGATGTGATCCATTGAACAGACTGCTGGTTGAAGTTCTAATCCCAGCTTCATGTCTTGACAACACTGTGTGATCCTTGAACAATCACTGCATCTCGCTGCTCAGCCAAAACTGTCAGCACTTTGAAACAGTCTAAGCACTGGCATCAAGCACTAGAAACATGGGCACAAGTGACTGTAAATTGACCCCGAAATGGCCCTAATTAAGGGCAAATCCCTGCAATAAGAGGGTACTGAGCTTTGTGGTTGTAAATTGTTTGCAGAAATTGTCCCAGAGGTTTTTTACCACTACAGCCAAATGAGTTTCTGGCTCACTGACCTCATTCTGAACATTATTCCAATTGGGGTTAAGTATTTTAAGCTGAAGATTTGAACACATTTATGGAAATAGCTTACTATTTGATGAGACATATGTTTAGAAGCCGTAGTCGTGCAGGTACGAAGTGTTCTGTATTTTTAAAATATATGTTGCTTTTGACTAATTTATAATGACCAACTACACAAATTAGTTGCTTGTGGATAAAGCAATTACCTGGGAGGAGCCAGCTGCACCATGAAGACAGTTCACTGTTGAAACACTGCAGATGGGATACAAGAAGTCGGAGGGAGACCGTGGTGACAGGGGCACATGCGCTACCATTTACTGCCCCGTGACAGTACGCACGGCGCAGGTGGAGGGGAGGGCATGAGGTGACGAGGCTGCTAACAGTTTCTATAAGTGCACACAAGGGTAGATGAAGGAAGCAGCAGTGCCTGGCTGCACCCCACTACACTCTGGAGCCCCTAATTGGAGTGACGTCAGAAGGCTTTGGTGACCTTGGTGAGGTCAAAGGCAGTGACCATGTTATCGGAGGCAAAGGGTGGAGGGATGGGCATCATCCCCACTTTATTGTTTTATTGAGAGTTATTATATAGCGCTTCCACAAGCATCAGAGTGCTTTACAATTACGATACAACATAGCAGGAGAATTAAACAATAATAATGGCAATACACATGAGCAGCGACCACAAGCACGGCACAACCCCAGCCTCCCCCTCCTCCTTCAACACACACAAGTGCCTTGCGCATTACGATATGTATTTCACGCGGGCGGAGGTATCCTCCAGCTGTGGTTGTTTTTTTGGGGGGGGGGTTTGGGAAGGGGGGGATTGGAATCCTCCAGCTCTGGTTCTATGGGGGGGGGGGGGGGGAGGGGCCCAGTTTATTTATGCTCCATGCCCCATGCCAAAGCGTGCTTCGGTTAATGCAACCATATCTGCGTAGTTCACGGAATGAACCGCACAGCGAAACAAGTAAGAATGAAATCTCTGCTTTATTGTCAAATCCCCATTTCTGGCGGGACAGGCATTGGTAACTACAAGGAAAGAATTAAATAGATTTCAGCAACGTTATCTGTGAAATGCTGCTTCTGCCGCTTAACCCCATATCACTTCTTTAAAAAGCGTTTACTTTTCCTATCGCAGCGGGCTTACCTCTAGTTACTCCCATGCATTGCTCGGTACAGTATAGGAGAGGGGGTTGAGGGGGTGCGGCAATTCCATTGGTCATCACTGCGTCACTAAGGAAACCACAGCAGGGGGGGAAGTGAGACCAGCCCTAAACAAGGAACGGAATACTCTATTTTCACCTGGCTTGGAATTACCATTGAGACACATGTGAATGTTCAGTTTAAAATTACTGCAGTCCATAGTGAGTATTTATGCTCCAGGAGACACTAGATTGCTCTAGAAAGAGGATGTGGGAAAACATAACGAGCTGCCGACTTTGAAATGGGGAACAGGGCTCGAATCTCTGCGTGGGCTCTCACGGTGCCTACAACAACAAACATTGGCCACACGGGAGCCTCGCGCTAAAAGTTAAAAAAAACAAGCATTGGCCGCGCGGCCGTAAAAGTAACGGCTGCGCGGCCGTGAAAGCGAAAGTAATCGCGATCAAAGCGAAAGTGATCGCGAGGATGCGCTCTGTGGTAAGCACGCGAGTGGTGCGTGTGCAGCAGTGATCACGCTGGAAGGGAGGCAGATGGCAGCTGCGCGCGTGCACACTCGCGTGAACGCAAGCGTTAGTCCAGCGAGGTCTGGTAGCACTTTGAAAACCCGTATACTAAATGTCTCGCAGGGCAGCGCATGCGCTGTCTCAGGTGAGACCTAAAAAGGAATGTGTCCATTTGTAACAAAACTGGTGCTCATGTAGAGTGCTCTGATACCTGATATCTTTGGGTCTAGTTCGCGCTAAATAAAACTCTAAAAAATTCAAATGAAAAGAAATAACAATCTCATAACCAAGTTCCCTTTTGTATGTTGATACACTAGTACCAAATTATTTATCAAAATATTGGCGAACCGTTTGGACCCATTGCAATCATACATGATATTTTGTGGTCAATCTTGTTTCGTTAGAGGATGTCATTGTTAAACAGATGGTAATATTAGGCAAATAGTCCACCTGGTTGAAAAGGTAAGTAAGAACTCATTTTCACCTACTGGATGGCACAAATGGCAACCTTTCATAGGGAAGCAGGCTTCAAAGTCAGTTCAGCCAAATCCAAAATTCTTAACTTGATACTTCCTCGGACAAAAGTGGGGGGCCTACAGGTTCACACCTCTTTTTTAATTTGGCTCCTATGACTTTCAAATACCTGGGTATTAATGTTACACCTGAAGGGGCAGTCTTTAATAAAGCTAGTGCAGGGATTCTGTTTGGGAACAGAACTATGCCTGGAATCACAGGACATCAGTATTGTAGGGAGTCACCACACCACATTAGTATCTATGGGAACAAATCTGACTAGCTAGTTACCTACTCTCCTAACCTTCCCAGAATAGCAGGTAGATTTACAACATAGAACACAATAATCTAGTCCCCAAGGGAACCGTGGAAACAAATCATTTAGTTTTCTCACTCATGCATGCCCACAATAAACAAAAGAGAGACACAAGATAAGTTTACAATATTTATTGAAACTATTGCACTCTATCATGAAGCAACTGTGCTGCAATTAGAAAACATATATAACTGAGCAAAGTAATCAGCATTACGAGCAATCTGTAAACTGTATACAATGAAAAGCCCTATCATGGCAAATGAAATATCTGCCTAACCCTACCCTCGCTACGTGAGCACAGTGATATATCAGTGATCTCTAGGATTACCACCGGATCTCATTCCAGGCATTTGTAGTTAGGTAGTCTGCATCTCAGCCCGGTGGGCTCATTCCAGAACCTTTACCCTCTGCAATATTCTTCCTCTTTATTTATCAAAGGGAAAGCTCTGGTTTATATGATAATAAATGCTGTGCTGAAAATCAGCAGCTGTGCCTCTGGTGTGTCTAAATATTATGATGTGTTGCTGACCGAAGAAAGAAAAACTGGCACCATTCAAAGATCTTTATTCGGTTACCATAAAAATAACCATAAACGCACAGTACAAATGAAAAATGATAAAAACTACTCATATTGATTACTTAAATAAAATCACATAATAAAAGATTTACGATAATTAAAAACACTTTTTAAAAAGGAAGTGACAGCAGCAATGACATATACTTCATCCATAAGTTGAAAGGCCAATAGTGCAGGGCGACGTTGTCTCAGTCCAAGTTTCTGTAGTACCGGGATAATCCATCTCCTTCTTGGTCTAATATAGTATTTACAAAAGAACAGTATGTGTATAGTTGACTGTATGGAGACATCGTCACACGGACATTTACATAGATCTTTAGACCAATCATTTAATTCAGGAAAACATAAAGCTCTAAATAAGATATTCAGTCTGAAACATGTCAGCAAAAATCGGTCATAGTCGCACATAGTTAAAGAAATATAAGGCTGAATGCTAAACGTCAGCAAAGTAAGTTGATGGGCTTGAACCGTTGATTTTTTCATTTCATTTAAGGCTCTAATATCACTCATATAACCGATACAGCTAGCTTTAAAATCTTTCCTAGGCACATTGCACATAGTGTATGGCTCATTAAAATATTCTCTGTGTCCAAGTTTGATTAAAAACATTTTAACATATTCTAACCATCTGTGTTTGACCCCATCCAACCCTAAAGCATAGGTTCAAATATGACTGTTAAAGGCAGTTTCATCTGTGGTCCAAATTTTGTGCCACAGCAGAACAAGCTGAATCTTAATCATGTCCTCCAAGTATGGCCTACCCAGTTCCGAATGGCAAATGTAATTTGAAGTGCTGTCCGGGACTGCCAAAAGAAATCCAAAAAACAAATTTTCCCCAATCTGCAGAGCATTTACCTCAGCATAGCCCCAGATGCCAGCTCCATACGTAGCTATTGCCACGCACTTTGCTTTATAAATGAGTAGCAATTCCACAGGGGGTAGTCTACCTAACCTGCGTTAAAAGTGGCCCCCATAGTTCTAAGTTGGATTTAAAAACATCCACTGGAATGCCATCCGGGCCTGGGGCTTTACCTCCCAGACTTGAGTTTATTGCTGTATTAACCTTACTAAGAGTAAAATCAAGTATTAATCCCCTGGATTCAAGCAAAGGCATAATGTCAGTCGTGTTTGACACAATGCCTTGAGCATCTATTGCTGAATTTTCATACAATTTAGAGTAGTGTGATATCCATTCCGATTCGGTAATAGCAATTTCAACCGCTGCTATATCATTATCAGCCAAAAAGGGTGCATTTATGGCTTTCCAGAAAGCAGAGGGATCTCTGTTTTCAGAGGCTTCTTGCAGTGTACGCCATGCTTCATCTTTTAGTGCGATCTTTCTCGCTTTTAAAGCCCTCTTGTAATCTCTTCTTGCCTCTCTAATGTGTTCCTGATTCTTCACTGTGGCATGTAAGAAATTTTTAAGATTGGCGTAAGCCTTTCTACAGCAAGAATCAAACCAACCTTATTTGTGGGTAACCTGCTTTTTAGCTTTAACACATAATGTTTCTTTAACATATTTTGAGATAGACGTAAATCTTTCTATAATTTCCTGAGCAGTCGACTTCTCTTCCAAACAAGTTAAGAGCAAGTCTTTACGATTCAGGCCAAATTTTTTAATAAATTCCTTGGAATCTATATTTGGCCATCTAAGCGCATATCCATTTTGCCTGCTTACGGTAATATTATCTACAGGGTGAAATGGATCTGCTCTATCGTTGATGCCCTGATTGTACACTACTACATCTATACTTAGGGGAAAGTGATCACTTAGAGCGATATCGTGAGTATTAAAATTCTTTACACGTGTTGCATGTCTACTAGAAATTAATATAAAATCAATAGTAGAGAATACACCTCGACCGTTAAACGTGGGTCGGAAGGGGGCAGGTGCTGAACACAGATCATTCGCAAAACCCATATCCAAAGTAAACATAACATAATTCAGAAGATTTCCATACGATGTATGCGAAAAGTGTGAGAAACTGGAACCTTTTCCGAAAGAAATACCGCAAACCTCATTGTCAGAATGTTGGCACAAAGGAGAATTAAAGTCCCCTCCCCAAATAGCGGATACATCATAGAAAGCATGAGACTGTAAGTTGTATAGATGATGGCTCATGGATTTCAATATACCCTCAATCAGCATTGGGGATGTATTGTTATAAAAATTCAGTATGACTAAACAAAATGCATGTTCTAAATGGAGGCTAATAATTTGGTAATGTGGTTCATTAGCATTCAGTACTATTTCCTTATATCCAGGTAATTTGAGATATAAGTGCTGAGACCCCCTTTTGCTCTACCGTGAAATGATGTTATTGCCGGGGTATGGAAGGATTTATAACCACTTATATGGATGGGGTCCACTGCCCAGGTTTTTTGCAGGCTGAGAATATCAAATTTTCTCACGAACTCCATCCATATTGTGTTGGAAACCTTAGCTTTTAATCCCGCTATATTTCAGAACATGAGCTGGCACTTGTCTTTCCCTGCTTCGCCACAATCATTTCCGCTCCCACCATCAATATCAGCCATTATACAATTAGCTTGTATGGGAAGTGGTGAGGTGGAAGCAGCCTGGATGTTGATAGGTAGATCGTGTACCATCTCCACATCTTCATTAACTATCATAACTATATCCTGGGGAAGAATATTAACCGGGATCAATTTTAATGACAAAGGGCCGTAGTTGGGTAATGTACCCAAGGTTTGGGGTACTATAGCCTGTGGTAATACCACCATTCGTGGTCAGTCGACTAAATCAAGGTTAGTGAGTGTTTCAAAGCGATTAAAGGTAGGAACGTTAAACTGGTTTAAGTGGGTTGGGGTGTGGGTTTCCCTGTGTTGGGTAACATTTCTAAATTGCAATGGTTGGTAGAAGTAACCTAATGGGACTAAGTTGACATCCTGCCCCGAAATTATGTGAATTTCTGCTCTACTCAAAATCATTCTTACCAACTGCGGGGTTTTAAAGGTCAGCACCACGGAATCTCCGGTCAGGTTCTTTGTTCTTCTACCTACCCAGTTCACTCTCCTAGCCATCTGAAATTCCTCGAATAACCTCCCCATTAGGCCTGTTCTAGCGCCCAGCCAATGTAATGATTTCTTCCTTAATGTCTCCCAAGGTTCAGCCATTCCAGGTTGTAGGCTCGGGACATTGGCCAGTACCACTACGTAAGGGGTGGCCTCAGGTGGTAAATCTAAATGTTTTTTTTTTTGCCACTCCCCCTTTTCATTCTGCTCGCGGATCGTAGGAGAATTATTACCGTTGGAGCCTAGGGGGTACATCAGCTTATCTGGGGTCAGAGAGATATCAGTAGATGGTACCTCCCGAGTTATATTCTGCTTTACTATATTGTGGGAAACCAATGTCGGTTCTTTGCGACTATCATGGGCAAAGTTGGTGGTAAGGCATTGTGTATTGGTAATTAATCTATCCTGGCCGCTTGTATGACCCACTGTTGAATCCTCACCAGATTTCTTAGGGGTTTCTAAGCATTTAGATGAAACCTCTTCCATTTTCCCTATTCTATATGTCAATTTATTTAGTGTTTCTCTAAGAAAGGTATCTAAGGTTTCCAATTTGGCTTTTATCTTTGTCACCTCGTTCCGTGTGCGCGCATTCGAACTAGTAATGGATTTTTCCCAGCCGTCTAATTTGTGTGTGGGCATGGTCTTATCCTTTTTTGTGGCTTTTTTCCATGCTTTTAAGGGGGTCCCCCTCGCCAACGCTCCTATAACCTTTGGTGTAGGGGGAAGGGGGTCGGGGTCAGGGTTTCTGGGATGCTTGTTTGGTGGTTGAGTATCACACTCTTGGTCACTTCCTGATATGTGATCCGAGACATTTACTACGCATCCGTTTATGCCCGATGGGCTCCCTTGTACGTCAGTATATGTTTCGGGTCCCCCCAGTAGAATATTATCCTCTCTTAGACCTTCCTCCACACCTAAATTCCCCGTATTCAGGGACTCTTCAACTGTTATAATCTGCTGCTCAATGGCTCCCATAGCGTCCGTTAGATAACTTAGTAAGGTCTTACATGACTGCCCCCCTGGCTTTGAATGCTTTTTGACATTGGCTCTTGGTGTTTTTCTCTTCCTCATAACTCTGATTACCCACCAAATAAATATAAATTAATCAATAATGACTTGTCCTTCGCAATCAGTAATGGAATGGTTGTAAGAAATAACTATGGAATATAGTATTTGCCGATCTGCTATGCATTAAATAATACAATGTAGTAAAAATATAGTTCACCAAGTCTAATTCAGATAGTAGGGGGAGAGAGGCAGTAAAAATTCAAACGTTGTTTAAAAGTTCTCCAAGACTTTGTTGTATAGTCTATGTCACAGTACCTTTGGTTGAAGGATAAAGGGCTGTGGGCCAGCCCGACCTCTTCCGGTCTATGACAGGCTAAGACGGGCCTGTCTTGGCCTGGTCTTCGCCCGGGCCGAGCCCGGGCGCACCCCACGCACGTCCCTTGCTGCGGGACCACCGCGGTGATTTTGAAGCCCCTCCAGGGACTACAAACAAAGAGCAGGGTGCGTTTAGGGCAAGGAGCCAGCAGCAGAGTTCCAGGCGGCGTTATGCGGTCTCCCGCGCTGCGGGACTGCCGCAGTGATTTTGAAGCTCCTCCAGGGACTACAAACAAAGTGCAGGGTGCGTTTAGGGCCATAGGCCAGGAGCAAAGTTCCAGGTAGCGTTATGCGTTCTCCCGTGCTGCGGGACCACCACGGTGAGTTTGAAGCCCCTCCAGGGACTACAAACAAAGTGCAGGGTGCGTTTAGTACCTGGGGCCAGCAGCAAAGTTCCAGGCGGCGTTATGCACCATGTTGTTCGACCTTGTACGAAATGTTCAGACTGAATCCCAGGAAGAAGTACTAAATATTTAATACATGTGCAGCATTTTCCTAAAATAATGTTGTGGCACAAAAACAGATGTTTTATTTTCTAACGTGTGCAAAGCAAAGAGGCCTACAACCTGTAGTTAGGCTAAAATAAGGGAGAACTCAGTGGGCCCTAAAGGGAACTTACTACAACGCAAATCTCTCTAAACTCCTGGTGGATCTCAGGAATGATTGTAAGTAGCATCCCTGTCATTCCCTTTCTTGGCTGATAAGAATCCATGTAATTAAGATTCAGATTTTGCCTCAAATTGTATATCTATTTTAAGCCCTGTCCATTTTGGTGATGGAGGGCTTATTTGAAGATTTGAGGTAATACATAAGTATGACTTGTATGAATGACATATGTGCAGGATCACTGTATATGTATGAAAGCAGGAGAGGAGGAACTATCAGGAAAGTCAGAAGTTTTTCTGGGACTGGGACTCAAACCTTTTGTGTGTCCACACTTTGTTGCTCAATAGAAAAGACCAGCGCAGATGGCCCTGTGCACTATTCGTTATAAACAGTAAAGTTGCAGAACCTTGTGGTAGACCCCGGAATAAGGCCTCCTGTTGTTACAAATGTAAGAGGGCCATGCCCCATTCTCCTTTAATGAAACCATTGTGGGGTAAAACCTAAATATGTCCTAACCAGACTGGAGGCTAAATGATTCTCTCCACACAATACACATGGGACACATGCCTTGAATCACCCCATTCCAAGCATCAGTAGATAAGGCATTCATCAAAGGACACACTATTCACAAGAACAACAATTCTAACACCAAGAAGAGAAGATAAAGCTCAGCATTGTGAAGAACTTAACAAGATAAAGAAACATTTAAATTAATGGTGATCTTGTACTTTAAGTTCTTAATTTCTCCTCATTCACAAGTGGTTGGGAAAAGAGCATCTCTAATAAGAAAGCTGTTACTTGAAAATAATTTGGAGTCCTCCATGAGTGGAGTTTCCTGCCATGTGTGATTGTCTGCCGCCTTTGATATGTGACACAAATCTCTAAGCAAGTTCCTACATATTTCTAATGAGGTACAAGGTTCTCACATAGTATATGGTCTAAGATAGTTGGGTGCTGTGATAGAGGAAGATAAACAAACAAGCAAACCAGAACCAACCTGAAGGCAAGTTTTCCATCGTCTGTCCTTCTGAACTGGTCGCAAAAACTGACTCTGCTGCTTAAACTTCTAGTGAAGGGGAGGAAGATATCATGGGGGCTATTCACAAACTGCCTTTTGTAGTATGCTGGAATGTACTACAAAATGCTATTCACAAACCTACACACTGAGTTTACGCCTCTGCCTCTCTTATTTTTATGAGCAGAGATTGCAGCTCCAACTGCAAAGTCTCCACATGTATAGATATACGTTTTAGCAGTAAATGTGGGAAGGACACAGAGCAGTGACTTGAATGGGGGGAATACTTACAAATAAATGAGAGGGGTTTAGCTGGGCCAGCGAGAGGTTTTAGGAGGGATGTCAACCCACCCACAAAAGAGTAAGTCCATTAGTATTAACAAACTGCACTTCTATAGTTACCACAACCAAAAAGGGACCCCCAAACAGTACTATCATCATAAAATATTTTTTCTGTTGTAGAAACTACCATAAAAGTACAAAATTACACAGCAAGTGCAATTGTACAGATTTAAAACACACACATGTAATATAAATAGATAAAAAGTAATTACCGGACAGCAATAAAACCAGAAGTTAAAAAAAACATTAGCAGCAATGCAAACCAATTGGGTCTATAAAGCCTAGATCTCAATGCAGCATGTAAAAAACAAGAGACAACATGTAAAACATGGTCATTCTGGAGCAACTGCAAATACATGAGTGCGGGGCGTACTTGGGTGAAGTTCAAAGACATAAGTAAAGCAACTATAAACTGCTTTCTCAGCATGTTAAAATATTTGTAGAACATCACCAAATGTAAAGTGTCCTGAAGAGACCTCTTGTCTCAACCGCAGAGCAACATGGAGGCAGGGTTAGCCAGAATGATCCCAATCTCTTGGTGATGCCAAGAGATGGTCTAACAAATTACCTTTGTCACTCAGGAGATTCCAGTTTTTATTCACATAAAATAACACCCCTAAATAAGGAAAGGCCTGGACTTTTGCCAGGGTGGTTAGCTACTTTAAATGTCTTGGAATTGGTGGACCAGGGGCCAACTACCAAAATATACGATTTAGGAAAGTTTACTGCCAAATCCAGGCTTGCCATAAAGGCAAAAAACATATCCAGTAGTAGCTGCAGCCGTACCACAGTTCAGGCAAATAGAACTGTACAATGGGCCTCGTTAAGAGTTTGGCAGTGATGGTCCTGCCGTCACGTGGTGTCGGATTCCCCACCCACCTAGCTGGCGGTCTTCCCACCAAATTACGATGTTATCGGGTTGCTGGGGTGAAGACCTCCGGAGTACCCCCGGCACCGACAGTCATTCGCAGACCGCCGCTAACACAGCAGGGGAAAAGCAGCTGTTAGAGGGCAGTACAGACAAGGTTTCTGCTGTCCGGATTATGAGTTGCCTTTTTTCTTCAGCCAACGCTGGCAGTGAGACCAGCTTCGAGTCAGTGGAATCAAAGGAAATGGGGTGCAAACTCACCCATTCCTTTTTTTCCCATCAGTTTTCTGTGTGGATCCATTCCTCCAGGGCCCTCCTAGCCAGCAGCAACTTGACCTCGAAGAAAACCGGTGCCGAAATCCAGGTTAGTCCATTTTACACTTGTCACCCATTGACTGGACTGGGCACATATGGTCCGGAGCCCAGCAATGGCAAAGTGCATGTACTAAGTATTTTTACACATGTGTAATGCATATGTGTACAAGTAACACTTGTGGAGTCAAAATGTACACACCTGCATCGACATATATGGAAAAATATTCCCCATCAGGAACATCGCTGCTGGGCCACCTGAAACACTGTGGTACGGAGGGCAAGAGATCCCCAACTCGGCAGTACACCTGGGACAGCCGTGGCGGCGTTATGACAGTAAGACCGCCAAACTCGTAATCAGACCCTAAGTTACACCAGATCAGAGCTGAAGTCAGTTCAGCACCACACATGGTCCACCACTGGTATTGCAACACCATCCCAAAGAAAATAGAAAATAATGGAGCTAGGGACTTAAAATGAAACCTCACAGGGAACAATTTTAAACTCCCAAAAATATTTAACAAAAATTTTAACAATAGTTAAAAAGATAAAGCTACCAATAATTTATAAAATAATACATATTTGTAATGTAATTATAAATTATTTTAATCATAGATTTTTTCACTGAAAAATGATGTTGCAATATGTTTCATTAAAACAATTAAATTACTTTTACTTAATTCTATATATCATTTTTTTATAATTATTAATTCATACTAAAAAGATAATTCTTTTTACTTTAGGTGGGAATTTATTTTTTAATTTGAATTTCAAAAAAGGATTTTAATTTAATGTATTATGTTTACATTCATTAAATATGTAAATCAAAATTAAATTGATAGTGCTGTTGCATTTTGTTTTTAGTTCTACATTTAAGATAAATATATAAATGAATTTACATTATTATTTAGCATCAAATGGTTGGGGAGGGTAATTGGTAGTCTGGTTTCCCCGTGGCAGCATGGATTTATCCCAGGCCGAGGAACAACAGATCACATTAGGCGGGCTATCGCTTTGTTTGATGTGCAGGCTGTCACGGGGGGACGGATGGCCATGATCCTCCTAGACGCAGAAAAGGCCTTTGATCGCGTTACATGGAAGTATCTGTGGGGGATATTGGATCGAAGGGGCTTTGGCCCTAAAATGGTGCTAGCTATTAAAGCCATGTATTCAGACCCCAAGGCTAGAATTAAGATGATGGGCGGAAGTTCGGAAAAAGTTGGTATTTCACGTGGAACACGACAGGGTTGCCCATGCTCACCAATCCTCTTTGCCTTGTATTTCGATCCACTTGTACGTAGAATACTACGATGTGGTGATTTTAAGCCAATAGTCTGTAACAGCTATGAAACCAAGCTATTGGCTTATGCAGACGATTTAGCCATGATTACCCCAGAACCAGAAGCGTCTTTGATCGCTATCACAGGGATAGCACTGGAATTTGGACGATTTTCAGGGTACCTGCTTAACGAAAATAAAACCCAGATTATATGTACTAATAATATCGATAGGCTGGATCAAAGATATTCAGATGCAGCGGTTTATCTGGGGGTTAGGATAAGCTCCGCAACTGATACAATTATTAAAGACAATTTTACCCCGCTAATTGTATCAATTGCGGCAGATCTAAAAAGAATAAATGTTATACATCTGTCTTTAATAGGGAGAGCTAACGTCCTCAAAATGACAATGCTACCTAAAGTACTATATCTCTTTCGCTCTATCCCGTATATGATTGGGGAGGAAATGCTAAAGTCTCTTGAAGCATTATTTATGAACTTTATGTGGCAATATGGCAAAATTAGGCGGTCTATTAAATATTTGTCTCTCCCATATGAAAAGGGAGGGTTGTCAATTCCTAACATTAGATTTTATCAATGGGCTTGCCTAATTAGCCAGATGGCAATATTATTCGATTCTGCCACAAATCTGACGGATACTCCTTTTGGCAATTTGAACCCGCCGTCTATTTTCGAATTATTACTGGGGAGTGAAGCTTTGGGGTTGCTGCTACGTAAAACTGACAGACGCTATTATAATAACAAACGATATAAGGTTATAGATAGTGTGTGGGAAGTCTGGAAATCAGTCCAGAGAGTAATGACAATTCCTAGAATTAACTATTATACACCCCTCTGGAACTCCAGTATTTTTCCGCATTTTAGTAATGATAGGATGGGAAGGATATGGGTACAGCAAGGGGTCAGAAGAATTGGTGATTTTTTTGTAGGGGATAATCTGTCGAGCTTTGATGATATACAACGGAAATTTGAAATTTCAGATAACCAAGGGTATAAATTTGTACAGATATACCTAACCTTGAAAGGTATCAGACCACGGTTATCTCCAGGGGGGAAAATTAATATCATTGAGCATTTATTAGGAGGTGGAACCAAAATTAAAATGGTTTACAGAACTCTATTATCTAAAATACCAGATGATCTGGATAAATTTGAGTCCTCCTGGATGTCGAAATTACAAAACCCTGAGGCTGACTTAGATAAAGCATTGCAACTGGCTGGGAAACTGTTTCGCTCCACGAATTTGAGAGCCCAACATTATAAAACACTGTTCAATCTGTATTTTACACCAGCTAAATTATATGATTGGGGTAAAAGAGGTGATGATATATGCCCAAGGTGTTTGGAAGGGCCTGCTAACCTTATCCATATGTTTCATCAATGTGAAAAATTAAATGGAATTCGGGGAGAGATAGAGAAGTTTTGGGAGGGGCTGTTAGATGTTAAGATTAATCTATCCCCCACTCTTATGTTATTAGGAGTCGATAATAATCTGGGTCTCAGCAAGGAGGACGAAGCCTTTGTCTTTATATCTGTGGCTGTCCTCCGGATACTATTAGCGGCAGGCTGGAAGGATGTTGTAGTACCAACCTTCCAGATGTGGCTGGCTAGACTCCTGGGGGTTCATAACATCGAATCCTCCTTATACACTTGGAAGGGAAGGAAGATGAATAAGATGGGGATTAGTATTTGGGCCCCTCTTAAGAGCTGGAGAGATTCTCGACTCTAAATTTGCTTAAAGTGGGATATTTAGCATTATGATGAATCTGAGTTTTTATTTTAGGGTTGGAAGAGATTTGAAATGTAAGTGGTGATTATTTCTTGTCCCCTTGATTCTTCAATTGTTTGCCATTTTTTGTAAAGAAAGTTAGATTTTAGTCGGAACTTTGTATAAACTGAAGTATAAAATGTATCGATTATTGATTGTACCAGGTATATTTTTCAATAAAAAAAAATATATATTTATCATCAAATATTTATAATAATTATTTAAAATGTAATAATCTTTTTTATTATCCCTATACTTTATCATAGAGAGACTCCGCAGTTGATCAGAAATCTCCACATTGTAAAGTTGAGGGAGCTTTTCATTATACTTCACCAGGGACAGAGCCCCACCTCATCAGTAGAGATAGCCCTATGGTACAGTGGAGAATATTATTAAACTTTGAAAAAGTATGTAAAAATATTTTAAGACCCGACTGGCAAAGATTCGTATGTATATGATGTACACACACAGGCTCCTGTCAGGACTGCTCATATGAGATGTGTTATGAGTAAGCAGTGGATAGCAACGACACTCATTTGCAAACTATGATGTAGCTCAACTGTGGGCAATGGCATGCATAGGCATTCGTACACATGTTCACGTATGATATAAATGTCTGTAACAGTGAATAGCATATTCGTGTTGACTATATATTGTAGTGATGGACAAAGCTATTCTGCACATGGGATTTGTATTTCTGATATCCACATCCAAATATTTTTGTACGGATTCGTGATGATAGTCATGTTAAAAAGAAAAATACCAATAAAGATATTTTACAAAAAAAAGTATGTAAAAATATTTTTATGTTAAATATTATTGTAAATTATTATTATATATGTATTTTAGATGTAGAACTAAAGAAAGAAACACTGCGGTATTAATAACTTAATTTAGAATTTTACTTGTCAGCTTGCCATCGCTGTCAGAGGGGACTCCAAGTCCCAGGGTGCTGTCTGCTGCAGGGAGAAGCCTGTCATCACCGCTGCTGCGCTAAAAAGTGCCGCGGACCATCCCAGCGTGGGACGCGCTGCTTGTCAGCTTGCCATCGCCGTCAGAGGGGACTCCAAGTCCCAGGGTGCAGTCTGCTGCAGGGAGGAGCCTGTCATCACCGCTGCCGCGCTAAAAAGCGCTGCGGACCACTGCAGCACGGGACACGCGCGGGCTGCACCCGGCGCGGGCTGCACCCGGGCAAAGCCCGTCCGCGCCTGTCAGCAACCGGAGACTGGGCTGGGCCATCCCTCTGAGAACTGCCATTACATATTGAACTATTGGTAAGACTGTAAGACTATAAGATCTCGTGCACTGTTCTAGAACTTGGTGGGACCGATAGACTGGTCTTTTTAAGTAAGGAACTTACGATTGTTGTAACTAACACCTCCTTGATCATGAGTAAGCGCAAGGGCACACCGGGCACTCTAGATGCATTTCTCATCAGAGCAGAATCCCTACTGACGCACGAAATCCAAATGACTGAGAAAAGGCTGTCACTTGATCCTAAACAACTTTCAACATATATGCAATCGTCTACTGCTAACCCGCTCCCACTTAGTCCAAAGATAATTGTAAAAAACAAACCGTTGACACCAGCTTTGCCAAATATATCACCGCCTGTGATAAGCCCAGTCCCAAATGATCATATTAGGGCATCGAAACAAGATCATGAGCCCCGAAAGTACTAGCAGAGCCAAAGGGGAAAGTTTATTGAGCAAAACAGAAGCTTGCAATGGGTCACCAAAAATCTAAAACTAAGAGTTCAGTGGGATCTGGGCCTATGCTCCAAACACCTATTCACGTAGATGACCAAGTTGTAATGATATTAAATACAGCTAGCACTCAGACGGATGTAGTTTCCCACCCTTCTACCTTAGTAAGGAATGAAAGTTCAGGGGTTCATGACGGCAAAATTACAACAATACTAGAATCAGCACTGGGGTCTACGCTATCACAAATCACTGAACTAATAAATATGAAGTTTGGTATACTAGATAAAAAGATCGATCATTTATACATACTGATAGAAAATATGGGAGGTAGTAAGGATATTAGTCAGCCGGATGGTATAGAAGAAGCATGTGAACCAAAAAATCTGGAAGGTATCCCAACCCTTAACTTAGCCAGAACGAACAACAGAGACAATGGTACACACGTAGAAAATTCCATATCACAAAGAGGAAATAGGGAGAAAAGCACAGGGGGCAAGGCACAGAAACCAGATAATAGATTAGGGAAAAGACAAGTCATATGCTCAGAACAGGCAGTTGCAAATGCATTGGTAAATTGCTCAGGTTCTGATCTAGCATAAGACTTGCAAAGTTCAACCCCAATCTCAAATACTGACGTTATAGGTTTACCACCTGCTTCATGCCCCTACATACTAATTTTAGCTGGGGTGCCTGCTTTAAGGAAGGAACAGAATGAATCATGGATTAACTTGCGAAATAAGACTGTTAACTGGCTGTCCAAATATAAAAACTTTAAGCCACGGAACACAAACTATATTCTGATGGTCCGCAGAGTAGGGTGGATTGGTGAATCCCAGAAGAAGATTAATGGGGATTGTATAATAATAAATTTTCATCGACCCCATATGGTTCAAAAATTGAGGAGGTATCCACTCAAAAATCCTGTCTGTGTGCTCCCTTTAGGCTATTTTTATAAACCACAACCCAGGAATTTTGTACAAGCCAACACCCCAACATCTCTCTCGAATAGATTCCAGGCGCTATCCGACCTAGACACCTTAGACTGACAACCAACCCATTTAGAAAACAATCCCCCTCTGCTACAAATCAGCCAAGTTGTAACATGGAGCAGATATGCTCCCTATTTATACAGTGCCCAAAGGAGGAACAGGGCTAGGAGAATGGCTGCATTATTACAGCTGAGTCAAATGGTCAGCTATGGGTGGAAGAGTCTTGTGGGACACTGTCCAGCATTTTCAAGCCCCCTTTAGAGGAAACATCCAACCAGCCTAGTTCTAATAACACAAAGACAAGAGTTAAAAAGATACCAGAATAATGTTTAACCTCCTGGAACATTGCAGGTTTAAATAGGAATCTAAGGGACACTGAATGGCTAGAATATATCGAACAAAGTGACATCTGCCTATTGCAAGAGACTTGGGCATTAGACACCCCTCATAAGGTCAGATTTAAGACCTTTAGCATTAATGCTATCCAATCAGCCAGAGGCAGGCCCTCAGGGGGTCTTGTCATATGGATAAGAATTACTCTTAAAATAGAGTTAACCCAGCTGGACATACCATCCCAGTATCTGATTGGTGTGAAAATTGAAACATGGGACAAAAAAACAATATACTTGATTAATATCTACAATAGGCCGAGCCCAGTTTCAAAAGAATCCCTGGTAATTAAACAGCTTGATTATTTTTTTAATTTACTAGAACCTGGGGCATTGGTAATTATAGGGGGTGATTTGAACTGTATCTTTGAACCAGTGGTGGGTTTTGAGGACCTCTTTGAAGAGGAAGACATAGCAAATAACATCCCTGCTCTTGAAAGTAGTTAGACAGTGCCCTGTACAATAGCTGCCGCAGAAATTATGAAATTGACAACAGGGCAGGGAATTGGAGTGTGTAATGGCCGTTTACCCTCTGACAGACCAACATTTTTTACTTTTAGTAGAGGCAATTGCAAGAGCAACATAGCTTATTTATGGGTATCATTCGAGTTTTGGCCAAATGTACTTGACCTGAAAATAGATTCTAGAACCGATAGTGATCACCGTCCCTTACATTTGACATTAGCAATCGATCACTTTATTGATTTTAATGAGAATAACAAAGTTAGTAGTATCTCAATTGATGGCATTTTAGTTAGTAACATTTGTCGAGGCGTAAAGTGGCCACGTATTTTAGGAGATATCCAAGCTATGACGCAGATATATGACACCTTTGTAGAGGTCGTCTCCCTACATATGGTCTCACCAGCAGTCGAGTTCCCGATATTGGCTGCACATTATGCATTGATAGAAGCTCTAGCTCCGATTGTGAGCAGAATAATCAAAGACCGTCGTGGGAGAGACTCAAAGATAAGAGACAACCCATGGTACAATAAAGATTGTCGGGAAGCAAAGGCCGATCTCAGATTGGCACTTAAAACAAATAATTTAATGGGCATAAGGGAGAAAAGGTTCAATTACAAACATACTCTTGCCCATGCGAAAAGAATATGGGGCGATAATATTTGGATGGACTTAATTAGTGCAGCTAAATCTAGGGACAAAGTAGGCTTCTGGTGCCTAATTACAAATGGCAATAAGACTGGCAGGGATATTAAGGATCTTTACCTCGATGCTAAAACCTGGGAGGACCACTTTTCCAGCCTTTATGCGGCTGCTCAAAATGAAGAAATTCCTGTAAGCGCAGCTTTTTTAGCTAATCATAATATTAATGATCTCCATTTTAGTTTGGAAGAAACATTAATAACAATCAATGCAGTCAAGCCTGGAAAAGCGCCCGGACCCGATAAAATTCCGGGGGATATGCTGAAGCATGACAGTAGCATTTGGGGGCCATATATAAATCGCTTATGCAATGCAATTGCATCTGGCGCTCCCATACCTGAATCATGGAAAGGGGCAGAGATCATTACAATTTTTAAGAAGGGCAATTGCTATGATCCTGCAAATTATCGACTAATAAGTTTAATCAATATTTTACAAAAAACTTTTGCTAGGCACATTTTAACGAGATTAAACGACTGGCTTCATGAGAACAGTGTGCTTTCCAAATTCCAGGCGGGATTTAGATAAAAATAAGCACAACTGACCAGGTTTTTAGATTTATTTGTCTATGTTGGAAATATATTACCTTAAAAAAGGGCCATCTGTATATTTCTTTTGTAGACCTCAGGGCCGCCTTCGACCTCATTCCACAGAACTTACTTTGGAAATCATTGCAATCTCGAGGATTACCGGATGAAATGCTCATACAAATAAAAAGATTACACAAGGACAATTATGCCAAAGTAAGATAGGGTCCGAGGGGCGAACTCACCAAGGCAACCCCGGTCAAAAGGGGCGTGCGCCAGGGATGTGTACTGGCGCCCACCCTATTTTCACTATATGTTAATGAAATTCCAAAATACTTCCTCTGGTGTACCAATGATTCGCCTAAGTTGGGGGGGGACTTGGTGCCAGCACTTTTATTTGCTGACGACACAATACTAATATCACAAACCCCCAAAGGGATACAATGCTTGTTGGATTCTTTTAATACATATTGTAAGAGTAAGGGCCTTGAAGTAAATGCCAGCAAAACGAAATACACTGCAATAAACCCTCATAAGTCTTTTAGAAAGAATTTAGTAATTAATAATCAAAAATTAGAATATGTTCAATCTTTTAATTATTTGGGTGCTCAATCTTAAAAAATCTCTTGTTGCATTAGGCTTCAAGGAAGCATGGGATACGCAAATCCCTCCTAGTAAGACTGACCTTAAAAGATGCTATTGGGCCTGGGTCGATGCCCAAGAGCTTAGCAACCTAAGAGCAGGGAGGCTGACGGAAGAGTTTTATCTCCATAAGCAGTACATATTTTTAGAACCTTACCTAGATTTTATCCAAACACCACGAGATAGAGCACTTTATATACAGTTTAGGGTAGGCTCACTGCCGGTTAGAGAGTTAACTGCGAAATGGAGCACCCCACATCAGACATCTTTAGGGTGCCCCTGTTGCAAAACACCGATAGAGAGCATAGCCCATCTCATGTTTGCCTGCCCTGCTTATAAAAGTGCAAGAACGAGATGGCTTAAACCCATTTGCAGAGAGTTGAGTACACCGACTGTGAGCAGAATAATCAAAGACCGTAGTGGGAGAGACTCAAAGATAAGAGACAACCCATGGTACAATAAAGATTGTCGGGAAGCAAAGGCCGATCTCAGATTGGCACTTAAAACAAATAATTTAATGGGCATAAGGGAGAAAAGGTTCAATTACAAACATACTCTTGCCCATGCGAAAAGAATATGGGGCGATAATATTTGGATGGACTTAATTAGTGCAGCTAAATCTAGGGACAAAGTAGGCTTCTGGCGCCTAATTACAAATGGCAATAAGACTGGCAGGGATATTAAGGATCTTTACCTCGATGCTAAAACCTGGGAGGACCACTTTTCCAGCCTTTATGCGGCTGCTGAAAATGAAGATAATCCTGTAAGCGCAGCTTTTGTAGCTAATCATAATATTAATGATCTCCATTTTAGTTTGGAAGAAACATTAATAACAATCAATGCAGTCAAGCCTGGAAAAGCGCCCGGACCCGATAAAATTCCGGGGGATATGCTGAAGCATGACAGTAGCATTTGGGGGCCATATATAAATCGCTTATGCAATGCAATTGCATCTGGCGCTCCCATACCTGAATCATGGAAAGGGGCAGAGATCATTACAATTTTTAAGAAGGGCAATTGCTATGATCCTGCAAATTATCGACCTATAAATTTAATCGATATTTTACAAAAAACTTTTGCTAGGCACAAACGACTGGCTTCATGAAAACAGTGTGCTTTCCAAATTCCAGGCGGGATTTAGATCAAAAATAAGCACAACTGACCAGGTTTTTAGATTTATTTGTCTATGTTGGAAATATATTACCTTAAAAAAGGGCCATCTGTATATTGCTTTTGTAGACCTCAGGGCCGCCTTCGACCTCATTCCACGAAACTTACTTTGGGAATCATTGCAATCTCAAGGATTACCGGATGAATTGCTCATACAAATAAAAAGATTACACAAGGACAATTATGGCAAAGTAAGATAGGGTCCGAGAGCCGAACTCACCAAGGCAACCCCGGCCAAAAGGGGCGTGCGCCAGGGGTGTGTACTGGCGCCCACCCTATTTTCACTATATGTTAATGATATTCCAAAATAGTTCCTCTGGTGTACCAATGATTTGCCTAAGTTGGGGGGGGGACTTGGTGCCAGCACTTTTATTTGCTGAAGACACAATACTAATATCACAAACCCCCAAAGGCATACAATGCTTGTTGGATTCTTTTAATACATATTGTAAGAGTAAGGGCCTTGAAGTAAATGCAAGCAAAACGAAATACACGGCAATAAACCCTCATAAGTCTTATAGAAAGAATTTAGTAATTAATAATCAAAAATTAGAATATGTTCAATCTTTTAATTATTTGGGTGCTCAATCTTAAAAAATCTCTTGTTGCAATAGGCTTCGAGGAAGCATGGGATACGCAAACCCCTCCTAGTAAGACTGACCTTAAAAGACGCTATTGGGCTGGGTCGATGCCCAAGAGCTTAGCAACCTAAGAGCAGGGAGGCTGACGGAAGAGTTTTATCTCCATAAGCAGTACACATTTTTAGAACCTTACCTAGATTTTATCCAAACACCACGAGATAGAGCACTTTATATACAGTTCACTGCCGGTTAGAGAGTTACCTGCGAAATGGAGCACCCCACATCAGACATCTTTAGGGTGCCGCTGTTGCAAAACACCGATAGAGAGCATAGCCCATCTCATGTTTGCCTGCCCTGCTTATAAAAGTGCAAGAACGAGATGGCTTAAACCCATTTGCGGAGAGTTGAGTACACGCGAATATCGCACTGCTCTACGCATTTTAAAGACTGACGCGCGGACCCTCTTTGCTTGTGGTGTAGCCAAGTATCTTGGTTGTGCTTGGATTGTAAGGTTTACATTTTTGCGTGGAGATTTATAATGAATTGTGTTTTTATATTCTTAGCTTTATGATTTGCACATGATATATTGCACCACCACTTTATTCCCCGTAAATAGATTAAGAATAACCCAAAGGGGAAAAAAGGTTTTATGTGAAGAAGGGTTTGAAATGAACTTTTATAAAATGGTGACCCAGGATTATTTTTGCCATAATCATATTATTTAACCTTTTGGGCAATTAGAAATTGATGAATGTAATGTTTGATTGCATTTTATATTTTTAAATTGATGTTTCTTTTTAACATTTTTATGGCTTATAAAATTGAAGGATGTAAATTTGGAAATGCTCTTAAGATATTGGATATCGAAATAAAGCAACTTTGATTGGATTGGTTAAATATTTGGGTATAACCTTGGACACTAAGTTGTCCTGGAAGCCACAACTAGAAAAAACAAGATTACTCTGCTCCAGAACACATTGCCCATAATAAAGAAACATGGAAGCAGTATCTCAAAGGCGGTGGCAGAAATATGGGGGCCTAGTTGTAAAAAGAGTTTTGAATCAGAAGAGAATACATTTTTTAGAAGATTGTTAAGCCTGCCTGTACGTACACCCCTAATTCCAATTGTTATGGATTGTTATGGATCTAAATATTAAATGAACAGACCATCATGCAATATTAAGACCTTTATTATATTGGGTGAGGCTCTGGTCAACTTCAGAATTGATTTATTACAAGGAAGGCCTAGAGGAGATCCTAAGTTTTGACCAGAGCAAGAACATTATGTGGCTTAAACATGTCTCTTCTTGGCTAGAGAAACTGGGCCTGCACCATTTCTGAAAGTTCCCGACACAGTTAACATCATCATCTAGGGCACTGCTTAAATCAATATTCTGGGCTTACATCCAAAACAATGTGTTTTATGCTAGGGACAATGGTTCATTAACAATCAAGTTCCTTCTGTTTAAAGAGGTAGCCAGTTTTGAGTCCTTTTTTAGATGAAGTTTGTCCACAATTGGCCAGATCCTTATATATGAAGTTCAGATATGGAGTGCTACGAACAAACACGATACATTAAACTGGGCTACAAATCAAGATGGAAACAGTAATGAATGCTGTGAACTATGTCAAAATATGTCCAAGGAAAATTATCTACACATACTATTCTCCTGCGTTTGCCAAACTGAGGAACAAATGGATTAAACCCATTTGTCGCAACATGAATACTAGACATTGCATAGAAGCAGGACGAATACTGAAAAACGATACTTCACAAAAAACTGTTTTTAGTGTGAGCAGATTTTTGTTTAATGTAAGTCTTATAAGGGCAAAAGCAGGGCTAAAATTGTACGGGCTAAAACGTAAAGAATATGTAGTCTCAAGTTAATGACCTCAGTAATTCATGTATATGCACTTTAGGTTAATGGTGCTATAAGGATATTTGAGCACCAATTGATAGTTTTAAAGTATGGTAACCTGCGCTAAACATAAATATCATGTAGAGTCATACATAATGGATTATGAGCCCACATGGAGTAATGGATACTAATCTAAATGATTATGAAAATGTGTTTTTTTTTATTATGCCTTGTTTTAATTATTTATACATTTTATACTGTTGATTTTTGCGGCTAGGAAATGGAATTTACTCTTTTGAACGATAGCCCTAAACTCAATGAAGTATCATCAAATATAGGTGAAGTTGCTATATTTGTACATTTATATTCAAACAATTGTATACATTTTTTTTTTATATATTTTTATTGAGAGCATATCCAGAAAGAGTTAAATACAAATACATACAATTACCTTACACCAGGGAGATGACAGTTTACAGAGGAAAACTTATAATAATACATACAATACATACAAGGGCACAACTAATTCATCCTCGCATCTCTACTCCAATTGGCGATATACGCCCAGATCTTCCTGCCTCTAGCTCTTGCCTGTCTGCCTCTGCAGGCATATATAGACATCTCTTGTTTATATATCCTGAGGAACCTAGCAAGCCACATATGAAAAGTTGGTGAGTCCTGATCTTTCCATCGTGTGGCCAATAATAACCTGTACACCGCCGCCCCAAGGAACATACCATATTTTTGTTCGGTGTTAAGGCCCAGGGTACTATCATGACCCAGGATCAGCAAAGTCGGAGTTAGATCTGGTCTGACACCGAACAATAATTCCCAGAAGTCCGAAAAACCTTCTTTAAGTAGGGCCAGTTTGACGCAACCATAAAACATATGTACCAGGGTGGCAGGTCCAGCCCCACATCTAGGACATTTGTCGTCAGCCCTCATCCCCCATTGATATAGTTTAGCCGGGGTAAAATATAGGTTAAATATCGTTTTATATATTTGAGCTTTTAAATTTGCTGTTAAAAAAATGTCAGCTGTTAAGGAAAGGCTCATGTAAATATCCACATCGGGGTTACTGAGATTAGCTGCCCAAGAAGCTTCAGTTTTTTCCAGGTCGTCAGGGCTTTTATCGATGAGTATTTTATAAAGATCCCTAATTCTACTCATTTCCCTGGTTGCTGTTTCTAATAGCGGAATCTCCTCCATTTTGATCTTTGGCTTCCGTGTGATAAGGACGTTCTTAATCTGCAGAACTTTAAAATATTGATTATCAAGGATGCCAAAGACCCGCTGTATTCTAGGGAATTGAGCCTCTTGGACCTCTTGGACCCCCCCACAGAAGTCACCTATTGTACGAATCCCATATTTTTCCCACCTTTTCCCCATATCATCGTTTGCACGGTGGGGCAACAATGATGAATGCCATAGAGGGGTGTATCTAGAGAATCTTGGAATACCCATAGCCTTAGAAACCTGCTTCCAGACTTTCCATGAGCCATGAATTACTTTGAACCGCACCTTTTCAAAATAGCTGGGTTCCAGTTGTCTCACTAACACCCCAGAGGCTTCCTTCCCCAGCGAAAGCTCATAGATTGTAGGTATCTTTGGGCCCTGTGCTGATTCCTTATTGTTGTTAACCGATAAGAGAGTGGTAATCTGGAATAAAAAAGCTGCCCAATAATACTTCATGATATTAGGGACTGCAAGGCCTGCCCTTTCCTGGGGCAGTGTTAGATATTTGAGGCTTCTTCAAATCTTCCCGTATTGCCATATGAACTTAGAGAAAGTTGTTTCCAATATCTTCAATAAGTAATCGTCAACTGCCAGTGGTATAGAACGAAACAGATACAGTATTTTCGGCAATATAGTCATTTTTAAATAGTTCCCCCTCCCAATAATAGATAGGTGCAACCCGTTAACCCTCCTTAAGTCATTCTCGATATTTTTGAGGTATAAAATTGATTTTACTAATTACATCTACCTTGGCGCATATTCGCACCCAAGGTAGACTGCTGAAGTTGCTCTCCTGGGGTCGATAAACTCAAGGTTGTCTGTACATACTACTATTGTTTTCACAGAATTTAAGGCGTAACCAGAAAAACAACCGAAGGCCTCGGCAATCTCCCCAATTACCGTGATTGCCTCAACAGGATCGAGAGTGAGGACCGCAATGTCGTCGGCGTACGCCAAAACTTTTGTCTCAAATCCACTCGTAATTATCGGTGCAATACGTCTGGACTGCAACAATTTCTCAACTAATGAGGTAATATATAGGTCAAATAAAATTGGGGAGCATGGACAGCCCTGTCTAGTCCCTCTTGATATTTTGATATTGCCTGATACTCCCCCCAGCAGTTGCAGTCTAGCTATTGGCTTGTGATACATTGCCTTCATAGCCTTTACTAGGTGTGGGCCAAAACCGTTCTGTTCTAATATCAGCCATAAGAACTCCCACGACACCCGATCAAAGGCCTTTTCGGCGTCGAGGAGGATCATGGCCATCTGGCCTCCCGTCCCAGACATTATGTCAAAAAGAGAGACAACTCTGCGAGTGTGATCCGTTGTTCCTTTTCCAGGGATAAACCCATGTTGCCATGGGGAGACCAGACGTCCTATGACCCGCCCTAGCCTTATGGCCAAGATTTTTGAGTAGATTTTAATATCTGAATTTATCAGGGAGATCGGGCGGTAGGACGATGGATTGTCCAGTGGTTTCCCTTTCTTAGAAAAGATGACTATAGTAGTCTCCTTCCAAGACTCAGGGGGGGCTCCACTATGTTGTACCCCCTTGAACAAGTCTAAAAGCAGAGGTGTGATGGATGACCCCAAGATTTTATAAACCTCGAGGGGAATATTATCGAGGCCTGCTGCCTTTCCTGATGTCAGCGTTAGCAATGCGAGTTGGACTTCTTCGGCTGTGATTTCCATCTCCAGCTCCTCTCGCATGGATCCGGCCATCCTTTCACCTAGAATATTACCTGGGAACAACCCTGCCATACCTTGGGAGACCTCTTCTCGAGTTTTATTAATGTCATCTTGATAGAGAGCCTGATAATATTTTTGGAACTCCCTAATTATATCTTCCGGATCTGTGTAGACTTGACCCTCGATTTTAATCGACGTTATGGCACTTAATGCTGTCTTCTGCCTAGTACGTAGCGCTAACCTCCAACCCACTTGTTCTCCGGTTTCGTAAACATCCTCGGCTAATTTCTGATTTAACCAATTAGTAACCTCTGCATTTAGTGCGATAATTCGGTACTGAGTTTGATCTCCCTCCCGTCCCTGTGCATTCTGCATAGTGTGCTCTTCTTCGGCACTAGCTAGGTCTTGCATCACTTGTTGTTTTTTTGATTCCTGCAGCTTTCTAACCCTAGTAACAAAGGAGATAGTCTCGCCACGGAGGGCAGCCTTAAAGGTGTCCCACACCATTTTTTTAATGATGCATCTTTTATGGTTTTATCTGAACCGAAATAAAGATATATCAAATTGAATTGAATTATATTTTTAATCAATTTAATATACTAAACCAAATTAAAATTGTTTTGCTGAATTTAAATTGGAAAATAAATTCACACCTTTTTTAAAATTAAAGTGATGTATAGAATGAAGTACCAGTAATTTAATTATATTTTAATTGTCACATTATTTTGTAAACACAAAAAAGAAGGCTATTTAAGTATAATAAAAAAATGCGTACTATTTCAAAATATTTTTTAACATTAAATTCTACTTAATATTTTAACTATTTAAAAAAATGTAATTCAATTTAATTGAAAATTATTTCCTATAAGATTTGATTTTAAGTTCCTAACTCCAATATTTTCTATGAGAGGTTGTTGCAGTACAAATGGTTGGTCAGAAGAAGGTTGCACTTACTACTGTTTTATTCGTGGTAACTTACACTAGTAAATTTGGCTCCAACCACTTTTCCTGGGGAGGAGAGGTGTAAGTCAACACTTTTGAGTAACTTTGCTCTCAAATTTTGCAAACCGCCAAAAGAAGTTAAGTTACTCACAAGTGTAATTTACTTTCATGGATAGCCCCGCATATGTCCAGCCAGTCACCAAGAGATTAGTTATGCAGAACTTCGTGACCCTGGCTGAAAGATGCATCATACCTTCAAAATATGTCTGGCGAAGCTTAGAAAAATCATGAACAGTAGCCAAAACTACTGCCCTGCAAATGTCTCTGAAGGCCTTTGATGCTACCTTTGTTTTGGTAGAATGAACATGAATGTCCAGATTTACGCACCTGTCATACATCGCAGCGTAGCACCAAAAGTTGCTGCACTGTGTTGCATGACAGGGAGAGAGCAGGAAATCACCATATCTACAGCAATATGGCACTATCCTGCTCTCTTCCTATAGCTGTCACACAATCAGTCTGCCAAGCGGTACAAACACACTTTTGCATCAGAGTGCTAGGATGTGTGCTTGAGGTCTAGCATAGGTTTTTTTTACTGGAAGGTTCTTTCCAGTACAATACACCATGCCTAGACAAACTTTAAAACTTTTCCCACTTTGGAAGTGTGCTGCACAGGGTAGGACAAATGCAAAGTGTGGAACGTTAGGAGAAATAAAAGCATTTCTCATTTTTCAACGCCTGCTTTCAAGAGGCATTCATTTTTGGTGCAAAACTTTGTCTACTATTGTTAGTAGATAGGGTTTTGTGCCAAAAACCATGGGTGGATACAAGGGAAGGCCCATTTACCACCTATGGTGGTTATATTACCTCCTTGGCGAAGAGTAATGCAAAGCAGCCTGATGTGCTGGTTTGCCTTAGTTTTTCTTACAAACTAATGCAAATTCCAAATTGTGTTGGTTTTTAAATCCTAAAAAGGATTTTGCATCAGGTCTGCGTAATAAAAGTAACACAAAACCTACGCTAACCTTTGTAAATCTGGCCCGAACTTTATTCATATCATAAAAGTTTAAAATGCCTGGTACTATCAACCTTGCGACAATGGCTTCAATCGCTTTGTTGCTGTCTGACTCTTTTTGTCCTAGTTACTACTTGGAGCTTTCAAGACATCAAGATTGTACAAAGGGCCTTATTACGAGTACGGTGGTCCAGAGGACTGCCGTACTAATGGTGGTAGACCGACCACCACCACACTGGTGGTCCTCCCGCCGTATTATGGGCGTGACGGTTGGACCACCACGAGACCACCGGCTCTTCCGGTATCAAGGATCCAGCTGCGCCAGCAGTCTGGAAAGGGACAGGAATATGCTGGTGGGGCCAAGGCGGCACCACCGAGAATATTCCAACTTGAATTTCTACCACCCTTTTCACTGTGGAGAGCCTGCCATGAAAAGGGTGGTGGACATGGAAGTAAAGGGTCTGGGCCTGGAGGGCGCATGCAGGGGGCACATTTTGTGCCCCCCTGGAATTGCAGCCCCTGTTCCTGCACTGTGTGGCATGCATGCCACACCATGCAGGAACATACTACAGGTGCTGTCACAGAAGCAGTCTGCTGGCGTGACTGACAGGAGGACCGCCAAATTCATAATAAGGCCGAAAGTCAATTTGACCAAACAAGCATACAGTAAAGGCTAAATGATTTTGTATATAAACTCATCATTCAATTGAAATTCAGTTAATTCTATTGAAATGAAAGAAGAAGTGAGAGTCTGAGTGACCACTTCAGTGATGTATTGGTTCTTCAGAAGAAAGCCCTTGTAACACACTAATCCTTTTAGCAGAGTGATCTCAATCAAAAGGCGGCTTTTTTCATGTGAATAAATCTTTGTCTGTCTCTTAAAGCTACAGGTTCAAAATGGTGTATTCATGGGATATGCCAGATGGATTCAAGTCTCACAGAGAAGCAGGATCCTTAATGTAGTATAGTATAGTTTAATTAATTAATACATGTCATATAGTATAGTTAAATTTACTAATTTATTATAGACATGTACATATTTCTAATGTTTCTTTTATGTTCATCAAATGAATGCATCATTTCATTCCAGAAGGTAGAATGAGATGTTTCTTTTATGTTCATCAAATGAATGCATCATTGCATTCCAGAAGGTACAATGAGATAAGGATTCTCTTGTTTCTCCTAGCAGCATTCTGAGTCTAGCTGCAAAGGTGATCAGTGCCTTTTCTCGTCTCCTTCTCTGTCGTGGAGTGTGTGGTTATGGGATAAATCTCCAAACGACACGCCAGAGAAACTGGTTCCTCGGCGACAGAAAAATTGATGTGGCAGACGAATATAGATACCTAGGAGTATTAATAGACAAAGGAGGCTCGTTTAAATCTCAGATGAAGGAGGAAAGAAGAAAGGGCATGTTAATGGCCGTAACACTGAAAAATCTTGCACACAAACTTACGGGGCCGCTCCTGACCCCCTTACTAAGGGTAGCCCAGGCGAAACTTCTTCCAACAATTGCATACGGCAGTGAAGCTATGCAGGGCAGAGATGCTAAGGAACTAGACAACCTTCAGGTCAAAGCTTACAAACAAATGTTCTGCCTTCCGAACTATACCTCTCCAGCCCAGGTTAGGTTGGAGTTCGGGCTCCTACGACAAGATCTCACCAGACAGGGTGCATATATTATCTGTTGGTTTAAGATCAAAAGCTCTCCGTCCCATATGCTCAACAGTCTGCTGTGGCAAGATCTGCAGCACAGAGACACGTCTCAAGCCAGAGATTACCTCCACTCACTCCTGGAACATACTAAATTACAGGAACTTTGGGATGCTCAAATTGGATACTACGCATTAAAAAAATTGTCCTGGAAGGTCATTAAACAAGCGTCACTGATCGAAGATAAGGCAACTTTCTCCAATAGAGCCCATGCCTGGATGACTCTGAACACATATAAGACACTGACCCCACAAGTATATTTCAATCAGGGGTATTCTAAAGCAGTAAAAATGAGTTTTATGAGGTTCAGATTAGGAATTCTGCCTTGTGCCCAGCATCTTCCGCCATGGCAACGGCGGACAGCACAAGACTATTGCAGCTTGTGCAACGCTAAGCAAGGCGATATACTACACTTAATCTGCCTATGCAAAAATATGGCTCAAGATCGGCAGAAACTCCTAAAAAACCTATTCAACTCAAAGGGTATCCGAACTAGGAGACAAGCGGTACTAGCCTGTTTTAACTCAGAAAACACTCAGCTAAATTGCCGCCTAGTAACATTTTTAACGCTTGCTGAACAAAAACGGCTAAAAAACTTGGTAATTGATCAAAGAATCATCAATGTTCTTGGACATTCTGAAGGGGACTTGGATCCGTCTTAGTCGGACTCCATGGTCTCAACATCTATTCACAATGGGATTATGCCACAGCAAGCACCTACAAGGAACCAGCTTAGACAGTGTTGTGGGGCGTGGACGATTCGCTACAAACCCAGTCATAAGAGAGCCCCTTTTGAATGAACTAAGAACTTGCCTGCTCACCCCTCTGTTGTTGTACACAAACGCTATACATGGCTTTCTTAAAAGTTCAATTTTTGCACACAATTTACACCATCTATAACTAAATTGTAAACGCGTATGTTTTAAGAACAAGTTAACAGCACGATGGCACTTTCAGAATTAATTTTAGGTATTAGCCTAATTTTATTGTTACATTGGCTATCTGTACAAGGAAACGGCCCAAAAATGTTATGAAAAAAGTAACTGGTTTTACAATACTTTTGATTTTATTGGTACTATGCATTGTTAACAAATGTTATATTGTTAAGGTTTTAATTAACTAAACAATACAATTTATTCTATTATGTTCTATTCTAGTCAATAACGATCAAAATATAAGCATACAGGCATATATAAATAGTGACAGCACAATAGGTGAATTATACAGAAAAAGGATACAGAATATGTAAACATTTATATTAATGCGCCTAAAATGGAGACAATAAAAAAGAAAGCGTACCTAAGGAAAAATAGATAAAACTATTATACTACAGTGGTATACATAATACTTTTTTTTTTTTTTAAACATTTTTTATTATTTTCAATGCAATCACACAACACAATTGTTCAACGCCCTCCATCCCCCAGCGGAGAGTATATATTGAACCGTGACACCAATTGTACAGCAGAAAAGTCACCCATCCCGCGCTGGGCTCCCCCCCACCCCCTCCCTCCCCCACCCCCTGTCAGTGTGCCCCCCTCTGCCAGCCCTTGTCCTGATGCGCCCCACCCAGCTCTATGAATCAGGTATGAGTGCTCAAACCTCCTCCAGGCAACTAATGCTTCCCCACACATCTAACCACACCCCATGCGACCTGTGCACCCCACTGCTCCCCCCCTACTCCCCGCTCACCGTTTCCTCCTGTTGATCAGACATACTCCCCTCTCCCTCTGCTTCAGACATCAGCCCCTGAAGTTCCACCACCAGCGCCTCCCATGCCCGGGCCGTCGCTAGTGCCTTGTCATCGTCCCTCCTAAGAGCTAATTGCAACCGGAGGGTGCCCTCTGCGCCCGGCCATCGCGCGAACGCCGTCCTCCACCTCCTAAAGCTAGGCCCCATCCGTGATTTCCAATGCATGGTCAGTTCCCTCTTGGCCATGATCAACCCTAAGTCGTAGAACTTGCTAGTAAGCTTTGTGCGGCGCGTGTGGGGAAACCAAAGCAACAGGCAGGCTCCCATCTCCGGAGCGATAGAGCGGTCTGTCACCCGATTCAGGCAGTCCATAACCTCTTCCCAGTATTCACCCAAGTGCGCGCAGGACCAGAACATGTGGCGAAAATCAGCCCCATCCCCCCTGCAACGCGGGCACTGAGAGTGCGTACCCCCAAAATATTTCAATATCTTAACCGGCGTTAGATAAGCCCTGTGTAGGGTAAAAAACTGAACCAGCTGGAACCGGGCATTACGCGTTCCCTTCCAGGCCCGCCGCACCAATGTGGACCATGTCGACTCAGGGATGGGCTTCTCGAGGTCCACTTCCCATCTAGCCCTCAACGCGTCCAGGGGCTGCAGGCAAGCCGTTGACAGTCTGCGGTAGAGACAGGTAATCGCCTTGGACGTCCCCGCCGCCATAACTACGTATTGACAGCCCGTGGCAACCGGCAGCTCCGAGAGCCCCATGTTCCAATGTCTCTGGAGGCCCGCTACGAGGGCTGCGTGAAGAAGATATGAAAATGGCACCAGTAAGCAAAAATACTATATGAATACAGCTCAGCGCGGAAAAAACGTGGGCGCCTTGACCTAAAATGGCAGCCACATACGTTTCTGTGAAGAAAGAATTACTGCCTGCTGAAAGATGTTGAGGCAGATTCCTGGCACTTGAAAGCTGTGAGTATAGGCTTCAAAAAAGGAGGACAGAACCCTAAGCTACAATGTAGAGCATATCGTTGCTTTCAGGTCTGCTTACGCACAAGTCATGACCACCAAAAAGACATTACTCACACATCCATTCCGTGAAGTATGAGGGCTGTTATAACAACTGTCATCATGAAGGTAGTAGAAGAGGCAACATAGATAAAGCCCTTGCTGTTGTGCCTTATGGTGAACTCTCAAAACATGAGGAGTGATAGAAGTGAGCGGATAAACTTACATCGTTGAAGAGGTGAACAGCAGTAACATCCCAGCATATAAGAAACAGGCGCGAGCTCAGCGGCCCAAAATGGCGGCCACTCGCGTCTCTGTGAGGCGAGAATAACCGCCGGCTCGAAGAGGAGGAAATACTGCGTAAAGGGCAACTTGAAAGCGGTATCCAAGCTCACCGCATCTTCACCGGCAAGAAACCATCACCCGCCGTCGAAAAAGGAGGCATACGAGGCTCAAAAATGATGTCGGAGTCCCGCGACGCAGCGGAGCTCACATCGGGTCCGCCATTTCCTGCGGCGCGCAAGCCACGCCCCCCCAAAATATGTTTCTTAACGGTTTGCCATAATGGATCCTCCCTTTCACTGGACTTCCATTTCTCCTCGGAAATCTCTTCAAAACCTCCTACCACAACATCCTGGATGGTGGTGACAATTTCACAATCATCCACCCTTTCAGACAAATGTACCTTACAGGGATGACGTGACATGAAATCTGCCGTAACATTGTTTTTACCTGGAACAAACTCAGTTTTAAAACAGTATTCTTGCAACCTTGAGGTTGATCTAGCAATGCGCGCAGTAGAGTTACAACCTCCACCAGGTGAGAGTATATTAACCGATGGCTTGTGATCCGTCCTTAAAGTAAACTTACTTCCCCATAGATAATTTCTGTAGTGTTCTATTGCCCACACACAAGCCAACAACTCTTTCTCAATTACAGCATACCTTCGCTCTGTCTCATTCAAAGTTCTTGAAGCAAAACAAACATTCCATTTTTCGTTTCCACATTTTTGTGGCAGCACACCCCTTATGCCATACAAACTGGCATCCACAGTTATATAACACAGTGTTTGTTAATACAGAACGGTCTCAATGTGGGGGCATTCACAATGTCTTCTTTGATGAAGGTAAAAGCTTCTTGCTTCTCTTTACCCCACTCAAACATTGCCTTATGCCTCAAAAGTTTCCTTAAAGGCTCCATTTTAGTAGCAAAGTTAGTCACAAATTTGCTGTAGTATTCACACATGACCGCAAAGGACAACAATTGCTCCTTGATAATTGGAGCGGGAGCATTTATGATGCCGTCTATGTTAGATTTTTTCGCCACTACACCATCAGCAGTAAGTGTGTGACCTAAATATTCGACTGTTCTTTTAAACATTTTAGATTTGTGTGCCTTCAAGGTTAGCCCATTTTTTTCAAATCTGCAACATACCTCTGACAAATATCTCAGATGTTCCTCTTTATTGGCTGAAAATATTAAAATATCATCTTGAAAACATATGACGAAATTATCAACATCCCTAAATATGTTAAACATGACTCTCTGGAACACTGAGGCTGCCGAGGCTAGCCCAAATGGCATTCTCGTATATTGGAACAAGCCCTGTGGGGTAATGAAAGCAGTTAACATTTTGGATTCTGTAAATGGAACCTGGTGGTATGCTGACCTCAAATCAAAAGTTGAAAACACTTTGGCACCTTCTAACATAGACACTACCTCATTTATATTGGGAAGAGGGTGACAATCGACCACAATTCCTGCATTGAGAGCCCTCAAGTCAACACATAGTCTCAATTTTTCGTCCGGTTTGCGAACTAAAACAACGGGTAAAACCCATTCAGAAGAGTCAATAAGTTCAATGATACCTTCTGATACAAGTTCACCTAGCATGTTCTTTAATTCTTTTCTAACATTAATTGGCACAGTTCTAATCTTTTGTTTGACAGGAGTGACATTACTCTTAAGTTTAATATGGTGTGAGTAGTCCCTGAGCTTTCCTAAAGAATCAGCAAATACTTCTTTATAACTGTCTTTTATAAATCTTTCCTTGTTTTCACAACCTGTAAAAGAGATATTATCAGAACACACAGTTTCGTCCAACATGACTGGTTCCTTTGACCTAGGATTTAAAATTATACAAAGTTTCCATTGGTCTTTCCATCCAAGCACATTTACACCTTTAACAGAAACATATAATTTTATACGTGCTATCCTGCTTTTGAAACAAAGTTCAGTGTTGAAATATCCAACCATATCAATTCTGGAACCATCATAGCTTTCTGCTGTGATATCAGGTGGAAGTATCTTCTCTAATTCAAAAACAGAGCTGAGTTTTTCCATAAAATAGGTCTTAGAAATGATGGTCCATGGAGAACCCGACTCGGCCATGAGACTTAAGCCCACACCCGATATCTCAACAGTGCACATGGGAGGACTTCTAACAGGCATGACTCCCATATCTTAAACATTGGCAATACCTTCAACTAACGAGACTACAAAACCCTTGTTCTGAAAGGAAGAATCACCGTCACAGTTATGTTTCACTGCTCCATCGCAATCCAAAGTACAAGAAACCCTTCCACGGTTTTGGGGAACAAATTTTCTTTGATCCCTACACATATTGGAGAAGTCCCTATCCTTTCACACTTTCTACATTCCCTGTTAACCGCTGGGCATCCTCCAAATGATGCGATGTCTATTTTGCTGTCACACCTATAACAACCAATATTTCTGTCATTTCTATCAAATTTCTTATAATTACTATAATTCATATTACAAGATATATTAAAAGTAGAGTTTGTTGTATCATTCTTTTGATTATCAGAGCGTTTGATAGCACACACTTCTTCCTTTTTTCTGATTTGTTGTTCACATCTCTAATAGTGCGCATCCATTTTTCAGACTGTTCAAAAGCCTTGGCAGTGGAAATGTTCTCTGAAAGTTTGGGATCACCCATTACCCACAACTGTTCTTGTGTTTTCTTACTCTTCACATGGACGATAATTTGGTCTCTTATCATTTCTTCACACATGTTCCAGAAGTTACATTGCATACTTAATGTGCGGAGGGATGTCAAAAAATCATCAAATGATTCATTTTCTTGATGTGCCCTGGTATAGAACTTAAATCTATTTAGAGCTATGTTTGTGGTGGGTTTAAATCTTTTTTCCATTCTAAGCAAAGCTTCATTATAAACATTAGTTGCTTCTCCTCCTTCAGCAATGACAATTTGGGGTAGGGCCCTGAAAATCACTTGTCCTTCTGACCCTAGGCAAAGTAAAAATATACTGTTTTTCTCTCTGCGCCCATCAATTGCCCTCATGTAATTAATGAACTCTTCTTTCCATCTAGACCACTTTATAGGAGGGTCACCTTTTGTCTGTAAAAACTTGGCAGGTGGATCAAATTGCATTTTTTTTAAAATTGTAGAATGTAACTTATTAGATTTTCATGTAAAGGTGTCTCTTTTGTAGGCAGAAGTGTCAATTTAATAATATTGTTGTCCAGTATATATTCTGGTTGCTAAATAGAAGAAATAAATATATATATATATATGTTGTGTGTGTAATTAAAATAATCAAGCACTTACTTATGATTTCACACGCAATATATATAGTGGTCTTGAATATTATTTTCTTTTAAAGAGGAATCGGTTAATATTAGCTGTCCTTCGTGAAAAAAAAACCTTGCATATGGTTTGCTAAGCGCATAGTTAGGAAGACTTCAAAATGGCTCCTACGTTGCGTGGATCACGTCTTCTCGTCACGCGTTTGTGTTGAGTAACGTACGCGATCACGTTTCTGACAAATAGAATATTAAGCAAAGGAATCCTCCGAACAATCGTGTTGGAAGTCACAAGGCACCCGCCCAAGGTAATTACTTTAAAATAATGTGCACGTTCTGAATGCATGCGCGCGAAACTGAAAGTGCCTACTTTTTTATATGAAAGTCCCGAAATAAATAAATATATATTACCATTTGGGGTCTAGTGAGCTCCCGCTGATCACAGTTTCATTAGTATCTTCGTTGAATTTTCCTTCATTTCTTCCTGGGATGTAAATCATCAACTTTTCGATATTTAAATTGGGTTCTAGAAACACAGCGCTTCTGTGCTGCAGCTCCTTGTTGAGTGCAGTGTTCCTTAGCTCGTCTCCAAATTGTAGAAAATACTCGTTCCAGTAATATTCCAAAAGTATTTATTCTCTTTGCAGCGCAGCAACATAGAGCAGTCTGGTCATCATCAAGGCTCAGTACAACTGACCTTTCAGCTCCCAGCTGTCCTATCATAAGATTCCACATGGAATCAGAATGCAGGACAAAGAATAACAAGGCATGCATTGCAACACGAAAGAGATAGGATGTAACAAAATGACCCAGAGACACGAGTGGATGGATATGCGTTTCCCAAAGTGTTTCAATAATTTCATAAAGCTACCATATTTTTCATTTGTTAGATCGGCTTAAGTGGATTTACCACCTTGCTCATCCTTTTACGGGCCTGGTGAGGAATGTGATTTAACTCGCTTCCATCCTTAAGTTTACTACTATTAACGGACAAAGTTGGAGGTGGTAAATATATTATATTATTGCTGGAGCTATAAAGCCTTGCTGTTTCCTGAAGAAAAGACAAGGTTATTACAAACATATTGTAACATTAGGATATTAAGATGAGCATTAAAAAAATTAAGAAACAAGAAAATAGTTCTAAGATGAAAACGAGGTGTAATTGGACCCAAAAACTCAAAGCGGTGCAAAGAAGTTCATCCCATATTGGTGCACTAACTGGCTTGCCACAGATTACATCTTTCTTCCCAAGTACTGGAGATGGAAAGCAGTCTTACCGCAAAAGACCACAGGAGACCTTAGTGGCTCTCACTTCAGCTTCCCCTATATTTGGGAAAACAATCTGGGGCTGATTACAACTTTGGCGATGTGGGAGTGGGGCGCCACACCACACCACCACCCCGCTCCTGCACCGCCAAAGTCGACCACAGGCAGCCCACCAGATTATGAGTTTTCTCCTGGTCTGACAGGTGGACATTTGGCGTTCCAAAGGCACCGCAATGGGAAT